>NC_133571.1:15637619-16262619 GCF_048773025.1 Camelus bactrianus
CCTTCTTGTGCTAAGGGACACAGCATTACACTGGGGAGGGGGGATTTTTCAAATCAATGAAAAAGCACAGAAATTTGGAAAACCTAGCACCAAACAGATGGCAACAGGGACACTTGTTTACAGTATGAGAGCTGAAACAAGGCAGAGGGACGCCTTGTTCTATCTCAGCTGGAAATGTGCATGTCTGTTGGGTAACTCACATTTTTTGTTGCTCTGTGAGTACCTGCAAATGATTGAAAATGCTGAAGTATTGATTTTGGGGTTACAAATTAATTTGAATGAGTAGGTGAATTTGCAAATAAGGAATTTGCTAATTAGGAGGCTTGACTGTATCATGAAGTCTGGGTAGACGGTTTTTCAGGAAACCATTAACTTTAGCACTTTCCCTTCCCTCTTACGCTTACTTTATATTTATAACATTTTATTTTAAAAGAATGATTTGATGCAGTGAATCTCTCAAATACTAAGTGCTAATTGACAGTTGCCATTATTGCAATGAATTTTTGAGAATATTTTTTATTATATTTATAATCACGGTATTGTTATTTAGTTCATAGGCAAATGAGTAAAGAGTTTTAGGAAAGAATTGTGACTCTTAAAATGTTGGAAACAAGTCTAGATTATTAAACCCTTATTATTGTGACATATGAGGATCATGTTTTCTCACAGGTACTGTTAGTAACTTACAGCATATGCTTTATAAAGGCAAGTCCCTTTGGAGATTGTAATTTAAATGTTAACTCTATTAATCCCTCATCCATTAGTGACATTTTTTTTCCAAGTGAACATCAGTAAAGGAGTCCAAGAAAAAGACAAGATTGTATACATCATAAATCAGATCCCTCACAAAATGCATTTACTGAGACTTGGCTAATTTATCCCTTTCACTATTTAAGATCCTTAAGTGAATTGTTGGCATTAATTTGACAAGTGTGCTGAGAGAGTAAGAACCAGACATTTGGACTTGACCTATATTCATCTTTTTTTTTTCCAACATAACATATGTTTTATTTATTCTCTAATTTTTGAAGTAGTTTTTATTGTGGTAAGATATATATAACATAAAAGGTACCATTTTAACCATTTTGAAGTATACAGATCAGTGACATTAAGTACATTCACATTGTACACCGATCACCACCATCCATCTCCAGAACGTTCTGCTGTTCCCAAACTGAAACTCTGTACCTGTTAATCAGTAACTCCTCATTCCGCATTTTCCCAGATCCTGACAACCATCATTCTGCTTTCTGTCTCTGTGAATGTGACTACTCGAGATACCTCACATTAGTGGAATCATAGTATTTGCCCTGTTGTGTTTGGTTTATTTCACTTAGCATTGTATCTTCAAGGTTCACCCATTTTGTAGCATGTGTCAAAATTGCCTTCCTTTTCAAAGCTGAATAATACTCCATTGTGTGTATGTACTACATTTTGCTTATCCATTCATCCACCCATAGATGTTTGGACCATTTCCACCCTTTGGTTACTGTGAATAATGCTGCTATAAATATTGGTGTACAAATATCTATTCAAGTCCCTTCTTTCAGTTCTTTTGGCATATACCCAGAAGTAGGGTTGCTGGATCATATGGTAATTTTATGTTTAATTTTTTGAGGAACTGTCATACTGTTTTCTACAGCAGCTACAACATTTTACATTCTCACCCGCAGTGCACACATATTCATCTTTAGTTGCTAAACTGTGCCAATTGTGCTGAAGCATGGAATAAATTATTAACTCTTATATATGAAACACATAGTGTGGTATGAATACCAACATTGTGTATTCAGTATTAAATCTACTGTGGCTGCAGTTTTTCCAGAAGAACTTAGCTTGTGCTAGGGAGCAAGTATTTCTCACTTTGCTACTGATGCATTGCTCTATCATGTGATCTCTTATTTTTGGAATCCCTGTGGGGAGGTAGACATAACTGGTATTTCAGTGGTAGCTGTGAAGTATTTTTGTTCATATCTCCTCTGATCTGAGTTTATTAATATACCTGCTTTTCATATTTTATAAAAATATATTTGATATGCACAATCAGAAGTGATTAGAAAGCAGAAAGATGGAGGAAACAAAACAACAAACTGAAGTCCCAGCTACCTAAAATGTCCTAGAATCTGGCAGGGCTCGGGGATAATGGGAATCTTTCAAAAAAGAAAGCTTTTTGGTGATGAGGTTAGGAGTCCACAAAGCAAAAGTTAAATGGATATTTAAAAAAAAAATTTGTAAAAATTGAGAAAGCTAGTAATCCTGAGAGATTCTTTGAACTATTCAGGAGATTTTCCCCCTTAGATTTGCTTCGTTGGTTATTGTTGACCTCTTCCACACCCCTTTCCCCACAAATGCAGCCTATAAATTCCATTTTTTGTTCTTCTTAAAAAAGAAGATATAATAGCTCTCCCTCTGAACACTTGATTTTTCTTCATCAGTTGTCCCATCTCCTGTTTTCACCTAAGCTTCTCAAAGGCATGGTCTGTACTTACTGTCTTCATTATTTATTTCCTTAACTCCCTATGCTATGTTTTGAAAGTGCTTCCATTAAGGTGAGCAAACTCCTAATTGCCCAGTCCTTTAGGGATTTTAAAATTCTCATCATTTTTGTCCTCTTGATATTCTGCATAAAGATCGGTAACTCCCATCCTTGCACTATATTCACAGTGATCTATCAAAAATTTTCTTACTTTAACTCTAGAGGATAAAGTCAAACCCAAGCAAGGTCAATCATGAGCTGACCACCTCGGTCGAATCTGCTGCCTCCCCAGTTCCCCCCACACATATTTTATGTTGTAGTAATAGCAGTTAAAAATGTCTCTTGTGCCAGTTTATGTTATTTCCTGTGCCTGGAATGCTCTTTTCCACCCTGTTCTTTGTCATCTTTCAAAATTGCTCAGGATTTACTTACTACTTCCTTGATCAGACTTCCACAGGTTAATCACGTCTTGTGTTTGAATCCATTATTTCTGGGTGGCTTATTTCAGGTACGTTATCTCTGTGTGTTTCCCTCTAGGTTGTGGATGCACCGAGGGCAGCGTTTGGATTTTATTCATTCTCATTTTCTTTAGTATTTAGCACAGTGCTTGGCATAGATCCGTTGTCTAGTTCATTTCTGTTGAATGGAACTGCATGAGACTGTCAGCTTTGTGAGGGCAAACATTTTATGAATAAATGAATGGGCAAATAAGCCTAATTGGAACCACTTTGATAAGGTGCAGAAAGTGATAGCAGCGAAAATGAAATATATCTGTTGTCTCTATTTTTATTAAACAAGTGGTAAAGAGATTCTTATTCTCAGATGGTCTAGTAAAGGACATAGGCACCTGACAGGAGAAAAATGCCTGGAATGAAATGTCATCTGACCAAAGGAGCCCAAAGGTGAAACTGGCGCCTCTGGGCAGAATGTTTAATCTAAGTTTTATTGTCACATATTTGGTAGCAAAATACCAGCAGGTAGCGTTTAGAGTGCCGTTTTCTCTGTCCTTCTCTGATGCGTGGATAAGATCGGTCCGTTGTGTATCAGTGGGTCCAGGTCAGATGACTGAAAACTGGGACTGCTTGTCTCTTCTGCATTGTGTTTGTGCTATGCAGGCTCTTCCTGCGTGTTCAGCCTCATCCTACATTGATACATATTTTGAATTACTGCAGTTTATGTTTTAGAACTGTCAATCAGTTTCCAACTATTTATTATTCCGGGAATTTGAATCCTGCAGGATGGGCTTCCCACTGCGGTGGGAGGTGACTGGGAGGCCTGAAGCTCCCAGGTGCCCTTAGGCTTATGGCTTTGTAACCTCTGCCTCCTGGAGCTGCAGTGGTTCCAGAGTCACAAGAGTTTGGATACCATTTGGGTCATTTGGGTGAAATCTTTGGGTGAGTTTTCTGAACACGGTTAAGTTGGCTGCAAAGGAAGCAACACTGCAGGCCTGAGGGCATTCTTCCAGCCTCTCTGTACACTTCCTGGTGGAGCTTTTGCTTTGCCCATGTTAGAGCCACGTGAGGACTAATAAAATCCCGTAGCCTGGCCCTCCGACCCTCTTCATTTCCACCCCACCTCATTTTAATCGTAGTTTTGTTCTGAGGTTCAAGTGTGTTTTATTCTGCTTTTTTTTTTTTTTATCCCAGTGCTCTTTTACAAAAGTGTCTATTCTTGTTTGGCTGCCCATTTTATTTCTCTTTTCTTCCTCACTCCCCAATTCCTTTTAAAATTATTATTACTGTTATATATTCCACATGATCCAATTTGGAATTTTTTTTTTTTGGACAGACAATAATAATGAGGACTCAAAACACACTTTGACAGATTATTAAAGCATTCTATCCCTTAAAATGTTTTATTTTTTGAAAAGGTAATATGTGGGGGAAGAAGGATGATGTATGCATCAGGTGAGCTTGGGTGGTTCGCATGGGTGAACACTGAAAAGGAAATCTCCTTTTCACCCGCATTCCTCATTTCCATTCTTTGGTGTCAACCACAGGTGTTAGCTTTACTAATTTCGGTTTTATCCTCCTGGAGGTAGTCTGTGCCTGTACAGTCAGATTCATTTACTTTTTATAAGGTTTAAAATGTGTATTTTGGGACTCTGGAGTAGTATTTGTATTTTTTGGAATGTGTGAGTGAGGCTTGTGGTAGTCACCCTTTATGAAGTGTGGTACTCTGCCGTAAAGTTTTTTTGTGAAGTAAATAACAATCTTACATACCAGCATAAGGCTGTGTCTCGCGTATCTTCTACTCTTAGTGGTCAGACATGGCCTGTTTTCTGTTGTTTCCAGTTGTGCTGAGTTTCATACTAATTTTGGCCTGACCCTTTGGGAACATAAAGTACAAGTTGCTTGATAGCAATTGAGGATACTTAGGTGACTGGATGTTTTGTTCTGTTATTAATCTATTTGGCAAAAGTGTGCTGAGCATCTCATCCTCCAGCTCACTCTCACCAACCACTTTATAAGCGTGTGTCGTAGTCAGGATTTGAGGCACAAAGGAGTTGCGAGTTTTGCAGGCACACCGCACGACTTGCTAATAGAACCAGTCAGCATCACCCCAGATTCCTGGCTCCCTGGCTTTAAACATAATTCAGAACACTTTTACAAATGCGTTAGAACTCCGCCAACTGTAGAGGTGGTCAGATGTGATCTGACGCCTGTTCTTTCCAGAAAGCCATAGATTACCCCACCCACCCCCAAAAAACCTTTTAAAAGGCTCCAGTTAAAGATCTTTTTCCATCCTGTATTTCCTCATTTTTCAGTCTGTTTGGTTTTCAGTTTTCCTTTCCCACCTACTGTTCCTGCTCCAACTGCCCAGACAGATTTTGAGTAGATTTATGTTACTGATCCATTTTGCAATCTTAATGTTCTAATTCAAAACCCATGTATTACTGTGTACACTATCTACATTCCTGGAAAGCTGTTCCGATAGAGTATCCTGGAAAATGACCAGTGAAGGCGTCTGGCATTGCTTTTAAGTCTTAGGGGAAAAAAAAATAACAAAACCAGACTACTTGGAAGAATTGTTAAAGTATGGAGCCATGAGGAATAACTTTAATTTCCCATGATTGCTTGCTTCCTAGCACTTATTTTAATTTGCATGTTTCTAACTTTGCCATCCCTAGTATCAGTTTTAATATAATAGCCAGTTATTTAACCAGCAAAAGCCAGTTTATTCTGGAATAGCCAGAGGATTTCAGTTTGAGATATGCAAACGATGGCAGACCAGTAGGTGAATCCAGAGAACAAGGAAGGAGATCTTGCTTTTATAGGGAAAAGGCCGGGACTTGAGAAGGTGTGTCATAACCAGAGTCCACTGGCGGAAGCTCAAGTCCAAAGTAGGGAGGTAGGTTGGGTTGCTTCGGTCTCTGACTGGTTGGGCTGTCGCTGGGCAGAGAGGAGTGTTCTTCTCCCTACTGGACGGTAAAGTCGGCAGCGTCTTCCTGCTGTAGGCCTGCAGCTCTTGCTGTGAGAGTAATTGTGTTGTGCGGCAGGGGCCTGTCCACAGGCCTGTCCAGACTCCAGTTTTAGCTGAGGTTTCTTTAATTCCACACTCTGCCTGTAGTTAAACGGTGTACAAGATTACTGCCCTTGAATGGAAGAGGTTTGAGTTTAAGTGATTCTGCAGCTTCCAGTTAAAAGATGCGAATTAAACTCAGTGACTATTGTTTTGACACTGACAGTTGAGCACCTCCCACACACTTTTTATTCTTTCGAACTGCCAGTTGTATGGAAGATAGCAGTGTAATTTCTTTGACTTTTTGTTAAACATTTCTGAAAATTCCATTGGCATTCCGCTTAAGAAAGGTCTTTGGTGCCTGTCACTATTGGTGTAGCACCTACTCTGTGTGTCTGCTGTTGTGATGAGTTTACACTGAAAAAGAACCTTTCCACCTAGAGGTTCCTGGAGTCCTAGGTGCACACAGTTCAGTTTTGCCACAGTCGATGCTGGGTTAGGGGACAGCAGCGTACACTTAGCACTCTGTGTGGGTAGAAAGAACGAACTGTCTTGTACCAGAACAGGCTTTATCCTTATGGCCGTCCTGACAGAGGGCAGCGCTGTATTTTCAAGGTGACTTGTCCATACTCATTATGAAATGTATTCCTTAGTCTAAACTTTGGTAAACTCTACAGATAAGACGTTTGGACATATGCACAGTGAGTATCTGCTCTTGTGTTCTAGGCATTTGTGAATTAATTTCACAAAGTATAGTAGACATGGTCCTGGTAATCTAGAAAATGGACCGAGTTTAAAGATGCCTCAGATTGAACACATATAAAATAGAATTCATCATTTTCTTTCTTAAAACTGGATCTCTCCATGTTTTCTTTTTACTTAACAGTATCACCAGTCACTTAGTCACCTGTATAGAAGCCTGGGGGTCAGCCTTGACTCCACCTTCCCCACAATCCCTATAAAAGCTTGCTTTCTAAATTGACCTTGAATCTGCCACTGCTTGCTTTCTTGTGCTACCACTGTATCACTTTGAGCCCTCATCATCTCTCCCCTGTATTTTTGTGACATGTAACTCTGCTCACTGCCATCAGTCTTGTTTCCCTCAAGTTAATCAGCTACTTAATTGCCAGGGTGAGTTTTCCAAAAAATTTGATTGTTGTATTCCCTTCCTCAAAACCTGTAAGTTTCCTCCTGTTTCCTACAGAATGAAGTTCAGCCTCTTAATATAGCGTACAAGATCCCCTCTGAGGTTCCGATTTAGATACTCCTGACGCTGTCTGCTAGTAGATCTCTTGTGGGTACTCATAGGTACCACTGTGCATTCTCACTGCTCTACCTTTTTAATGATGTCCCTTCTTCTTTGAGTTCTCTTTATCCTCCTTCCTTTTTCTGATTATTTTAGTAGGAAGCTGGATATCTAGTAGTTGGAACTGCAGAGGACAATTAGTTGCCTGTATTTTGATTTATATTTAATACAGATCAAAGTCCAGTCCTTCAAGATAATGGGTTAGCAGAAGTTAGCATGTTGTTTAATATTACCTATTTTAACCTATGCATGAGGACTAAGAGGGTGCTGGAATTACTGTGTATTTGGACCTTTAACTGAGATTAGACTCTCCCAAAACTCAAAACCAAAAGAAATGACGTTCTGTGTTAGTTAGGATTAGGTCCATTTGTAGGTAACTGAAAAACTGAAAAAACAAACGAACAAACAAAACCCCAAAAAACAGTGGCTTAAATAAAACAGGTTGTTTCTCTTGCACTGAAATTTCTAGGGCTATGCAGCCTAGCACCAGGATGGCAGTTCAGTTCAATGAAATCCTCGGGGACCTAGATCCTCTTCAGTTCTTCGCTCTGCCTTCCTTAGGATGTGTTCCTTGGGCTCATGGTGTAGGGTGGCATCTGTTTTCTAGGCAGTAGAACTGAGGAAGAGACAAAGCAGGAGGGCAAAGGGCAAACTCTGGCTACCTTTTAAGGATGATTCCCAGAAGTTGCCATGGAATTTCTTACTTTTAATCCCATCAACTAGAACTTACATACTCATTCTTTAATAGAAGTGGCCATGTATACAATTACAAAGTCTTTTTCTATGGAAGAAAAGGAGAGGAGTTTAAAAGACAAATGTAAGAGAATTCATCCAAACTCTTTAGTCTGATGTTTAATCTGTACGTTCCTTTTTCAGTCCTTTCTGCTGTAACCACATGAACCCTATACATCAGCCAAAAGTCTTCCTGGTACCCTTAGCTGGGAATGATTGCATCCTCTTCTGAATCTTGTAGCACTTTTCATGTCTGTTGCAGTTACGCTGGACTGTGTTGCTACCATCTGTCTACACATGTTGCTTCCCTAAACCATAAGTTATCACCACAGTGGCAGTTCCTGGGGGCAGTGACCATGTCTTACATGTCTGCTATGCCTAGCTTAGTACCTTGTAAATAATTGATTCTCAGTAAATATTTATTGTATGAGTAAATAAGTAATTTCAATGATTTTTTGGTTTCTTGTAGAATTTTAGGAAAGGACAATGGATCAACCTAGTGGAAGGAGTTTTATGCAAGTATTATGTGAAAAATATAGTCCTGAAAACTTCCCTTACCGCCGTGGTCCTGGGATGGGAGTCCATGTCCCAGCCACACCTCAGGGCTCTCCTATGAAAGGTAAGAAAAATGGGACTAAAACATTTATTTACTGGAGCTTACTTAGGACATTAAACCAGAATGTTGTCTTATTGGCAAATGATTTCCTTTCTTTTGAATTATGGGTCTTTCTCCCTTGCTGTGAAATCAGTTTTTTGAAAAACCTGTAAGGACTTCTTTTCCTCTGGATTGGTCAAAAGACATTTTAGTTGTACTCACAGGGCAAGAGCAATATTTGAGTAATAATATTTCAAGGAACTTGGAGGATGTAAAATAGTAAAAGATTGACCTGTGTTCTCAATAACCTTACAGCCTATTGGATTACAAGATATTCACATTTACAAAGATGCATATCTTTGTAAATAATATAATAACACAGGGTAGTTTATGTTGAGCCAAAGAGAGTTAATTAGTTTGATCAAGAAAGGGTTCAAAGCTTTAAGACTTGAATTAACCCTTCAAGAATGTAGAATTTGGTTAGAGAGGAGATGAAGACATTCTAGGAGGGGGATTATGATGTGAGCAAAGATCTACAGCTAGATAAGTGTAAGATGTGTCTTATGTTTGCACTTTAGCTTAATGTTGTAATTAACTGATCTTGAAAGTAGTTCTTTGTAATTATGGGAGATTAATATTGAACGGTGCTTTAGTTCCTGTGCCCAAAGGTTACTGAGTGTTTGTTATCTCTCCATACAATTATCTTATCACTCCATATAAACTGGAAGGCAGAAAGAAGTAGACTTCTTACTTGGTCATTTTTTTTCATGATCCATTCCCATTTGGAGGAATTGAAAAGTACTAAGTCAAAAAATCATATTATTTGAGGCCTCCATTAATAAAATAGTACTTTTGTGAGCCTTCATTTTATACCAAATAGGGAAAAAGTGATGGAATTCTAATATTTATCCTTTTTATTAGAGATAGTGTGATTTTACTGACACATATTTTTGAACAAACAGTAGTTTGACTGAATTCATTGAATAGCTTAAGACTCTGAAACATTTCCTCTCATTACAATTATATATTTTTAAAAGTCTGATTTTCGCAAGCAACAAATATTCTACATGGATATGAAAGGGGAATGACTGAAGGATAAGTGTGGAAGAAAGAGATGTAGATTTTTAAATGGAGCCACGTACGCGAGGAAGATTTTCTGAACGGTGTGAACTGGAGCTACAGAAGTGGTTTAGCAGGTAGACTAATGGTTTGAGATAATTTTCAAAGGCGAAAAAAAGGTGAAAATACATATCAGACAGAGAAAAGAACTATCCGGAATGATATTTTTGAACTAAGTTAATAAAAGAAAGAATTGAGGCCAGGAAGAAGACGGTGGTAGTCCAGACACGAGTCACATGGATCTCGTGCTCAGATGAGAAGTTGGCAGCAGGGATGATGGCTCTGTTGCTGGTAGTCGAGATAAACAGTCCTGCTTGGGAGGTAAAGCCTCCAGGACTTCTTGGTGGTACTGGTCCAGTGCTTCTGAGATCCTCCTGGGCCACATTGGGCTGTCTCCCCGTAGAATTCAGGACCCCTGGGCCCCATCATATCCTGTATTTTCCAGGTCCTTGCGTAAGCTCACACAGTTTGGTCTTGATTCCTGGCGGCTAAATGTATGTGCACAAGAATTAGGCTGACGTCGGAAGTGTTTTGTTTCCCCCGTGATTCAGATCGCCTCAACCTCCCGAGTGTACTGGTGTTGAACAGCTGTGGAATAACCTGTGCAGGAGACGAAAAAGAAATCGCTGCCTTCTGTGCTCACGTGTCAGAACTAGATCTTTCTGACAACAAACTGGAAGACTGGCACGAGGTAATATCGCTGCGTCTTGGTGAAATGCAGCAGTAACTCACTGTATTATTGTTTGTGTTGTTGTTTATGCTGCTGAATTCTGCTTCGCACTTGAGAGTCTTGTCTGTACGTCTCCATTTAAATAACTGACTGCTTCGACTGTTTCTATGGTGATTTTTAACTTTGTTATTGCTTATTTATCTTCTGCTAATGCAAAAAGCACTGAGGAACTTTATTCCAGGCATCAAGAGGTTAAATAAGACCACAGAGGCTTAGACTGCTAATGACGCAATTCTCTTTTTCACTAGTTTACACATTGTGTGCTTCTTCTCTGCCGCTACTTCAACATGTATTGCTATAAACTGACATAAAAATTGCTTGAGCTTGAAACTAAGATTATAAAAATATTTATTCTTAGTACTGAAATTTATTTCAAATATTTCAGACGTTTTCCTTATGTTATTAAGTCTTTTTGGTGATTTGGCATAACTGATGCCTTTGACCTTAGAGTAACTCTAAACCAAGTTGCACAGAGAAATAAAAGTTATTATGACATTCTCTCTTATCATTATGTAGAACATTACCCACCTGATTATAACATTACCTGATAGAAGCTACCCTTAAGGATAAGGGAAAAATAGTTCTTCCTACTTGATTTCCTGCCTCAATTTAGGCTCTTATTTCTTGCTTGGACTATTGGAAAAGTGTCCTAATGGGTTTTCCTGCCTCCAGTTTTACCCTGCTTCCTCTAAGCTACCTTCTACAGAGTTACCAGACTCCTTTTAATAAATGAAATGTGATGAAACTCTCCTGGTTGAAGTCCTTTAGCGGCTTTTCACTGCCTACAAACTAAGATCTGAACTCTCTAAGTGTGACTCTCCATCATACGGCCCTATGCTGTTTCTAGAGGTTTATCTCCACCTTTGACCATATGCTTTTCTTGCAGCTCATGATAAATCGTGACACAAAAAGCTTTCTTGCTTTTATTCATTCTGAATCTACTGCTTTCTTTCTCCTTTTGTCTACCCAGCCACTTCCTATGTATCTTTCAAGACTTGGCCCAAGTTGCTGTTCCTCTGTGAAACTTTCCCCAGCTCTTGCTTAGGCAGAATTAGATCATCCCATCACCTGTATCATGGTGCTATGAAAGGATTCACCTGACATTTTTCCTACCAGACTGTGGCTTATTAAAAGCTTTCTTGAATCATCAGCACCTAGCATACTAGGCGTTCAAATGTTTGCTGAATGCACTAATAAATAAATGATTTTATCTTCAGGTTTGATCAAGACTACTTGCTCTTGTGAACTTTTCCTGTGATCTTAAGAAATTCACTTAATCATTCAGTGCTTCAGTTTGCTCACCCATAAGACAGGGCTGCCGAAAAAATTAATCATTGAGGCACTTGGCAGATATTAAATGAGATACAAATTCTAAGACAGCTTTCTTTAAGAAAAATCTATCTATAACCTAGTTTTCTTTAGCTTTTCTTATATTCATCTGTTTCATAGTCTTGTTTAATCTGGTAATGCTGCTCCCAATTATATTTCCTATTTTTATTAAGATGTTTACCAAAATTCTTCCAGATGCATGTTACTTGATTTCTAAGTCATATGTTAATATGTGCAGATTTACAGTGCTGTTCCAAGAAACGGTCTCTTTTTGTACAGGTAAATTGATTGATTTTCTTGTCCAAACAACTATTATAGTTCACTGTTCAACAAATTACAATCTATGCCTTCTTGGTCCTTTGAGATGCTTAGTTGACATGCATGCTCTGTCCACACTGCACAGGTGAAGAAAGAACTACCTTGTTAATCCTCCTTCTCCACAATTCCCACAATAGTCCTACTGCTGAGCCTCTGGTGAGATTTTTGACCTGCATGGGTGACAAGTCAGACCAGATCTTCCCCTGAATTATCTCAGCTCCTGTGTTCACACGCTGAGTCCCCTAAATTTGTTTCTTTGGGAGTAAAAATTTCACAAGAGGTTTTGTGCTTTGTGCTTTGACCACATACATAAACTTTTGCTAACTTGTAGGAACAGTTAACAGTGATGTAGTTGCTACCTCAGAAGAACGATTTATGTCAACCTGGATCAGAGCACAGGGTTTATACTAGATAATTCAGCCTCTTCTCCGCTTAGACAAAGGGCTACAATAAATATTTTCCAGCCCACGTTGGCATATATAGGCAGAGGTTCACATGTTTATTTGTACTCTATTTGTGCTCGGTGTGTATAATCCTATAAGTGCTCTGTACTCTGTTTTCCAGCTGTTTTCAAATGAATATTTGTTGCTGCTACCCTTCAGGTTTCCATTTTTCAATGTATTTTTGTTTTCATTGTTCCTTTCTATTTTGTCTTTAGCCTTAACTGTGGTTGATCCCAGTCTTCAGAATATATAGCAGAATACAGAGAGACGGGAGGAATACTGGCAGTGAAAGAATATTGATTTTTAGAATTGATTAAACTCTTTGCCAAGCTGCAAAATGCCTCATAGGTCACCGTTTTAAGGCGTTAACGTTTCAACCCATTACAACCCATATATTTGATTACCAAAAAGATCATTTGTCCCTGGCCATTAACTAAGTTTATTTCAGCCAGTATTTGATGCAGAAATGTGGTACAAAGTAATGTAGTTTGTTCTTTTAGCGTTTCTGAATGATCACTAATGTTAGGAGTGACTTCTTTTATAGTTTAAACTGCCGGCTGCTATATATCCAGAAACTAATATAAATGTGAGTGAGAAATGTAATCCTTTGTGGGCAGGCAAAGATTTGTCTCCATCCTTCTAAAACTGGGCATCTGTGTTTAACAAAAAGATGAATTTTTTAGCTTTTGACTTGAATTTTTTGGCTAAGTAGATTTTGGTCTGACCTTTCTCAAGGGATCTCTTTTTTCCTCCCTTCCTTATCAAAAACATTTTATAAAAGAAATTAAACGAGGCAGTTGAGAGGAGGGAGGAATTCGCCGCTCAGGTGAGGCAGAGAATAGCTGGGGTATAAGTTACAGATTGTTATCTTACAACCCTTTCCCCATTTTTCTTAAAACTTCAGTTTCTTCCTTTTTAAAAGTCAGAGTAGAGGGTCCCCTGTTAAATCACAGAGACATCTAAAAGGTGATCTAAGTTCATCTCCGTGTTTCTGCACATGAGTATCCTCAGCTCACTCCAGCTAGAGGAGTCTTTTTTTATTTTTAGAGTTTAAAAAAGAGAAGTCAGTATACTCTCCTAGACACTCGCTGAGTGTCCGCCTTTACTGTTAAGACGTGTTTCTGTCATAAATAGATGTACTTGTGTAAGGAATGTCATATGTTTCATTAATTTAAGGTTAACTCAAAAATCCTTTTTCATTTTAACCTTTTAAAGAAGATATTTATTTCTAACATATATTATTTTTCCTGCTTGAATTATTAAACAGTAGTTTAATTTTTATCTTTTTAAGGATATTCTAGGACTAACAAGTCATGATTCTAAGTCTTTATTCTCATTGGACAGTAGTGCAGATACAGACCATGAAGACGATTACATCGTATATCTGCTAGCCTTGGAATTCCTTCAGAAACCACTTCAAAAGCTCTGACAGTATCCATTTTGGGGGGAATATTTTCTTCTTTATTATAAAAATAAAATATGAGGAGTGGTAGTTAGCGAAGGTTTTATGTTTTTTGTTTATTTAACTGGGGTTGTACTGTAGTGGTTATTCTTCATGATGTAGTTGGAGCAAAATTCCTCATCGTCTTTTTTTTTTTCTTTGCCCTTGAAAGAGGTAAAGCAAAGTCGTCATCTTCTGTATGAAAGTCCTTCCTGTCATTGGGATCCAGGTGGTAGAACGCACTAAAGGGTTGGTTTCTGCCTAGACTCTTTCGCTGTGTTTTGGCCATAGAGTAGACTAAATCCTAGCCATATATTCCACTAATGCTTGGTACCATTTGATCACAAAGAGATCAGACAGGAGAATATGTGCAGACTGGTATGAATTCCTTACATTTTAAACTGAAGCCTAGTGTATTTTCTCTAAAACCTTATTTACTTATAAAATGAGAATAACTATGGTACTACATCAAGAAGGTTAGTGTTAGTATAGATGAAACACTGTATGTAAAGACCACGCCCTCCAACATACTTCTCTGCACCTGTTTGCAGTCTACTTCCCACTGATTTTAGGGCTCCTGAACCGTGCAGTACGCAGCACACAGATCTAATGTAAGGCGAAGACGGCTTTTCCTTTCCCATAGTCCTCAACACTGGATACCCTTTCGTCATTACTTGCAGAGCTTTGAAAAGAAACAGGTGTCGAGGTCCCAACCATGAAACTTATCCCACCTATGGTTCAGTAGTTTATGGTAGATCCTGGGAAACCAGTATATTTTAAAAATTCTACCAGTGATTTTAAATATGACATAAATGTGCTAAGATGTATAGCCAGGGCTGAGATATTGGTTCATACTCTACCTATCCTATTAGTCATAGTTACATTTATTAAGTGGTTTTGTGCCGTTAATTTATTCAACAGACGTTAAGTGCCAGTCACCATGCAGTTGTGAACTAGGCTAAGTTCTATCCCTGCTTTCATAGAGTTTACATTCTGTTGGGAAGTAGGTAAGGAAACAAGTTTCTAAAAGATGTACCGATCACTGTTAAGTGCTTTACTCATGTATCTCATTTAATCCTGCCAACAATAACTGTAAAATAGGTGGGTACTTTTTCTCTAGTTTGCAAATAAGGAAACTGAGATTTGCAAAGGTTAGGTAACTCGTCAAACCACACAGCTAGGAAGTACTGTAACCTCGTCTGAACCCAGGGTTTCTGACTCTAAAACCAATTCTAACTATTCTATTCTACTCCTTTTCTCATAACTTTTAGTTACCACATTGCCTGGCCGTTTGATGTCTTAATACACTTTACATTTAATACATTTACTGGGCTTCTAGCATTTATTTCATGCTTGTTTAAGCTAGTTCTTCATTTTTTTTTCTGGTTATATTTATGATTTACTAGTTGTGGTATACTGGGAAGAACAATGGCTCTGATTTTTAAATCCTAGATTTGGCTTTTGTGACTCTGAAACCTTACTCAAATTATTTAACATCTCTGAGCCTCAGTTTCCTCATTTACTAAAAATAAAATAATAGTAGTCATCTTGCAAGTTGTTTAGAGAATTTAGTAAATTGAGTTCTATCAAAGAAACTAGCACAATGCAGAGCAGATAGTGAAGGTCAATACTCAGTAATGCTCATTTCCTTTTTTTTCTCTTTTCTGCTTGCCACGTTGCTAGCTAGCTAAATCATTAAATTGATCGTGTTTTCTCTTTTGTAATATAGTTACAGATGCTTTGTATTTTTGAGTGAATGTATTTTAAAATTTGGTGCATCTTTAAACCAAGTTGAAACTGTTTTCTAAGTGATTATGACTATGTAATCAATTTTGAATTCCTGAATTGTTACAACGTGGTCTTCAGTAAAACTTTAATGAACCTTAATGTTGTCCTAGGGATGGGAGGAAGGAAATATTCAAAGAGAATTACTGTACATGACCCATTCTCAGCTCTTTAGAAACTTGAAGTCTAAAATGTCATCTAAAGGATCTTTTCTCCAAAATGTCACGTAGAGATATCAAAGTGAATATCTTGTAGAGCAGAATCAAAAACCTTGCCAAAGGCAACATGAAAAATCTTTCTTTTATACCATTAATTTTCAGTTATGCCACTATTTCATAGAAAGAGATTAACTTACTTGCCAAGATTGGTTGAAATTACTTATCCCCCTCTGTGGGTACCATCACTAAACAGGACCCCCTAATGTTAAATGGCCGTTTGCCTGGAAACCCACTCACTTAGGTTTTCTTAAATACGATTGCTGTCTAAAAGCTCTGATTACTGCCTGATATGCTTTTCTTTTTTTTTTTCCCCATAGGTCAGTAAAATTGTGTCAAATGTTCCCCAGTTGGAGTTTCTAAACCTGAGTTCCAACCCTCTGAATTTATCGGTTTTAGAAAGAACGTGTGCTGGGTCCTTCTCTGGGGTTCGAAAACTTGTCCTCAACAACAGCAAAGCTTCTTGGGAGACAGTCCACACGATACTGCAGGAGTTACCAGAGTAAGCCCAGAGAGCATGATGGAGAGGGAGCTATGTGGCCATCTGTGTTAGTACCTAGAGTTACTGCTGAGCTCCCATCTCAGAAATTCTAGAACGGCAGATTGAATGGAGAATGAGGTTAGAAAAATGAAGTAATTAAATGAGGGTGTGAGGGTAATCTGGTAGCATTTTCACTGGAATACTTGTTCAGTGTTGAGTGGCACTAAGACATAGGATATGTCATCTTTTGACCAGAAAATATCCCTGAGAAGCCCTTATCATTTCGAGATCAGCCCAGCCTTTCTCCATTTTAATCTTCTGATTACCCGATTCCAGAATTTTGCCTTAGCCCTTTTCTTTGGGAGGAAGAAAAATCATAGTGTCTCTAAAATATGGTAACACTCAGATGACTAAGTGCCTAGCTGGCATGATGGGAGAATGGACCTAGTATTCTTTTCAATAATTTAAGCAGGAAATTATACTTTTGTTTGTCAGTGTAAAAATGCTCTGTTTTGTTTGTATCTATCTTTGTATATGTGCATAAATATTCAAAGGAAGTAGTTTAAAGAAATATATGGAGCTGTAGTCTCCTTGACTGTCTAAATATGGGAATTATCAGAGCCTTTCAGAATCGGGTCTAAACTCACTTATTCCATCTTAGTTCCTCACTCTGCCTCTGCTGAGATTGGTTTCCTCACTGCATGCACCATCTAGCATGGCATAGAATGAGCTTTTAAATCCCAATTCCACTTACTAACCATATGACCTTTGATAAGCTAATTAATCTCTTTGAGCTCTGTTTCCTTGTCTGTAAAATGGGCATCATCGTCTATAAAATTGCAGAAATAGAAATACAGTCTGTGAAGCACCTGCCCAGGGCCTGACACAGGGTAGGAATTCAGTAAACGGTAGTTATTATTTCTGTTTCTAGACACTTTTTAATGTCGTTCCTAGAATATTTTTCTATCTCCTCTCGACTTACGCAAGTTGAGCAACTACTGCTCCTTGAAGGACATGTAACCTTTCCCGATAAACTACAATATCAGTTCCATTTCTGTATGAAGTACTGTTGTACTTGAACTTGGTGCTGCTCCATTTAGCACTTAGTTATTTAAGCACACAGCCAGCTCAGTCCTGGGTTATGTCATTCTCTGCTGTTGTACGTATGTTAGGTTTTGTCTTCCCAGCTGTATTTTAAACTTCAGGAAGACACCTTTGTATTTTCTCTACAACACCTAGCAGAGTCTCATACATAGCAGGCACTTTTTACTTTATTGAATGAATGAAAATAGGTGCAGAGTAGAAACTCAACTGCTTTAAACAATGAAATATTTCCTTTTTTTCTCTGCAGTTTGGAAGAGCTCTTCCTGTGCCTTAATGACTATGAAACAGTGTCTTGTCCTTCTATTTGCTGTCCTTCTCTTAAGCTACTACATATAACAGACAATAACCTCCAAGACTGGACTGAAATACGCAAGCTAGGGGTTATGTTTCCTTCGCTGGACACCCTCGTCCTGGCTAACAATCATCTGCATGCTATCGAGGAGCCTGATGATTCATTGGCCAGGTTGTTTCCTAATCTGCGATCCATCAGCCTCCACAAGTCAGGTGAGGTACAGGCTTGTTCTCATTCTACATGCAAATCGGTCTGAACTTATGCATGAAATACAGTGAAAGTGTATTTCAGTCATAGCTCTGCCTTCTTACAGGGTGGATTTCAAGAGTGACATACAGATGCCTATTGATTAGCTAAATTTAAGGCATTCATTTTCATAAATGCTCTGATAAATACCAATATTTATCAAATATTCATTTGACGCAGCATATATTAGCTATTAATATTTTATATGTTAAAGAGGTCAGGCTATGAAAGGAGTGAAATGAAATTGGCGAATTGGATAGTAAAAGGCAGAGTACAAAGAATTACAAGCTAGACCGTTTTGTCTGGATTTAGGTTAAGGAATCCCAACCTGCTCTGACTCTCACATGCTCTCTTTTCTAGTGTTTACATGTAGTTGATTACCAGTTTGTTGCCGTCTGATTCCATTTATCACAGGAATGAATATTTTAGCCTATTTTTGAAAATTAATAAACCTTATTTTTTCGAGCAGTTTTAGGTCCCAGCAAAATTGAGCAGAAAGTACAGAGTTCCCATATACTCCCTGCCCCACTGTCAACATCCCAGCACCAAAGTGATGCATTTCAGTTGAACCTGCATTGACGCATCATCCATAAAGTCCATAGTTTACATTTGGGTTCACTCTTGGTGGTGTACGTTCTGTGGGTTCGGACAAATGGGTAATGACACGTATCTACCACTGCAGTGTTGTACATAGTAGTTCACTGCCCTAATCATCCTCTGTGCTCTGCCTGTTCACCCCTCCCTCCCACCTAATCCCTGGGAACCACTTATCTTTTAACTGTCTCCATAGTTTTGCCTTTTCCAGAATGTCATATAGTTGGATTCATACAGTATGTAGCCTTTTCAGATTGACTTCTTTCACTTGGTAATATGCATTTAAATTTCCTCCGTGTCCTTTCGTGACTTGATAGCTCATTTCTTTTTTAGCACTAAATGATTATCCATTGTCTGGATGTACCACAGTTTATTTATCTACTCACAAACTGAAGGACATCTTGGTTGTTTCCAAGTTTTGGCTTAATTAATAAAGCTGCTCTGAACTTCCATGTGCAGGTTTTTGTGTGGACATAAGTTTTCAGTTCACTTGGGTGGATTACAAGGAGCACAGTTGCTAGATCATGTGGTAGGAGTACCTGTAGTTTTGTGAGAAGCCACCAAACTGTCTTGTGAAGTGGCCGTACCATTGTGCGTTGCACCAGCAGTGAATGAGAGTTCCTGTTGCTTCGTATCCTCATCAGCATTTGGTGCTGTGAGTGCTTTGGCTTTTGGCTGCTCTGATAGGCGTATAGTGGTATCTCGCTGTTGTTTTAATTTGCATTTTCCTGATGGCACATGGTGTGGAACATCTTTTCATATGCTTATTTGCCATCTGTATATTTTCTTTTCTGCAAGGTGCCTGTTCAGGTTTTCTGCCCATTTTTTAATTGGATTGTTCATTTTCTTATTATTAAATTTTAAGAGTTCTTTGTATGTTTTGTGTAACAGTCCTTTATCAGTGTGCCTTTAGCAAGTGCATTCTCCCAGTCTATGGCTTTTCTTCTTATTTGCTTGGCATTTGTCTTTTGGCCAATTTTTTTTAAACAACTACATAGATAAAAATAACTCTAACCTATAACTGAAAAAATATAAACAGTTTATTTTGCCATAGAGGTTATAAGAGAATTAACTTTTAAAAACAGTGATTTGCATAAGGAGGCTGTTTATTTCACACCTTGACACCCCTTGAGCTAACTCTGTTCTTCCTCCTCGATGGCAGTGCCACTCTGAAGGGAAGAGGACAGTTGTGACTTGGGGTAGCTGTGCCCAGAGCCCTCGTAAATTGCTCCTCTGCCTTTACCTGAAGGTTGATAGGAATAGGAAGGGACTGCGCTGCTCTCTGCAGTGGGTTTAATGTGTTGTAAAACTGACGAGCTTCATTAGGGCAGGAATGTTTTCCCTACCAGTGCCAAGTATTGACTTGGATGATACATTTGTCCACAGCCATAGGAAGCGTTTCCTTTTAGGACTGAACAGTCTTAATGTGTTGCATGTTTTCCTTCTCAAGGGCACAGGTCTTTTGTTTTTGATTTTGTTTGTTTTGTTTATGATCATTTTAACATTTCAGAATTTATTAATTGAAATCATTTTTTGGCTATGTTTATATTCTTATTTGTATGCTTTTCTGGATTTACTTAAACAGTATATTTCTCAAATTAGGTTTGCAGTCCTGGGAAGACATTGACAAACTAAACTCATTCCCTAAACTTGAAGAAGTGAGGTTGTTAGGAATTCCTCTTCTGCAGCCATACACCACCGAGGAGCGAAGGAAGTTGGTCGTAGCCAGGTCTGTTGTCCTGTTTATTCGGCTTTCTTTTCTCAGAGTGTTGTTGTTTCTTTAAAGGAATAATGCACTGTTTGGGGCTAGGGGGAGCGCACTGTATGCTCATCCATCTCTTGAACATACTGGGCTTGGCGGAGCTGCTTCTGTAGCTCCCAAATCCTGGGAGAAAAGGAATGCAATATGATAAGAAAAATGTAAAATATAATTGGCCTGCCAAAACCACTGAAAAATTCCTTCACAAATCTATTGTTATACTTTTCAATATTTATAATATTTGAAATCCTATTTTGGGGTCATGAAGAAACTGTAGGTATAATAGGGAATGAATTCTAATTTATTTCTCTTTACTTTCTACATTAACATCGTAGTCATTTCAAGTGTAAATACCTGACAGTTGGGCTGTTCCATTAGTGTGGAACTAAAGAGAGAGGCATCTGTGTTTTCTTCTTTGATTTAGAGTGACTTAAAGGGGACCACCGTGTGGTCGCCCTCCTCCGCCTCCTCCCCTGCCTTTCATGTCTCAGCTTCTGCCTCCCCCAGACTGCCGAGGTGTCCCATGAGGGTTTATTATTATGCACCTTTAGCAGCATTAAGGTTTGGCTAAGATGTAAAGGGAACTGTGATTTGTTCTCTCGTGTACTATACGTAGTCGTTTTGACAGGGGAAGAGTAGGCTTTAAGTTTCCCTAAAGAAGAGTGGCTCTGTAAACAGGGTTTTGGTCTTTCTAACCAACTAATATCTAGCAGATCTTTACTGCTTTCCAGTTGTTAACATACACATTCATATCTCACTGAAGAAGTAAATTTCAGCATATTTTTCTTCTAAGAAGAGTAAGTCTTGCGGTAGGCCTTGTACTTTATTTTATTTACACAACTGTTTCATAAATATAATAAATGAATTCCTGGACTAGGTGACCAAATTGTACTGACTTTTCTGTAGACCTGTGCTGCCCAGTATGGGGCCATCAGCCACGTGTGACTGTCGAACACTTGAAATTGTGGCTACTCTGAATTGAAATGTGCTCTAAGTGAGAAAAATACACACTGGATATTGACGTTTTATGTGGGGGGAAAAAAAAAGCAAAGTATCTTAGTTATTTTTTAGCATTGGTTATATGTGGAAATGATTATATCCTGGATATATTGCCTTAAATAGACTATTTTATTAAATATTAAAATATTAAACTAAATTATTAGTTTATTATTATTAAAAAGTATTAGTTTATTATTATTAAATATTAAAGTAAAATATTAAATATTAAATCTCATCTGTTTTATTTTTACTTTTAAAAATATAGCTGCTAGAGAATTTAAAATTACATGTGTGGCTTGCATTATATTTAAGTTGGACAGTGCTGCCTAGAATCTTATTTTGAAAGGTGAGGTATGATTATAAAAGGTCAGTGTCACATCCAAAAATGAAACTTTAGATATTTTTGGTCCTTTTATACTTTATGTAAAACTTAGTTCACGTCAATAGTTGTACCCAAGTGGTGCTACATCAGATGTGTCCTTTCAAGAGAATAAGATGGGGCATCAAACCAATAATTTTATTTCTAAAGCTATAAATATTTTTAGTGTCTCAAAATGTCTCTATTTTGTTTTTCATTTATAGATTGCCATCAGTTTCCAAACTTAACGGCAGTGTTGTTACCGATGGCGAGCGCGAAGATTCTGAGAGATTTTTTATCCGTTACTATGTGGATGTTCCGCAGGAAGAAGTGCCATTCAGGTAAAAATCCCCCATTAGCTTGGCCACACTTTAGCAGGTATTGAGGCAACTTAAGAACTATTGTTTTAGCGCAAAATCGAATAATTTGTTATTGGACCCTCTTGGAGGACTTTGGTGATAGGCTAAAAATAAAGGAAGGAGCACAAAAAGCAAACCTCTTTTATCTCATTTTCCACAGTGTGTTTCTTCTAGCCTTGCACTTGTATTAAGAATGGCTGGGTGAGTAAGTACTTGCCTACTTCTAGTGGCCCTGCTCCATGTCCCATGTCATCCGTCCTCTTGGTCCCCTTCTGCAGGAGCACATTTTCACCTGCCCCCAGACCTGGTCTCCTCTTGTCACATTGCGTCTGCTTTTAGGACATACTAAGTCCCGCAGTTTGGAAGGTTTGGCAGATGTGCATTAGGTTGAGAGACTGTGAGAAAGGGCCTAGAAGATGGACTCTGGAGGAAATCTTAAAGGACTTAGGATGGTTGAATATGAAAAGAAATACCGAGGCCTAAATTAGCAATGAACCTTTTAAAAATATGACAAGTTAATATATGTTGTTTGGTGAGAAACGACCGTTAATGCTCTGTAAACGTAAAGGAAATGTAACAGGTATGATGTAGGTAAATATAAAAGAAAGAACTATCCCCTCCCCCCCCAAAAAAAACAGGTTTCTAGGTGTTAGAAACTAGAAGCAGTTACTCAAGTTATATTCTTTTCTTAATGACTTTAAGAATACTATGAAACCCCATTTGACAAGATGACTTGCAACAAGATGCAAGTTAGGACTGAATGTGAGTCAGATTAGTTGGTCCTTTTGGTTACAGTTCTGTGATTCGAATTCATTCTTACTGAACAGCATTTTTTTCCCACAGTTGTCTATTATTTACAGACTTTAAGGGGGTTGACATTCTGTAAAGCTCAATCAGTACTGTTGATTTTTTTTTTGAAATTGATTCTTTTGGAAAAAAAAGGTTTTGTGGTATTATCAGTAGAATTTTAAAGCTTAAGTGTTTTAAAAATGTTAGAAAAGTTAAGTAAGGATTTTGAAGATAACCTTTTAAAATTAGCTAAGAATAGCTAGGTGGGGAGAAACATGACTATATCTTTTAACACAACCCATAAATACTAGGTTAAACTGCATGAAAATGTTTTAGGTTAAAAAATGATCTGGTAGCTATAGTTTCATTTGATTAAGTCCAACATATTAATAGAAGAAATACACATTCTGGCTTTGAACATCAATCTGTCATTATAGTTTACTTAAATTCCAGTCTCCTGCAAGAAGTAGTGTATGTTTAGGCAGTAAATTGTTTTCTGTCCATGATGGCATCATTCTCCTAAAGTGGCCTCTGTAGTGGTCAGTGTGCTTGAATGCATGTCATAGAGGTCATCGTAATCAGGGGAGGAATTTACTGGAAGGATATTGAGAAATGAAAAGAATTGTTAGGTAGGCTGGAGAACCCAGCTTAGACAGGAATCAAGGGAGGCAAGGGTAGCCAGGGTTTCAACTTAGAATCTGCTTTATATATTTCTGTTGGCACTGTCATCTCTGTTAGACACCACCGTGCTGGACTTTGCACTGAACCCTTGCAGCCGTGTCATGGACTTTCGATTTCCCCATAGTGCTGAAAAATAATCTCTCACTGACCTTTGCTTCATTCCTTCGGGTCAAAACTATGCGTCTGACCAATTGATTGGCTGTGTCTAGGGCATGTACCCACACTCTGTCTCCCAAGTGATCAGGAGAGAGATTATCTGCTCCACTTTGGCTTCTGCATTGAGAGGTAGAATTTTGCATCCCCTGATCTTGGGACTTCCTCCCAAATAGGAATGATTTAGCAAAAAGAACATCTCCTGTAGTCTGACACTTTGACTGCGTTGACTAACATCTATACATATAGCTTTTCCCCAGTGTTATATATTTAAAATGTATTTATACCTGCCCTAATAAATGCCTTGTATAAATGAAAACACATTTCTCTCTCCCTGGAATGACATAACCTATGCTAATCCTACACTGACTGTGATCTGTTAGTCACTGCAAAAGATTTAGACAGTCAAGCTGTTGGAATCACCACTCTGGCCTTGCTGCCTGTTTATGTAATTATGCCTGCTTTCTCACTCACTAGTAGTTAGATGCCACTGCTTGGTCTCTTCCTTCCTTCTTGGTACTGAAATGGGCAACCTGATTTCAGTGTCTCCTACCAGTATCCCTGGCTTATGAAATGTTTTCCAAAGATACAAGTGCTCTGCTCACTAATGTGTCTACACAAAATCAGCTAGATCAAGAATTGCTTTTCTTTCCTCGGTCAACATCTCCTGTATTTCCTATATTTTTGTCCATATAAATGACCGAAGTCTTGTAATTATTTTGGTGTTTCACCCCACACACCATGCTGTGATCTGGCGGTAGTGGAGTACAGTGTATATGGTGGAAGCATGAGGCAAATGAATGAATTTACTCTTACAAGGTAATTCCCTCGTGCAAGGGGATTTCACTCCCTTTTCAAGCAATAGAGGAACAGTCCCACTGGATGTAGCTAGCAAGGGGACCCTGAATGAGGATTAGGGATTCAGGATATTCCCAAGTGCTCAGAATCCTCCCTTATGCTTCCATTCCAGTTTATTCTCTCTGTCTCTGCAGTCAATGTTCCAACTTTCATAAAATAGCCCCAATATAGATGCAAATTTACCTGACTTAAAATTCAGCAACCTAGAGCATCCAACCTTGCGTATTTGTTTTCATAGCTACGTCCGCTCTATTGTTGTAAGAGAGAAAATATCCTTTTCTTAAAAGTGCCTGGGCTTCAGTCTGTGCCTGAAGCCTGGTTTGTAGAAATTTGGCCTTAATATTCTCTGTCAGCTCTCGGTGCCCTTAGAAGAGCAGAGCTCGGCCTCATAGTCTTGACTTCTTCGTGCCCTCCATTCTGTTGTATTCTTGGCAGCACTCAGTCTCCTAGGGCATCCATGTGAGCTCAGGTGGTGGTCACTTTCTCCTCTCCCTGTCAAGGACTTGCAGAATCCTTTCCGTGGACACTAGTATGCTGTTCACTGGCCCCTACTAAACCAGAAACCAATCCCAAATTGCCCTTAATTTCCTGAGGTGCTGTTGCCAGTAATCTGCTCCCTGGTACCAGTCTCTTAGCGCACACTCCCTGGTAATCAACTCTGGCCAACCTAAGTAGGATAGGAATTTAGTAAAAGAATAATAAGTGCTAAGTAGCTCATAGAAGTGACAAGATCAGAGAATTAGGCTTGGGCAGAATTGATAGGAAGCAAGGCACAGCCAAGATTTCTGTAGACCGCACTGTACAGGCAGTATGCTGCTTACACCGGTCACTGGGCAGTCGTCAGCAAGCTGCTGGACTTCATTGCCCTCAGACATCTGCAGCTGTGCCTTTGAATTCTTGACTCTTCTCTATGTGCTGTGAATAATCTCTGCTTGACCTCGTGTCTTTGCTTTACATCTAAAGATTTAAAATTCCAGCTACAGTTAGACAGGTTTATGTCATCTTCCCACTTTCTAGCTTTCAGGGAATGGAGAAAGAGAATATCTACTTCTCTTTTGCTTCTGAAGTAGGAAGTGGTTCCTGCCTCTCATCTATCTTGGGTTTCCCTCAAGTCAGAAGGGCATTTGTATGCTGGACAGCCATAGTTGACAGATATCCGCTACAGTACACGTTCTCTAGTAGTTTTCTTGTAAGTCGCCTGGTGGGATGTTTTTTGAGCCATTGTGATGTGCCAGGAACTGTTCTAGGCACTTTAAAAAGAACTGTAACAGTGTTCATGCTGATGCAGGGTGAAGTGGTGAGTAAGCACAGAGGAATTTATATTAAAATGCATTCACTGCAAAACAAGAAGAGTGATGTACAGACTGGGCATGGTAAGTATTACGATACTGCCTTCCAAATTATATGCATAATTTCTCCCTGAAGTGCCACTGGGTAGTGAATAACACAGTGCAAAGTTAGTAAGAGGTGAACATTTGACTTCCTGGATAATTCAGCGTTTCCTACAGAATCATATTTGAGCTTTAATTTCCTGGTGGGATTGAGGTATCCATGTATTTTGAAGAAAACATTCCTGTTCACTTGACCATGGATTTTTAAAATTAGTGTTTAATTTGATTTTGCTGTAAATTCTAACTTCTGCGGCATCCTTTCCCAGTTGTTAGGTTCCCCGAGCTTCTCTTCCTCCTCTTATTCTCCTGTCTTGTGTCGTTACACACTAAACACCTCTGCTCAACTTAGACATAAGTAAGAAAAGTTAGCCAAAGTGTCTTTTGAGGGTATGAGTAAAAACCCATTATGATCGGTTCAGTTTCCTTTATAGTAGCAAAGTTACTTTGTGAGTCAGTTGGATTATTCACACGTACATTTGTTTCCATGTGATTAATTGTTTTGGCAACAGCAGACTTTAAAGATGATCCAGAAATTTACATATTCTGTTTTCCTATCTCAGAATAAAAATACAAGCTCCAGGTACCTGACTCATTTCAACTTTTTATGATGAACAGAATAAAATGTTTAGAGGACTGAAGGGAGACATACTTACTAAGGGTGTTATAATTTCTTACAGGTGCTCCATTATTCTTTTACTGCCTTCTGCTGATAGGTAGAGCTGGAGGTTTAGCCTCTCCACTGTAGCAGTTTGTGGTAATAATGGACTAACACACAAAAAAACTGAGGAATCGCCCATATGTTCCATGTTTATTTACTTTGTGAGACGATAGAAGACGAAAAATCTCTGTTCCGTGGTTCTTGGCCTTAAACGTCATCGTGTACATGTTTCCAGTCAGTAGACTTCCTTGTAAAGCCTGCATCCATGCCTCGTCTCTTCATGAAGCATGCCTTGTGTAGCAGTGGTGCACTCTTTCAGAGCAAGTTCAGTGTGTGCTGCATGTGGTTAAAAGGATGTCCTCACTGGCTGGACATATCTCATTTATTGGACTCTCATATTTTACCAGAACTTCTAGGAAATAACTCTAGATTCTAGCTGGGTTTTGAAGGATGGTTTAATTTGTTTAATGACTACGTACTATGAATTGAGAGGCACTGAGCCAGAAGCTGAAGATAAGACAAAAATAGTGTCTGCTCTCAAGAAGCTTGCCATCTGGGCCCAGCTGGAGCTATATTTCCTTTGCTGGAGTCCCCTCATGTTCCCAACCTCTGAAAATCCAGTCACTCCAGGCTTTGGTCCTTGGACCTCTTCTCTTCTACTTTTATCCAGTCCTGTGCCTTTCATATTCAAATAATTGCCAAGTGCATACCTCCAGCTCCAATCTGCCCCTAAATTCCAGACTAGTATTTGCAGACACCTACATGACATCTCCACCTGGATGTTTAAACCTAACGTGTCCCAAAGGGAACTTTTGGTCCCCTCTATTGCCTTTCCCTGGCCCCTCCTCCTCCCTGCCGTATCTGCTGCTCTGCACATTTTTCTCCATCTCTCCATTTTTCCGGTTGCTCAGGATTAAGAGTTCGGCATCATCTCTGATTTCTTTTTCCCACACCCCACCCGCGTCTAGTCCATTTGTTTGTTTGTTTTTCCCAATTCTACTTTCAAAAATATATAGAATCTGACTACTTCTTACTATTCATTTTAATTCAAGCCTTCCCAATCCCTTACTTGTATTATTATAGTAGCCTCTTAATTGGTCTCCCTATTTCCACCCTCGCCCCCTATCGTGTATTGTCTACATGGCAGTCAGGTTATAAAAACTTGAGTATGTTAAAAACAGAAACAAAAACAAAAACATCTTCCTTGCTATTCCTCAGGCACACCAAGCACACTTCCACCTCAGGCATCTGCTTTTTTTCCCCTGGTCGGAGTGCACCAAGTTGACGGCTTGGCTCTCTCCCTCACTGATGCCTCGTCAGAGGTTCCCTCCCTGACCAACCTGTCCGAAATGGCAACCCCCTGTTTCCTGTCGGTCTCTTAACCTACCATTATTTGTCTTATTTATCGGCACCTAACTCACAGTTCTTGTGTGCTGTCCTCTCCCTGCACTGAACTGTAAGCTCTGTAAAAGCAAGATCTACTGTTTCGTGCTTTGCCCTACCCTCGATGCCTAGAGCGGTGCCTGACTACAGCAACTGTTCAGTAAAACGATCCACTCTTCGAATTATGCTCTGGGAGCACAGAGGAGGGGTGCTTAGCTCCCCTGGAAGAAGTGATACTTCCTAGAAAATGGCTGAATTAATCTGGCAAAGGTGATGGGAGAATATTCCAGACAGAAGGGAGCACGTGGGAAGTAAAGGCATCGAGGTATGAAGTGACCCTTCCTGTGTCGTGAGCTACAACAGTCTCAGTGTGACTTGGTGAAAAGCAATGAAGTCGGAAACAGAGGCAGATAATGCTTGGGGGGAAGGTAGGAACTGGGGTAGGCCCTTCCAGACCTTGGTGTGCCATGCCAGGGGACAAGGTGTCTTTCTTGGGGGCAGTGGGAAATCGCTGAAAGGTGTCATGTGGGAAAGTTACATGGGCAGATTTTGGCTTATGTTTAGAAGGAGAAGCTGGGAGAGACCCAGGGACCTAGTTAGCAACTGAAACGAGTGAAGGAGGATATGTGCATTGGGGGTCCTTTATGTCTTTTTACAGAGGTGCACATGTTGGGACAGAATTTCACTGTAGAATTTGCAGTAGTCCTTAGGAAACACTTCGTGGAGCTCTACGAGTTTTCTGATACTTAAAGCCCTGGTTTCTCTAGGGGTATAAAAGTACCTCTTAGAGAGAAAGAAACCTCCATGTTTTTTAATCTGATACATGTTTAAGTGTACCTGTTTGTTATTTTTGCCTTGCTGTTAATCAGATGTCTGTCCACACTGCCTATATTTATCAGTTTTCCCTTTATTTTATGTTTGCGCTCTCTATTTCCTCTGAGAGGTTGAATTTAAATTACTTATTTAGTACTTGACTAATACACAGCCCTCTGTTTAGTTTTGAAGAGAAACAAAGAGAAAAAGGCAAACCATGTAACTTTTCTTTTAGAAACCAACATATCATGTATCTTTTGGAGGTTCAATGGCTTCTTTTTGTTTTTGAGGACAGTCAGGGGAAGTAAATTCATTGATTTGGGTTATCTTTTTTTCAGACTTTCAAATTTTGTTTTTCATAAAGAGGAATTATAAGAGGCATTGCTCCAGTGAAGTTACTCTGATGGGAGGAAATTCTGTTGTCAGAGATGGAGTGGCAAAGCCAGAAATAGGTTTTCTTAAAGACTTTGCTTTGCTTTTATTTTCCTTTAGTACCTCATTTTGTGTTTGTCCCAAGCAGTCCCTAAACTGTGTCCTGGGAAGTCCTTATTTCCGATGTCAAGGATTATAGCAGGCGTTCCTCAGATGCTTGTTGGATTGTCATTAGTGGTGCCCAGCTTTTTAAAATATGGAGAGTATGTTTTTTCCTGCTTAAACTAATGGCTTTTCTAAATAGAGCTGATTGTATCTTCATGTTATTGTGAGAGCGGGGCAGCAGCCCGTATTTGGACACCACCACAATGAAGGCTTATTTTGTCTTGGATGCTGGAGAAATCCTAGTGTGCTGTGTCCGTTACCTCATATTCCTTCCAGACAGAGGACCTGCTGTTGTGAAGGAACATTCCTGCGTTGGACATGAGTCTCCTGGGGTTCTCCATACTGCCAGGCTCCATCATCCTCTGACAAGGGCCGTGACACAGCACTCCTCACATTCAGCCGTGCATCTGATGAGAAACAAAAGGGGCTTTCTCCTTGGCGCACCGTGGAGAGCCTCTGAAATGTTAGCTCTCCCTGTTGCTCACAGCTTTTGTCATTCCAATTACCTTGGACTTGACTCTGACTTCTTTCCACTTTCCCAGCCCACCAGGAGATAGGCTACCTTCCTAATCTTGATTGGAGTTATATATGCAGATTTGAATATAGCTGCAAAGGAAAGAAAGAATAAGATCCAGCCTTACAAATTATGGTCTTGGGGGAAATTATCTTTGGTGTCTGAACTGTTGGCAGCGCAGGGGGCCAGTTTTGTCCTTTTTCCTTTGGTTGGCTTTTTAGAATTAAAATACTGAGAATAAGAAAACAAACACTCATGTTCACATTATTTAAAAGTGATGATTATTAGTATTTTTCTCTTCATTTCAAGTTTATTTTTAAGTGAAATAAATGATATTACAGATACAATTGAAGTACCTTTTTGCCTCTGTTCTTAGTCCTGTTTCTTACTACAAGAAGTAACTACCTGCTGGCAGGAATTTGATATGTATCCTTGATACCTACTTACTGTATTTTATCTACCCGTTAAAATATAAAGTAGGATTTTATCATTCTTTGTCAATATACATTGTCATTTCTTCTCAGTTAGCTTTTCAATCTGATCTTTTCACTTTGCTTTTTGTTGCAAAGAAGTTTTAAAAATTTATTACCACATGTATCAATTCTTTATGGTTTAGTCATATTCCATCTTATTTAAGAAGTCCTTTCCTTTCCAAAGATCACTGAAGATAATCTTCTGAGTGTTTTTCTCAGAGTGTTTTCACATTTACGTCTTTGATCTACCTGGAATCTGTTTTTGTGTTTAGTCTTAGAGACCTAAGGGTTTGTTTTTCCCTCATATGGAGAACTGGCATTCACCATTAATCTGTAATGCCACCTCTGTTATATATCTAGTTTTTTATATGCTTTCATGGTTCTTTGTCAGGGTCCTGTTCTGTTCCATTGGTGTATTTGTTCATTCCTGTGCCATTACAAAATTGCTCAGTTACATTGCTAAATTTAGTAAGTCTTAATTCCCAATAAGGGTAAGTTCCCTAATTGTTCCTTTTCAGGTTTAGATTAATCTGAATCTAATTCAGATTATATAGGTCCTTTTTCCTGTGAATTTTAGGATTGGCTTATCAAGTTCCACAAAAATCCGGCTGTAATTTGGATTCCAGTTGCATTGAATTCATTGACTAATTTGAAAGAATTGACATCTTGATGCTGTATGTCTTATTTGTGAATATGGGCTGTCTTTCCATTTAATTCAGAGAATCTTTTATATCCTTCAGCAATATTTCTAATTCTCTCACAATGGCCTTGCACATCTTTGTTAAATTAATTTATAGACATCTTATACGTTTTGTTGCTATTTGAAATGAAATAATTTTTTCTGTTACTGCTTTCTAATTGGTTGTTGTTTGTGTACAGGAATGCCATTTAATTTCGTATGATGAGCCTGTATCCATCAGTCTTGCTGATATGTGGAATAATTAAACTTTACCTTCTTTTGAACTTCTATGTAGACAGTCATATCTGCAAATATTTTTGTATCTCTTTTTTCTGTTTTTCAATAGAACCTCCTCCAGTATAATATTTAAAATGAACAGTAAAAGGGGTATTTTTCTTTATCTTGTTTCTCACTTTAAAGAGGCTGCTTCCACAGTTTCAGTGTGAAGTGTTTGGATACAAAATATGACTTATGCTGCAGGTTTTTGATAGGTGCCCTTCATTAGGTTAAGGTAGTTACTGTCTTTGTTTTTCTAAGAGTTTCTTTTATTATGAATGAGTATTGACTTTTTTTAAACAGACTGTTCTTTCTGTATTGAGAGGCGCATGTTATTTTGTTCTGTTAGCCTGAATTTAACTTTTTAATTTTTTTGGTTAACATGAATTTTAATGATACATTTACAGGTATTGAACCATCTTTGCATTCCTGGAATGTTGACATTGGTTGTAAAATACTAAGTGTTCTTTTTCAACACTGCAGAATTTAATTTTATAATGTTATTTGGGATGTTTCCATCTGTTTTCATAGCTAAAATTAGTCTGTAATTTTCTTTCCTACTGTTCTTTTCTGGTGTTGTTGTAACGGTTATATTAGCTTCATAAAATGAATTACATTGGTAATTTTATTTTTTTTAATTAAATTAACTATTTAAGTTAAAAATTTTATAGTCATTCATAATATTCTTAACACTTATGGGTAGGTATTTAAATTATTTTCTTCTATTTAATTCTCATTTGAACTAGGTAATACTCCCATGTAATTTAAAAGGGTATAGACCAAAACCCAAGTCTTCCCACTTTTCTCCCTAGCAGCCACTCAGGTATTTGGTCCCTAGGCAGCTACTGGCACTAGTTCCTTGTTGCAGTTCATATTGCTATTCAGTACATATTTTTTGTACATAATTAGTCCAAAACAATGCACATCTTGCCTTTTTTTTTTTTTTACTTATCAATAGATCTTTAATATCATCCCATAATGAGGGATATGTTTGATTAAAAAATGTACTGTATCAGTATTCATCTCCTTTTTCATTCCTATTAATGTTTATTCCTGCCTTTCTCTTTTTTCTTGATTGGTCCTGCTAAATGATTATCTTTTAGTAGTGTCCTTTGTTTAAAGTCAGATTTACTGAGGTATAATTGATGTTGAATGAATTTTACCCTTTTTAGTATACATTTCTGAGTATTGACAAACACCACAGATATGTAACCACCAACACAATTAAAATATACAACAGTTCTTTCACCCCACCCCACCCCCAAATCTTGTATTCCTCAAACCTTCCCTTGGCTCCCACCTTTTGGCAACCACTGATCTATTTTCTATTCCTTTAGTTTTGACTTATCTGGAATGTCATATAAATGGAGTCATATAGTATGTACTCTTTTTTTTTTCAACTGAAGTTTTTTTGAGATAATTATAGATTCACATGCAGTTGTAAAAATTAATATATCCAGATCCTGTGTACCCTTTACCCAGTTTCCCCCAATAGTAAAATTTTGCGGAACTGTAGTTGTGTGGTTTTTTTTAAAATAGTATCCATCCTAATAGGTGTGAAGTGATATTTCATAGTGGTTTTGATTTGTATGTCTTTGATAACTGGTGGTATTGAACATCTTTTCATATGCTTGTTGGCCATATGTATATCATCTTTGGAGAAATGTCTGTTCAAGTGCTTTGCCCATTTTTCAGTCTTTTAAAAAAATTTTTTGGTTGTTGATTTGTAGGATTTCCTTAAATGTTCTGGATATTAACCCCATATCAGATATAAATGATTTGCAAATATTTTTCTCCCATTCTATAAGTTGTCTTTTAGCTCTGCTCATTGTATCCTTTGATGCACAAAACTTTTTCAAGTTTGATGTAGTCCTATATGTTTATTTTTGCTTTAGTTGTCTTTGTTTTTGATGTAATATCATTGACAAATCCAGTGTCATGAAGCTTTTCCCTATGTTTTCTTTTAGGAATTTTATAGTTTTGAATTTACATTTAGGTCTTAAATGCATTTTGAGTTAATTTTTGTATATAGTATAAGGTAATGGTCCACTTTATTTTCTTTTTTTGCATGTGGATATCTAATTTTCCCAGCACCATTTGTTGAATGTGAGGTTTTATTGCTGCCCTCTCTATTCTATTCCACTGGTCTGTATGTCTGGCTTTATACCAGTACCACACTGTTTTGACTACTGTAGCTTGGTAATATGTTCTGAAGTAAGGAGATGCGAGTCCTCCAAATTTATTCTTCCTTTTCAAAATTTTTCTGGCCAATCAGGATCCTTTGAGATTCCATATGAATTTGAGGATGATTTTTTCTATTTCTGCAAAAAAAAAAAAAAAAAAAGACGCTATTGGGATTTTGATAGGGATTGCATTGAATCTGTAGATTGCTTTGAGTACTATAGACATCTTAATAATATACAGTATTCCAATCCATGAACATGGAATGTCTTTCCATTTATTTGTGTTTTCATTAATTTCTTTAAGCAATGGTTTTTAGTTTTCAGTGTTGTTTTCCTTTTTTAAAAAATACCATTGATTTCTGCTTATTTCCTTCCTGTTGCTTGATTTGCTTTTCTTTTTCTAGCTTTTGAGTTAAGAATATAGAGTCTTAATTTGAGGGCTTTCCTAATAAACATTTAGTCCCATAAATTTCACTCTCAGCACTGCTGACATCCCATATGTTTTGATGTGTTATATTTTAATTTTAATTTCAATTCTATGTTTTTTTAAAAAATTATCATTTTATTTGAGTCTTCTTGTTTGACCCATGGATTATTTAGAAGTTTAATTTCTAAGTGTTTAGGGAATTTCCTCTTGTCTTTCTGATACTGTTTTCTGCTCTGGTTCCATTATGATCAGAAAACATACTTTGTGTAATATCAATTTTTAAAATTTGTTGAAGTTTATTTTATGGCCACCTTAGTGATTGTTCCATGAGTGCTTAGAAATTGTGTATTCTGCTGTTGTTGGGTGGAGTGGTCTATATATGTCAATTAGATACTGTTGATTGATTCTTTTGTTCAGATCTCTATTCTTGCTAATTTTCTAGTAATTCTATCCTTTGCTGAAAAGGAGATGTAGGCAGCCTTTGAGTCTATAAAAGAAACTTTTACTTTGCATAATGCATTTGAGATTCATCTATCACAGTTTATTAAGAAAGCTATGAAAACACTCTTCTATGGATTTCTGTGTAAATATAAGTTCTTATTTCTCTTGGATAAATATCTGAAAGTGGAATTGCTGAGTCATATAGGAAATATATGTTTAACTTGCCAAGCTGTTTTCCAAAGTGACTGTACCATTTTGCTTTCCTACCAGCACCAAGTGAAAATTCCTCTTGCCATATCCTCACTGTCACTTAGTGTTTACAATTTTCTTGTTTCTGTCTTTAGTTTTAGTCATTCTAATAGATATGTAGTGGTATCTCTTTGTTTTAATTTGTATTTCCATAGTGACTAATGGTGCTGAGCATTTTCTCACGAGCTTATCTGCTATCCACATACCCTCTTTTGTGAAGTATCTGTTTAAATCTTTTGCCCTTTTTTATACTGGGTTACTTGTTTTTTTATTACAGAGTCTTGAGAGTTCTTTATATATTCCAAATAAATGTCTCTTACTAGATACGTGTTTTGTAAATATTTTCTCTCAGTCTGGCTTTTTATTTTATTCTTTTAACTGTTTCAAATAACAGATGTTTTAAGTTTTAATGACATGCAACTTACTGGTTTTTTTCCTTTATGTACTATGCTTTTGGTATCATATCTTAGAAGTCTTTAACTAACTTAAGATCACAGAGATTTTCTAATGTTTTCCAGACATCTTATAGTTTTAGGTTTTACGTTTTGGCATTTGGGTGTTATTGTTCTAGTGGCATCCATTGATAAGACTATCTATTTTCTATTGAATTGATTTTACACCTTTGTTGAAAATCAATTAACCATACAGGTGGACTCTCTATTTATGGATTCTCTGTTCTTTTGCATTGTGTCTTTCCTTTTGCCAGTATCATACTCTCTTGATTACTGTAGCTTTATAATAAGACTTCAAATTCAGGTAGTGTGGGTCTTTCAACTTTGATTTTCTTTTAAAAGTTATTTTGGCTATTCTAGTCCCTTTGCCTTTTTGTATAAGTATTAGAATAAGCTTGTTGAATTCTAGAAAAAAAATTCTGCTGGGATTTTGATTGAGATTGTGTTGAATTAGTAGAACACTTTGGGTAGAATTTGACATCTTAATAGTATTTAGTCTTCCTGTTTTTGAACCAGTATATTTCTCCATTTATTTAAGTTCTCTTTGATTTCTTTCATTAATTAGTGTTTTGTATTTTTTCATATATAGATCCTGCATATATTTTGTTACATTTTTACTTAAGGATTTTGTGTATCTAGGTCCTATTACAAATAGTACAGTTTTTTAATTTCAATTTTCAGTTGTTCATTGCTAGGTATAGAAATACAATTGGGTTTTGTATATTGAACATATATGTTCTGCAACCTTGCTAAACTCTTTTGTAGATTCACTGTAGGCAATCATGTTATCTAGATAGGGCACAGTGTATGTCTTCTTTTCCAATTTATGACTTATACTTCTTTTTTATTTTCTTTTTTTTCTCTTCCTTTTTTTTGTACCTCTTGAGAAATTCGTAGGTTTTCTTAGCATGCCATTACAGTGGATTATATTGACTCATTTTTTAAATATTTAAACAGCCTTAAATGCCCAGGATAAATCTCATTTGGTTATAATGTATTATGTTCTTATATGTTGGTGGATTTCACTTGCTAATATTTTTTGAGGATTTTTGTGTCAATGTTCATGAGGGATATTGATGTATAGTTTTCTTTTCTTGTAATGTCTTTGGCTTGTTTTATATTAGGATAGTGCTGGCCTCATAAAATGAGTTTGTGAGTGTTCTTTCCTCTTCTCTTTTCTAAAAGAGTTTGTATAGAATTAATATTATTTCTTTCTTAAATATTTTGTAGAAATTGTCAATGAAGCCATCTTCGCCTGGTGTTTTCTTTGCTGGGGGTTTTAACTATGATTAAATTTATTTAATAGCTATAGCTTGATTCAAGTTATCTGTTCCTTCTTTAATGAACTGTGGTAACTTCTTTCTTTGAAAAAATTCATCCATTTCATCTTAGTTATTGAATTTATGGGCATAAAGTTGTTCATAATATTCATTTATTATAAACCTTTAGCATCTGTGGGGTCTGTAGTGATGGTCCTTCATTTATTCCTGATAGTGGTATCTTCTTTTCTCCATCAGTCTGGCTAGAGGTTTATCAAATCACTAACCTTAAGAGCCAGCTTTAGATTTCATGGGGTTTCGATTGTTTTTCTGCATTCTATTTCTGTGATTTCTGCTCATGTCTTTATTAGTTCCTTCCTTCCTCTTGCTTTGAGTTTAATTTGCTCACCTTTTTCTAGTTTCTTAAGGTAGAAGCTCAGATCATTGAGATCTTTATTTTATAAACATTTAATTCTATAAATTTTCCTCTAAGTGCTGCTTTAGCTACATTCTAGAATTTTTGATATATTGTGTTTTTATTTTCATTGAATTTAAAAAATCTAATTTCTATTGTGACTTCCTCCTTGACCCATGGTTTATTTACAAGTGTGTTGTGTATTTTCCAAATTCTTGGTGATTTTCCAGTTATCTTTCTGTTAGTGATTTCAAGTTTAATTTCATTATAGTCAGAGAGCATACTTTATATTATTTCAATTATTTTACATCTGTTGAGGTATGTTTTTGGCCTAGAATATGGTCTGTCTTGGTCAGTATTCCATATGCAGTAGAAAAAAAAGGTATATTCTGATGTTGCCTGGAAGTGTGTATTAAAAATGTCAGTTAGGTCAAGATTTTAGCGTTGTCCTGGTCTTTTATATTGTTAACAATTTTCTGCCTGCTTGTTCTGTCAATTACTGAGAAAGAAGTGCTGAAGTCTCCAGCTGTGAATACGGATTTGTCTATTTCTACTTCCAGTTCTATCAGGTTTTGCTTCATTATCTTGAAGCCCTGTTGTTAGATACATGCACATTGAGAATTTTTATGTCTTCCTGTTTGAGCTCACCTCTCCCTGCCTAACGGCTTTTGCAGTTTATCTCTCGCCATTTCCTCAGACTCCTGGTCCAGAACCAGCTCTTATAATGGATTTTGGAGACCTTTCCCACTGATGACAGAGTTAATATAAATCTAGTCACCTAGGCAGCAGGTGATTTGATTCAATTCCTTATGGTAGGGCTATCTTTTTACTTCTTTTACCCAGACCCACTGCTTGAAAGAGGTAGCCCCAAGCAGTGGGTGTGCAGCAGTTTTTTGCATCCTTATTTCCTGCCCAGCCTCTATCACCCTAACCCTACCCCTGCTTCTGGCAATAAACTGACTTGAATTCCTCTCTCTCCCATGGAGTGCTTTTAATCTCCTTTGCCTAACAGGAACCTAACTCCTGAATGGTACTGCCTGCTTTGGATTTGGAGTCCTGTGGCTTCAGTTGTATGCTTTGTATTTCTTTTCAATTTCTGGTCCATGGAGATGTCTCTTATTTTTACACCTGAACTATGTCTTCTTGGAATTCAACCTTTCATTCTGTATCCATTTTACTTTGTGTGTTTGAAGCAGAAAGACATTAAAATGTGAATTTATGGAGCCATTTTGATTAAAGCTTTAATTATATTAATAAATGTAAGTCAAAATAATTATTTAACTGCTATATGGCATTCTTTTATATGAATAGGTCACACTTAACTTATCCATTTACAAGTTAGTTCTGACAGGACTTTAAGAAATAGTGAATTGAAACAAAATTCTATGACTTAAGCCTTGATGAAAAACTATATGGAAAATACTAAGTTCAGTTCAATTTACTTTGCTATGTGTGAAAGATGAGAATAAACAATTGTGGAGGTGGGTGAAATACAGAAGCTTGAGGAAGACAAGTAGGCAACATCTTTGGCTTAAGCTAAGTAAAAGAATTAGTTCTGTGATGAAGATCAGAAAGACAAAAGGGCAGAGAATCTGGGAGTGAATTTTGAGGGCTGTGGGAGTGTAAATGGTAAAAAGAGGAATGAGAACATGAAAGGGGGCATTTGAAATGTGAAACAGAGAAAAGAATTTCTAGAACAGTATTCATTATTGCAGCAAACCCCTAAGATGATGAGAACTAAGAAAGAATGATGGTCTGAGAGCAAGATCTGAGTTCTAATTTCCACCCCTCTGTTCACTAGCTGTTAGACTCTGGGCTGACACACTGGCCCGCAGTTGCTATCTCTGTAAAATATGTAATGGAGATCCCTAAGACCCTTTCTGCCTCTGAAATGTGTTGTTTATGTGTTTTAATAAATAAGATACTGGTAACCTTGAGAAAACTGTTTCCTGTTTCAGTGTAGTGTAAAATCCCAGCTGTAGAATGCTAGGGAGATAGCTTTGATATGCCATATGATCCCTATCAAAATGAGAGAAAGCATAACATACAGGAGAGATTAAATAACAGCAGTCAGATGTTTGGAATATATTTTGAATCCTTCATAATGCCTTGGGAGACAAAGTAAACTATATGAATGTTTTTCTTACAGTTACATCTAATGATTTGGTTCAACCAAATGAATCATAAGAGATTTTTCGTGTTTTATTTGTTGCATTCCTTAAAGAGAGAGATGTATGCATTAGGGATTTATTTTGTAGTAAAATAGCTTTATTTAGAATAAAGACTCCAGGTGATTGAATATGAGTCTGCATTTGAGAATCAATAGAGTAGTAATATTGTGAGCTTAAGAGTACCATGTCGGCCTCCTGTGAGCACACCTCTCTTAGCTGTAAGGGATGGATAGAGCAGCCCTGAGATACCCATAACCACATGGTGGTATCTGCACCTGCGTGAAATGAAAATCCTGTCATTCTTCTCTAGGATGCGCCTTGAGATTGTGAGCTGCTGCTTTTATGGATTTCGAGACCTGAGGTCCAAAATTGGAAGATTTCTGACACCTCAAAGCCTTTGGTTCTAGGCCTACTTTAGTTTTACAGTTTCCTAAAAATTATGTAAAATATTTAATGTTTCTGTTATCTAGTTAGGATCATTTATAAGGCTACTCAGAGCTGAGAATGAGTTAACCTTTGTCTCTATCCATCCTTGGGTTTTAGGTTTTATCATAAATTCACCCTCAGACTAAGATTTATAGTAGGAACCTACATTCTTTTTCAAGTAATGTGCCAAGTCTTTATTTATTCTAGAGTTATAGACCTGTGACTGAATTGTGATTGAGGAAATGTTCCCAGCTATCTCAGGAATCAAGAGTGAAAATAGGCAATAAGGAGAAAGGGGCATATCTCTCCCAACCCGACCATCATGCTGCTAAAATCTGCTCTTGTGTCTGTCACATTAGGCAGGTGTCCCGTGGACGAGGGGCCCCCAGTGTGTGAATGCTTGCTTACGTGCCCTGGGATTGGAGCTACCCTAGCTCCACTAAGGATGGCTTCATTCTCCAGCCCCCTCTTTGTTAGTGCCACGTTCAACCCCACCTTACCGGTAGCCTGATTTCTGACTGTTCACCATTCACAGACTCTTAAAGTTGAAAGAAGCTTTAGTCTCCGTGGGTGTTTTTATTTAAGGAAAAAAGGCACAATGACAGTTTGCCCGTGGGTAGTGTTCTTCACAAGGTCGCAGCGAGCATTTGGTTTCCATTTATCATTCTCAGTTGCCCATGTGGTCCCGCTGGCCTTTGTGCCTTGTGTAGTAAATTTTGTTTCCCTTGTGATTGGTCATTTTCTGTTAGAAGGTCACAGTGGAATGATATTCAGAACTTCTGAATACAAACACAGTATGTATTGTATTTTAGCATTTGCTTATTGCAGTACATCCTTGTCAGTATCTTCCAAGGCAGACTTTTATAGTATTTTGCCCACTTCAGAAGTGATACTTGTAAATATTAACTACTTTTTAATAATCAGATAGAAGTACTGATTGGTAGATTATAAACTGAGATCATTAGTTTTGAAGATTACTTAGTCATCAGAAATCGTTTACCTCTTAAGGCTTTGGGGTAGCTTTGGGGTTGATGCTAAGAAAAGCTCCAATAATGTAGAGTATGCAGATGTAGTTCAGACATAGTTTAGGTGGATTTTTGAATAATGAATGAAATATCTAAGCTAGAAGACTAAGACAAAATTAGTTTCTAAAACTTACTGGGCATTTCGTTCAACCGTAATTTCTTGTATCTACTGATTAGCCCTGCTTAAAGATAATCCAAAATCAGATAGCTGGGAGTAAACGTATTATCTTGGAATCGTGATTTTTACTTATGTAACTTTTAGGGAAACATATTCAGTGTGTGTAGTGAGTTATAGGGAGTCACAACTCTACTACTTTTTCTTCATTTTTATAGAATAAAGCATAAATATTACAGCTCATAGCTAAACTTTTATTCATATATAAAAGTCTGCTGGATTTACCTGCAAGTTAATAAGTAAACATTGATTTTAAGATTAAGTAAGTGGAAAGCAGGTACAGGAAGCGGTAATGTTGATGGCACAAAATAAATTGGTACAGTGATGAAGGAACCGGATCATGAAGGGCCTTTTATAGTCGATATGTTAGTTTTCTATTGCTGCTGTAACTAGCGTAAGCTTAGTGGCTTAAAACAGTATCTGTTTATTATGTTACAGTTTCTGTGGGTCAGAAGCATGGGCACAGGATGGCGTAACTGGGTTCTCTGCTTAGGTTCTTGCAAGGCCAAAGTCAAGGGGTCAGCAGAGCTGTGTTTCTTACTGGAGGCTGTGGAGAAGAATCGCCTTACAGGCTCATTCAGGATGGTGGCCGAATTCTGTTTCTTCTCATGCTTTCCAGCTGGTCCCCTTCATCTTCAAGCCAGCAGTGGTCTGTCAAGTCCTCCTCATGCTTGGAACCTCTCTGACTTCCTCTTCTACTGCCAGCTGGAGAAGCTTCCCTGCTTTCAGGGGCACAGACGGTTAGATTAGGTCTATCTAGTTAACCTCTTACAGTCAGCTGGGCATATAACATGATATAATCTTGAGAATAACACCAGGGCATAGAGATCACTGAGGGGCCAAAAGTCTGCCTACCACGATTATATCAGAGTTAGGGCTTTATTCTGATGGGGCTTGTGTGATTTTAAGGAGAAGAGTGTTGTCAGATTTGTGTTCTATAGCAATCGTGTTGGCTGTAATATAGACAGGGGTCATTTGGGGGCCACCCTGAAATCATGGAAAACCATTTGAAAGAGTATCACTTGAGTTTCAGTTATAGATGATAGAAGCCACATTAGCTATTTTAAGAAGAAAGGGATTTAATACAGGGAATAAGGTGCTCACAAAATCTCTGGAAGAGCCAGGGTTACCTCTAGAGCGGTACCGCAGAACTAGCCCACCAAGGGCACTGCTGCCTCTCCTAGCATCACATGAGGGGAGACTCGGGAAGCTGCTGTCCCTGGTGCTGGATCACACCATCTAAGCTGTGATCTGAAGATCAGCAGGCTGCTGCCAGGGATGCTGGCTCCAGGAACACACTGCTTGAACTGCAGTCTGGCAATTAGGAAGCCTCTACCCAAAATGATCCCACACCATGTCTGCTAGATCCACTGTATCTCTCCCCAGGGCTGTTAAATGTGATTGGTGCAAGTTCAATCTCACCTGCAAAGCAGTGTGGTACATGTAGTTTTCAGCTTTGCAGTACAGAAAGGCTTTCTAGAAGGAGGTTGGAACTAATTCTGAGAAAACTCACCCAGCTTATGCATCCAAAGAAAGCTGTAGCAATCCAGATTGTTAATAATAGTAGCTTGAATTTACAAGACAGGTGGGCAAGAGAGATACAGATAGATTCACGAAATATTTAGGAACAGAATTACTAGGACACAGCAATTGATTGAGTGGGAGAAATGGAGAGGAGAGATAGGAAGGAATCAGGATGATTGTTCGTTTCTGGCTTAGATGGCTAGTTTCTGGTGCCATTCACTGTGATAAGAAAGACTAGAAGAGAATACGATTGGGGAATGAAAACGAATTATTTCTGGACGTGCTGATTTTGAGTTAACTGTAAGACCTTAGAGTGTTCTAATTGATGGGTCACTTAATTTGCTGATATATTTGACCAGTTGTAGCAAATAGGCTAGTTTCTGCACATGGATCATAATTTTGTGTACAAATAGGTTTATGTTTGAGATAAATTCAGTTGACTATAGTATCAATTATAAATAAGTCTAGGATTATATAGTTATTCTTTTAAATTTTAGTTTTATGTCGAAATAGATTCAGAGCTTCCCATTAGTTCTTTAATCTCATTGTTGAGTAGTATTTTTCTTTTTCTTTTTCAGAAGGACTGATGGGTGCACTGTTCCCTAAGCTCTTGTTTCACAATATTTGCTTGTTAAATTTATTTCTGAAAAAAACTCAGTGAGGTATAATATTCCTGGGTCACGCTTTCTGGTTGATTTATTCGGTGGGTAATGTGTTGTTTTGCTCCTCCGTTTCTTTCACTGGCGCTGAAATCTCCCTTTTCATCTCATTCTGCTGTTTATCGTCTTTGAGCTTGTGTTTTATTATATTTATGTCCTTATTGAGTCTAGACCTTAGAGTGTTTGTGGGGCATTTTCTTTTCATTCAGTTATGTTTTCTTTCAGGTTGAGTTCTGCTTTTATTCCTTTTGCTGTGGTATGTGCTTAGTTGCTGTTTTGTGTCTTATCTTCTTTTAAGTGGGTACCTCTCTCTAGACCATCTGTACTGAAACATAGTATGAGTGAACTTCTTGACCCCTTCTCCGTTGTTTCTTTTGTCCCTGCAGAGTTTGAGAACCTGGGATACTACAACTGCATCTACTTTTCTGTGGTCTGAAGGGAAAACATCTCTAGAGTTGGGTTCAGCTCTCATTTGACCCCTGGGTTCTGGTGTCTTTTCCAAGATTTTGTTAAATTATCATAACCTAGCTTCACTTACTTGAAGCCATATACTAGGAGACTGGGTGAAGGAAAGATACCCTTGGAGTTTGAATCATTTCACTTTTTCAGTTTGGACCCTTGGAAAGTTTCAGGTCCTGGTAATTTTGGTTTATGTTTGTTTGGGCTGTTTTGTTTTGTTTGCCATTACTAAGATCCTGGCATCCTAGCTGTGGGATGTGGAGCCTTCTTATCCTAAGGTGTTTTCTCGGTCTTCCTCCCAGCTGACTCCTTACCCCTCAGCCCTGAATCTGCTCTAAATTGGGAAGTATTGGTCAGTAGGCTCAGGATTTTGTTTCCTTCTTTTTTCCTAATGGCTCCTAGGGGTTGAGTTAGGATCCGTGCTTAACAGAACCACACAATACAGAGCTTTGGGTTCCTTTTAAAAGGTTACGGCAATAAAGTTGTTCCCCCTTTTCTTGTTTCAGTTGCTACTGGTAGTATTTTACCCTTTAAAAAATGCTATTTGGGGCTTAAATGCTGGGAGAAGATTCTGTAATCCGTTTCATCACACCATCACCTTTTCTAAGAAGTTCTACCTAAACAGATTTCAATTGTATGTTGTCCAAGGTGGGGCAGGGGGGTGTGTTTTAATAATGTAAGTTCCAGACAGCAGGAATATAATATTAATACTTGTTATTTGTATATGAACTTAGAATTTACAAAGTGCTTACTTATATGTTATTTTAAATAACTCTTCGTACTATATTGTAAGGTAGGAAGGGCAGACATTATCTCAGTTTTACCAGTGAGGAATCTGAGATCCAGAAGGATTGGGTGAGTCGCTAAGTCACACAGCTGACTATAAGACGGAGTCAAGACTTGGGAGTCAAAACTCTGGAGTCAAGACTTCTGACTCCAAGGCCAGTGCTGTTTCACCACACCTGATGCTCTGCGTGCTGGAAATGATTACCTCCGTCCCCGACCATAGACATTTTACTGTGTCGTCCATGTTCCTGCCAACTTTTTACAACATTGATTTCACCAAGTTAAACCCAAAAGTAGGGGGGAGAACATGGAGGAGTGATCTTACAACCATTGTCTTCTTATCCTTAATTAACTTCAGTGTGTCTTTGTTATAATAAAGCAAATGTGCAGCATGATTCCCCCCCTGGTTTATAGGAAGCTGCTCAGCTTCCTCAACAAAGATCAGACCTAGCTCCTCCAAGGCTGGCAGTGGGGACAGGGTTTCCTACGTGGGGAACTTATCCTCAGGGGCCCTAGTGTCACCTCTACAGTTCACTGTCCTCCAGGTGTCTTTGGCTCTTTCTTCCTGCACTGATCAAGGAAATTGTCCCCCTCATTTACTACTTTTTTACAAGAATGTATTCTTAACTCTTCCACAAACTCCTTGTATTACAGTCAACTAGACTAGGCCAGAGCATTGAAACAAAGCATCGCTGAAAAGGCTGAGTTAACAGCTAACATACAACAAGATGTTTTTGTTTGTAAGTTATGGCTTCTCCAGGGGTCAGAAGCTGCTGGCCTATGTGCTTGTTCCCATCTGTGACCAAGGAACACGTGCTTAGATCTTTGCCCTCCTTGCTGATGACACCCAAGAAAGCAAGCTCTACAGAGTGATTAGACCTCTCCCCATCATCTTTGTAGTGTCTACTTTTCTAGGTTCTCCTTTCCCCTCTGAGCCTGTTCTTATATGATGACCCACAGCAGGCATGTCCCCAGGGATGTGGTTTTACTGTGACCTCGGAAGGGCAGCCGTATCAGATCAGAGGCCGTACTGTAGTCACTTGATAGATAGGTAGATAGGTGGGTAGGTAGATATAAATTAGAAGAGGATGTTAGAAAGCATAGTTTACCTGTAATTCTGGAGAAGTCAGTAGTTCTTACACTAGTGACTGAAGCTGTCACTGTTTTGTTTTTTGTTGTCTGTTTTATCCTTCTAGGTATCATGAACTGATCACAAAATACGGCAAGTTGGAGCCTTTGGCAGAAGTGGACCTAAGACCCCAGAGCAGCGCGAAAGTCCAGGTCCACTTTAATGACCAGGTGGAAGAGATGAGCATTCGTCTGGACCAAACAGTGGCAGAACTAAAGAAACAACTGAAAACTCTAGTGCAGTTACCCCCTAGCAACATGCTTCTCTACTATTTCGACCACGAAGCGCCCTTCGGCCCAGAGGAGATGAAGTACAGCTCCCGGGCCTTGCATTCTTTCGGCATTAGGGATGGGGACAAAATTTTTGTGGAATCCAAAACAAAATAACCTCGCCAGCCTTGTGAGAACACACACAGGAGGACTTCCTGCAGGGCATTTGTTTCCTTGAGGTTTTCTTCAGGAGGGAGAAGGTTGTTTTGTTTTGTTTCATTTTGTTTGGGTTTCGGGGGGTTTTGTACATGTCCCCCTAGAATGGGTAGGGGGCTGTTTTGGTATTTTGTACCACAGATTTTTTCGGCTCTGCCACCAGAACTGGTCACATCTCCAGTCCCTGTGCCCTCCCTTAAGAAAGATGACTAAGCAGTCACCGACTTCTTACTGTGTTCCCTGGGCTCTGCCTGCCGCTTGGTGTCATGCCCGCACAGGTGTCCTTGTGACGGCGGTGTGAGCGGTGTATCCCCTGAGAAGGGTGGCTTGCACTTAAATCAGGAAACAAGGAGTCTTTTCAGGAAGGAGCACTTCTCTCTCCCAATTCCTCCTTTCCCCCCTCCCTCCCTCTCCTTTGCTTCTTTGGTTCAGTTTTTCACATTTTGACTCGGGTCCATACATGTTTACCTAGTAGTTTTATTCTGTCCATAATTAACTTCTTATTCTCAAGTTGGATAATTTTTTTCTCCCTTTCTCCCTTTTGAAATCATTTAAAGTGTTTTAAACATTTGTCAACCTGATTCTGATCTCAGGTACTCAGTTAGAACCTATAGCTCTGTTAGGGTCTGGAAGAAGAGTAGATGAAGTGTTACAACTCCAGGAAAACTTGCTGTTCATTCTGGAAGCACAACACAGCAGTCTGAGCTCTTTGCATGTAACCATCTCAGTTTTAATGTTCCTTCCACAACGTATCAACCATTACTGACAGGAAATACGTCAGATTCTGGAATTCTTTGATTTTTGCATTTTGAATGTATTTCTTCATTATCTGTCTATCTTTTTCATTACTTTAAACTGTGGGGAATGGAGGCCTGACTTTATGAAGAATCCAATAGTGTAATGGATGTACGTGCCGGGAGAGCTAAGACTTAGCTAATAAACTCTCTAGTGTGTGTGAGGGAGTTGAGTAGGGGGCCTGTGGGAGAGAGTATTGTGGCGTCCTGCCTGCCGTCATTTGAAGACTTTGCTTTTGCACTTTGCATTAGAAGTGGGAAATTTTGCTCCAAGGGAGCTTTGATTCCCAGTTCTTCCCTGGGATTTTGCGATGTCATAATTGAACACTTATTTTTGTTTTACGTTTCAGTTAGTTGCCCCCACAGCTCTGACTAATCTGGGAAGTAAAACGTAAGTGTCAGAACTTCAGATCTGCCTCCAAATCGTATTTTTTGCAGAAGCATATTTAAAGCACTTTCTTTCAAAAGATAGTCCTTACCTGCTCGGAAAATTTTTTGTTTGTTCTTCTGGACATTTGTTAATGTAACCTCTCTCTTTAATATATGTCTTTCTGGGTCCACTATGTTTACAGACGGGAGACTTGAGAAAGACAGTGCAACTGGGGCAGAAAATGTGCACATGAAGTATTTTTCAAAGAATGTAATTGTTACCTGATTGTGTTGGACCTTTTGACCTCTGTTATGTGATTCCATCCCTCCTAGAAATTCTTTACTTTCTTATGAAATGTTCAGATGACTCTTGTACACTCTTCACATATGCGGAGTTGTATTCATTACTGCTACTGTTTAAATTGTCCTGTGCCGGGAGAGCAGACGTCTATTCTCTTAATGGCGCTTCAGGTGTGGATCTTAAAGCCTGTGACCCAGGCCTGCCGAGTCAAGTGTACATTCTCTGTAACACTGGAGGTGGAAACCAAAGGGTTTGAGGAAGATGAATGAGGCCTGTTCTCCTTCTGCTACAGACTTTATCTCTCAAAAGCATGAAAATGAGCAGTGGAGAGCCAGGCTAGACAGAGACAAGAATAATTATTTTGCAATCGCATTTTCCTGGCGGATTTTTGGGAGTGGGGGGAAAGTGTGGCCACAGTGTCACGAAGACTAAAACTGTGGGTGCTTTGTGTGCGCGCGTGCAGACGAGTGTGAGAGAGAAGCAGTGCAGCTGAGCCCGTTGCTTTTGTCAGCCTGGGAAGCAGATGCGCTCTTATTTTTTGAGGTCGTATGACCGCTGACTGTCCCACAGCAGAAAGCAGAGCAAACACTTATGTTATGCTGTAATCATCAGTGGAATGGTCACAAGTAATAAGATATTTTATATATGACAAAGTTTTATGAAATGCTTTTTTACTATTAGGGACCTGTCCCTTCTGTTATTACAGAACACAGTGTCCATCAACTGCAGGCATAATTCTTCTCTTACACAATTGCATGTCAGGGGAACTTCTCATTTAATTCCATGGACGTGGGTGTTTTTAGGGCCTTGTAATGGATGGTTTTAATAACTGCTGAATAATTTTTGATTGAGAGGAGATCTAATGCAATTACCAGTCTCTTAGAGTTACAGAGCAGGAGTAAATGAGAAAAGCTATTAGAGCATGTGTACATGTAAATTTATTTGGGCGGCTGAGTAAAGATGCTGCTTTTGGAATAAAATTGGTGCTGTGCAGACACTTGTAACCAAAATTATTTTTATAAGCAGGCCATAAAGAAGGAGAGGAGAGACCATGGACTTTTGAGTCTACAACTTATGCATAATTAATTGTAGCTTATCTGTATTTTAATATCAGCTTCATCCAGGTTCAGTGAAAGCATCTTATTTACATTTATGAGGCAAGATTCTGTCGTAGCCAGTATTACAGATATGTTTCTACAGGCACAGTGACCAGAACGTATCTTTTCTAAAATAGAAAATTCTTTTCGGTTACGGAAAGGGAAAGGAGTCGTAAAAGAAAGCCAAGTCAGAACCAAGGCATCCTTTTCACGTGGGCAGCAGCCGCTGAAGCCACAGTGGGAAACTGAGGTTTGAATTTGAATTGTTGAAATCTCCCAGATTGCTTTAAAGAGAAAAAAAAAAAAAGTTCAGAGTCATATGTCTTTTTTTATTATTGAAAGTTTCTCTTGTTCCTGCACCCTCTTGCCACCATGGCCATAAATACGTAAGAAGGCAGCAGGTATGGTACTACCCTTGCTCCTTTAAGACCTTTTGGTGAACATGAGCTGTGTTTAACACAGCCGAATGTTATGATGCTCTGTTTTAAAAGTTTGTTTACTTGAAAAAAAAAAAGTTCAGTTCTAACCAGATGTTTCAGCTATGTCGCTGAATCTGCAGTGTTAGGAAGAGGGAACTGAGCACCATTTGAGGCGCGCTGGTGACAGCTTCCCCAGGTACATGTGTCAGGGTGGCTTGCTACACGGCAGGTGCTAGGCTCCAGGGCAAACAGAGCAGAATATGGAATAATAGATTGTTCTAATAAGCAAGGTCATTCCTGTTTTTGAATTTGATTTTTCCCCTCATTTCATGTTGGATTGAAAATGCAACCAAACTGCTTTCAAGAACACCCAGAAGCTATCTGTGTTACCAGATGTGTTGTGAACACTCTATTTTTCATAGGTGCTTCCTTCAAATATGTCCACTGTCGTGATGGAGAGGGACTGGACTCTCTCAGGCTCTTTACTTGCCAGTTGTCTCCTGCAGTTAATGGAAATATATATTTTATTTTAGAATATAATTTAAACATGAAGGTCTATTCTTTGCACTTTTTATTAATATATAGAGAGAGATAATCTTTAAAAAAAATTAAAAATCCAAGTCCACTTTCTCTTTGTGTTCTGATTTTTTTTTTCTGGAGTTGTGGGGTCAAAATATATGTTTATTTTTATATAGCAAAAAATGGACATCAGTGCTATGGTTGAGTCCTCGGGAATCGGACTAAGCTGGTAAGAATTTGACTATTTTAACAAACTTGGAATCTTGTCAAAGTTAGTAATTAAAACTGCAAAACAAAGATTCATAGGAAATATGTTACTGCTTTTGTGTTAGCAAAGTTTTACACTTCTGACATGCTCTTTTAAGGATAAAAAAACCTACCTTTGATTAATTTGGCATCTCCTTTTTTGAGTAAAAATCTCATTTTGATGATTAAAAATTTGCGACACTTTTTAAAATGATGTATCTTTCCTTTGAATAATAATTTTTTATAAGAATTAGAGTTTTGAACACTTGAATCCTGTCTGCTTACCAATAAGTTCTTGGTAATATGTTATGAATTAACCTATACCAAGAATTAAGGTCCAAGAGTCCAAGAACTATACTTTATTTCTATATTTAAAAGACAAAATCTGTTCTTTCTCAGTTCTTCAGAAGTGCTTAAGTGTCATGATCTGTTTAAGATTATTTCTACCTCTTATTCAAATTTCAAAAAATTATAATTTTAACTTCTATGCAAAAGTTCTGTTTAATTAGTATTTATTATGAGCTTTTCTGAGTTCTTGCAAGGTAGACATATGTCAAGATATCCAATACCTGCTGGGCTGAAAAATACTGTAACTGTCACCAGTTACTAGGATGCATATAAAACAAGAAGGTTAACATTTGAATTCACATTTCTCTTTCCATCTCTTCTCTGGAAATTATCTGTGTTCTCCAACTTAGATGTAGGACTTCAGGATTCAAACTTAGATAACTTTTAAAAAATAGGTCATAATAGATACTAACATGAGCCATTTCATCTGCTTCTAAGTTTTTAATGTAACTAAGATTTAGGAACTGAGTAAATCCATGAAAGGAATAACATACCATATTACATCTCCCTACAATATAATGAATTTCTGAATCCTTCAAAAATTTGAGAATAACGCTAAAAATGTTTAGCTTTTTTGTTTTGATTTTTTAGCAAACTGATCTACTAAAATGTTCAAATATATATTTGCCTAGATACACGAATATAATACATGCGAATATCTCACGCTTTTCTTCAGTGTGGTTTAGGCACCTGAGCAATTCGCTTGCATTCTATTTTAAGGCACAAATGTTAAGAGGAGAGCAACAAACTCATAACCCAAGAGGGAGAGGAGACACAAACAGAGTTGCTGGTTGTATGAATTAGTGCCAGGGATCCAGGCTTATAATTTTCATTCTCATGTTTCTTCTAGACACTAACAATGAACATTTATCATCAGCCAGGGCCCACAGTACCTGTATTAAACCCATCTGATGTTCACAACGTCCCTGTGGTTCAGAACTGTTCATTATCTCCATCTTCTCACTCGTGAGGCACAGATAGGTTAAGAAACTTGCCAGAAGTCACACAGTTGGTAAATGACAGCAGAACCAGGATTCAAACCCAAGCAATTTGGCTGCAGTTGACAGCTGCCCTATAGTACTTGCTGCTGATGTTCTCCATAACCCTCCCCGCACCGTTACTGTTCATCTTCATGTTTCACTAAAATGAGATGTTCCTCTCGATACTCATTTACTAAATTGATTTACTCTGTAACAGAATCACTAATGTGGCTGATGGCTCTAAATCCAAATTGGAACTTGTCCTCATGCCACTTCCAGAACTGTGACATTATAGCTGGTGTGTCTCTATTGTCCTCCCTACTCAGAAATGCCGTACTGGACACTTGTGATGGGTGCTGTTGACAGGAAGAAATGAACCAGCAATACGATGCGAGAACACTGATCATTTAGTCTTCCACCTAAGGACATACCAGAGCCTTACAATTTTGTTTTAGTGAACAACCAAAGGGGAGACAGGTCACTCAGTTTTGACTCAGACTTTTATCAGGGAGGCATCCGTGTTCAGGCGAACTTAAACTTGGTGTTTATAGAGGGAAAAAAAGTTTACAATCGAATGGAGTCTCTATCAAAGATTTTATTATGGGAAAGGATGAGGCTGTCACTGCTATAGTTGCTTTTTAAAATTCAAGAGAGAGCCTTGTGAAGAATATAAATTTTGCTTACAAAATAGAGGAGCCAGTTTATCTATTATGGTCTGCAAGATCTGGATCTGCCCAAAAATTACAATGCAATTTCAATGTGTTGAGTCTTTCACAGACTCTCCACCCTTGAATGCTTCTTAGTCACTGTAAGTAATACAATTAAGGTGTTAAATAAATAAGAATGAGGATAAGAGGAGGCAGCCATTAAAGAACACAAACTAAAGAGAATAAAAAAAGATGTTTTCTGAACTGCCTGCTACATTTGAGGACAGATGTAAGCCTTATTATTTGAGAATAATATTAGAGACTACAACTAGGACATGATGACCTGCTTTGGTTGTGTTAAAAATTTTTGTTTAGTTTATATTTCAACTTGTTTACAAAAAGATGCCTTTTAAAAAAACCATTTAAATTTAATTTTAAACAGAAAACATTCACATGATTCAAAAGTCAGTATAAAAAGGGTATACATTGAAAAATGCCAGTCTGAGCCCACTCCATCTTTTATTAGTTTCTTGTGTGTCTTTCCAGAGTTAACACAAATGATAGCAAATGAGAACATATATTCTTATTGATCCCCTTGTAAACACCAAAGTTAGTATGTTATATACCCGCACGCACCTTGCTTTTTAAAATGTACCTTGGAGATCTCTCCATAGCAGTACATACAGAATCACCTTACCCTTTGTTCATAGTATAATATATAATATTCCATTTTTAGCTGTAGTTTTTAATTTATTTGACCACCACCTTATTGATAGACATTTGAGTTTTTCTTTGTTCTCTCTCCCAAACTCCCCCCTCCCTTCTTTTTTTTTTTTTTTTTTTTTTTAGTATTTTCAATTTGCTGCAGTAAAAAGCATACATTCTTTTATGTGTTTGAAATAAATCTGTAGAATACATCCCCACGAGTGGGACTGCTAGATCAAAAGGTCAGAGTGATTCTAATTTGGGTATATATTGCCAAATTGTTCTCGACTGGAGTTACATAAAAAGAACATTTTTTTCCCCTGGTTTTATTACTTGTCACATCCCTGCAAAGACTTTACCAATCTTGGGCTTGATACGTGATTCCTGGTTAGTGCAGCTAAGATGGCATTCTCCCCAGTTAGGCATGCAAATCCAGGCACTCGAATTCAACACATCAATTTGCCTGAGCATACATGTCGTCTGTTGAGGAGCTATCTTCCCTTGGAATCTGCGATTTTTAATCGTTGATGAGTGAGATTTCACCTCTGCAGGGGAAGGCGTTTGTATTATTTATCCTTAACAACGTATGAGCATTTGTTTCAACTGAGTGCCCATGAAAAGTGGTAGACAAATAGCCCTGAACCCCTCTGCTTTCTGTCTGCAGTAAGCTTTAATCAGAGCTGCTTCTTGCCTTGCCCGCCAGTGAACATCTTCCAGGGGAACTGCTTGGTGCTGCTTGGTGAACAGGGACTATAGTGTGTCTCCCCCTGCCCCCTACCTCTTTTCAACTTCGCTGCTAATGTGCTAGCAATGAGGGTGTTGGAATGAGACCAATTGTGAGGTTGTTTTTAGTTATGTTGATCTACTTAGCCATTACAAACTCCTTGGCTAGAGAGAAGTACTAAAGTTACTTTCAGAAAACATCTGTGGGTCTTTGTTTAAATTTCAGAGATGAACATCTTTTATTACTGAGATCTTAGATCAAGAAAATCTTGCTAGTTAGTTAATAAACATTGTCATTCAATATGGTTTTCAAAGAGCCGATGCCATTATTCTCATAGTTAAGAGTCGAGTGTCTAGAATGAATAATATCAGCACAAAAAGAAAATTATTTAGAGGCAAATAATAAAATAGATTATTCAAAAAAACAGGTTCTAGAGCATTTGTGCTACAATTGAGACTCCTAATGTTAATGTTTGCAGCTTGCTATTAAATGGTTATTACCATGATACTAATAAATATGAAAATTTTCAGCAATGTTATATTAGGTATTCAAAAATTTTGCCAAAGTTTAGAGATCATGGTACTATTAAAAAAAATGTTTGCCCTTAAGAAGGAAAAACTAACAGACTGCATGAGACCCCATTTTATGAAAGTTAACCCAGGTGTCCAAGAGTGAAGATTCCAAGGCAGTAAGAGAAGCAGACTTCCAGATGTGGAGCTCTTGAGGGTTTTCTCACTGTGGACATCTCTACGATTTAGGAGACGTCTTCAGGAGCATCACTGCACTTTCTGTATCACCTCATCCATGTCAAGGGTTCAGCCATGGATAACTACCATTTTCAGGGAGAATATAAGCATAGCCTTAGATGTAATCCCTTTAGTGAGTGAGATCTAGCAGGCTGAACATCATTCAGTCGGTAGCTGCACTACAGGAACACCTGGAATCTCCGTGGCACGTTATAAAATGAAGCAAAATGATCAGTTGGCCGAGGGCTTGTAAATTTATCTGAGACACCAGTGTCACAGATTCAGATGTCTGGGAAGCCAATGCTAAGGTGGAGTTGGAAGTGCCAAAGGTTTATTGGGGGAATAACACCTATGAAAGAAAAAAAGGATTGGGCGGGAGTGGGCATCATACCATGCTGTAGATCCGACAATGTCTTCAAGCCCAATAAGATGCTCTGAAGCAAAGATTCCTACTAGAGGAGCCCCACTTAGGTCCTTTTACCAAAGCTTTTCTCAGTCATGGACTGCAGAACACAAGAAGAACATAACCTCAGCTTGAACATTGATATCGACACCGAAGGAGCTGTCAGCCCACCATACTCCTTGTAGCTGGAAAGCATTCTTTTCTTGAAGGTGGATCCGAGCGGTGCACCTCCGTGTCTACCACAGTCCACTCCAGGCCATGTGTAGATGCAATTCTTCATCCTTGATCAGGGCCAGCTCCTCCGGGGCTCTGGCAGACCCCCCTTCCTGAGGGGAAACTCAGAAGAGGGAGGTTATGAGAATGAACGACAGACCCTGTCACTGCAGTTGGTTTCAGGGCCACGCCTGGCACCCATTGCCTCCCTCTTCCACCATCCATTCTACCGCCTCAGCGCTCACCTCCGCTGGTCTCTCTGGTTTACCTAGTGGCTGCTCCCAAACCCAGATGCCTGAGTAGTCTGAACCATATGCCACTTAGACTTGGGTTGCTATGCCTGCCCATCACAGTCACAACTGGGCAGTGGAGTGCCAAGAGCTGCCAAAATAGGTCACCTGTGTTCCACACATATTACCCCTCGGACCACACCTGTAACAGCAGCCCTCCTCCTGCTCATCAGGGCCAGTGCCTCCTAACAGAATCGTGACTCACCTTTCCTGATAGTTTCTGCCACAAGGAGCCCAAAGTGCACAGACAGCCTCACAGCCATAGCTTGTAGTTCTGTAGGACCCCTGCTGTGTCTCCTGTCGAGAGTGCCCTCTGGGGAACCAGGATGTCAAACTCTGAACAACCTAGAGATGAGGGCTTGGGAAGCCAAAGTCCCTCAATCATCACTGGGAGTAAGGACAAGTGGGGCTGCTCCTGCTTGCACACCTTGTTTCCTGGGCCCATACATTCCTCCTACTGGGGACACTGCTCCAACAGATGGCTCCTACTATCATCTTGGGCCCACTCTCATATCCCCTTTATGAGTAAAGTGCGTTCTCTAGTCAGACGCTACTAAACACATGCTCCAAGAGGCAGGGTTGCTTTCATTACAGTCTGGAGATGCTGCAAGTTCTTCCATGCTCTCAACCCAAGTCAAAGCTGGCTGAGTTCCACGTCACCTGGCATGTGGGCTCGAACAGTTTTTGCAAGTATGGAATATGCAGCCTTTAGAACCCAAAGAAAGCAACAAAGAAGGAAGAATTTCTTTGTCGAGAGGTTGCAAGATGCAGTCATTTGTTTTTTACTTTGGAGAGGAGTTCCCCGCATGTCCCTGACTGCTGGCTTCCTAACAACGTTGCTGAAGTACTAGCCCTGAATCTTTGAAGGATTTATCTCTCACCTTCCGGAGCCCATATGTCTCACCCAGGCCTCCAGCCTGCTTGCCACTTCTCGTTCGTTATGCCCAGTCAGCTTGATATTATCAACATCATGAATCAAGGTGATATTCTGTGGGAGCCATTCCATCTGGATCTCAGCCCTGGGGCAAACCTGTATATATTGCTGTCTGTTCCATTTAAATGTGAACTCTTTCTGATCTTCATTCCTGATTTAGATAAGAAAAAATTCGTTTCCAAATTAATGGCCACTTGCCATGTATCTGAAGCCATTGTTAATCAGCTCGAACAAAGATACTACATTAGAACAGCAGATGCAAATTGGGGCTACTACTTGGTTGAGCTTGCAGTAGCCCACAGTCATTCTTCAGGACCCATCTTGGCCAATTAAATGGAGATTTGACAGAGTCCACCACCTCTGCTCTCCAAGAGTGACACTAATCTTCACCATCTTCCCCCGACCCCAGGAAGCAACACTCTTTCGTATTTACTGCTTTGGCTGGAGTGAGGGGGATCAAGTTTCCTTCCTTGCTACGATAGCTCTTACAGCATAGACCAAAGACCCTATGGGCCAGGTACATCAATCCCAGTTACATGTTGGGACTAGGGAAAAGACATCCGAGTGGGTCTATAGCCCTCTGGGACTTGGCCAGGACCCCTTTTATTGCCTGGGCCTCTCTGTTTTCACTCTAACAAGGTCTTTGAGTATCAGTGTTAATTTAAACCTCTTTTCCAATGGTCCTCAAGCTATCTAGACATTCCTCGCCCCCCAGGCTACAGTCCAACAAGTAAATGGCCATAGGTCTTTTGGGGGAAGAACTGGGAGAATCTATACTGTACATACTTGTAGTGCTGTTGCAAGATTCTTCCCTTTGGTGACATGGTTACCTTTTCAGTCTGTGGATTCCAGATTTGAAAACTGACTCAGATCCACAAACTGAGCAAGGGATCGAGACCTTTCACTGGGGTCTCTTGCTCAACCATTCTCCCTCTTTTTAATCATAAGTAGTAAGCAGTACCCTTGTTGGCTGCCCGTCTCCTTTGCCCTGGAATGCCATGCTCTGTTAATCATCTCAATAACTCTCTATGGATCAGGCCCCCTTGGTTACCACTCTGATCTGCCTCAAGCACCTGGCACCTGCTTGCACCTAGATTCTCAAAGTCATTCTGATTCATTCACGTGCCGTCTTGTGTATCTGGTTATGCCCAGGTGGCATGTGTCCCAGGAACAGTCCTGCCTCAGGACGGATGAAGCATTTAATATGGGTCAAAAGGACTGAGCTATAAATATCCATGAGTCTATGAAGAAAGAAGACCAAAGCAATTGTTACGCCACTGTCAGTTTTAAAATAGAACCTACTATTTTTCTTCACAACATTTGGGTTGACTACTGGACTAAAACCTTAATAAACGCTGTGCAAGGAGAATGCTTTTCTGGGTGAATCTTGGATTTGAGTTTAATTTTATTTTGAACAAGCACCAAAAAAAAAAAAAAACCAGATCCTCTGTTTTAATAAATATGTGCATTTTGGAGGAAAATATTCATATATTAAGTATATGTGGAGAATTCATAATACTGAGAGAGTAATCCTTAAATTTTTTTCTAATTCTATAATTCTTATTTTTATTGAAGTGTAGTTGATTTACAATGTTAGTTTCAGGTGTACAGCAAAGCAATTTGGTTATACATATACATACATATATATATATATTTTTTTTTTTAGATTCTTTTCCATTACAGCCCATTACAATAAATTGAATATAGTTCCCTGTGCTATACAGTAGGTCCTTGTTGTTTATCTATTTTATATACAGTAATGTGTATCTATTAATCCCAAAGTCCTAATCTGTCCCTTCCCCTCCTTTGCCCTTTGGTAACCACAGTTTGTTTTCTATGTTTGTGAGTCTATTTCTGGTTTGTAAATAAATCTCATATCTTTTTTTCTTTTTTTTTTAGATTCCACATATAAACAACATCGTATGATATTTGTCTTTCTCTGTCTGACTTCACTTAATATGATAATGTGTAAAACCTACTGAATTACCACAGGCTTTTGGGAAAGTATTGAATAATTTAGACTAAAAAAATTAATTCCCCAAACCCCTTGTTCATTTTAGGACAAACTTCCTCAAAACTGGAATTATGTTTCTTGATATAGTTGGCATTTAAACGCCTGGTCAGAGAGAAGTTTGGAGTGATTTTTGAATTGCCATTGATTTATGAGAGTTTTTCTTCTGCTACATTCAAATGATTTCTTTTTTTTACCAAATTTTACTCTAAGTATCTTGGATAGTAAACTCAGTTTCTGCCTTAGCCAGTATTTCTCATTCCACATCGAACCAAACACATTTTCACCTCGTTCACAACGCCTTTTAAATTCTTTACTTAGTGCGCATTTTCGTCAGGAGGGGTCTATCTGCCCCCTCCCTCCAAGGACCCTCACTGGGCATCTCTGGAGGTGTCCAGAGCATGGTTTGGTTTTCCCTCTTGAAAGGTCATGCCTCACGCTGGTTACCTGTTCCCTGGTCTCACCCACTGCCCTGCGGTGTATCAGAGGGAAAAGGGCAGGAATAAAAACTAGAAACGTTTGAGAAAGTTTCTTTAAATACTTCATCCATACCTGTGAAAAAACAGAGTGGAGCCTGTCTGTGGCAACTGTTCAAAACGAGAGAAACAGAAAAAGACTTTAGTAGAAAACCAACTTCATTTAAATGTTGGAGGCAGCAGCTTTGTTTGGCGTTTTAATCCCATGCTGGTGGATGCTAATTCTGTAACATTATACAGTTGCCTTTTTTTTTTTTTTTTTTTTGGGTACAAAGGTAGAAGGGGGGGTTTCTTTTGTGTTTTTCAGTGCAAAGTGATTCCGATCAGAAAGGACCAAGGTTTCAGCTCCAAGTAACTGACATTTCCATCTGAATCTACTTTTTTTTTTTCAGGAGGGTTGGGGGAGAGGTCTAGTTTTTCAGGAAAAGAACCTCTCTACGCAATCCTGAAACTGATCTTTAGATTTACTTTTCCTTAATCAATAGAAAAAAACTTGATCGCAACTCAACGCTTATCTGACTCTAGCGCAGAACTAACTGAATTTTTGGTTTCAAGAGTAGAGGATTCAGACATCATTTCAGGAATCAGAAATAATTGGCAGCAAGTGGGGAAGAAGTGACATGAATTCTTGTTTTACCTAATTTTTTCCTGGCTTACCAAGATTTGGCTTAATATTTCCGACTCAATTCCTCCAGTCTCTACAGAACAGGTTAGTGACATTTTTCATAAATACAAATATTTAAATGAATCCTCCTTACTGCTCTCTGAACTGTTTCCCTAAGGACTCCAGTCTTAAACCTTCCTGGCATCTCCTTCTGCTAAAAGTTGTGGGTGATCTCGGCTAAAGTCTTAGCATCATTTCCAGCAAAACTATTATTTATTATGTGCTTGAGATTTCAATGCGTACGCTTGACAACTGAAGACTTACAATGAAACTCTTAAACAGAGATTCACTAATTTTCCATGGAAGTCTGGCTGAGGAATTGTGATAGCTTCAAAAAGTAAGAGAAGGGTTTTTATTTTTAAGAATGCTATCGGGAGAAAAGTTCATGATCTACCCGAGCACTTGGTTCATACGCAGGTGTATGTGTAACTTGGAGCTTTCTTAACATTTGCGCCTCAGCTCTGCAGAGCAGCACAGACCGACCGAGGGTAAAGCCGCCGGTTCAACTGATTGTAACTAAAATGAAAAGTTCACTTCTGTGATGTTCTTTCTCTCATTAATTTGCTGCAACTAATTACTTGCTTGTGTACTGGATTCTAATATTTTTGTGTAATTCCAAGGAGCAGCCCTGGTGTGGTTTTTCCTCATTACATGTCCATTATTTACTTTGTCTACGGAAAGTCAATGGACAGAGTCTTATATTGCTTGTGACTCTGTTCAGTACTTCAAAGTGATGGATTGGCTCCATACTTTAAAGAAAGTGATGGCAAACTCTGAATCCTCCCACCTGTAGGCACACATTGTGTTTGAGTCGACTTTTATGTGATCCTGATTGAAAGGTGTTGTGAAAATTAGGAGAACCTGGTCTCACAGAGGATGGGTATCTGTTCTAGGGACACAACAGGGATCTTTAGAGTTGGGTCCTATTTTTCAGTGCTTTAATAGCTGGAGAGTAAATGCCTTTCCTGTCCTTATTGCCACGCTCATTGATTCTATATAATTTCCCAACAATTTGAGTGATCTCATTACACTTCCAAACTGCTTCTCATGGGGGAGTCTAATTTGTTCATGAAGAGCTGAACTTGGGAGGCCCTGCCAGCATTCAGGGCATTTCAACCTGACTCAGAACTGTTGACGTTGTTATGTGAATGTGTTCTCTGACAGTTGTGATGTGTCTTGGGATTTGCCACCAGACACACCTGGTGTTCTATTTACTCTGGCAAGCTGGGGATTTTTTTTTTCTTTTTCTTTTTAAAATTCCAGGATGAATTATTCATCATTACTTAGAATTTGGGTCTCTTTTATCTTCGCACTTGTACGGCACCAAGGTGAGTACTACAAAATTCCATAAAGCTTTTGATTCGCATGCTCTTGAATTTATAAAGAGACACTTTTGTTCGAACTGTAATTGTCAGGGCAGGTGTACATGTGTCTACAGTTACAACAAGAAAAATGTAAATTAAATTCCGTTGTCAAGGGCAAAATACATTAACTTGGAGTGATGTTCGCTTACATTCTGGCTTTTTCTTATTTAACTCTGAACACAATTTGTATATATCAGGGTGCCCCAGGTTAATGAAGTAGTATCTTTAAGATAACGCAAATAATTCCATTAAAAGTATCCAGGGTAGGTGTGTGTGCACCCCGTGCCTGATGACTGAGCCCAGTGAAGGCATTTAACTTGTGGCACTGACTTTAAAAAATACACTTGTTTAAGCCGAAATCGGGAAGTTCCCGATGGCATTCCTGTCAGTGACTTGTGTACCAATGGCTTTTTACAATGGCCCCAAATCTAAAACTGCCAGTGAAATAAGAAAATGGTGTCCCCAAGTGACCCCTCCTTTTTCTCTACATAGCACTGCCCAGGGTAGGTGAGAGGTCACATACGTTTCTTTCTATTATTTTTGAATTTTAGACAAGAACGGTGGGAAAGTCTGGATGGGTTTGAAACTTTTATGGCTAACATTCCACAGCGTTTTCCTTTGTTTTGTTTGTTCATTTAGTTGACGTATGATTACAAGTCTGAGTGAGTAAGTCCTAAGGGCATGAGCACCGACATTTTTCTAGAGTTGGTCAATTTAAGCAGATGTAACATGCAGACTATAGAGCCCCACTGACTATAACTTCCTACTTCTGCTCTAAGACAGTAGGTCTCATTTGGTGGAAAAAAAAAATTCTGGGAACACAGTTATGTTTATTGTGAAATCCCCAGCCTAAAATCAGCATGGGCAGGGAGATTTTCTTCTATTGACCCTGATGCTGGTGATATGCCGTGCTGCTAACAAGTTGTATTTTTTAAATAGTAAAGGCTTCTAAGGTGGAAATTACTGTAATTTAAACCTACTGCCTTTTCCTAAGCACCTGGTTTTTTTTTTTTAATGAACAAGGATATGCTAAGCATTTATGATATTCACTATCTTGATTATTTGCATTCTTCTTAAAACTGAAAAAATTTTACTAGCCACTCTTTCCTGTTCAAAATCATGAACTAGTTAGGGTCATTCACGAAGAGATGAATCTTGCAAATTTGCATTATGTTTGGAGCCGAGAGAGAAGTTAGGGACAGTCTCTATGACAGTTTTCTGTCTCCTCCAGGAGAGGCATGAACTTTCCTCTTCCTAGGCAGATTAGCCATTGCTGCTCCAAATACCAAGTCATCTTTCCATTAAAATGATTACAATTCAGTGTGAATTTGAGGCCTTATTCGCACTTGGGCATCACTCGTAAGAAGTTCCCCAAAGGAAAAATCTGTGACATGATTTGATTTATTATTATGAAGTTGAGAAAGTTCATTACCCTTCAGATTTAATAAGTACCTGTGTGTAATGCTAAGACAGGGATTATAAAGAGATTTTTGAAAAAATTCCTTCCTTCTAGGAATTTGGAATTTCCCCCTTCTACGTAGTTATGAATATTAGTGAATCCTTTTGTTGTTTACCGCTTGGGACGTTAAATAAGGCATGTCAGCTGAGCGCTCCTGTGACTAAACTAACCACAGCGCCTCCTAAAGGTTCACTTTGGTTCGCTTCCCAGAGGCTTCTGCAGGTTGGGGAACAAGGCTTCTACACCAGTGACCAGGCTAGTTCTCCCCACTTTTCTCTCGGCTGTTAGCCCCTTGGAAACAGACTAGCTCTGCGTGCAGGCTCATCTCCTCTGGTTCCCTGCTCCAGGAGGAGAGGAGCTGGCACGTGGCCAAGCACTGCTGAGCTGTGTTCTGGTCCCTCTGCAACTCTCTGAATCCTCTTACCTGTGCTGCTGTCTGCTCACTCCGAGGCTCCCGCAGGAGCAGGGCAGCCCTCAGCCAGTTGCTCACCAGCCTATCGGCTCCATCAGCACAGAACAGGGACCTTCCCAAGGAGAGGGCTCCGACCGGAGGTCGGGACATCAGCATCTGGATGGTGGCAAGCAGGTACCTCAGGGACGGTGAGCAGAGGCCTCAGATGTATCTGCCACTGCCCTTGAAAACTAACAAACAACTTAAGAAAATGGAAAAAAAAAAAAAGGTGATGCTCTGTTTTCTTCCAAGAAAAGAAAGGACAGAGGCAGAGAAAAATTATACCCCAAATGTGGGTTATCTCTTGTGGATGCCACTGGGTCAGCTCATCAGTAATGTAGACCCTGGGGAAATTGTCTAATTTCTCTCTGAACTGGGCCACCTCTTGCAAGAGTTTGGATAAGAAACTTCTGAAAAATCAGCCAGGCTGCCAGGAGAGGTGGTGACACGACACGGTTACAGGAGGGGAGCCCTGTGTTTGTGTGTGAGATGTCTTTGACCAGGGAGATGAGTAAGTGCCCTGAGCCTCCTCTCCAAAGAGCCCCCAAGGGCCCAACCGCCTTCACCCCAGAGGATCCCATGTCTGTCTCTGTAAACAGGAGCTGGGCAGGGAGACTTCTCACGGGGCCGGGGCTCAATTAAGGTCATTCACAGGCCAGTTACTACAAACCCTCTCCTCCCACTTTTGTCCCAGATCCAACAATTGTTTATTTCCTCTGGGATCTGGTATCTTCTCCTGTTGTGCAGTGGGAGGAAAGGGACTCCTTTCAGGAAAAGACTCGACAGTAGAATTCTCGAGCTAGAAGGGAGTTTCACAGCCACTGGCCCCCTTCTGTGAACCTTGCCTGCTGCCCAGGGAGCAAGCCGGCACCGCCATGCCAGAGCTAGAGGCACCTCTCAGCGCTCTGAGAGCTCCAGGCAGCGGTGATTTCACAGCCTTCCAGCCAGTTTTGACCACTGCTCTCTCCTAAGTGCATGTAAACATAGAAATGAAGCGGAAAGTGATTTCTCTTAAAGAGACGTGCACTTCTGGGCACCCCTTTCCAGAGGCAGAAGAGAACACGCTGTGCACAGCTGAGATTTGGGATAAAGGAAGAGGCAGTCCGACTTGCGCTTAGTTTGTAAGACAGACTGAAAGAAGCTGGCTTTAGTGGGAGGGAGGGAAGCAGCTTGCCAAATGGAAGAGGCACCAGGCATCCCCCTAACCACCATGTCTCTCGACAGTTCAGCCCAGGGAGCTCATGTATCCGTTTTGGCAGAATGACACCAAAACCCCTAAGGTAGACGACGGGAGCTCCTCCGAGATTAAGTTGGCCGTCCCCGTGTTCTTCTTCGGCATCCCGTACCGCACCGTCTACGTAAGTGGAGAAGCAGCCCGCTGTCGCTCGACGGCTCTCCCCATTGTCTGTCATCAGGGAAAACTATTTTAAACACCTTCTTCCGGGGCTCCTTCCGATGGAGGGTTTATTGGCAGCCTGAATGACGAGTTCTGAGATTTCATGAGCTGATAGGTTTTATGATTAAGAAAGTCAAAGGTAGATTTAATGGCTCATGTTCATAGTAGAGGAGTACACAGGGCCATAAATTACTTTAGTGGGTGATTAAACACAGAAGTGAAGCAGAAGCCCCAATGCCATGAACATTATTTCTGCTACTAGACAAGATAAAAAGATACAGTGAACCAGGATAGGAGCAAGATCGTTTTTCTTTCCCTGCGGGGGGGTGTGAAAGTTTAGGCATCTCCTGTTCTTAGGCTCCCGACCAATTTGGAGCAGAGCAGAGGATGATCCACTATTATTATGAAAGCCGTTTGCAGAATTGGCCCCCGCTCACTGGGTCTGCAATATGCCGTGGGGTCTCGTTGTCAAACCCACATGAAGAAATGGTATCATTTGCTGTCAGAGCTCTCCTGGGCACCTGTGTTCGCAGGTTATTTTTCATTTTCTAATCATTGGGTTTGCTGCTAGTGAGACTATTGCCCATTGGCTGGAAGATTCAGGGTAACTGAACTTGCCTTAAAGAATTGGGTGATGTACCCCAGAAACTGACACATTTTAAACTGACTATATGTCAATAAAGTATATATCTATACATACACAAAAGAAAGAATTAGGTGAAGTAAATGTAGAGTGTATCACATCCTATTCTAGTCTACGTGCTGCCCTGGAGGAAGAAATAAACCTCCAAGCACCTCCATCTCTGGCCATCTCTGCACCTGACACCTCTGTCTCCCCCAGCTTCTGACTTATAGCTCAGGGCTGACTCTCACTAGAAAACAGGTCCCTCTTCCATTACGTAGCCAGGGTCCTTGAACCCACAGCATCAAGACCACCTGGGTGCTCGCTGGAAATGCCACGTCTCAGGCCCCACCCCAGACCCGCTGAACCAGAAACCCTGGGAGGGTGCCCAGTGATCTGTGTTTTAACGAGCCCTCCAGGGGATTCTGGTGCCCACCAAAGTTTGAGAACCACTGCTCTTAACTCTAGAATGGAATCAAAACACACCTGAGTCATCCCCAACTTCCTCTGCTAGTCCGTGTGTTTTAATTACACCATTATTCCCTAGAAGACACACGGCGCTGGCATCCTGAAATGCCTCTATGTTCTGCTCACAGCAGGGCCTCCCTAGGCTGTAACAGTAAGTTTCAGAATGTGTTGACCTGATTTTGGAGATGAGACGGATAAACAGGACTTCCAATCTGGAAGCCCTGGTCTCCCATTCTGGAAGCCCTGGTCTCCCAGACCACTAGAACACGTGCGTTTTAGTTAAGCTCCTCCTTCTCCACTGTACCACGTGACATGGAGTCTGAATAATTCTTGCTTTTGCAAGAGGAGGGGCCTTCATTTGGGGCAGGCTTCTCTGAGGGCAGATTGTTCCCTGAGTTCCCAGGACTTTGGACGTTTTTCAAGCCTCTGGGTTGTTCACTGTTACTTGTAGACAGTAGACTCACAATATCCCTGAAGCTGAGTCTCCAGCTTCCTTTCCAAACCCCGCACCCTCGCTTCCAAAATAGGTTGACATACCCTTTGCCCAGGGACTGATAACTTGCCTCTGGGATCTGGGTCACTATTAGCGCCCATAATATTACCAATTAATATGAACCTAACAATAGAGTGTCTCTGTTTGGAGGAATTGCAAGTATGCCCATGACGAGCATTTCACTGCTGAAGCCATACAAGCCCTTGGGTTAAACCAGCTTTATCTACCAGCGTTAGAGCTGCAGACACAGGCGGACACAGGTTGTTTACAGGTCCTGTATATTTGTGTACATATTGGCTTGTTACGTGCAGAAAGGTTTAGTAATTTAGCAAGTTTACTAGGCCGTTTACAAATCATGAAGAAGTCACCATAAGACAGTCATTTACACATGCAATGTAAAATATCCACGTCTCCACTTTTACACAGCGATTATACAAAGAAGCCGCCAGATACAAGAGCTAGAATAGAATAGGGCACCTGTAGATTGGAACCGTGTTTGTTCGGGGTACAGAGTGGTTGTGACATCAGTAGAAATCCTTTAAATGTTTCATCCAGAGCGGGATATGGTTCATCCTGAGATCTGAGTTTGATGATGGAGCATCTGATTTATCTTTTTCTGACACCCCTTTCTTGTCACATAATAGGAATCAAGCTCTCATATAAAGCGCCTTAGCTTTTTCATTTATCTTTTTGCTTCCACGGTTTTTTGGTTTTTTTCCTGCCTATTTTGCATCTGTAATTCTAGAGCTTCCCTCTTACCCACATAAGCCACTGCCTGGCTGAACAGGCACACGACGTGCACACATGGGCACCGACGCACACACGCTGGTAGCGTTGGATAAGTGTAAATAGAGATAAGATAGAGAACATGAAAATGAGACTGATTATTAATAAGAAATGAAGCTGACTACAAATTGAAAGTGAAAGAAAAGCAATGAATTTGGAAGTAAACGAATCCCTGATTGAGCAATGGAAGCCGGCATTTAGGGGTTCTCGTTCAGTAGTTTAAAAGTCATTTCCATTCACACGATTAGGCAAATGTCTGTCTTACTTTATGACTCCGAAATCATCATGGTCTCAGATCCACTGTGCAAAAACCTCTCTTATTTTTGTAGGTCAATAACAACGGAGTTGTTTCCTTCAACGTGCTAGTGAGTCAGTTCACGCCCGAATCATTTCCCCTGACAGATGGGCGGGCCTTCATCGCCCCATTCTGGGCAGATGTGCACAATGGAATTCGAGGCGAGATCTATTACCGAGAGACCATGGACCCTGTCATCTTGCAAAGAGCCACCAAGGACATCAGGAAGTACTTCAAAGACATGGCAACCTTCTCTGCCACTTGGGTTTTCATTGTGACATGGGAGGAAGTCACGTTTTATGGAGGGAGCAGCACCACACCTGTAATCATTCAAATTTTCCGTTTTCCGCTTCATAGCCTGACATCTAATTCTTGTCCATCTTCACTACTGTGAAGGAGCCTAATTGTTAGAGCTGAAGAATGTCAGTTTCCTTGAGTTACACTGATGAGTCTTGCCACCCACTTTCCAGGAAACAGAGGGAGCTATCAAACCTAACCAGCCCAGTCAGCTGTAGTATTTCAGAAGATGTGCCATGCCTATCACGAATCATTACAAATGTCTAAAAAGGAGCCCTCCGCAATTTTCTTGCAGTAGGTAGCATTCCTATTTTTCAGTGGAGTGACTGGGGCCCTGAGACCTTATCCAGGCCGTATAATTAGGGACCCATCAGGAGCCCCAAGGTCCCTTTTTCTTGCCAGAGGCACAAATGCCTCTCTCCATCAGCTAATTTTCTCCCCTCTTACTTTTTTTCCCCACAAAACCTGATAGGAGGAAAAGGAAAATAGGGTACCAGTTTTAGGCCAAATGATCTGGTTCATTTCATCATGTTACGACCTTTTTTAAAAAAAAATTGTGGCCGGGGCTAGAATTATTCGTATTTGATGCTAATTGAAGTGGGCAGTTAAAGCAGTTCATGAATAAAGTTTCAACATCTGCTCAGAAATCCCAAATGAGCAATCAAATAAAAGTCAAATAAGAGAGATGATCACTGGCATTACTATAGAGGTAATCAACTTTCTACATGCAGGGACAGAACGTGGTTTTCACGAAAGCTTGCCGTTTGTTCGGGTGACTTTGGCAATGGAGATTTTGGAAGCAGCAGATGCGTCTTTGGTGTATCATTTCCAGTGAGCAAAGGCACTCAAAAATCTGCCCTCTGCTTTCTTAGGATTATTTCCAGTTCCATCTGTTTTCCCATTTCCTTGGCAATGAGTCAGTTGCTTAAGGGTGGAAGAGAAGCTACTGAGTTAGAGACAGAGGTGGAAAAGTGCTACGCTTGCAATCCGTAGCTGCCACGCAGCGCGCACACTGCCTATGTGCACCTCCTGACCAGAGCATCAAGATGCACTTTATCACTGAGAGCTTCTGGAGAACAGAAAGATACACATTTAAACAGTGGATGTATTGGCTAGAAATAACCTCTAAAGAAGCACACATTTCCCTCTGTCATGTTATGGATTGCTAACGACTGCTCAGGTGATGTTTTATGTCCTTTAAGCCTCATACCTTGCAGCGTTAGAATGCAGGATGCCAGCGGTTGATAAATTTTCGTGTCAGTGAGGGGGAAAAAAAGGAGAAGAAATGCCCATCAAATGCTGACCACCATTTTTCCAAAAAAAAACTTCCACTGGCAATAAAAATGGCAAGATAATTTAGGTACTTTCTGGTTTGTACTTTGGAGCAAATTTCTGGATGAAGTGAGGGCTCTTTGGATGAGGAGGAATGAGGTAACATCTAAGTGCTTTGAGCTCCTTGGAGAAAAAGATGATAAAATCCTCAGAGTTGCAGAAGTGTCCATCCATCCATCCATCCATCCGTCCTTCCCTGTCTTTGAAGTTGACCCCTTTTTCCATATCCTGTTATCCAGGCCTCTCCATCTCTAGAGGAGCACGTATCAACAGGCCCACTGAACACTGGGCATGAGGATCTTAGAGCAGAAGCCCACCAGAGAGGCAAGGGGATGGGGGCATGTTTATTTTAAGGAAGGAAAACTAATATTTATTGAGGCTGACTATGAACTCAGTGCTGTGGTAGGCTGTCTTTGCAAATCATTTATTTCTCACGAGATTGTTCCAAAGGAAGCTCTCTCCCCACTGTAAATGGGAGGGTACCAGCCCAGAGAGGTGAAGTAACTTGCCCAAATGGCAAGAAAAGGGATCTTCAAACTCTGAATCCTAAACTCTTTCCTCAGCTGCCTCCTCCAGGCAGCACTGGAAATCCTCTGAAGTATAAAAGGGCTTTTCAAGAATTGAAAACATCATTCTACAAAAACAGCTCCAGGAGGGTCTTGCATGGTTGTTGAGGAGCTACGTATGTGCGGGGAGGTGTGTGAGTGAATAAGAACGAGCCAGCTTCTCGGGCATTCTCAGGATGGCTGGTTGGTTTGGAGGTGATTCCTGGGATCAGAAATGGGTGGCTTTCAAGACCTGCTTGGACCAAAGATACTTCCAACTTCATTTCAGGAGAAGGAATTAACTTCCCGAAGGAGAATCCTGGTCTGAAGGAAGGCTTAGCTTTGGTCCTGGTGTGACCGTGACTCTATGCCTGTCTCTTGAACCTGACCCCACAGTGGCCGTATAGCTGACTGCTCCATCCTCTCTGTGCCCCACTTTGCTCTTTTGTTGAGTGGGGCCGGAGGATGGAGGCAGATGCCTGGGTGGCTCTATCATAAACGCCATCGACCGGGCAAGCACAGAACCTGAGGAGAAAGTTCTAGTTTACAAAAAGGGCTTTTCTTTACTTGGCGCTTGTCCCCCTCCCTGGGAGTGTCTAGGATGGGAGATCTGGGGCTTCCAAGATCCTCTACCCCAGTCTGATTACACAGGATAAGGATGTGGGTCTTCCTCTGTGTCTGACAGAATGCTAACCAGGATGGTATCAGGCAGCTGGGGAAGTGCTAGGTTTGGATGGGAAAGGTCAAGCAGCCTCTCCTCTTAACTCTATTTTTATTTGAATTCCCTGAGAACACATATCAAGGGGTAGGTAGCAAAGGGAAATAGTAAAGGACAGAGATTACTACAGCTTGTTTTTGGAAACTGTTTGTGAGGCTGGTCTGAATGTATATAACATCTCTCTCCATAAAGTTTAAAGTTAAGACAGTGTGTGAAGACAGTGCACTATGGTGAGACTGGGAGCTCTGACTCGAATCCCATTTTCTGTTGCTGGGTCATTGCGGAATTTGCAGCAATTCATTTCCCTTAGCCCTCAGTTTTCTTAGCTCTAAAATGGGAATAGGCCAAAAGATCATCATCTTAGCACTGGTCTGAGGTACAGATGGGGGTTGAGAATTTTGCAGATGTAAAGTGATGCATGAATGGCTCCATTAGAGGAGCAATTTCTGCCCGCAAAGTGCTTTTTAAAAATCACTTTCCAACCTGCATTTAAAAGAGGGGGAGATATGTCACCAAGATGAGCAGTGTTTTCCAGGAAGCAAGAGAGCCCAGCCCAGGCCACCCCTGCAGTCACACCGACTGGCGTTTGCGCGCGTGGCTCCCCCGCTCCCTACACCCCACCCAACCTGCTCCGAGAACAGGTGCTCGCTCGCAGCCCTCTCCCTGGCTGTTTCCTATAGTTTATTCCATGCTGCCATCTATAGGTGCTCCTGTATTATCACAAGCTGAGCGGGGCCTCTGACTTTACCGTCTGCAGTCAGAGGTGTGAGAGGGGCGCTGAGTCAGCCACTAGGTTATTCTCAGGCGATTTCTCTTCTCGATGCACAACTCCACATGTCTTGCTTTTCCCTCTGGAGGCGAGAACATTTTCAGAGAGGAGGCAGAGCATGAAGGCTGGCATTGGAGCAGCTCTGAGCACCTTGGGGTGGCGAGGGGGCAGGCGAAAGCGAGCTGCTGTTGGGGAGAGGAGCCCCTGGGGGTGAGACCAGCCACCCATCCATTCCCATCCTGTAGGTGAACACCTTCCAGGCCGTCCTGGTGTCCGATGGCTCCTATACATTCACGCTCTTCAATTATTATGAAATCAACTGGACCACTGGGACAGCGAGCGGCGGCGATCCCCTGACGGGTCTTGGGGGAGTGATGGCGCAGGTAGGTGGTTCTTCATGTCATCCTCCTATGTGTCTCTAAAGCACTGCACCCTCTGCGTCCTTTCTCAGCATCCTCAGCGGGGGCGGGGTGGGGCGGAGAGGGGAATCCTGCTTTAAACTGGAGAAGCATGTCTGATCTTGCAGGTGGACCAGGAGGCTAGTCTTGCCCATCTTTGATACCTTGATCTGGGTATGGCATGAACTAGTGGGTCTTTGTTACCTGGAAGGGCGACCGCAGGGACTCCAGGAAAAGGAGTCTCTTGACTTCAGGTGTGCTGGGTTCTGAAAATAAGATGTTGGACAGGTGAACCAATGGGAGTGTGTGTGCTCAGAAGTCTGATTTTCCTTTGTGCTTTAGGCAGGATTTAATGGTGGGAACCTCACCAATTTCTTCAGCCTTCCGGGGTCAAGAACCCCTGATATTGTGAATATCCAAGAGACCACAAACGTCAATGTTCCAGGCCGCTGGGCATTTAAAGTCGATGGGAAGGAAATTGACCCAGCCAATGGCTGCACCTCCAGAGGTAAAGGCATTTCCTCTTCTCTGAGGCAAAGCAGGGTTTGTTTAGCTTAGATTGACAGGCAGGCTTTTAAGCCACGGGGGCGGACTTGGTGCCGATGCCTTCCTTACTCTTTTGACATCTCTCAGCTGGGTAATGGAGATCAAGGTAATTTTAGCATGCACATTCATCATGCCAGGAGCTGAAACCCTGCGTCTGCCGTGCTGCGGTTTCTAAAGTCCTCGCCTGGGGTGTGAACACAGCGCCCTGTTCGGAACAGCTCCAAAGTGGACGAGGAGTGTGAATGATTTCTCAGCCAGAGGGACAGAAGGGAGCCCTCCTGTTTGACAGTATTTTTGTTGTTGTTGTTGTTGTTGCCTTTTCCCCCTTTAAATTTTCCTTCTCATCTTTACTCCTGCTCCACCATCTGCACTTGGGAGATGCACGGGAGTGGGCGAACTCGGAGCATTGCCAAGTCTCTACGAGAGTAAATCAGGACCTCCTAGTATGAATAGAAAGGAAGGGGGGAAAGTGTCACAGTCTTTAAGGGAGCTTCTCCTAAAATCTTCCAAGCAGCAGCAAAACATGCAGGAATTTAGGGAGAATCAAAGCTGGCTTTAGGTCTGTGTGAACCTCAGTGGGTTCCCTTTATGCTGGCATCCAGAGTTTGGTGCCTCCTCTGAACCAGCAGGACCTCTTTGGATGTACAAAACAGCCCAGGACTCCCACAGGAATGTCCTGGCTTATGGATCCCTGCTTCTTATGTGCCTAAACATGTTCAGAAAACAGAATTTCCGTTTAATTTTTCTGCTTCTAGGAGTGGAGGCTATAGCAACTAGAATTGGTCAATCATCCATCCGTCTGTCTGTCCGTCCACCCCACCCCCCACTCATTGACCCATCTATCCGTCCATCCATTCAGCCATCCAGCTGCTGTATCTTTTCAACTGAGGTGCTAGCCACCCTGTGAGGTGCTGAAGATGAAGGCGTGCTAGACTCCCATGGCTCTGCCATGGTAGAGAAGACAGGCAGGGAAACAGCGATGACCGATGGAAGACGTGTTATGATAGACACGAGTGCAGGTGCCGCGTAAGCACAGAAGAGGACCCTGGGGGAAATGTTTCCAGATGCCTAAGGAAGTTACAGGTTGGGATGAAGGCTTCAGGAGGGCTCCTGCCCTCCGTCCGTTGAAATCCCAGCCTGGTGACCTGCATGTCTTGGCAGCCCTGCGGGCTTCAATTTGTGTAATAACCAGAAGAGCCGTAGTCGCCTGGTCTGAGATGCCCACACCCTCTGCCCCCCTTCCCTGTGCTTGGTTGTGCTTATCAAACCTCTGAGGAAAGGTCATTTGTGAAGATGGCCTGCCTGGGCATCCTTGCCTCCTGTGGACTCTACAAAGTCCTTCATGTTCAGAATAGCAAGTAAATGTTTTAGAGCTAAGCCAGTATTAAACTGGATGGAAAAGAATCTAGCTCCAAAGCCCACCAGGATTTCAGAGATTGTGCCCTCCTCCCTTACAAGAGTGTAGACACAGCTTTGCTTATGGTCAGTGAAAGATACCAAACCCCATTACCTCTCTCCCCTTTATGGCCTGGGCTAGGAACAAACCCAACGCCTCTCCCCTTTGTCCAAGCATCACAGAGCTGACTGACTGTGGCCGAGCTACCCAAGTGCCGGGTGACAGCCTCTCCCTGAGTCCCCGGGATGAAATGCTGTGATAATGGAAAACCTTGGCTCGCGGAGCTGTGGGGTTGGTCAGATGCCAGCCGCGTACAAAGTCCTCACTTTGACTTCATTCTTTCCCCTCTGAGTTATGGCCTTGGGTTTCATATGCAGGACAAATTCAATATCCTTATACGGACTGCTGTGCATTTTAATGTGCCACCGGACATAGATCAATCTAATGAGATGGGGATTTGGCCCGGGTGATAGCAGGGGAAGTGTTGCATAGAGCTGGTTTATTATATCATCATTTTGCAAACAAAATTATCTCAGAGAGTCTACCTTTTTGGTCCAAACCTCCCTTATTCAAAGGCATTTTCCCCTCATTTATTGGAAGCCTGAAAAGGCAGAGACTGGAAATTATACCGGGTAGAGGCTACAATAGATGCAGCCTGGCTTAGCGCCAGAGAGGGCCGAGGTTCGAAGGGCCTGTTTTCAGGGCAGATGCAGGCGACCTACTGGGAATGTGAAAAAGTCTATTTTCCTGTTTCTCGGGCCCGATTCTCAACAGGTCCGAAACATAAGTGCCGGCTGAGACATAATTGTTCCTCTTGGGCAGATACGGAAAGGACTGCTCCTGAGGCCGCCTTGCCTTCCGCTGGCTTAACCTTCCACCCTCGTGCTGTTTGTTAGGTATTCAGTTTTACAAAAACTCGAGAAATCTTTTCAAACGACCATTTTGAACTATACTTAGTCCTGTATGACATGGTTTACACTTCTTAATGTTGTGTCTTTGATCCTTTCCTTTTCAGACATTCTCAATTTACTTCTTCTACCTCTGTCACCCTGTGCCAAGTTGTTCTAGCATCACCGTTCCCCAGGAGGCAGGGAAAACAGCCTCGTCTGCTTTCTACAGGCTGGGACACTGAGACAGGTGGAAGTCGAGTCAGTAGTCTTGGAAGTCGATTGCACGGTTGTGACCATTGCCCGGTTCTCTCGGCTGCGACCCCAACCGAGGACTAGATCACAGCCCCCAGCCCAGAGATGCTACTACTTCAGTTGAAGGTTGATAGGAAGAACCGGCAGATTTCAAAGTTTTGGGTGTGGAAAATCGTTCATTTTGGAAAATGGTTTTTAAAGACTGAAGGCCTCTCAAATAAATAGTAGTAAATATTTTCAAAATTAGCACAGCCCTTAGAACCAATCCCCTCCCCTCACCTCATTCTCTTCCTGAGCTAGATTCTGTCAAGAAGTTCTGTCCAGTGGATAAAGGAAGAGCAGTGCTGGGCTTGGACAGGGCCTAAGGTGAGAGAGAAGGCGACTTATATAGGTGTCAGTTCGGTCTGAGCAGTGACTGCGGGGTTTATGAGCCAGGAAAGGTGCCAACCAGAGGTCAGCCTTTTCTAGAACCTTCCCAGGGGCCTGGGATTTAAGTATGTGCATCTGACTCCTGATTCTTTTCTGGCACATCCTGAGGCCCCAACAACGGTTTGTTGAATGAGTGGATGAGTGAACGAGTGAATATGTTAGCAAGCAAACGCACAGTGTTGCCAAGTCACCTGGGTGAGCTGGCCCTCTTTCAGAATACCTTCCTCTTATCGCCGAAGGCAAGGAAGGGACTGCCCCGCGTCCTGGCCCCTCCCGTGGGGTAGGACAGTGCGTCTTTCCTTGAATGAGAGCATGCTCACCAGCGGTGGAGACCAAAATGCCAAGAGCTTAGACTGGATTCAGACAGACTCGGTGGGAATCCCAGCTTCACTGTTGAGTTGCTGAGTGATCCTAGATGAATGACCCAACTTCTCTTAAGCCTCCGTTTCCTCACTTGTCAAATGAGGGCGACACTACCTACCTACCAGGGTTCTTTTGTGGGTGAAATGGTACGAGGCAGGTAAAGCCTGGCACCAAGGGGGAGCGCTCAGTAGATGTTGGCTGTGATGTCCTTGTTCTCCAGGACAGTTCCTGCGGCGAGGGGAGGTGTTCTGGGATGACCTGAACTGCACCATCAAGTGTCGCTGTCTGGATTTCAACAACGAGATCTACTGCCAGGAAGCCGCGTGTAGCCCCTACGAGGTGTGCGAACCCAAAGGCAGATTCTTCTTCTGCAGCCCCGTGGAGACCAGCACATGCGTGGTGTTCGGGGAGCCGCACTACCACACCTTTGATGGCTTCCTCTTCCACTTCCAAGGCTCCTGTGCCTACCTGCTGGCCCGACAGTGTTTGCAGACTTCCAGCCTCCCGTTCTTCAGCGTGGAGGCCAAGAATGAGCACCGGGGGGGCTCAGCTGTCTCCTGGGTGAAGGAGCTCTCGGTGGAGGTGAATGGCTACAAGATTCTCATCCCCAAAGGAAGCTATGGAAAAGTCAAGGTGAGACCCTCTCCATCCTTCACGGGGAGTTGCAGGAGCTGGAGATTCTTCAGCCTGGGAAAGACTTTCCCAGATCTGCTGGTTCTGCTGTTGGCTGTTTGTACCAAAGAGAGGCGTGGCTCTTCCCGCCTCGCAGATATCTTGTAAAATTCTTTACTAGGCTAAACTTTGTTTGTTCAGGAGCTAACCTAAGCTTTCTCTTTGACATGTCTAGCTGCTGTTTAAGCCCGTTTGAGTTCTCAGTTCCCTCATACGCATGCGTGCACACAGGCACCCGCGCTCAGAAGCAACTGGGAAGAGAGGTAAATTCAGTTTCTCAAGAACCTGGCTTGCAACAGCGGTAGCGTCATGGCCATGCCCTGGAGACAGTGTAAACACAAAGTACAAACCCATAATTCACTACAGCCTTTGATTAACATCCTCACCACATTGCCCTCCCTGTTTGCCCAAGAGCTACGGCTTCATTCTCAGGGAAACCTCCAAATTGACTGATGTGTCCACAGGCACTGCCCATTCAGGTACCTGGAGTGGGGCTTGGTAACAGTCTTTTGTGAAGCCTGGGTGGGAAGTTCCTGTGGAAGCTTTGCCTAAACACCCCTCAAGCAGAATCCTCCACTCCTGCCTGGAATACAGGAGAACGCGGGTCTGGGGGGGTCTGTTTAGCATATGCAAATGATTCCTGTCCACGTCCACCTGGATTTCAGGCAGGGCCGTTGATAAATGAGGGCGAACAAAGAGCTGCTTGCAATTACTCAATTTGTGGAGGCCCCAATTTTCATGATGTTAGTGAAGATCTTGTGGTAACCATGTATTTATTCAAGCAATAATAACCAGGACCACAAGGGGTTGATTGCTGCCACCCCGTGAAATCCTTAATCCCCAAGCATGGCGGTCATTACAGAGATTACAAACCAGAACTGATGCCAACGCAGGATGCCTTTCTTTTTCTAAATACGTGTTGTAGTTTTAATGGAGGCAGTATGCCCAACGAAAGGCAGGACCGAGGAACCAATTCCACTTTTTCTGGCTCTGCCCTCCCTAGGTCTGTGCAGTTTATCAGTGTCCTAATTAGAAAAGTTGGCTATTTCTGGGGTTGAAATGCCACTTTGCTTGTCGTTTGGTTAGTCTCCCTAGAGACAGCTCTGTATTTCAAATCAAAGGTAAGTGTTCAGGCACAGAAGTTTGGAGTTTTTCCCTTTTAAATTTATGCTGTACTGTTGAGGGCTACACTGTCCTTGTAGTTAGATGCTCACATTCCAAGCTAGAAAAATGTTTGCCAGCTCTCCCCCACTTCCTGTATTGTGGGGATGATGTCTGTAATATCTGTAGTTGAAAAAGAAAGCTTCATGCTCGATTCCTGCTTTCCATTTTGATTAAAATTCTTTTCCCCTCACAGTCAGACTCTTTTTTTTTTTTAGAAGGAAAGGGGCACCGTCATTTCTTTCAGGCCCAGCAGCTCTGCTAATTTTGCGTGCCTCTTTTCCATCGTCCCAGCGTAGGGCATGGATTCCTCAATTTTCTGTAGCGACAGGGAGATGTGGATGTGAATGTAAATGTTTCAGCAAGAAAAGGTTATGTGATTCCAACTGCAAGCTAACAATGGCTCCCTTTTCCTTTTGCCAAATGGCTTCCCAGTGTCTCTGAATACACCTGCTCTGTTGGGGAGGGCGGCTCGATGGATGGCAGGGCCCCCACCCAGGGTGAAATGGGGACAGGCAAGGAGAGGGGTGGGAGGCAAGAAGGAGCCTGATTCGCCTGCGAGGCAGCTGACTTCCAGGCCTGGCAACACGGATCTCAGGCATAGATCACCTTCCTCCATGTGCTGGGGTTAGGAGCTGGGTTCTGAATATGCATCTCCCCCCTTTGAAATGTTCTCAAGTAACAAAATAAATACTTTAGGATTGCGTACGCTAATGGGGGCCAAAGAAAGCCAGTGAAACTCCATATATAGTAAACAACTCCTTCTAGCTGACACATATCAGTTTTCATATTTCTCCCCCAGATAATCCTAAGTAATTTCAAGTTCACCAGGGAAAAGAGGACCAAGGCCGAATAGCTTATGGGTGATGAAGAGCTCAGACTCTGGGGTCAGACCTGCTCAAGCCCTTTGCCACCACTGCCAGGAGAGTGGCCTCTTCGACCTTCACTTTCTCCATCTGTAAGATGGGGTCATCATATCTAGGAGGCAGGGCTCTTGGCTGTAGTTTGGACTTGGCCATCTCTACTGAGCACGGGGACAGAGGCAGCTGGGAGCAGTGGAGGGTCAGGCCCTGTCACCCACAAGTGATGCCAGCCCTCAACCTCAATTTCCTCACTGGCTAAAGGGGAGATGGCAAGGACCTTGTAAGGTTGAAGGTGAGGGTGAGGTAGAAGAGCCACGTGGGCCATAGCTAGTGCACCGCCTGGCACACAGTGGGCACGCAATACACGCAGGTTCCCACGCTGCCGTCCCCACCATAATCTCTGCTCATTCTAAGGCCTGTGCTACTTTGCCCCCACCCACTCCTGGGAGAGGCACGGTCAGAGGGGGACCCGACTGGGATACGGGGAGAAGAAGGAAAGCAAACAGTGGCTAATCAGGGACTGTGGGAATGAAGTAAGAAGTCATGTGCTGGGGAAGAGTCCCCGGGACTCCTACTCCGAGCACTGTGGGTACAAACACAAGACACTATAATGCACGGTTTAAACTGAGACATGTGTGAAAGAGAAGGGGGGCGTAATGACCACTTATGGCCCGGGCAACCCATGCGGTCAGCAGAGCGACACAGTCAGTCTGAGTGCGACAGAGAAACCAGGGGGACTCTTGCAACCTCCGGAGTGTCCCCCGTGGCTTCTGCTTTGAGACACCGCAGCTGTCTTTGTTAGCAGGAGCTGAGTGAGAGGTGAGGAGAATGTGCAGCGGTGGAGGCGCTGGGCATTTACAGTTGTACCACCTGGGGAAGATTTCCCTTCCTGCATCTCAGCACAGAACAGCACATGCGAGCCACCCGGCGTCTCGCTAGCTGACCTTCCTTAGAGAAAGACTTTCTTCATCCTTGTTGGCAAACCCACTACCTGGGACATAAGGACAAATCAGTCGACTCCTAGGTGCTTCTTTTCTATTTCTAGCTCTCGTAGGGTGGCTTACTTCTCAAGCTTGTTTTTCCTGTTTGTTTTCCGCATGAAGTCTTACTAATCTCTAGCGGCAGAGAATTGCACAGGGCATCGGCCGTGGTAAACCTGGGGAGCGATGCCTGGACAGTCCATTGTCTCACTTCCTGGACAAGCTGGAGAGTAGCAGCAATGGTGGCAGTAAAGACCCTTGATCTTTCCAGGGTCCAGAAATCAGTATGGGTCCAGGGCAGCCCGGATGTGCTCTTACCGTCAGCCCACCCAGGAATCTTCTGGGATGAACCATTCCATCCCAGTCCACAAAAGTGATGTCTGTAGTGCTAGGTATGTTAATTTGAAAAAGAAGAAAATGAACTCACTGTTGGAGGTTTATCAAGCCACTCACTCAGGTGAGCCAGACACCTGGGCCTCGCTCTCGGTTCTTCCCCTATTCCTCTCCCTGCTGCAGGAAGCACCAGCGGCCCCCACGAGCTGTCCCCTCCTCCGCGTCTCTGCACATTAGGCCCCCACCCTCCGCCGCCCTGGCCTCCTGTGCCAGCCGCCTGCCGGTTTCTCTGCTGTTAACTTCCATTTGCGTCCCCAAGTCCTTCACGCTGGCCAGAGCGGACTTTCTCAAATGCACGTCTGACCCTGACATTCCCTTGCTTAAACCTTTTTGGAGTTCTCCCTACAGAAGAGTGATCTAAGTTGTTGTTTTTGTCCTTGTGGGCTTTTGTTCTGCTTCTAAACAGGCTACAGAGGCCCTCCGAGCTCTGTTCCCAACACAGAAGCCAGAGCAGCTCTTTTGCAACGGAAGTCAGGTCATGTCGATCTTTTGCCCCGGACGCCCTCTTGGCTCTCCGTTTCCCTCAGAGTCACAACCGAAGTCTCTGCGTGGCTGACAAGGCCCTGCTGTTCTCTTGGCTCTTGTCTCTTCGCCCTCACCGACCACTGCCCTCCCTCCTGCTCTCTCCACTCCAGCCACACCGGCCTGTGTGTCCCCGAGCGCCCAGGCATGCGCCACCCTAGGGCCCGGCCACTATCCCCACTTCCTCATCTCAAACGTCTCCTTCGCTGGGATCTTCCCAGACCATCCTCTCTAAAATTAGAAGCCCTCTTCGCTAGCACTTTTGCTCCACATTCTCGGCTTTATTTTTCTGCAGAACACTTTTCTGGCATCATTACACATTTTACTTATTGGTTTTGTTTGTTGTTGGTCTCCTGAATGGAAATGTAAGTTCCCAGAGGCAAGGATTTTTGTCCCTTTTGTTCATTGCTAATCCCCAATGCTTAGAACGGAGCTTGACACACAGAAAGGGCTACGTTGACATCTGTTGGATGAAATGGTCCCTGCCCACGTCTCCAGCTTCCTCTCCAGCCAGCCCTTCCCTCTGCAGTCCTGTAATACCCCGGGACTGTCCCCATATTCACCCAGCTACTTCTAACCACGTGACTTTCTTCCCTGGTCCTGGACTTCCCTGCCCTCCGCTTTCTTCCTTTGGCCCCTTCTGTGTATCTTTAAAGACCCAGATCAGACTTAATCACCTCTAAAAATTGCCCGTACACCCCCAAGGCTGGACTCATGGTCAGTACTGTTGTCCCCTTGGGTCACCCAATCACCTATGGATGCATATTTAAAACTCTGTGTTCTAAATATTAATTTGTGCCCCTCTTCCTCAGTGGACTGCGGGCTCATGGGGGGCAGGGACAATTACTTGTTTTGTTCATTATTTCTCAGCAGCTAACATAGTGCTTGGTACCCAGTAGGTGTTCAGATTTGTTGTGTCGAACGACTACATGACACAGGCCTGGTATCAGGAAGTGACAGGGTGAAACACAAGGAGAATAGTCCCAGGGCAGCCTCAAAGCTAGACTGTGGGGAAGAGTTTGTAGTCCACCTGCCAGCTGGGAGCGGGGGTCAGGGAATGCTAAAGGCAGAGAGGGCATCACCAAGGGAAGTGTGTTACTTGAGCTGAGACTTAAAGAATGGATTTCGAGGAGAAAAGAGGAAAAGCGAGGTAACTAGTCTTTCGAGAAAAGACTTGAAGCTGACCGGAGAGCCAGCCAGGAAGGGTTGACGACCACCTGGTCCCCAGAGGGGTCTAGAGTGGCTGCAGTAATGCACTGCTGTCACAACTCAAATGCCAGCCTGCTCTCCAGGGTCCCCAGGAGGCAAGCCCGCCGGCACTGAGTTTCTCTGCCTCCCTTTCCTGCCCGCGGCTGGCCCCACTGCCCTGGCACCCGCTCACCTGCCTCCTTACTATTACTGTTGTTGGCAGGTCAATGACCTAGTGGCTTCTTTGCCCGTCACCGTAGACTTGGGGGCAGTGAAAGTCTACCAGAGTGGCATGTCTACTGCCGTGGAGACGGATTTTGGGCTCTTAGTGACGTTTGACGGCCAGCACTACGCCTCCATCTCCATCCCCGGCTCCTACATCAACTCCACGTGCGGGCTCTGTGGGAACTACAACAAGAACCCGCTGGATGACTTCCTCCGCCCCGACGGCCGGCCGGCCATGTCGGTCCTGGACCTGGGAGAGAGCTGGCGGGTCTACCATGCCGACTGGAAGTGCGACTCGGGCTGCGTGGACAACTGCACCCAGTGCGACACCGCCACCGAGGCCCTCTACTTTGGCTCCGACTACTGCGGCTTCCTCAACAAGACGGACGGCCCCCTGTGGGAGTGTGGCACCGTCGTGGACCCCACGGCCTTCGTGCACAGCTGCGTGTACGACCTGTGCAGTGTGAGGGACAACGGGACACTCCTGTGTCAAGCCATCCAGGCCTATGCGCTCGTGTGCCAAGCCCTTGGCATTCCGATCGGAGACTGGCGAATCCAGACTGGGTGTGGTAAGCTAGCATCCCGTCCACTTGGAAGGCTGCGCTCATGCAAGGGGACAGGGAGAGGGTTTCCGGGCTCCCGGAAGAGCTCCCGGTTAAGACAAAGTGCCTGAAGATGAGGGGGAGGTTGAAATATCGCCAGTTATAAAGAATGAACCGTAAAAGGATCTTTGCCTTTCCCCCAACCCAGTATCATGGCCAGAAAACAAGAAGCCACTGATGGGCACACGTGGTCTGGAGACATGGAAAGTGTGGCTGGAGGAGGACCCTTGGCAGGTGTGGGGGGGCTGAGTTGAGCGGGGAGGAGAGGGTTCCCCGAGTTGGAGGTGGCCTCTCTGTGGCTGCTGGGGAAATGCAGACGCTGGCCTGAGTCACCAAGACCAGCCTTTGGGAAAAGAATTCATCTCTCAGATGGAGCCCATGGCATTTTTGTCCTTGGCTTTTTTTTCTCCACTCTCAGTCCCTTCAGGCTCTGGAGCTTTTCAGCCGGTCAGAGAAGGGACTGCAGGCAGGGCAGAGAGCGGACTTGGAAACAGATCTTCTTCTAAAATGCTGGGTGGTGAGAAACAGCCCCGGCGGCGTGGGAAGTCCAGCTGCTTTGGAATGCCGCTTTCAGATTAAGCATTTGGAACCATTGGCAGTCTTGTTATGTTTTCCTTCAGTCCGACTTACCTCTCTGCTACTCCTAGTTACGTAAATGTTAAAAACAAGCAAACAGAAAAACAAACCACTTCTTGGGATTTTGTTTCTTTCCTGGTCCTTGGTATTCTCTGTATGAGTAAACAGAAAATTTTAATCCACGCATTTAAGAGTGCAATGGATATGACTTAAAAGTTTCTTTCAATTCCAAGGCCAGGGGGCATTTTTTTCCTATTAGTACAGGTTGGATTCATATAGATCATCACGTATCAGAATCAATTCTTAGAGAATTGATCAAGCTACTAAGAGACAGTGTTTTTTTAAATATTTTTTTAATTAAGGGGGGAGGTATAGCTTAGTGGTAGAGTGCATGCCTAGCATGCACAAGGTCCTGGGTTCAATCCCCAGTACCTCCATTAAAAGATAGGAAAAACAAAACAAACCACCCCCTCAATTTTTTTTTTTTGTTGTTGCTCTTTGGCTGGCCAGACTATATTATGCCCTGAGTATCCAAATTCTGATTCAAGTTGAGATTGAACATGACTTCTCTTCAATCCTTGTATAATCCAAGAGCATCCAATTGCCTAATTTTTGGCCTATGATGGCTATTCTTTTTCCTAGTGGTACCACTTTCCTACCCTCCACATTCCTCTCTCTCTGTCTCTCATATTCATGAGATTCATTAGATTTAATTCAGAGAGCTACTCTACCAGGCTTTTGAACCCCTGGTTCAATTAGAACTCAAACCAGACTCAGATGTTCTTAAAATAAGAATTGAAGGTTTCTAAGGCAAGAAGGACCTTCAGAAGGCATCTAGTTCTAATCCAGTCTCTTGGAGGAACAGACACGAAGATTCTTTTCAGATAGCCAAGGTTCTTTCCTATTTTTAATACCCCAGAGAATTCATTTTCACAGTCTTCTTTGGTCATTCTTAGGTACCTCTCTTTTTGAAAGTTCATTTTTTGAAATTCTTCTTCTAAGAGTTACATCTTTCATTTCTCCTGTAAGTTTGGTTGATCTCCTCCTAAGAATGGGCCATGCGCTTTAAAATCAGGCCAATGTTATGCCCATCAGTTGAAGATCTTAAGATGGTAGTAGGTCACCAAGCACTAAACCTGTATTGAAAAATCCATCTGGTCTAGTTAGGATAGTCAAGATGATCAAATGAGAGTCAAACTTCACACTCCATCCCCTTGCTCAGTAGTTATTACCAAAGCATTTGTGCCCCTTGCTACAGACATAACCTTAAGTCTCCCTCCCCCAGTGAGTGGCGGCCTGGCCCTCCCGCTAGGAGCTAACTGGTCCAGAAGCAGCGTTCCTCCTCCAGGGCCCTTGTGCATGGTGGACCTGGCCTGCCAGCACCTTAGGCATTCACCTTGTTGTCACCCTCTCTCCTCTCCCCCACGTCAGTGTCCACGATACAGTGCCCGAGCTTCAGCCACTACTCCGTGTGCACCAGCAGCTGCCCCGACACGTGCTCGGACCTGACGGCCTCCCAGAACTGCGCCACGCCCTGCACGGAGGGCTGCGAGTGCAACGAAGGCTTCGTCCTCAGCACCAGCCAGTGCGTCCCGCTGCACAAGTGCGGCTGCGACTTCGACGGCCACTACTACGCCATGGGGGAGTTCTTCTGGGCCACGGCCAACTGCACGGTGCAGTGCCTGTGCGAGGAGGGCGGCGACATCTACTGCTTCAACAAGACGTGCCGCAGCGGGGAGGTGTGCGCCGTGGAGGACGGTTACCAGGGCTGCTTCCCCAAGCGGGAGACCGTGTGTCTGCTCAGCCAGAGCCAGGTGCTGCACACCTTCGACGGCGCCGCCTACGCCTTCCCCACCGAGTTCTCCTACACGCTCCTCAAGACCTGCCCCGAGGGGCCCGAGTACTTGGAAATCGACATCAACAAGAGGAAGCCGGAAGCAGGGCCTGCTTGGCTGCGGGGTGTCCGGGTGCTGGTGGCCAACCAGGAGGTCAAGATGGGAGGCATCGGGGCTTCGGAGGTCAAGGTAAGACTCATGCGGCCTTCGAGAGTTTTCCGATGAGTCACGCCAAGCGAAGGAGCCGCATTCTTCAGGCTTGCCTGACTGCCTCTGACCGGAAGCAGACTCTAGGAAGCCAATGACTCCGAAATGGGAGCATTTTTCTAACAGCACCAAGTAAGGGTCTATTGGGTAGAAACGTGAAGCTGGAATTTCTCGAATCAGATAGAGCAGGACGAGCTCACCAGAATAGCAGACACTGACAGAACGCTTACTATGTGCCAAGCACTATTCTAAGCAGTGTCCCACTTCATCCTAGGAGGTAGATGATATCATTTTTCTCATTTTACAGATGAGAAAACTGAGGCACAGAGAGGTTAGGTAACTTCCCCAGGGACACACAGCCATAAAGTGGAATTCAAGCCCAGGCCGGCTGGCTCCAGAGTTTGTGCTCTTTATTCTGTACTACACAGAGCCTCCTACCTGCAGATGGGAACCATGTGGATTAGCACACAGGGTACCTGCCTTCCACCCCACCCCCCGACCTGGGCTAAAATACCCGCAATCAGGCATGCAGACTCACAGGCCATTAGTTCTGGAAGTAATCTTGGGATTTATCAAGTGCAATGCTTCGTTTGCACATGAGGATCCCACAGGGTTAAGTGAGGGCTGCGGGCCTGACAGCTGGGTGGGGGCAGATCTGGGATCGGGGCTAGTGGGGGCCAGGCAGCTCTCCTTCCTCCCGGCAACACTTGCAGTTCATAATATCACATGACGTCGAATTTGGAAAACGAAAGCCAACACGGTAAATAAAACACGTCCACAAAGAGAAAGGGCTGTGTTTTTGTTCCCATGGACACACTGGCAGGAATGAATTTATTTACAGAATGGTAAGAGGTAGGTGGGGGGATGGACAGCCAGATCGTTAGATATACACTGTGTGCACCCAAGGGGCTTGGACACAGGAGGAGGAAGATTGGAAGGGAGAGGAAGGAGGCAGAAAGGGGGGAGGAGGGGAGCCGGCTGTGCAAAGGGGCTGTTGAGGGCAGGAGGAAGCCACACATCCAAGGTCGGGGGGCAGGAGAAAGCCACACATCTCCGATGACTGTTGCTCACATTTCAGTTTTGTTTTGAACTAGCTCAGTATCACACACACACACAGATAAACAGCAAACATGAGGGATCAGAGGAGCCTGGGAAGAAAGAAACAAAGATGCCCATGAGAAAATAGTCGCTGTCTCTGTGGTTTCCACAGACTGCCAGCTTCTCGACATTTCTGAAAGGACTAGTCTTGGGGCAGCACCGGGTCTTAATTCACAGCCTAGGAAACTGTGGGCACTGTGTGTGTATCTGGAATTGACGATAGTGATTTGATTTTTCAGTTGAATGGTCAGGAAGTGGAATTACCTTTCTTCCATCCTTCCGGGAAGCTGGAAATTTACCGAAACAAAAACAGCACGACAGTCGAGTCCAAGGGAGTTGTGAGGGTGCAGTACTCAGACGCGGGCCTCCTGTACATCCGGCTCTCCACCGCCTACTTCAACTGCACAGGGGGCTTGTGCGGCTTCTTCAATGCCAACGCCAGCGATGAGTTCTGCCTCCCCAACGGCAAGTGCACGGACAACCTGGCGGTGTTCCTGGAAAGCTGGACCACTTTCGAGGAGATCTGCAATGGGGAGTGTGGGGACCTGCTGAAGGCCTGCAACAACGACTCGGAGCTGCTCAAATTTTACCGCAGCCGCGCCAGGTGCGGCATCATCAATGACCCCTCCAACAGCTCCTTCCTGGAGTGCCACGGCGTGGTCAACGTCACCGCCTACTACCGCACCTGCCTCTTCCGCCTGTGCCAGAGCGGGGGCAACGAGTCGGAGCTCTGTGACGCCGTGGCCCGGTATGCGAGTGCCTGCAAGAACGCCGACGTGGAGGTGGGCCCCTGGAGGACCCACGATTTCTGCCGTAAGTTGGGGTGACATTATGGCGGAGGCCAGCTGGGTCAGGGGACACCGCATCTTCTCACTTGGGACTCTCTTCATGGTGGAATTGAGCTCAAGGTCAATTGAATTGCCATGTATACTTTCCCTAGTCTGATGTGTCTGCTGGAAGGCCTGTCACCCCAAACCAGACTACTTCTCACCTTTGCTTTCGTTTCTAATGACACAGTACCTCCTCACTGTAGAATGATCAGCCACCCTATTGACTGTGGATTTACCCAGCGGAAGGTACACATCATGTCAAAGGACCAGAAATCTCTGTGATGGCTCAGTTGGCGCCTTCTCTCTTAGCAAGGCAGGACCCTGTTCATTTCAACAGAAGGTGATCAGTCAGGTGCCTCTCCCAAGGTAGAGATTAGCCCTGCTCCCCAGGGCCAACCTGACATGATTATTAAGAGAGTCCCATGTTGCTGGTTTTACATTTTGTCCTGAGTATTTGACCCCTCTCAGCAGTGCTTGTAGTAATTAGAATAACTGCTGGGAAGACCTGACATAGAAAAGCCTTGGTTACGGGGGAGCCCAGGAGGAGGAGTAACTGGATGGGTAGAAAGAGGAGTGGCTGAGGGGGTGGGACCCAGGCCTGGAGCAAGGACTGCCTCAACTGGACCACAGCTCCCATCCCTTCCCCACCAAGAAGATCTGCCCTAAACCAAGACCAGCCCCACCATTGAGATTCCATCCTTTATTTCTGTTTGTTTCTCTTCCATTATATTCCTTCCTAGCTAAAAGTGTTTATCTTTTAACTTTTTATTTTGAAACAACTTTGAAGTTACAGAAAAGCTGCAAGAATATCAATAGAGCTTTTACCCAAATGAACCTATTGTTAGCATTTTGCCCCATTTACCTTGTCATTCTCTTTCACTGTCTCTCCATTTGAAGGAAAGTTTCAGACATCATGCCATTTGTGTCCCTAAATGCTTAGGTGTGTATTTCTTTAGAAGCAGGATACTCATTTACAGTACAGCCCAGTTATTGCCCTTAGGAAATTTAACATTGATGCAATAACTTGACTCCTGTATTTCAATTTTGCCAGTTGACCCAGTAATGTCTTTTGTGGCTCTTCTCCCCATCCCAACCCCCAAAACAGGTCTAGTCTAGGACCACATATGGCATTTAGATGTCATGTGTCTTTGGTCTCTTTTTTTTTTTTTAACATTTTTTATTGAGTTATAGTCATTTTACAATGTTGTATCAAATTCCAGTGTAGAGCACAATTTTTCAATTATACTTGAACATACATATATTCATTCTCACATTTTTTTTTTTGCTGTGAGCTACCACAAGATCTTGTATATATTTCCCTGTGCTATACAGTATAATCTCGTTTGTCTATTCTGCATATGCCTGTCAGTATCTACAAATTTTGAACTCCCAGTTTGTCCCTTCCCACCCCCCGCCCCCTTGGCAACCACAAGTTTGTATTCCATGTCTATGAGTCTGTTTCTGTTTTGAATTTATGTTCATTTTTTTTTTTAGATTCCACATATGAGTGATCTCATATGGTATTTTTCTTTCTCTTTCTGGTTTACCTCACTTAGAATGACATTCTCTAGGAACATCCATGTTGCTGCAAATGGCATTATGTTGTCATTTTTATGGCTGAATAGTATTCCATTATATAAATATACCACATCTTCTTTATCCAGTCATCTGTTGATGGACATTTAGGCTGTCTCCATGTCTTGGCTATCGTAAATAGTGCTCCTGTGACTATTGGGGTGCAGGTGTCTTTTTGAAGTAGGGTTCCTTCTGGATATATGCCCAGGAGTGGGATTCCTGGGTCATATGGTAAGTCTATTCCTAGTCTTTTGAGGAGTCTCCATACTGTTTTCCACAGTGGCTGCACCAAACTGCATTCCCACCAGCAGTGTAGGAGGGTTCCCTTTTCTCCACAGCCTCTCCAGCTGGTCTCCTCTAATCTAGAACAATTCCTTAGCTTTCTTTGTCTTTTATGGTATTGTCATTTTTAGAGAATACAGGCTCCCCTCTTTTTAAATAGAATGTTTGGGTTTGACGTTTCCCCGTGACTGGGTTCTGCTGTACATCCCCGCCAGCCTCCTGCACAGGTGATGCTTGTTTTCCTCAGGGTATCACATCACATGCGGGGCACACTCTGTCCAGCCTCCTGTCATTGGTGACAGGCACTTTGATTCCCTGGTCGGGTGTTGTCAAGTGTTTCCACTCTATGGTCACTATGCTTTCATCTTGCAACTAATGAGCAATCTGTGGGGAGATACTTTAAGACCATGCAGCTTCCTGCTTGTCATCAAAATCCCCCTCCTCGATTTAGTGACCCTTGATGATTTTTGCTTGTATCAATTTTCAGCCTGATGATTATAGGCTGCCAGTTTCCAGCTCCTGAACTCTCTCCACCTGTACCCATCAGCAGATGTCATTTTATTGTAAACAAGAGCCCTCCCTTCTATGCTGTCTGCCTGTCACATATCTATCATCCATCCATCCTTCCATCCATCCATCTATCTCAATCATTCATTGATCTTATGAATGTGGACACACGGATTCCTGTTTTTTTTTTCCAATGATTTATGTTTTATATTACATTTGGTAATTATTTCGGTGTTAAAATTATTCCAGATTTGGCCTGTGGGAGCCCCTTCTAGCTGCCTTCATGTCCTTTTGGCATGTCCTACGTCTGTCATTTTCTTACTTTCTGGATTAATAAGATGCTCCATATCATCTCTTAACCTTCCCTGCCCCACACTGGAATCAGCCATTCCTCCAAGAAGCCCTGATTCCTTTTGGTGGGGAGTGTTATTAGAAGTCAAGGTCCGAGTGAAGCTTACCCATTGCTGTTGGAGTATCTTTACTTTGCCTTCAAGCCCTTTTTATAGAAACATCTTAGATAGAGCTAAGAACTCATACCCACACACACACACGTATCCATACTTGTCTTTGTTTTAAATACAATGCTCTGGTTTCTGAGCATTGGAGGTTCACGGGGCATGTGGAGTGTCAACTCAGAGATGGGCGGTTATATCCCCAGTGACCTTAACCTTAATGGGGGAGGGATGAATAGCAGAATCTGTGAATTCTGAAGCTGGAATTCTGGGTACATGCTCTTTTCATAAAGCCAGCTATAGGGAGAGAGGATCCAAGGTTTCTATTAACCACTCCATCTGGGGGGACCTTACAGGACTTTCCCAAAGCCTTCTCTTTAACCCACCTCCCACATTCTCTTCTATTCTATCTCCAGCTTATCTAAAATGATGTCTGTCCCTGCTCCTGCACTCAGCTTTCTAGTTACAGTTCCTTCACATCACGGGATTATGGAGTCAGCCCCAAACCAAATTCATTTTGTGGCCGGGCCATGTCTGTGCCGTCCTCTTAGACTATGACCTCCTACCCAGCAGGAAGTATTTCTGGATTGTTTTTGTATTGCACAGAGCATGGTTTGGTGGCATTGTGTATGCAAAGTAAGTGTGGCAGGATAGTAATGATTCCCTCTTTTCCTGGGTAGGGTGGTTGCTGAGAACAGCTTCTCCCCGTTCCTCATTGGGGCGTACAGAGCTGGAGGAAGTGACTTTTTTTAGAGAGTGATGTGGACAGAAGCAGTCAAGGGGTACATGGCTTCCTCAGGTGGAGGGCCAGGGCTCACATGTGCAAATTCCCCAGGATGTCCTGGCCAGACCCTCTGTATGTGGGTCTGGCGAGAAGGACTGGAGCGTGCACACTTCATTAATCTGTTGCAGCAAAGTGTGTTACAGCTCAGTGTTATAGCTCAGTTGTGACAGCAACCTGGATCCGGGCAAGAGACCAAGCAGCACTCAGTTGGAGAACTCAGATTTATTATGCCAGTGGGCCCAGAGCAGTTAACACTCCAGGATCTGGACCCCATCTGTAGGCTTACACAGCCTTTTATAGGCTACCAGTCTAGACTTTGCAACATTTTGTAACATCATATGCAAATAAGGTATAACAAAGGTGACTAATTAGGAACAAGCTTTGTAGAAATGGACCAATCAGGAATGAGGGAAATGGACCAATCAGGAGTAAGCTCCATGCAATGAAGCACTACAAATGGACCAATCAAGAGTTAGCTCAGGGAACCAATAGAATCTTAGGGGTAAGTTCCCATTTCCTAGAAGTAAGCTGTTTCAGAGTTTAAAAAGTGAGATAATGCCACTGGGCCAGGGAACGGGATGGTGCCGGCAGTAGAGTAGTGGCCCTGCCTGGGGGTCCTGCCGGTCTTTTTCATGGGGCTTCCCACCTCAAATCCAGTCTCCGAGTACTAAGGGGTTAATCTGGTCGGGGTCTCGCAGAGCGTGGATTGGATGGGGCAGCACCTGCACATCAGGAGCACGCTCTTCATTGGACCTGGAGGGAGACAACCACTGCTGCTGTGTTCAGATATTTTTAACCAGCTATTGTTGGCAGAGCCAGGCTGCCCAATTAAGTAATTTCAGAGGCATTTCAGGGGCCAGGGGAAGTTTTATTACTTCATGTCTGTATGTTCCAGACTTCCAGGCAAATTCAGACAACACGATAAGTCATCAAATGAGAGCCAGTCAAATAAGTCGTGTTATTTGCTGTCAACATAAACCTGCCGTCAGTGTTATTCATAATTTACAGACAAATGCGAGCATCCCTTTGTACAGACATATTTAATCGGTGCTGAGTAGCCTTCAACTAGTCAACAGAAGTGGAGACAGTCCTTTGGCCCAGAGGAAAGACTGGCTTTCAGTACCTAGTGTAAAACTGTTGAGTTGGTACTTGGGGCAAAGCTGTTACGGCCATGCAGTTTATTTCTCTGTCATGTCCTTTGCGACCTTGGATTATAAAACCCTCTTAAGCAGTGGTAGTATGTATAAGATATAAAGAAAGCCTTAAAGGCAAGATCTTGATCCCACAGGAGACGGTGGAGACCTTCACAGATCCTTGGACTACACAGACTTGTAGGGAGAAGCCTTCTGGTCTCTTGGGTTTGTCCTCGCCCATGTCAAATTTTGACAAACTAAAATCATAAAGAGAAATGGGAAGGTTACACGGTAAGCCGCATGTGCTGTTATTTTCCGTGCTCTGCTTAGCGACTCAGAGACCGGCTCTATCAAGGAAGGCTTCCAGGAAGAAATGTGACTTGAAATGAAAAATGGAGACTGGGTGGGCTGTGACTTTGTGAAAGCCACACCGGTGTGGAAAGAGCGTGAGCAAAGGAGGTGGGGAGGTCCTTGCGCTGAGGGTGGTGAGGAAGCAGGAGAGGTCAGAGGGCACCAGGAGCAGAGGGATGAAAGACACGGGCAAAGTCTGGTTTGTAGAGTAAAAACATCTGCACAGAGCCTATCTGGAGTGGAAGGAGGTATAAGGGGGAAGGGCAGAGCATTTATTGAGACTCTACTGGGTACTCTGTGGGAACAGTGGTGCTAGGTGAGTATGCCCTTATTTAATGGAAAAAAAAAAAAGAAACTGAGGCTTGGAGATGTTACCCCCGGGTCTCTATGGCCTCAAAACTCTGTTTCTTCCGGGACACTCTCTCTCCAGAGTCTTCAAGTCAGGAGACCTAGCGTTGGGAGATCAGGATTCGAATCTCCCGTACCTGTCGGCTGGATTAAGTCACTGAACTTCAGTTTCCTTATCTATAAGACAGGGGTGATGTGACTTTCCTTACCGTCCAGGTGGTTGAGAAAATTACACTAACATGCCCAGAACAGTGCCTGGCACATGGCAGGGGCTCAGTACAGGCTCCTCATCTAGGCATCTTCTCCCTGAAAAGCCAAGTGCACTGGAGTAGCACAGGAGCGAGCCTCGATCACCCCAAGTGAGGATGGCGGTGGTGCTGGCCATGTGGCATTCACAGCTCACCGCTGTACAGATGAGTCACGTGCAGTGTATGCACACATACACGCGCACACACACACGTGCATACACACTCTGTCTCTGACCTCTGTCCATTTCTCAAGCCTGTCTTCCCCTTGCTCACCCTCAGCCCTGGAGTGCCCGGAGAACAGCCATTTCGAGGAGTGCGTGACGTGTACGGAGACCTGTGAGACCCTGGCCCTGGGCCCCATCTGTGTGGACAGCTGCTCCGAGGGGTGTCAGTGTGACAAGGGCTACGCCTTGCTAGGCAGCCAGTGCGTCCCCCGGAGCGAGTGTGGCTGTAACTTTGAGGGGCACCAACTTGCCACCAACGAGACCTTCTGGGTGGACCTGGACTGCCAGATCTTCTGCTATTGCAACGGCACGGACAACAGCGTCCACTGCGAGACCCTGCCCTGCCAGGACCACGAGTACTGCGGGGAGGAGGGCGGCCTGTACCACTGCCTGGCCCGCACCCACGCCTCCTGCATTGTCGCGGGCTATGGCCACTACCTGACCTTCGATGGCTACCCCTTCGACTTCCAGACCAGCTGCCCGCTCATCCTGTGCACCTCAGGAAACAGGCCGAGCTCAGACACTTTCCCCAAGTTCACGGTCACAGCCAAGAACGAGGACCGGGACCCGTCGCTGGCCTTGTGGGTCAAGCAGGTGGACGTGGCGGTGTTTGGCTACAGCATCATGATTCACAGGGCCTACAAGCACACGGTGCTGGTGAGTAGTCATGGGCCAGACCCCAGGAAGGAGCTGTGGGGATGTGAGGACACGGCTCAGCGAGCCAGGCTGCGGCTGAATCAGGCAGGTCCAGATCCAAGGACAAGCGAGGGTGTTAGAGCAGGGAGGGGCCCTGGAGATTTCCCGTCCCTTTACTTACAGGTAAGGAAACTGTGCCTCCAGAGAGAAAAGTGGGCGGCTCAAATCAGAGGCAGCAAATTCAGAACAGGGGCAGCTCTAGGAAGGGTGACTTTCACAGCACAGCGGGGTGGGCTGGAGACGGTGCAGACCTAGATGGAGTCCCAGCTTGGCTGCCGCCGTGCGGCCTGCAACAGTCACTCCGTCTGTGTAGCATGGACGAGGCGCCTGTCAACAGTGCTGTTGTCCGATCTACTCCCTCCCCTCCTTTGAGATCAAAATATATGCCTGCTTGGCCTCCTTCCGCCTCTTCCAGTCCAGGATCCAGGAACTCAGGGATCTTGCCCGCATCTGGAGAGCTCAGGGGCGTCCTCCAATCTTCTGAGTTTTCCCCACCCTTTCACACCCTCGGCCATGAAGACCTGACAGCCACCGAGAGCCTCTGTGTTCGCATGGTGGAGGAGCTGACTTGGGGGGTCCACCTTTTACCACTGTCCTCCCTGGTCTGTGGTGTAATTTATCTCCAAAGAGGCTCCTCTTTATCATGTATATGCCCCCTTCCGAATTCTGAACTGTCACGGGCTTCCTCGGGCATCTCTCCCCATCTCGTCCCTTCCTTAGGGTTTCCTTAACCCCCTTCTCCAACACAGGGAGGTTTCTGAGCTTCTTAACCTTTCAGGTTCACTGGACAACATGCCTTCTTAGCATCTAAGACAGAGTCTCCCTCTGCCTACTTTTCTTCCCTTTATTGGACATTTTACTTAAACTCTCCTGCTCGTTTCCCTCTGAGCTTCCCCTAACAGTTGGTTCCTCTATCGTCCAAGCATCAATCACACTGTATTTTTCCGTGATGTTCACGTCCACCTCACTCAGTACTAATTGTGGGCTTCTCGAAGGCAGGAACCACGCCTGGTTCACCTTTATGTCGAACGAATATACTGCACGTCGTGACACTCAAAGCATTTGTCAAACGAATGAAGGAGGTGACATAAGTCCTTTCCTCCAAGGTTCCTACGACTTTCATTTTGCTGCTGGCCACATCTTCAGCAATCTGAGAGAGGAAACTGCCACCAGGGCAAGTTAGGAGTATATCAGATGTGTTACTTTTAGCCACATAAGGTTCCCAGCAGATGTCTGGATAGTCAAAGCTGCTCATTACGATAACTTCTCTCTCCTTCATTTTCATCATCTGTGTCAGAACGAACACATCAATCATTTTGCCCATGTGGCTGCATCGTATTTGTCCATTTCTCCTCTGCTCCCCGTCTCATTGTATTTCCACCCTTAACATTTGTACATTTCGATGTTGTTCCTTAGCTCTGCGACATGCAGCATGCTTGCTCCCAACTTTCTACCTTTCAGGGTGTTTTTCTTCTATTAAAATATAATCTGTTCATGGGCCCGGTCTGTCCAGTGTACAATGAAGTCGTATTTTCTGCCTTGGGTTCCACACTCTGGGCGTCTAGGTGTGTGGACAGCTGAGGCTACCCGTGTTTTTCTACCCAGTTATTTTCACGTAGAGACATCAGATCCTCGCCAACACTTACTCTTTTTCCAGGGTCTCCCATCTCTCCTCGCTGGTTGCTGGTCCCACTGTCTCAACGGGTGTTTCCCTCCCTTTCCCTCCACTTTGAGGCCAAGGCCCTCGCGGATCAGCTCACCTTCTGGCACGTGTCCTGCTCGAGTCTCGCGAGATGCCACCATGGCTAAAGTCAAGCCGTGAGAACCACACAGCTGGTTTCCTCCTCCCACAAAGAGATGGAGAGGGAAGGGCGCGTTAGTCCTCAGTGCTGCCCTCACAAAGTATCATAGACTAGGTGGCTTAAAACAACAGAAACATATTTTCTCCCAAGTTGGAGGCTAGGAGTCCGAAATCAAGGCGTCAACAGGGCCACGCTCCCTATGGCGCTCTGGGGAAGCCCCAGCCCCAGGCCTCTCTCCTAGCTTTTGGTGGTTGTAGGTGACCCTTGGTTTGATCACGACTCCCATCTCTGCCTCCATCTCTACATGGCTTTCTTCCCTCTGTGTCCTCTGTCTCTCGGTGCCACATGTCTCTCTCCTTTTAAGGACACTAGTCATTGGATGGAGGGCCCGCCCTTTTCCAGGATGACCTCGTCTTAACTCGATTACATCTGCAAAGACCCTACTTCCAAATAAGGTCACATTCACGGGTACTGGGGGTTATGACTGCAACCTTTTTTTTTTTCTTTTTTGGCAGGGGGACAAAATTCAACCCACAACAGGGGGTAATTAGAGAATAATGGGTACCAAGGAGGGATTGATTAAAAAGGCTGAGGTGGACACTTTGCAGGGCCTGTCTTTCTGAATCACCAGATGTCCTACGTGCCCAAGCTGGGAGTAGAGTATAAAGCTTTCAAATCTCCGCAGGAAGACCGAGTCCAGGATGCTTGGAGGATCTTTTCTTTGGGGGCCTGGGGGATAGATTTAGCGTTTACTCTGAATTATTAATATGCATTACAGGGTCTGCTTGTTCAATGATTTGCATTTGTTTTTCCCATGATGTTATTATTAGTCACCGTCTCTCCCTGAGAAGAATAACAGCCGTCACAGTGACAGCGTGCAGTGACGTGCCGGGCAAGACGCGGCACAGGCCTGGGTCACTGCGGGTGCTCACAGAGACGGGAGTGACATGGAAGCGAATCCTCGGGACACTGGTCCTGCTGTGACTCTGACCTTTCCCTGCGTTAAGCAGTCCTGAGGACATGGGGAAAGCCACCGAGCCACAGGAAACGAGGGATAAATACACCCTCTGTGTACCAGACAGAGTGGCGGGGGTGAGCAATGGAAGACGAGCCACCCCTGGGCACTGCCGGAACCCCCATGTCAGCCATCCACGGCCAGAGCCCGATGGAGAGGGCCTCTCTCCTGCCACCTCCCCCAGGCTTTGGCACAGCCCGGTCCCACACGGTGCAGGAAAGGCTTTCGGGCCCCTCCCAGCTGGTGTCTTTCTCAGTTATTGCCAATCCCACGGCCATCAGAGAAGAGGGAGATTTGAGCATCACTCTGGTTCAATTTCGTTTGATGGGCTTATATTAATGCTTGCTCTGTGCCAGGCCCAGGGGGTAGAAACATGACACGTGGTTCTGTCTTAAGAGAACTCAGGGTCTAGTGGGAGACAGACGTGTTCGCAGGTAACGTGGATGTGATGTGAAGTCCCACAAAAGTGGGACATGGTGGGGTCATGAGAGAACCGATGCGGAGGGAAGCCTTTCAGGAAGGGATGACCGGGGGTGGATGCCAGGAGCGGAGCTCTGAAGGCATCCGTTAGCCAGGCCAGGAATGAGGCAAGGGCGTCCCGGGTAAAGGAAACCTCAGTGGAGACCCGGGAGGGTGTTGTGAGGGACCTCAGAACAGTGGCAGAGGCTGTCACAGCAGATCGGGACCAGTTGTCTAAAGAAAAGCTCTCCACTGAAAAGCTGGTGTGTGGCCTCATTTCACACACTTTAATATTAGAAACACATTTCCCCGCACTCATCCCCTGCCCTGTTTTCCTCCTCTGCACCTGCATCCTTCATCCATCGAGTGCTGCTCCCTCACCAAACTCTCCCTCTGTGTCTCACTCACAGACAGACAGGGCAATGAGGCAGGGATGGAGGGGACATTCACAGGGCTTCACATACAGAGGGGCAGGCCTGTCTAGGTCAGAGATCTGCCTTTCCTGGGTTCTCCTGGGCAATGACAGGACTGGAATCCAGTTCCGTGGCCTCCCCAAGGTATCGCCTCCTGCTTGACACTCAGTAGCCAGGAATATAGAATTCGGGGCCACTCAGGAGGAAAGCTGAGGCAGAGCACGTGAGCCCCTGGGTACACAGCCTTGAGTTTATGCGTGTGAGTCCCCACGGCATCGGCTTCCCTCGGTGACCTTGCACATCTGTGTTCTGTGCTTACATGGCACCCATGCGTCTGAGCCTCCCAGTTGAGAGAGTTGCGCTCACCAGGCGTGACCTCCTTTCTCCTCCTCCCCCCTCCTCCCTGTTGCTGAAATGCCCATTGCAGCGTCCTCCTGGCCTCCTCTCTTCCATGCAGAGGATGAGTCCTCCTTCTCCTCTCTGTGGCTACTCTCCACCCGCACCCTCTCTTTTCTGCCTTCTCAGGCTCCTGCCCATCTGTCATTTCCTCCCCTGCTGTGTCTTGGGTCCGTCTCTTCACCCCATAAACATGTTCATTCTAAACCAAACCTTGACACCAATTCGGTCCCATCCATCTCCTCCCCTTTCTTACCAAACTCCTGGAGAGAGTCCTCTCTGCTTCTGTGTCTCTTATTTGCTATTTAACTTCTGCAGTCTAACCTCTGGTCTCTACACAGCTGAAGTTCTCTTATTAAGGTCACTGGTGACTTCTTCTTTTTTTTTTTTTTTTTTGCAAAATGAATGGGTCTTTTTCAGACTCTATCTCATGGGACATTACATACGAGGCCTTCCAGACCCTCCCCATCTCTCCGTTTTTATCTCCCATCATCCCTAAGGCCACATTTTATGCTCCAGCAGCATTACATTGCTGTAATTCCTCACATCTATCAGGCTTTCCCTCTTCTCTTGGCCTTGGCTTGGGCTATGCCCTTTCCTTGGGATTCCCATTTCTTCGCTCTCATTCCTTCTCGACTGACCGATGCCACTCACCCTTCCGGCCCCGGGCCGGGCGTGAGCCCCAGCCGGCGTCCCTGACCCTGTCCCCCCGGCTGAGCCCGCTGCCTGCGCACTTATTTAGCTATATCGTTGCTTCTGTCAGACGCTGTTGTTATTACCTGTTTACGCACTTGCCTCTGCCACATGCCTGTGAGCGCCTGGGGGAAGAGCCCTGTGCTTTATTCCAGCATTTAGCACAGAGCTAGGTGCACAGTAGTGCCAAACTGATGGCTACTGGGTGAATGAGTGAATTCTGCCTGGACAGATATTCATAGAAAGGGAGATAGCTGAGCTGAAATTTGAAGTGTGAATACTGCCCCATAGAGTGGAGGGTGGGGGAAGGGCAACCTTGCTGTCTGGGTCAAGTTCCCTAGAGGTAGAGTCTGAGATGGGGATTCCTGGGAAAGTGAGGGAAGCACCAGGGGAAGAGAACTCAAGGATGTGGTCTCACCTGGACACCAGCTTCAGCCTGGGCCACCAGGCGCTCTGGTGCATGACCTGCACACACAGTTCGTCCCCTGTGTCAGTCAGTCGTTGGCCGAGGGCTGCCCTTAGGGTACGGGTAGGGCTGAAATGGGGGGTCACAACCTCCTGGGCCAAATGCCTCCCATTTGGCCAAGACCAGCTGAGAGCTATCATTGACTGACAAACACAATGCAGAGGATGGGATCTTGGGTGGGACACAGATAGCACCATCACACCCATGCCAAAGGGAGTGTCCCAGTGGAATGGTGCAGCTTCGTCCACTTGGGGAAAGCCACGTGCGAGGTAGCGCTGGAGTGGAGGAATACGTGGGTTGGGTCTGGGAGGCCTGTGGGATGTGCTAAGTGTATCACACTTTTTATTCAAGCTGTGGAGAGGGTTTTAAGTATTGAATCAATTGCTTTCGATTGCATTTAAAAGTACTGGAGACGCACAGGGAGTGAATGGAGGGGCGGGGCAGTACCAGGTGGGCAGGCCGGTTAGGAGAAGATTCAATAGTCAAGGTGGGAGGTGATGAGAGTCTGAACCAAGGTGGTGGCAGTGGGGCTGGGAGGGGTGTCAGATGGGAGAGAGATGAAGGTCAGGGGGGAAGGTGTTTCCGGTCAGAGAGCAACCTTAGACCAGCCCGTAGGCAGCCACCTTCTTCTCGCACACTTCTCGCACAACTGTCTCTGACTTCTGTTATGCACTCACCCAGGGGCTGTCTGAATCAAAACGGTGCAAGGGCCACACAGTGCTGGAGTTTTACATTAAGGGGTCTCCTGGTTTTCTGAATTAAAAATCTGTGAAAGGAAACACAGCAGGTGCCCTCTGTGTGAGGCACTGTGCTGGGCGCCCAACTGGTCACGAGGAGAGAGTGATACACAGATCGATAAGGTGTGATTCCTGCCCTCAAGTCACTGCTAATCTTGCAGATGAGACAGAGGTGTAGACAGCCAGCCGTCACGTAAGGGAGATGTGATGGGTGCTCCCATAGCAGTGAACACGTGCTGGATCTTGGCCGAAGGTGCAGACGAACACAAGAGAAGTGTAAATAACATGTTCTGGTTGCCCAGACGAGGGAGGGATCAAATCGGACCGCAGGCTCCGAAAATCTTGCTTTCTAGAAGAGGCGACATCTGAGCAGGGTCTGGAGGATGAGAAGGACGTTGGCCCGGGAGGACTGGCATCCTCGGCAGAGGGACCTGCAAAGTCAAGTCATTCTTCAGGAAAAAGAAAGTCCTAATGGAATGAATAAATTGGGGCTTGTCTGAAATAAACCCACAGTAGAACTGGAATTAGAAACACAAAAGAGTTCGAGGTTTTGGTATTTCAGTCTAAACTTTAATTGAATTCTTATTACCCTCTCATTACCTTGGAGAAAACGGTTTGAACTCCTGGGGGAAATAATGCTATAAACAGAAGGCACTGAAATAAATAGGTAGATTAGTGTACAAAGGATAGTCATTCAAGTCTGTTCAAATCTTAATAATAATAGTTGACTGACAGAAACAACACTAAATGCAAAGATCGTGTTCAACCTGCTCCAGCTCCCCCGGGGCTGCGTCTCCGGGCTGATCATTAGAAGAGCTGGGGGACTGCTGGGCCAGCTCAACTCTGTTTCTCTACGCCAACCCTCTTTCTCTCGCAGGTCAACAGTGAACGGCTCTATCTGCCCCTGAAGCTGGGACAAGGGAAGATAAACATCTTTTCCTTTGGCTTCCACGTGGTGCTGGAAACCGATTTCGGCCTGAAGGTTGTGTATGACTGGAAGACCTTCCTGTCCATCACGGTCCCCCGGGCCATGCAGAATAGCACCTACGGCCTGTGCGGCCGCTATAATGGCAACCCCGATGACGATCTGGAGATGCCCATGGGGCTGCTGGCCTCCAGCGTCAACGAGTTCGGACAGAGCTGGGCGAGGCGGGACACCTTCTGCCAGGTTGGCTGTGGCGACCGCTGCCCGTCCTGTGCCAAGGTGGAAGCTTTCTCCAAAGTGCAGCAGCTGTGCAGCCTGATCCCCAGCCAGAACGCGGGCTTCACCAGGTGCCACAGCAAGGTCAACCCCACCTTCTTCTACAAGAACTGCCTGTTTGACGCTTGCATCGACGGGGGCGCCGTGCAGACCGCCTGCAGCTGGCTGCAGAACTACGCCAGCACCTGCCAGACCCAGGGGATCGCCGTGACGGGCTGGAGGAATTACACACCCTGCTGTGAGTCCTTCCCTCATCTCTCCTTGCTTCTTGGTCGGTGTGGGCAGGCCGGTCACCCAGCTCTGTAGAAGTCAGAGCAGACTGAGTGGGGCAATTTAAGGGTACACACTTTGGAATTGCGTTTGTTATCTGAAACAAGATGTCTAACCTCCCAGAGCCTCCATTATCTTATCTATAAAATGGGGTTAATACCATTTATTTCATGTATTCCTCTGAGGATGAAATAAGATCATGTCTGTGAAGCACAGAGCATTTGGACTCCGAAAGGGCACAGTAAGATTCTAACAAAGGACTAATGGGGGAAGAGTGAGTGAGTGAGTGGCTTAGTTAGTTAGTTCTAGAACCTCACAGACCCTTCATTGCACTGATAATTTATACACTTTCTCTTAGTGTGTTATTCTATTTGACACATATATGTCGTGTATCAGTCTTTGCATGGATGAAATACAGCAGAATGTTAAAAGCGTTGGAAAAAGAATTAGATACACCTGAAATTAACACCAATCTTTCCCGTCAACTGTATTTCAATGAAAAAAAAAGAAAAAAGCAAAAGAATAGAGCTCCCGGATTCTAGCTTGGATCAGTTTGACCTTGAAGCAGTTCGCTTTCCCTCCCGTGTTCTTAGGACCTCCCCCAGCCCCCGCCCCACACCCTCTGTGCTACAGAAACGGCGTTGAGGGGATCAGATGGAAAGCCCAGCACACTCCGTGCATGTTAAGTGAGGTCGTTGCTGTCCTCATGGCTTGCTCTGAGCCAAGCCCAGTGCTACACACTTTATCAACATTATCTCCTCAATAACCCAATTAGGGAGAAGCTGAGACTCAGAGGGGTTTAGTAACTCAGTGGCAAAGTCAGTTTGACCTTCCAGCCCCAGAGCGCCTACTCCCAACCCATCCACTCTACTGGTGCACTACGGGCTGGAAGAATTTGCCTGCATTCAGCACATCACAATAGGAAAAATGGGCAAGAGAAACCACTACTGGTCTTTGGCCAATCTGCCTTGGTCTGTTTTCCCATCTCAATCTCATTAGCTATAGCACATTTCTTTTAGGCCTAACTGTATGAAAAAGGCTCCAAATGGATGCTGAATGCAAAGAGCGCTACATAAGTGATCCAGCAGGGGTCCTGGAGAATAAACTCCCTTTTTCCATCCTGGAAAAGGGAGGTTTGCATGAAAAAACAGAAACAGTGCTGTCGTTTAATGCTCACACGGTTAGTTGAAATTCCGCGTCATTGGAGTCATGTAGATTGGGAGGGGAGGGTGGGAGGAAAAGGGAGGGGGAGGAAAAAGGTGCCTTTCAGCCAGGCTCAGTCCCTGAGCACGGGGCTGGGGAGAGCCATGCCAGCAGGAGTGACTGTCCAGACTAATTGGCCTCTGGTGACTTCAGGAAAATAAATAACGCCTATAAAAAAAAAGTCAGGGTCTGGATATATCCCCAGAGCTACTCTGGATTCACCGGGGTGAGCACAGTGGGGTGAGAGAACTTGCTTTCCTCTCAATCAGAAAACCAGGCTCGGGACCCAGTTTTCGCAAGGAGACCCTGCCTGCTGCCTCTGGAGACCTGCCGCGGAGAGGGCCCTCTTTTCCCGCAGCGACGCCACAGTGGCTGTTCCGCTCTCTGGCACGGCGGGGGTGGGGCCAGGGGACAGCGCAGGCCAGAAGTCATTGCCTCCAGCTGCAGTGGGCAGGAAAATCACCAGGGAGAACTGGCTTCAGAGGCGGCTCATGCCAGGAACTCTCACCTTAAGTTATGGGTATTGATTTTTGTCCCCTGTGGGAAGGAAGAGGAATCAAGTAAGTAAACCGTCCTGACCTTACTTTTGAGGAAGAAGGTCCCCTACTTCTGTGGAGCGATAGGGCTGAAACTGGAGCAGGATGGGGAACAGTTTGGGAAACGGAGACCCTTCGCACAGGGTATGAAGACCATTTTTCTTATCCTCCTGTCCCCTCCACTAGCAGCCTGTCCTCTCCCCTCCTCACAGTCCTGTCCAGACTTTGGTTGCCTCCTCTGTACACGGTCGCGGGCAGCTCTATCCAAGGCACTCAGAGCAGAGTCTGTCCCGCCTCACCCTGGGCCGTGGGCCCCCTTCCTGCCTGGGCCACCCGTCCTCACCACAAGAGGGACAGAGCCTCCCCTACCTTGGCATTTCAGGATGGGGCAGAGATCCAAAAGACAGTGCCTGAAGAGGTGGTGGTGGTGACTGGCAAAAAGAAAAGCTAAAATAAGAGAAAAAAAAATTATACTTTGAATTATACTTTGTGTGGGTGGAGAGGGGGGCTGGACACAGTTGGAGGCAGCTCAGTTTTCCATTTTGAATTTCAGAAGCGGAGAAAAGCTGCGGGAGACTGAGTCTTAACTCAGCCGCTCCATCCGAGAGGTCGGTGACCATGGAGAGGCTGTCTTGAATACTGCTGTTCGTAACCATATTTGACATGATGTTAACCTCCGGGAAGTGGGGACAGGACTGGCACCTCCCGGCCCCACCCCCCACTGAGAATTAGTTCCATACCCTCACGTTGAGATACGAGAATGGTGTTTGCAAGAGAAAAGAGGTTAAACCAGAAGTGCCTGTTAAACGTTTGCTTTATTGGTAACAAGGGAGAATGCTGTTGGTTTTCAATGATATTGGCTGTTCCTATCAATGGGATAATTTATTACTCAATTACCTTATTTGCAAATGCATTGGAAAACTCCTCCACCCAAGTTGAACAAATAGGCTTGGGGGAAATGGGAGGCCGAGTGTCTTAATTACTAACCCCTCCTTAAAATTCCTTCAGCTGAATCTGTCATCCTTTCAGTCCCTTAATGGGGGACTTGAATTAAAGCTCTGGATGGTGAGGGTACAGTGAGAGAAGATAACAGATGCAGGTGACAGGCACTTAGCTCCGACTGTGCGCCAGGCACTGAGTCCTCCCTCATTTCCTCCTGTGACTTTCCAGCAGCCCAGTCAAGTAGGCACTGTTAACAGCCTTGTTCTCTAGAGGAGGAAACCAATGCTCGGAGAAATTCAGTTACTTTCCAAGGAAAGTGGTTTGGGTAAGTTGGAAGGTGGCCCCAGCGACGGTGCTCCCCCCACTGTGCAGTGCTGGTCAGGCCAGGGGCCCCGGGGAGCTGGGGAGCTCCTGGCTTTGTAGGATCAGGTCTAGGGAGGCTGGGAGGCAACTTCCCACCTCGGCGGGTCATTGTGAGAATTAAGTGTGACAATGTCTCAGAGCCCGAGCCGCCGGGTGCCGAACACCTGGGGAGCGGTCAGCCAAGGGGCAGTATCGTGGCCATTTTTCCTTTTTGCTACTTCAGCGTCCTGGGTCCAAGGGCTGGGAGTTAGGGGGTTTCTCACATACTTCTCTGCGAACCCAATAAATTCTAGTTGAATAACTAAAAAATCCTATTACTACTGCTATAACACAAGGGATCCTTGAGGTACCAGGCGCTGTACTGGAAGCTTTGCCAAATCAGACCTCGTTTTATCTTAACAACTGCTCGATGGGGCAGGTGTTAGTATCCCCATTTTACAGACGAGGAAGCAGCAGACAATTAGAGAGGGTACGTCATCTGCCCAAGGCGACACTGCTAGTTAGTGCAGTGAGCTGGGGCTCAAACCAGGGCAGTCTGATTCCAAAGCCCCCCTCAGCTCTACTGCATTGCTGCATTTCTCTTCAGAGGGACTGGTGCATTCTGCCCACCTGGGGCACACAGGCCCCATCCGTCCACTGGCCGCGGCAAGAGACACATTTATAACCATGACAGAAATCCAGGTGCAGAGCTGTCACCGTTCACAGCTCTTCGTGCTTCACTAGGGTGGAAAAAACTCAGAATCAGGAACTTAGAAGTTTGTTTTCAAGAATCAAATATTGATTGATGACCTGTCGTATTCTCAGGACTGTTTTGGGGGGGGGTCATGGGAGATTCAGAAATATAAAATATGGAGTTTATTGTCCCGTTGGCAAAATAGCATACTCGAAACAACAGTGGACATCTCCAGACTGGCAGTGTATCTTCCCAGATACACCCAGATATATTGTAGAGCTTCAGGAATTAAAACTGGCACATGCACAGAAAAACCAACCAGTGGACAGATGAGAAAGTCTAGAAATAGGTCCACACACTAAAGAGAAAATAGGATACAGTGAAGCTGGCATTTCAATCCCTGAGAAAATGTATTATTCAATAAAGAGCCGACCAGCAGAGGGAAAACAGCTAAACCCTTCTTTCATTTCCTCACTCAAAATAAAGTCCAGACAGAACCAAGATAAAACATAAACGTTTAAATTATAAAGCTTCTAGAAGAAAACAAAGGAGTATTTTTGGTAACCTTGCAGTAAAGAGGGTCTTTCTAAGCAAAACACTCAAAGCCATAAGGGAAAACCTGATAAATCTGACCATTTAAATTTTTAAATTTCTACACGGCAAAAACAAATGGACCGGAAAAAAAAGAAGGAAGAAGCAGCAAGTGATAAATATTTTTTAACATGTCACAGACAAAAGCCTATTTTTAATTTATAAAGAGCTTTTACAATTTAATAAGAAAAAGTTCAACAAGCAAAATGTGCAAGGGACAGTTCACAGAATAAGATACAAATGGATTACAAACAAATGAAAAGATAATCAACCTTACATAGAATGCAAATGACATAGGGACGCAGCAGAAACAGCATCAAAATTTTGTTCTGGTGGTAAAATACACATAACATAACATAAAAGTTACTATCTTAATCATTTTTAAGGGTACAGTTCAGTGGCATTAAGTACATTCATATTGCTGTGCAACCATCACCACCATCCATCTCCAGAACTCTTCATCTTGCAAAACTGAAACTCTGTACCCATTAAATAACTTGGCATTTCCATAATATTCCAATAATGCTCCACCCCTGCCTGCCCCAGCGCCTGGCAACCGATATTCTGTCTTTATGAACTTAACTACTTTAGATACCTCATATAAGTGGAATGATACAGTGTTTGTCTTTTTGTGGGTGGTTTATTTCACTTAGCATCATGTCCTCAAGGTTCATCCATGTTGTAGTATATTGCAGATTTTCCTTCCTTTTTAAGGCTGAATAATATTCCATTATATGTATAGATCACATTTTTCTTATCCATTCATTCACTGATGGACACTTGAATTGCTTCCACGGTTTAGCTATTGTGAATAGTGATGCTATGGCAACGAGTGTATAAATATCTCCTTGAGATACTTCTTTCAAATCTTTTGAGTATATACCCAGGAGTGGAATTGCTGTGTCATATGGTAATTCTATTTTTAACTTTTTGAGGAGCTACCATACTGTTTTCCACAGTAGCTGTACCATTTTACATTTCTACCAACGGTGCACAGGGTTTCAATTTCTCCATATCTTTGGCAGCACTTGTTATTTTCTGTTGCTTTTTTAAAAATTCTATTGATAGTAGCCATCTTAATGGGTATGTGGTGATACCGTATTGGACTTTTGGTTTCCCTGATGATTAGTGATGTCGATTTGCATGTGCTTATTGACCATTCATACATCTTCTTTGGAGAAATGTCTGTTCAAGTCCTTCGCTCATTTTTGAATCAGGTTGTTTTTGTGGTTCATTTTTAGATGTTCTCTATATAGTCTGGTTAGTGATCCCTTATAGATACAGCATGTAACTTTTCGTATTTCCAAGGACCAGAAAGTTTAGTGATAAATAACCAGTGGGGATGTGGGAAAGCAAACCTCCTCATACAGCCCTGGTAGGAGGAGACGCCAACACAGCCTCTTTAGAGGGCAGCTGGGTTACATCCATCAAAACCTTAAATGCACACACCCTCTGACCCAGTAATTCCGCTTCCAGGAATTTATCGCATTGATTCACTCACTCACGAGGGCAAAGATATCCGTACAAGGATGTTCACCGCAGCAGCGTCAGAAACACGTAAGACACACACACCACACAGCAGTGCACACAGAACAATTCAAGGCTAAAAGGTACAGAGGAGAAATCCCTACATGGTAGTAATTGTGCTTCTCTGTATACATTGATTAAAATAATAGTTTGTGTAAAACTTTTAAGCAAACCTGTCTTCAATGACTGGCTAACACTCACTGAACCCTTAGGTGCGAAGCACTGTTCTAAGCACACAGACTCATTCAGTCCCTCCCAACAAGCCATGAATGGTGCCGCAGGCATCTGCATTGTATGGACCAGGAGCTGAGGCCCAGGGACGCTAGGTGACGGCTCTGGTCTCCCACAGCTGGCTCCAGAGCCCACCTCTGAACCAGGACCCCCACTGCCTTCCATAAAAGCACCTGCCCGCATTCAAAAACCACAGAGCATAGCTGACTGTGTCAGCGTGGGTCAGTCCATACACACATGCACACACAGTGCCCGTTTGCTACCTCAGAAATCCAGGGGCTCAGGGGCTTGTTTATAAACTACTGGTTTGTATTTCTTGCTGCCTGTGGGAATTCTGAGTTGGTATTGATGTAAGAGTAGGGAGCTTCTCAAATACCGGGGCCTCCATTGGGACGTGAAGAATGGGGAACTTGGATAGGCTGGGAGGAGAAAAAGGGGGCCCACAGGAGGGATCAACACGAGTGTAGACCTAAAGGCAGGAGTGAGTGTGGGGCGCCCCAGGAGGCCGTCAGGTGACCCACTGGAGTCAAGATGAGTGTTGGGAGGTGGGTTTAAGGCAACAGGTTAGACAGAGCCTCAGAAAAGAAGGCAAAGGAGCGGACAAAGATGGTGTGAGGGACCTCGTGACAAGTGACAGCGACAAGTCAGAGAGGCTTTGCACAGGCAGAGCGCGCAGTAACGGGGATGTGACGAGGCTTACTCCGCGCCAGGCCCCGCCTCCCCAGGTTGGGGAGCGACAGCCCTGAGGCCTGATCCCCGTCCGGGTCCCGGTGATGGCAGGGTCTTGACTCGTGTCTCCCGTTCCAGCCGTCACCTGCCCTCCCAACAGCCACTACGAGAGCTGCGTGAGCGTCTGCCAGCCCCGCTGCGCCGCCATCCGCCTGAAGAGCGACTGCAACCACTACTGCGTGGAGGGCTGCCAGTGCGACGCGGGCTATGTCCTGGACGGCAGGCGCTGCATCCTGCCCCACAGCTGCGGCTGCTACTCCGACGGCAAGTACTACGAGGTAGGGCTGCCCCGCCGCCGGCTCCTCCAGACCCCACAGCCTGGGCGCGGCCCCCCCCCCCCCCCCGCCTTCCCACCTGCTTGGGAAGACGGTGGGGTGTATTCATGGGGAGGGGGACGGGGCTGCAGAGCATCTGGAACCCAGATCCCGGCTCTGGACACGCGTTTGCGTCCCTTTCCTCCCCTCCTCGCTGGCATTTGCGTTTCTCCTCCATGCCCTTCTCTAGGCCCCTTCCATTTCCTCTCCTGTAAGTCTTCCTTTGAAAGTTTCTGATGGGGCTACTGTTTGGAAAGATGATGGCGGGGAAGCTGACATTCGTTGCTGTCTTCGCTAAGGACATTTTTAACGGGAAAATATGGAGCTTGAGGCTGAGAGGAGTGGCTTTCCTGTCTTCTGGCTGTTGAAGCTCCATGAGCGGGAGTGAGGGCTACCATCTCCAGGCGTGTCCTCTGTCACTCTGGTACAGTCCCCAGAGAGTTCTGTCCACATCGCTTAATGCTGTGTCCCTACATCCTACCCTCTGCTTCTCTCTCTTTGGTGGCTTAATGTAGAGCTGATGAAAATGCCCTCCTTAGATGGCACTGAGTGAAACATACTAGCTCGTGAAATCATTTACTTCTCTGCCCTGCAATCTTTCTGTGCTGTAATACTAAACTAGAAAAGATCTTGCCTGGAGACGGTATTTCGCCCTCGGCTCTGCCTCCAGCCCATTGCCTGTTTAAACGATGTCAACACCTTACATTGCCGAGCAGACACTTAACAACTACAGCTGAAGAATAGCTGCTGTTTGCAGATCACTGTGCTACCGAGGATGATAAAGCATGTTCCCTGCCTTAAGGAACTTAAAAATCTATTCAGGAGAGGGGGGAATAATGCACTTTAAAGAACAAGAGGACAATTACAAAATAACGTATCAACAAGTGAAAAATAATACCCTACAGAACTAGTCAATTTTAAAATGAAATAGAATCGCAGCATTAAAAACAAATCTAATTGAAATGTCTGAATTGGAAATAAACTAGGCAAAAAATAAATAATGTCTCCTTTTCGTAAAGATGCATTGTTCTTATTTGAGAAGCACTAAGGTGATTTTACTTTGAGAAGAAATAAAAGAGAATGAATATGGAAGTTATCTTCAATCTCATTTTCGGTGGGAAGCTTGTTTAAATTTCATATTGGAAAGGCGAGGAGGAGTCGAGTGAAATAGTAAAACTGATCAAACAAGGTTTTTTTTTTTTTGTGAGAGGTGAGTTTTGAAGGTAGCTCTTAGAAATATTGATTATTTGAAAGGAAAAGGCAGAACACGTGGGAGAAAAGAATAACAGATTCCATTTTCCCACAGTCTGGGAGAAGAGATAACCAGGCTTAAAAACTGAACAAGAACTATTTCTAATCTCTGCTCCCCTGTCCGGAGACTTACCGAAATGTGCCCATCAATCAAGAGTGTCACGCACCCCTCCACAGAGATCTTGAGTGTCTGTGACATAACGGAATGAGATCTGGGTTTGATCCTAACTGAACCAGCGCTGGTGGCGTGACATTGAGCAAACTGTGTCACTTCTTTGAGCTTCTGCTGCCTCTATCTACCACACGTTACTAATAATTTCAACTCAGTGTGGTTATTGTATAGTCTATGCCAGGTGCCTTAGTATCTGGCACCTGGTCATTCAGTAACTGGTAATTGCTATTGTTTTTGTTATTCTCTTAAGAAGCATTTTATAAATAAAATATCCAGGCATGTTAATGAAATGATGCACATAAAAGCCCTTGGAGCGCTCAGGAAAGGCACAGGACGGCGCCCGGCAGCTATTAGCACTCCAAACATTATTATCTGCTTTTCATCAGGAAGTCAGTGGGTTTTGACAACAGCTGATATCTGGGAAGTAACAAACTCACAGAACAAATAACCCACATCTACTTGCCACCATTCAGACAAGCTTGGAGGCTTGTTTATACAACAGATTTCTTCGGAAATAAAGAGTGAGCACATCTAGCCATTAGCATGTAGGGTAATCACCCAGCTGTCGTTGTCAGGTCTAATTAAGGTAGAGAAGGCGGCACCAGGCCAGTCAGTGCTTTACTGCGATGCTCGTTTCCTGATCAAGTTCTCCTGTGGGATGAGTTATTTACCCTTGATCATATCCACAGCCGTCAGGTTATTTTTCTCTTTCCACCCACGGAACGTCTGACTTCTTATCAGAGAGAAGCCAGACCATCCACTCAATTATTCTGCAAATCTGATAAGAGAAGGGAAGTCGATCTGTGAGGCTACCGGCACCCAGAATATTTCACAGGTCCGGAAGGAGGAAGACTTGGTTCCAGGAACTACTCTGAGGATGCAAGAGTCAGCAGGGGCATCCTGAAGTGGACCAAATTGAGAAACCTTTCCTGGAAGATGTTACTCTCTGTCTACTTACCCTTGGGTCTGAGTCATATCTATGCTTGATAGCCAGGGTTTTCTTTTTGTATATATCTCCACGGTTTTGATACATCTACAGTTAAAGCAGAAAGCGGTGACCAGACAGGAGCATAGGCTTTCTTATTATACCATTAAAGCCTCTTCTCTGGATCAGCACTGTTTTGGAAGATTGAGTTCATACACTGAGTACCCGTATCTCTATGACGTAGTCCACTTACTGGGGCAACACCCCACCAGGATGGTCATGACCAGTTGCCAGCAGTTCCTTGGAACTCTTAGTCTAGACCAAGTGCAAGGTTAAGAGCACAAACTCCACCAAGTAGAGTTGTGTCTACAGATTGCAGAAAGAGCAGAAAATAGTCGCTGCTACCGACTGACGCTTCGTCGCAGGTATTTAACGTAACTTGATACCATTCCGCACCATCTCAAAGAGGATGAGCGGTTCTTCTCTGGTAGTAACAGCCATTATTTATTGAGTACCTGCTCTCAGCCGGGAAGTGTGCTTCACAGGTCTTATTTAATTTAATCTTCACAACTGCCATGAAAGACATTATTATTACCTCCAATTTGGAGAGAGGAAACCGACGCTCTGGGAGGTTGGTAGAGCCCCCGATACCTAGATTTCTCACTTCAGGACACACAGAAATAGGGGCATTTTCATCAGAAGTAAATTAGAAGTAGACTAGATACAAGGGGAAAGTTTGGGACAGTGAGTATTGTGAAATGTTGAAATGGTTCATCGTTAAGAGTTGGTTATCACTTTCTTTTAACCTATGTAAGATTTGAAGGGTGGGGTTTATCATTATTGAGTGGACTAAAATTTCTTCCTTGAAGTGGAGCTGGGACTCCTTCGATTAATTCCCCACCAAATGTTTTTCCTCTTCACCTCTTTCCTCTAATGGCTGCACATTCTGCTCGGCTGTGATTAGCTCTACAATCCAGCCGTAAAGATTCCCAAATTCTTGATTGAAACCAGTAAAGGCTAAATTGCACACCGTTGGGCATGTGAGTTACACGGGATTGCTGTAACGTTTGAATGGAAGCAGCCCCCCCTGCTGCTCCCTGTTGCAAATTCCAGCCGCGTTAAAGACAGGCCAGGCCGGCCCGGAAAGGGTCCACGGGCTTGCTTGGGCCTTGGGGTCCCCAACGCCGACGGCAGCCTGAGTCTCCCGCTCTCTTGCAGCCCAAGCAGCTGTTCTGGAACAGTGACTGCACGCGGCGCTGCCGCTGTTTCCGGCGCAACCTGATCCAGTGCGACCCGCGCCATTGCAAGTCGGACGAGGAGTGCGCGCTGCGCAACGGCGTGCGCGGCTGCTTCCGCACCAAGACCTCCTACTGCCTGGCGGCCGGCGGCGGCGTCTTCCGCACCTTTGACGGCGCCTTCCTGCGCTTCCCGGCCAACTGCGCCTTCGTGCTCTCCACCATCTGCCAGAAGCTCCCCGACATCTCCTTCCAGCTCATCATCAACTTCGACAAGTGGTCGGCCCCCAACCTCACCATCATTTCGCCCGTCTACTTCTACATTAACGAGGAGCAGATTCTCATCAACGACCGCAACACTGTCAAGGTGACAACCTGTCGCCCGCCCTTAAGAAGCGTGCCCCGGAACGAGGGCCTGGCTAGGGGCCAGCTTGCTGTGGTTCTCCCAGATGACCAGGTTTGAGGGTAACAGGCCGTTGCTTCAGCTGTACAGCACACAGGGGACCAGACTTTAAAGAATAAAAGGGTAACCAGCCTAACCACGGGCCCTGGTTAGTCCTTCGCTGACAATTCCAAAGGCCTTGCAGGAAACGAACAATGCCTCAAGGCTGTAAGGTCGGCGTGGGTGCTAACAGAGCTTCAGGTGATAAAATGGGAGATAAGTCCCCTTTTACTCTGAATTAATATCCAAAAGGCATCTCATTCGTTTTTAGGAGCCTTTTAAATTATTCTTGGCTCTGCCCACCTGTACCAAGGCCCACTCTTTCATCTCTGCCATCCTTTCTAGAAGCTGAGGGAAGGCTAGTTTGCCTATAAACACAGCCACCTAAGTTAAAAAAAAAAAAAAAAAAAAAAGCTGGGTGGTCTCTTGGTATTAGAGCGCCCCCTATGCCGTGCCAAGGGAAAGAAAACAGAAGCCAAATACGGTGGATTTCTCTTAGGCTGGCTGCCTGGTTTCTTGTGACTCTTAGACATGTATGTAAATAAATGCCAATCTCCAACCCACCCTATAACCTGATACATGCCTCCAACCTGGATACCTCCCATCCTCCCATTTAAGAAGATAATCTGCTCTGAACTAGTGGCAGTTACTCCCAGTCTCTCAGCTAAACCAGGCTGGTCACAGCAGGTAGACCAGAACCATGGAGTCAGACCCCAGTGTTCTGGGTCCCGGTAGGGAGAGGCTGGGGAGAGCCAGCACATCCACGTTAACGTTTTTGGAATTGAGTGTGATTGTATCTGCTTTCCACCACTGGCTCAGATAATCACACACTGGGAGTATCTTGACTTGAAGAGTCATCAAATAGCTTAGTATCCAGCATTAGGCAGAAAGCTGGCAGTATTTTGCAAGCTTAAAAGGAAGAGTGGATTTTAATACTGATTTTTAACTTCAGTGAAAGCTGCTGCTGTTTTTGACACTCCAATTTCTTTTGCAAATTGTCCCACATAGGCACAAATGCACTGGTCATGAATACAGCAGCTAGAAAGCGTTCGCCGGAGAGCAAAACTGACATTGTGCTGAATAAAATACCCCTAGTCATCAAAACAGTAAAGAATCATATTTTTAAAAGTCTTCTACTTTTTTTTTAAAGAAAATAAAGTCACTAATGACCTGGAGGTGGGGGTGGCGGGGAAGAACAATTTACTTTGTAAGTACAGGAAAGGTGTGTTACGTTCTGTCCTAAGGGCTAAGAAAAGAAATTGTTATAGAGCAAGAAAATGGCAAATGGAGAAAATGTTTACCTATAGGACCTCCGGGAGGGCAACTCCCGTTTGAACATTATATGCAGGGAAACAATAAACAAAGCAATGATCCCCAGATTCGTTTTAACTGTCTTAGACGCAGGACTGGGATTTCCTTTTCAGTAATTGGTTTACGCCGGGGAAAGTTTTATACAAAAATCCAGCCATTTGTTATGGGTTATACTTTTCTAACTTTTTTTAAATCTCTATGCCTCTATATTTTGCTTCTTTGGGGGCAAACTGTAAGATGAATGAGTTCTCTTAAATTCTAGAGGTCAGCAAAATACGGAATTCAGCCAGATTTATTTGCTGCCTGTTTTTGTAAATAAAGCTTTACTGAAACACAGCCTTGCTCATTTAGCTACTGTTATCCATGGCTGCTTTCCTTCCACACGGACAGAATTGAAAAGCGATGCAGATCATATGGGCCACAAAGCCTGAAATATTTACTCTGGCCCTTTCTGGTAAACGTTTGCCAACCTCTGCTTTAAGGGTAATTTACTTTTTCTTTATCCTTTAACAGGTGAATGGCACACAAGTGAATGTTCCGTTTATAACCGGGTTGGCAACCAAAATCTACAGCAGGGAGGGTTTCCTGGTGATTGACACCAGCCCTGACATCCAGATACACTATAATGGTTTCAACGTCATAAAAATCAGCATCAGTGAGAGGCTGCAGAACAAAGTGTGCGGCCTTTGTGGCAACTTCAATGGGGACTTAACTGATGATTATGTGACCCTGAGGGGAAAGCCGGTGGTGAGCAGCGTGGTGCTGGCCCAGAGCTGGAAAACCAACGGCATGCAGAAAAGGTGAGCGTTCCAGCCACCCGGCTCGGTGTCCCCGAGCCTCCGCCATCCCTGACAGGCTTTAAGGAGGAAGGCACCTTCCCCAGCACCACCTTTTCTCTCCTACAAAGAGCTGAGCCAAAGGTCTTTGGGATTTTCATCATACAAATAGGCACAGTAATTTCTTGAATGACAGAGGAAGGAACTGATCTTAGATGATAGAAGTCTAAATTTTGGCATCATCCAGCCCTTGACTAACCAGAAGAGTGTGCCTGGGATTGGAGCTCTGAAGCCTTGGCCAGCTGCCCAACTGGGACTGGGCACCTCTGCTGGGGGTGGGGTTAAGAGTTGGCCCAGGTGGGGAGGGTATAGCTCACTAGTAGAGTGTGTGCTTAGCATGCACCCGGTCCTGGGTTCAATCCCCAGTACCTCCATTAAAATAAATAAATAAACCTAACTACCCACCCCCAAAAACAAGACTTGACCCAGGAGAAGGGCTAGCCCTCGCTCCCAGTGCTGGGAAGCTTGGTGGTCGTTGTGAAGGTGCAGTTTAGTGGGAATCAAGAAAGCAGGAATCACCAAGGTTATGATCAGGCCCCTCTTTGGGCAGCTGAGACAGAACGAATTAAACAAGTTATTCCAAGAGTGTTTAACTTAGGAACCCTCGGGGCTGCCGAATGATGTGAGTTCCTCTCTGGATCTATAGATAAGCTCCTCTTTCCTGGCATTTCTTTGCTTGGATCATGGCTGTGACCCGTTGTGCTTCAACACGCCAAACATCAGCTAAATACCCAGCTAAATGTGGAAGTGACATTCCAGACCCTCTCTGACCCTTCTGCAGGTGCAAACTGAATAACACCTCATAGATTAGACTGTCCTGTGAATTCTGGGGCCCAGAGCTGGAAAGATGAGGCAAGGTCTAGTCCAGTCTCTTCCTTTCCTAGGTTAAATGGAGGCTGCAGTGGAATAATTTACGTGAGGGGATCCTGTACGTGGCAAAGCCAAGATTGGATTCCAGAATTCCTAATGGGATACTTTCTCTAAAATGTCATTTATTGGGCCCACAGTTCGAAAAATGACTACTTTAGACATTTAGACTAAGCTCTTCTGGGGCTTCCAAAGATAAGCAAGTTTCCCTTCCTCCTGAGGAATTGTGATTCTGTTCGAGCTTCCTTTCCAGTTCTTTCTTCCTTTATAAATGATTTCAGACACCACTCTTCTTATGAAGCTTTTGCTTTTGGTCTCTGAAAGCTAAACTGGAACTGGTTTAGAAGCTTCTGGATTTCCTTTCAAATCTTTAATCCTTCCAACTGACCTTACGATTATTATTGGTTAATTAACCAATCATTATTAACATTATTGTTATTGGTTATTATATCAACATCTATTAATAGTCATTGTACCCATTATATCAGTCAGTTATCTCCAAGGTTAATGGTTATTATATCAATATTTACCTTTCGTGTGACACTTTGGCTACCAATTTATTATTTTGTTTTACCCTCACTTATTCCAGTGGTGTAACAATAGAAATTACCTGAGTTTCCTGAGGTCACAGAGCCGACTAGTGTTGGGATCAGCAGCCCCCACTAACCTCTGGGTTCGCAGAAGGGATAACGGCCATGGCCTTCCCGGCCACCGGACATCTCGGACGGCTGGCTGTGCTTCCCTCGGTCTGACCAGCCCTCTCGCCCCCAGCTGCAACGAGCTGCAGTTCTCACAGTACGCGGCCATGTGTGACAATGTGCAGATCCAGGAGCTGCAGGGCGACGGCTACTGCCTGAAGCTCACGGACATGAAGGGCTTCTTCCAGCCCTGCTACGGGCTGCTGGACCCCCTCCCCTTCTACGAGTCCTGCTACCTGGACGGCTGCTACAACCACAAGAAGTTCCAGCTCTGCGGCTCCCTGGCCGCCTACGGGGAGTCCTGCCGCTCCTTCGGGATCCTCAGCACCGAGTGGATCGAGAAGGAGAATTGCTGTAAGAGAATTATTTTATTTCTGCTGGCTCTCTTCTGAGTCAAAGGCACAGCTTTGCTGGTGGCATCACTTTGTCGAGGGCTGGCCGGCTGGTCTCCATCTTTACCCGTTGATCTCCCAGGGTTGGAGGGCAGAGAGCTGTGAGCTGATTTCACGAGGGGCACTTTCAGTGGAGCTCACTGCCTCCCAAGTAGAGGTTAATGGGGAAGGTGGACCATGAATCGAAACAGACTAAGACGTCCTGGTTTGAGGGACCTCTCTGGGACCTTAGTAGCTCTAAAATTTCCCTTCTTGACAAGTATTTCTTGAGCACCAACCATGAGGGGGCTGGGTGCTGGGAACAGAGGTAAATGGCTTGGACTCCACTCTTTATATAAAGATCCCCATGCTTGTGATTGTGAAACAGTGTCTGAGGAATTAAGAGTGTGTCTTCCATCTTCCCCACTTCCCTTCATCTGTGTGTGACCTTGGGCACACTTCAGCTGTGAAATGGGGGCGATGATACTTGGCTGGCTGAGTTTGCAAGGGTTGGAGGAGATAACGCCACCAAAGCATGAGGCACATAGCAAGGGTCTGATTACTAGCTTCTGTCATTATTTATTAAAGGCTGGCCTGTCTGTTCATTTGCATCTGCTACCTGACCATCATCAGTTCCACTGAAGTGGCAAGTCCAGAGTGTGACCACACGCTGCCTTGCGTTGGTGTGAAAATCAAGTTGTGCGTGTTTCTGTTTGTTTTCCTTTTTAGCAGGAGTGGTTGAAGATCCCTGTGTGGGGGCGGACTGTCCCAACAGAACCTGTGAGCTGGAAAACGGAGGCGAGCTGTGTGGCTGCATTGAGCCGCCTCCCTACGGAAACAGTGAGTGACACCTGCCACCACCGCCACCTCCCCTCCCACCCCAGATGGGCCCAGACTGGCAGCCGCGTAGGAAAGCTCCCGAGTGGGAGCCAGAACATCCCATACTGTGGGTTAGAAACCAGAATCGCGAAGCTTTCACGAACATTTAAGCAGAAGAAGGAAGCAATCTGACCTCTTCAAAGTGGGCTAATGTTCATTTCCTCGTAGCTACATCCTTTTCTTCAATAAATGATAACACGCAAATTTGTACGTGTGTAGAATCAGCCAGCTCCAGCTGAGACCACGTTCAACATCAGAGAGCTCCAAATTGATCTCTTAGACTCATAGGGAGGTAAGATGGTTTGACGAAAACATGAAAGAATCAAGCCCAGAGTGCCAGGCACTTTAAGGTGTGCTGGAAGCCAGCTTTATCTGGTCAAGAATTGTTGAAGCAAACAGCAGGTCACTAGGACTCCAGCTCAGGTTCCTAATCACAGCCCCCTGGAGGTAGGAATGACCTTGTCCCCTGGCCAAGTGCACCTGTCCTGTCGGCTGGAGGGGGAGCTGCTTTGCTTCCCAGCTCTGTGCCCTGGCCTGAGCCGAGGAACTCAGACGGCCCGTGCTACATTTAACATCCTCAGAGAATGAGAGCCTAGCTGACCAGAGGCTCCCCTGGAGGGGATGCGTGTGCTGTTCAGAGGCTTCCCCTGAGCAGATAAAAGCGTTTCTCTCTCTCTCTCTAGCGCTCATTAGCCTGTGTCTAGGTACTCACGGGAAATGTCGATTTGTGCATCCCATGTCAAAAAACAAGAGCTCCAAGTGCTGGCCTGGGTACCAGCTGGGCTGTGGGGTGTCCTGGCCAGGGCTGCTCTGAGCTGGGGTGCATTCTTTAGGCAGACCACAGCCAGCCAGATGCTGACGGAAAGTAGCTGCCACCAAGAGGGGCAGAAATCCTGGGTTTATGAAGGAAAAGTCAAAAGACGCTTCGTATAGCATTTTCATCTTCTAAAAAAGGCCGTGGCAGTGCCCAAGCGATCGCTTTGAATGAGGGCATTTACTCATTTACTTTGATCAAAGCCTCATCAGATACGCCGCGGCCTTTGTGGGAAGGTCGTTAGCCTCTTCTAAAGGGAATGGGGGTGCCTGGCCCTACCCCTGCAGCAAGCTGGACTCCCCCCAGCTTGCGTTTCAAAATGACTGTTCCCCACAGACTCCCATGACATCATTGACGCGGAGGTGACCTGCAAGGCAGCCCAGATGGAAGTGTCCATATCCAAGTGCAAACTCTTCCAGCTGGGCTTCGAGAGGGAGGGCGTGCGCGTCAACGACAGGCAGTGCACCGGCATCGAGGGTGAGGACTTCATCTCCTTCCAGATCAACAACACCAAAGGGAGCTGCGGAAACATCGTGCAGGTGAGAAACCGGGCCGGGAAGAGCGCCTGCCAGTGGTGGGGACAGCTCCGGGGTTTTGCACATCGCCTGTCCCTCAGGTATCTTCAGGGTGTTCTGCTTAGAAATACGCTCGTTGGAAAACAGCAAAAGAAAGACCGCTGGAGAATCAGCCCCGGTTGCAAAGTGGTTGACTGGACTGAAAACGTTCTCAGTGACATGCTTCCTTCCTTGGTTTACGCCATCGACGGGCAGCCTTTGCCCTGCATGTTGACAGTTTCTTGTTGTCTCTCTCATGCTTCTGGGTCAAGACAGCTAGGCTCAGCTTTTTCAGGGGATAAGGGTGCCACAGACATCATTTTCCCATTGGCTGCAAAAATACAGCAAAGTCACAACTTTTTGTGTCTGACCATCCAGTGTATAAGGTCAGCAGAGCATCTCGCCTCTCTTCTTCCTGCTTCTCCCAGTGATCTGTCTTTTTCTCAAAACTGTGTTCATTAACACTTTTATCGGGGAGTGAACGGAGTAAGATGGTGAAACGTGCATGTGTTCATTTTGGAACCTGTGGCGAATAATTGCAAGAGAAGGTTTCTGTTACCTCGGGATGGTGCTGCTTCCTGCCGTCCCGGCTTGGGCTCCCACAGGTAACCCGGGGCTGGCTGTAGTTAGACCTCAGTGGTACATGGAATCAGCCTCTGTGGGTATTGGAGGTTATCAGACTGAAGGATGCTGTTGACATCCCTTATAATACTTTTCTTCCCCTAGTAAATGCTGAGGCCAGTTCCGTCCTGATTCATACTGGCCTCTGGGTTGTGGATGGAAGGAAGCCATTTCTTCATTCTCAGGCTCATGGATTTGAAATGCAAGCCACGTACTCCTGCCCAGATTTAATGATTTCTGACCTCCCTTTGCCCTGCAGTCCAATGCCACTCATATCATGTATAAAAACACAATTTGGATCGAAAGTGCCAACAACACTGGCAACATCATCACCAGGGACAGGACGATCAGTGTGGAGTTTTCATGCGCTTACGAGCTGGATATCAAGGTTTCCTTGGATGCCGTTGTGAAGCCTATGTTAAGGTAGGGACTCTCATGGGGTCCACGGGTTGCTCCGTCTTTTTCTTGACAGTTAAGGTTAACATAATCAAGATGGCTAGCATCTGTCTTTAAAGCACGAGGGAGAGAATAATGCATATTTCTGAACCCGAATGCCTTAGACCAGCACTGTTCGATAGAACTTTCTGCAGTGATGGAGATGTGCTGTATCTTACTGTCCAGTATGGTAGCTCTGTGTGGACGCTGAGCACTTGAAATGTGCTGGGGAGAGAGGGGGACTGAGGAGTTGAATTTCTAATTTAATTTTGATTTTAATTGCCACATGTACCATTAGACTTTACTACTATCTGCCTGGCCTTCCCGCTGCATTTTCAGCTTGGAGAGTGGTAGGTGATGGAATACGTAACGTTGCCGGGGGTTCCCCCGACTCACGACTGTCTCCCTCGCAGTGTCATTAACCTGACAGTTCCAACCCAGGAAGGCAGCTTCACCACCAAGATGGCGCTCTACAAAAACGCCTCCTACAAACACCCCTACCGCCAGGGCGAAGTGGTGCTGACGACGCGAGACGTGCTCTACGTGGGGGTCTTCGTGGTGGGAGCCGACGCCACGCAGCTGATCCTGACGCTGAACAAATGCTACGCCACCCCCTCCCGCGACAGCAACGACAAGCTCCGATACTTCATCATCGAAGGAGGGTGGGTGGCCGCCTTGTAGAGGACCGCCTCCGAGCCTGTGGGGTTCGATTTGGCCACATCCTTTTTTAGAGAAGGGAATGGGAACTCACCTTTGTCGACGAGCTACAGGGCCAGCTGTCTGCACCCGGGAGCTTGTTTAATGCTCATGACAACCCACGAGGGAGATATCAGAAGCCCCGTGTTATAGATGAGGAGGCGGAGCTTAGAGAGGTCAGGCAACCTGCTTAAGGTCACACAGCAGTTTAGTGGCAGATCACCAATTCATGTGGCATTAACTACCAAGTACTTTATTCTCAATGCGACCAAAGAGGGCATTCCGTCCTGCCTACTTTGAATTTCCGTTTGAAGGGGATTGTGGATTATCTGCAAATAAAAGGATGTAGCGAGAGTAAGTAAAGGTTGGTGAATAGGGCATCTGTCAAAATTTAAAAGGAATTAGAACAAATAAGCCATAAACAAGTGTCTTTACATGCAGCAGTATATACCCAGAACCTAGTATATTTCCTGACACACAGTGGTTATACCACAAAATTACTGAATGAAAGAATGAAAAAGAAAAAAAACCGGACTATTAACCAAGCAACAATAATGATAATTATCTTCATTTTTTAAAAAACATTTAACTGATTTTGTCAAGCAGCAATGATTTTTTAAACAGGTTTATTGCACATATAATTTATATACAAGAAAATGTACTTGCTCTAAGTATAAAATTCAATGATTTTTATTAAATTTGCAGAGGAGTGCAGCCATCATCATAATCTATTTTGGAACATTCCATCACCCCAGTACAAGGTTTCTTAAAGGAGATGACTGTATTAATCAAAATCCTTTCTATTACAAGTGGTAGAGACCATTTCAAACTAGTTTGTGCAAAAACAAGGCAGTTAATGGTTACAAAACCAAATCACAGGAGTAGATGTGGCTTCAGAGACGATTGGGTCCAGGGAGCCACCTGCTGTCAAAACTCCCTCTACCCCTTGTCTGTGTCTCTGTCTCTGTCTCTCACTGGCCTCGTTAGACACTGGCAGTCCTGGACTTGCATTGACAGCATTGCAACCACCAGGAGTGATATTCTTCTAACCCCAATTCAGGGAACCCCTGTGAAGGAATATGATTAGCCTTTCTTGAAACGATTTCCTCTTCTTTGTTTGGAGGAGATGCAGCATTAAATTGCCAGGTGTTGGGGAGGACAAAGTTTTTCTCAGTCCTTTTGGGGTTCCTGACTGGGTCTGAATGGACCAAGACAGATTAACAGGAGAAAAGCATACAAATTTATTTACTGTAAGTTAATATAAGGAAGCCTTCCTAAGGAAATGGAGACCTGAAGGAACAGTTAAAGCTGAGTAGTGATACGTTCGGTTTGATGAAGAGACAGTCGTGGAGAGAGATGACAGGTCAAAGATTATGGGGTGATTGGAGTAAACTGGGGGGAACTTAGCCAGACTGTTCAGATTCTTCTTCAGCCCCCCTTTGTCTTTGGAGACAAGGATGCTTCTTTCCTCCGGGCATCGGGAGGGTATCGCTCACGTGAGGGTTTTGTGACCTGTTTCAGGGAGACAGAAGGGTCGGGGGTGGGGGGAAGTCAGAGTGACCTTCCTGCTTCTGCTATTTTCTCAAACCCCTTTAGTTTAAAATAGTCAATGTGCCAAGGCGTCAGATTTTGGGGTAGTGTTTCTTGGCTCCTATCCCAGGCCTGGGTCAGCACGCATCCGTGGGGTGGTGAGGAAGGTCTGTGGACACTGTAATTAGCTTTAAAGTTGGGGAGGGAAGGAATGGGTCCCCAAAAAAGAATGGTGCGGTTCTGGGTGGACATACAGCACATGGATATTTTGCAGATGAACAGGCTCAGAGAGGCCGGGTGCACAGCTCACCCAAGGCCATTGAATGAAAGAATGAAACCAGCAAGGGGCCGAGGAAGACTCCTTTCAGGTACCAGGACCCACCAACCCCGTAGCTGGCCAGGGGTGGATTGTGGCCTGGGTTGCTGAGGCATACTGTGGAATTTCTTTCAGCAAAGATCTCATTAAGACATTCATCTTTCTGAGTTGGTCTGTAGCCTCCCCGGAGGCAGAGGGAAGGACTTGGGGACCACGTGGTGTCTCACAGGCTCAGATGCTCGGGCTCAGGTCACAGGTCTCCGTTTCTCCTTGTGTCTCCCCTCCCCCACCACGGTCCTTTCCCAGAGTAAAAGGGCCACGATCTGAGCTGCCGGACAAATGCAAACCCAGGTGGTAGGGCTTTTGTCTCCTTCGAAGGATGCTGTTGCATTTAGCGTTTTTTAAAATAGTGTTTAATAGAGGTGACCCGGCGAGGGAGAGGGAGTGAGCGGGCGTGTTCGTAGACCTCAGCTTCCCCAGGGTGCGGACGAAGGTCTTCACGGTTCATCACATGGGAGAATCTGAATCCACGGGTCCTTCTGACCTTTCGTGGGGGGATGCGGGTAGTATGTTTTTCCAGTGAGAACTGATGGGAAGACTGATGCTCAGTGCTGAGTGGCTGAGCAGCCAAGTGGGTCTGCGTCAGAATTTGGGGGGTCAGCTGCTCCTCTCCAGCTGTGGGGGGCAGGGGCAGAGACACCACCACCATCTACCAGTGACACAGAGGTCTGGGCACACAAAGGTCACTTCTCTGTTTCCTTCGTGTGCCCAGAGAGAGGAAAGGGCTTTTTTCTGACAGTGGATGAAGGATTCTGGTGCTGGGCTAGGTCGTCCCGCTAAGGCGGCACCCAGACCGCCTGTCCTGACTCCCCAGCGCCTTCCTTCTGCTTCATGCTTTTCTGACACTTGAACCTCAGGTCGCCTCTCTGGGAGCTGGGGGTCTGGTTAAGAGGGAAGATCGTCTGTGTGGGACTGGAGAATCCTTGAACCAATTTAGATGATTTGAATGGAAAACACTGACAAAGAATGGCAAGGAAGTTTCTTTCAAAGCATTTAAGAGGCTATTGCCTTGAAGACTAATTACAAAACATAATAGGTGTGGGGCTGCTGAAGCGTAACTTCGATTTTATTTTATTTTTTTTTATTTTATTTAACTCATTTTATTTCCCTTATCACTCAGCCATTCACTCCTGTGGGCCAGGGGAAGGCAACCTTCTATCTTGATTGTTTTAAAGAGCATCTTGGCTGCGAAGGGCCAACCTTGGCCGTGGCAGTAGAAGTCACGCATTCACTCATTGATTCCTCCAACAGAGATTTTTAAATACTTACTTCGTGCTCTTACAAGACACTTACTGTGTCTTGGAGACACAGTGAGGATTACCCCTTGATTCCCGCACTCCACGGGCTCAGCAGGGTGCTGTTGGCAAATCTAAGAAAAGCCACCAGTTCCTGCCTGGTCAGGGTGCACTGATCCAGGAGGAGGCGCCACAGGCTGACACTGGAGAAAGAGCAGGCGTTAGTTAGCATGGGAAGAAGTACGGAGACCTCCAGGTGCAGGGCCATGATGGGAAAAGACCCTGGGGCGTAACAGACTGTGATCCGGGGAACCCTAACTAGGGAGGCGGGACGCCTGAGTCATTGCCTGTTGGCTCAAAAGCACCAGGAGCAGAGGGCGGTGGCGGAGACGGGGTCCCTCCATCAAAACAACCCTTCAGCTCCTCTGCCACTGCGTTTCCTTCCTCCTCCATCTCCCCCCTGCTTTCACTTGCGGGAAGATTTCCCAACAGGGTTTGAAAAGGGGGCCCCTTGAGATTGCAGATACTACTACTAAAATAGATAAACAACAAGTTTCTGCTGTATACACAGGGGACTCTATTCAATATCTTGCAGTAACCTATAATGAAAAAGAACCAGAAAAGGAATATATGTATGTATATGTATGACTGAAACATTATGCTGCACACCAGAAATTGACACAACATTGTGAACTGACTGTACTTCAATTTTTAAAAAAGGAAAAAAAGAAAAGAAAAAGGAGCCCCTCCCCAAATTAATAATTAACTGAAGAAAGTACAGAAGTAAGGACTCATCTCATGTTTGTTAAATTCATATCAGGAAAACACAGCATCACAGAGGGAGGCAGGAGAAAGTGACCCGTGGGGAAACGGAGTGCCCACCCTCCAGTCATTTTTTTTTTCATTTGCAGTTAAGATGCTAATTTGAGATGCTCTTTGATGCTTTTCAAACAAACTATGAAACTGTAAGGGAGCCGTAATAACTCACAAACCCACACGCTCTTGAGGTCACATTCAAGTGCAAAGGCACTGTTACCCTTGGTGACGGCTTTGTGTGAAACATGAAAGTGTGAAGCAGAGAGTCCCTCTTTTTTCTGAACAGGTGTCAGAACATTAAAGACAACACCATCGGCATCGAGGAGAACGGTGTCTCCCTCACCTGTCGCTTTCACGTCACCGTCTTTAAGTTCATCGGGGATTACGATGAGGTCCATCTTCACTGCGCAGTGTCCCTCTGTGACTCAGAAAAGTACTCCTGCAAAGTAGTAAGTGAGAGTGTGAAAAGGAAACGCTTAGCTTTTTTTGTCACGGCCCCACTCTTCCCAGCGTGGGGGTGACCAACGCCAGGGTCTGCGGCCCTGCAGAGTTCTTTAGGACTCACCGCACCTGGCACGGGCTGAACCGGAACCATCCTCAGATGCCGAGGAGTGGCGGGCATCTTTGGTGGGGCAGTGAGAGAGAAAGCATGGCAGGATGATGACCATTTACTCCCTTCTCTCCAAAATGGCGACCTGGAGTAACATGAGACCAGGGTTTCTCGAACTTTGGCACTAGTGACATTTTGGACGAAGTGCCTCTTTGTTGTGGGGGTGGCCCGGTGCACTGGGTGAAGTTCAGCAGCATCCCTGGCCTCTGCCCCACTCACTGCCAGTAGCGCCACCTCCCCCCTTGCAACACCCAAAATGTCACCTGGCATTGCCAAATGTCCCCCAGGGGGCAAAACTGGACCTGTTTGAGAACCACTCCACCAGAGTCTCAAGGAGCCAGGCCACCCGCTTCTGAAGTGAGCAGTGGGGCCAAGCCCCCCTCCACGATAGAAGCAAACTCCTGGGCTCAGGGTACGCTTTATCCAGGTGTCCTTTAGACAGGAATTATCCCACAGGTCCTCCAGATCCACACCAGGGCCTGAGGCGCTCTCTGGAGGGGCTGGTGGGATGAGGTGACAAACCGATTGTCTCTCCCCTGCCAGGTCCACATCCCCATCATGTATGGCTCTGTCCCTAGGGTTCTATTGCACTGGTCCCTAACCTTTAACATTCCAGCTTCATGCTCCCTCCCACGTTTGCAGGATCGAGATGTGAATGATGGGCAGAGCTCCTTACAGATGCCGCGGTGTGTGTTACCATCTGATCTGATACGAGATCCTCATTCCTGGGAACGGAGCGTCTTTGACTCTAACTCTAGTGTGGAGAATATCTTTAATTCTGTTCAACATGAAGCTCCGAGTCCCAGTGGGCTCAATGATCAAGGATGCATTGGTTCTAATTAATCTGAGCTGCTGTGGTACCCGCGGCCAGAGCCACTGCCTCTTTCAGACGGGGAAACGTGGTAAAGAATGAGTTAGCAGCTTAATTGTGTGAAATTTTCCCTCTGGTTTTCTCTTTCAGCACTGCCCGCAAAATTCCAGGATCGCCATAGATTATATCAAAGAGCCTAAAGAACAGATCATTTCAGTGGGACCCATTAGGAGAAGAAGTATGTATGTCAGTGATTAAAACAGCGGGGTCTGACGCTTGGGCTTAACTCTTGGGTGTGTTTCCGGTGAATGAGGGGCCTGAAGACTCCAGCTAGGGAACCCCAGTTTGAGAAGACTGCCCGCTCCCAGAATGAAATCTGGTCCATCAAAAACCCACAACAGCAGCGGCTTTTCCTCTTCTTTTCCTCCTTAGAAGGGCCTCGCCCTTAGATACGACTTGACGAGTTGGACTGTGGGCAGGTAACCAGGCGGGCGGCTCTTTTTCAGGGCTGGACTGGTGTGAGGACAACGGAGGGTGTGAGCAGATTTGCACGAGCCGGGTGGACGGGCCTCTGTGCAGCTGCGTGACGGGAGCCCTGCAGGAGGACGGCAGGAGCTGCAGAGGTGAGCGCGCCCCGCGATCAGGGCTGGCGGCTGGGGCGCAGGGGGGGCAGGACCGCTGAGAAGTCCAAAACTTAAGAAGGAAGGATGAGGAAAGCAGCCCAGGAATTCTAGCGCCATTTTGGTTTTTTCGTTTCAACCTTTGGGCCCCTGCTCTTTTATCTAAAAGATAAAGTTGATTAAAAAAAAAAAGTTATCCAGTCATTTAAGGACCAAACACTGGCCTTGAATCTGGCCACCAGGTCTCCTTGGGCTGTGCCTGGGACTGGGGTGTTGGACCCAACAAACAAGACATCCTACAGCAGCCTTAGAACATGGTCCCCCTGGCACCCCCTGAGTTAGCAGGGCTCTTCGCAAGGTTGGGTTATTTCTGCTCCCTTGCTACCTCAGCCAAGGCCATTTGGATGAAGTGGGTCCTCAGCAATGAAGAAAGTGGATTCCTTCATTTTAAGACCACTCAGGTGTCTGATCCATGTCAAGCAGGTATTTGTTTTTCCCATAGGATTTACTATGTTCCTCTCTGTTCACAGCCTCTAATTCTTCCGTTGAACTTCAAGCGTGGACGCTGCTTCTCATCATGACCCAGATTTCATTATGGCATTTAGTCTATAAATCAGGCACGACCTCATAATTAACTCAAGGTTGCTACGTAAAGTACTGTGATTTACTTACTTCAACCCCCTGTAGGATAAAAGGTGTGTGCCCTTAAGTCAAAACCTATTGGAAATTGCCCACTATCTCAAAGTGATGCCACCTGCCCCAAACGGTCAGAGTTCCAGAAAAGAGGGAAATGCCAAGCTCCTCTTTCCAAGTACACAACGGGGCTTCTAAAAGCCAGTTGTGGAAAGCATACATCTTGCCTAAAATTTCCAAACAGTTGTCACTAGAAACTTTGGTTCACATGAAAAACTATTAAAGGAAAAAATTCTGGTTAAAGAAGTCTGACCGGAGATCTGACCAGAGAAATCTGTTCCATCAATGCTGTTTCTGGATCAGAGTTTTCACCAGGAGAAAGCCTGTTGGAAGGATTTTGAGGAGCAGTGACTGGAAGGTTTGACTCCCTCTAAGGGATCCCTCCGACGCTGGGAGGCACCTGACCTCTGCTGCGCCTCTGTTGCTCCCTCCTGTTTGTGACGAACCCCCTCCCTGCCCTCACGTCCTCCAGCCCCACCACGGCCGCGTGGCCACCGCGTATGTTGTTTGCAGCCCTGGGGAACCCACCCCACATCCGTCCCCTCAGATCCAAACTCTTCTTTTACAAATCAACCAAATAATTTGTCATGTGTTTTATGCTTCAATAAACTTTGTGTTCAAGTATTCTCATTCCTCAGTGGCTGGAATCATTCTTATCGGTGTTCAGCTCCGCACACTACATAGCACGCTCTGATTTTTTTTTTTTAAAAAGCCTCCACAACAGCAATTGGAACAGGTGGGCACTGCTGGCCAGAGCTTTGATGTGTTTTGTTATATGACTGTTTGCTGTACCAACAGAGCATTAGCAGGGCATTTATTAAGGTGCTGTGCAGACGAGAGGCCGGCAGTGTCCTCCTTTGTACGCGGTACAAAACCCCACATTTACTCTAACTACAAAATGGAGGGCCTGGTAAATACACCCCTGGGGTGCCTCTCTTTTTAAGGTTAAAAACAAAGTAAATCCAACTTCAAGTTAATTTTGAAGTTGTTTTGGGCTTAAGCTGATGGCATTTTTGTCTTGTCCTGGGAACCCTGGGAAACATTTGAGCAGGAATCCTAGCGTCCTTGACCGTGGGTGCGGGGACGATTCCTGTCTTCCGTATGAAAGGCGCCACATCCCACTGAAGACGCAGGGTGTAGACTGAGTCTGCGCTGAGTGGCTTTGTTCTCCCAGCCCCACCGGGAGGGTCAGCAAGTTCTAGCTTAGCAGTCAGAGATGCTGTGTGGCCAAGAGGACAGCTGGTAACTGATGGAGAAAAAGATGCATCTGCTTCAACTCGGGCATCTTAGGACCTTGTGGGAAAATGCTGAGCACTGAGATGGATTCAGGAATCAAATCATCTGTTCTGGGTGAGACACAGCACCTCCTCTTCACCGTGATGGAAACTGATGTCACACAGGGGTTCCTTTTTCACATGAAAACCTCAACTCCGGACCCTCTCCCACTTCGAGATCAGCAGGTTCAGAGCTCATGCTCTGTTCTCACTTCCACAACCTGAGGTTTAGGCCTTCATCAGGCAGATTCTGAGTTGAACGCAATAATGCCTCATTTATTATTATTTTTTTTACTTGATTTCCTTAAACAAATTTTAACTAAAAACATACAAGGAGGAAATGTTTTCATACTTAATAACTTCTCTCTATTAATCTTCATATCAAAGTCACTAGAAATTTCTAAATTAAAGACTATGATTGTTTTTTAGATTTTTAATTAAGTCCCTTCCTGCTGCACTTTTATTCTCAGCCTTTGGTTTTCTCACTTGGTCGACATCCTTGTCTGTCATCAGGACAGGCTAGGTTGTGGAGCCATGAGAGGAACCCCCAGAATCTCTGTGGCTTAAACAACAAAGGTCTTTCTCTTGCTCATGCCAGGGGGCCCTGATCCTTATTGCTACCCTGGGAGGGAGGCTGATGGAGATTTCATTATCTTTTCTCCTCTCAATAGAATTTATTGAACAATTTATCCTTTCCCCTAGGACCTGCGGTACCACCTTTACCCCTGTATCCTGTATCAAGTGTCAATCTCTGTGGTTCTGCTTGCGAGCTCCTGACTCCCCCTCCATGGGTTTATTTTGCTGTTCCTATGTCAGAGCTGCATTTTTTATTGATAACCGACACAGAACATCATTAGTTTCACGTGTACAACCCAGTGATTCGATATGTGGATATACTAGGAAATTATCATCACAGCGACTCCACCCACTACCACACATAGTTACAATTTTTTTCCTGTGATGAGAACTTTTAAGATCTACTCTCTTAACAACTTTCAAATATGCAATGCAGTATTATCGATTACAGTCACCGCGCTGTACCTTACACCCAGGACGTGTTCGTTATATAACTGGAAGTCTGTTATCTTTTGACCCTCTTCACTGGTCTCACCCGGCCTCTGGCAACTACCAATCTGTTCTATGCATCTATAATTTCATTTGGGTTTTTTTTTTAGATTCCACATATAAGTGAGATCATACTGTATTTGTTTTTCTCTGTCTGACTTATTTCATCTAGCATAATACCTTCAAGGCCCATCCATCTTATTGCAAATGGCTGGACTTCCTTCTTTCTACAGTTGAGTAATATTCCATTGTATGTATGTGGGTGTATATATACATATATATGCACACTCATATATATACACTCATATTTATATATATATATATATATTCTTTATCCAGTCATCCATCGATGGACACTTAGGTTGTTTCCATATCTTGGTTATTGTAAATAATGCTGCTGTGAATGTGGGGGTACAGATATCTTTTTGAGTTAGTCTTCTCATCCCCTTTGGATAAATACCCAGAAGTGGAATTGCTGGATCATATGGTCGTTCTACTTTTAGTTTATGGAGGACTCACCGTACTGTTTTCCATAGCGGCTGCACCAATCTACATTCCCACCAGCTGAGGGCTCCCTTTTCTCCACACCCTCTCCAGCATTTGTTTCTTGATGCTTCATTATCTTTTGATGCTGCCAGCTCCACACACGGCTTCGGGGTTCACCTCTGCAAGGGGAGAGAGCGTAAAGAACCACACCCCAGAAGGGACATTTAACACTTCTGTTCCCATCTCACTGGGCAAAGCAAGTTCCACGGCTGTCACTACTTTCAGAGAGCAGGGAACTGCGAACTTCCTGGGAGCCTGGGAGGGAGGAGAACTGGAAACCCGTGGTGATGGCTGCCAAGCAGTCTTCCAGCCAGTCGTGCCTAACTGCATTCAGGAGAAACACATCTACAGAACTGAAAACAAACAGGACCCTTAGCCCGCTGTCTGGAAGGCAGAAGAACGGGAAGATGTCCTGACCCTTCTAACCTTTCTCTGCTTGAAATAAATCATTCGATATCACACTACCTTCATCTTCCTCTCTGTAAAATGAGAACTTACAAGCTTCTTTTAAAATATTCTTAGGTTAGAAAATGACACTACCCAAACATAAACCATATGATAGCATATATTTAGATAGCTCCAGAACATCGCCTTCCCCTGCCGCTCAGAAAGATTTGCCTCGGGGCGGGGGGCAAAAGTGCATGCTTAGCAAAGGTTAAAAGGGAAGTTAATTGGGAATCTCATTAACTTGGTATTTGTCTGATAACAAAAGAGACAACATCCTGGGGTCTGGCATTTCTGACAATTGGGGATTCTATAATTAGTTTCTCAGCCAAGAGTAAGTATGCGCTCTATTCAAAGTCCTGATGCCAAAACGCGAGAGCAGTAATTGTTTCACATTGTCTAATAGTCTAGCTATTTTCAGAACCATCTGACATTTAGTGAGAGCTTGAAATCTAATAAAATTTCTTTCAACCAAAGAAATTAAGTAATTATCAAAGAATGACAATCATACAGGTTTAGAGTAATGAAGAATTACTTCTTTACTAAATCTGAATTCATTTAGCATCTACCCCATTCCGAACCTTCCAGTCTCTCTCCTAGAACCCAGGGGATATCTACACTCTGTATTTCGCTGCAATTTGGTCCTGGTTAGGAGAACATGATGGCATTTTTCAGGGCCCTGATTCATGGGCATCTGCGGCACAACTTGGTGAAAAGGAAGATCAAACAGCACCCTCTAGTGTCTGCTCTTTATTTTTGCATGAAACCCAAACGTATTGAACCACACCAACAAAAATATGATTTCTCCCTCTCCCTGAAACCTTAGATGCATATAGCTTAGAATATAGCTTTAGAGAACACATCAAATGCCAAGGACGTTTTTCTGGAGAACACTGTGAGATTTATTCATATGCACACAGTAAGCATCATTCTAGGAAAATACCACCTCTTGGTACCCCATGCAAATTTTGCCCTTAATATCTGTTTCTCTAACGTGTCGACAAAAATAGCTGTCAGGAAAAATTAAGTGTCTCTTTAAAATGTTGAGAAATAAACAATCTGATCAAGAGAAACCATGAAATATTTAGCAGTCTTTCTTTTCCCCAACAGAATTGTGAAATACTCTCATATGCATGTAAAGCACCAGAACTATAACTCTGGTCTGACTAATGGAAGGCTCTGTCTGTGATGGTTTCATTATGTTTGCTGAAATATGATTCCCATGTAAGACAGCATCTCCATGGCAGAGGGACAGAGCTCTGTGTCTATAGATGGAAATAAGACACAAAAGACTCATCGTTCCATGAAGAACTCGGCAATCAAATGCTATTTGCTAAGGAAACAAATGGAGGAAGGATGCTCACTGTACATTTTGCCGTGTGTTTCTGTTTGCACGTCGCCTCTGGATTAGCTGCAGCTTTATTCATTGGCATAAAATATTGATGATGAAATAGTTCTGAACCTCAGACGTTCCCTCATCAGATAACGTAACAGTCCCTCATGCTCCTGTGGCATCTTTCATAACTGGTGCCTTCCTCCCTGTATTTACTATTGTTCAGTCCTAAATCACGCTGCATTCTGACAGAGAAATCAGAGGGAAAGCATTAGGTCGAAGTTATAATGGCATAAAGCACAAACTAAAGAAAAACGCAAACCCCCTCATATACGAGTGCTCCCGCTTGTAGGTTTATTTAGTCCTTTCCAACTCCTAATGAGACATATGAGAATGACGGCAGTCTTCTCTGTCTTTTCTGTCTTTTAAAAACAAAGAAACTGTGACACAGAATCCTCGATTCTGCAACTCCCCACAACTCTTGAATTTCTTTGTGGAATGGTTTGGGGTGTAAAAATCCACTGATGGTACCCTATTTTAATTGGGCCAAAAATACAGGATTTTACTGAGAAGAGTAACATACTTAGTTACTTTAGGTCTTGATAATCTTGGCATTGGATCTATCTAGAACTCATGGAATTTTTCTGATTTAAACACTACATTCCCATAGACATATGCTTTGAAGTTAATTATATGTTAACCAAAGACAAAAAAAAAAAATCATGGTTCCTAGTATTTTCCTCTTTACCTGCCACAAATATCCTCAGTGCTACCAGCCATCCTGGTCCTTTAAGGCAGTTTACATATGTACATGGACCGTTCAAGTTGAGGAGTTACAGTATATTCAATGACGCTCTCCACGAGCCTCTGAGTTGATGACTGCAAAATGCAAGAATAGCAGCGTCCCTGCAAAGGAGAGAGTCTGCTCTCCCGAAGAGTCCTGATCAGAAAGCAATTTGGCAAACTGATTTGACAAGGGAAAATGCCGGAACATATAATGTGAAAATGTCTGGGTGTTGTATCAGAATAGTCAAGGCATAAACTGAGAAGAGCTGTGAATAGCAAGTAACAGTTTTTTGGGGCCCAGATTCTAAATGTTTCCTTTGAACCTCCAAGCCAGGAGTGGAGACATTCTAAATATTGATTCCAGTTTAGCAGATCTCTAGAGACGCTACCCCTTGTAGGTTTTATTCACGTCTCCCATATGTCACCACCTTCTAATTGTACTTTTGACTACTTGGTCCTTTTCATGAACAATTACTGTCATTAGTTAACTTTAAGTGTAAATCAAGAATAAGTCAACAGAGGGAGAGAAATCTCACCCCCTTTATCTTAAACAACCCCCCGCCCTGGACCACAACGAGCAATTCAGCCAATGATCGCAATCCGTTTAAATGCACACTATTTCGGCAAATTTCCCTGAAAGCACAGGCTGCCTCAAACCTAGGGAAACACGTCTTCACATACAACTCTGAATACTTTTTTTTATTTCAGGTAAAGCAGTTTCCGACAGCCACAACAAGTGAGGACTTCGCTGTATTTCTGGGTATTATACTCCAGAAACACAAATTCATCAAAAGTCAACTTTGCTGGCAGACCCCTGAAGAGGCACGTGTGACTTCTAGAAACCAGAAGACTTCACACTACATCAGTATGAAGTCTTTCTGTTTCCTTTGCCTTAGAGTTTTCCACACTGTGCTGGCAGCTTGAAACTATAGAACTTAAAATTGGATGGTGATTCGAAAAAACTCTCCTAATAAAATGCTGTAAAATGTATGGATGTATTTCTAAGCCTTCTCCCCGGAACTGTCCTGACGTGCTTGAATGTTACAGAAAAAACAACAAAATGCCTCACCTTGTGTTCTGATCTTAAAAGTGGGTTCTTTAAACGCCACCTCCAAAACATGAATGGATCAGCGGCTAAGTATGCTCCCACGCCAGTTTTATTTTTATAAGCAACTGAAAAAGCAAGTGCTTTCACTAATTCCTACATTATTTATTCCAATCCCATTCTAGATTTTTCCTTTTCACCAGAAGAATGGAGTTAGATGAGGAATCTATTCAACTTCATTTGCTATGTTTTCAGATTCTCAAAAAAAATCCCGTGGCTCCCTCTGCCAGCTTGTCTAGTTTTGTCACGGTAACATCCAAAACCTGAGAGACAGAAAAGAAATTCTGAGGTTTTTCTTATGGAAGAAATACGGCCCTCTCAAACTGATCTCAAAGAAAAATGGGACCCAAGGCTTTCATTAAACCACGTGAAATAGAGTGCTTGGCCAATACTGGAGAGCAAAGTCCTCTGAGGCAAAAAAAAAAAAAAAAAAAAAAAAGGAAAGAAAAGAAAAACTCCCATCTCTAAATATCAATTTGTGTTTGTTTTACTTTGTTGTTGTTTTTCTAGGCAGAATCAATAAACTGAATCGAACCTCTTTTTAAAAGTAATTTGGGAAAAACAAGTGTGTTGCTCTATTCTGCCTGTATATCCCGCAAAGCTTCGTGGGAAATGTAAACTCGTGCGCCAAACACTTTCCAAGAATGGCACTGACTTCAAACTGGGTCTGGTGCTGTCCTTTGCAATAAAGTGCAAACTCAATAGAAATTTAGAACCCAGTTTGCAGGGGCAGGTATAGCTTAAGTGTAGAGTGCACGCTTAGTATGCACGAGGTCCTGGGTTCAATCCCCAGTACCTCCATTTAAAAAAAAAGAGCTTGCTGACGACTGCAGCATAACAGAACCCAGTTCATAGAGATTTAGAGGCTGCCTGTGGATTTCAGGGTCCCCCTGCAGAGGCAACTCTCCTGTCTACTTCCTCCCTCTATCATTAGTCTTTGATGACTTGGCGTGTCAGTCCAGCTCATCTGAGCCATGTCAGAACTTAGAAATAGTTAAAAACAGGGGGAAAGCATAGCTCAAGTGGTAAAGCGCATGCTTAGCATACACAAGGTCCTGGGTTCAATCCCTAAGACCTCCTCTACAAATAAATAAATAAGTAAAACCTAACTACCCCCAACTCCTCAAAAAATTAAATAAAATAAAAATTTAAAATAACAACAACAAACAAAAAAAGGAACTCTGTTTAGTTAACCCTGAAGATTAGAGTTTTTCAGTCAACTGAGAATTGAGATTTTTTTTTTAAAAAAAAGAACCACAGTTATTATTTACTTACCAATCTGTGGTGAGTGAGGGCTCTCATCTATTTCCTTTATTCCTCCTAAATAATTCTATGGCATCGTTATTTTCCTATTTTATAGATGGTGGTTTAAAGAGGTTAAATAACTTGCCCAAATCATTTAATTTGATTTCACAGAATATTTGATAGAGTTGAAAGAATTATTGCAAGGGAGTTTGTCTGGGCATCTTAGTAAAACAAAATGCCAAATACGACAGGTACCCTTCACGCCATCCAGCATCTCTGAGACGGAGGTCAATCAAGTACTCTATTGTCCTTGGACTGTTACCATATGGATTACCAAATTTTAAAAGAATTTTAGATTTTTGTACTAAAATTAATTTTACACTAAAATTCCACTGAACATGAATTAATTTTATTCCTAGCGTAATAGTTCAGAACACAGATTCTAGAGTCAGACAGACTGTGGGTTTGAGTCCAAGTTTCACCACTTACTGGCCAGATTCATTCATTCATTCATCAAATATTTATTGATTGCTTTCCTTGTAACAGGTATTGGGCTACAGCGGTAAATGATTAAGATGTAATTTCGAATGGAGCAAAGTCCTATGAGAAAAGCAAGTAGGATGTTACAAAGGGAAATGGGGGTGGAAAATTCATTTAGATACAGTGGTCAAGCAGCCTTATGACTGGTATCATTTCAGCTGAGATTTAAGGGAAAAGAAGGAACCAAGTCAGTATGGAGGAGGGGGTGCTGGGGAGGCACTTCAGACAGAGGCCAGAGCAAGGGCAAGGTCCTAAGGCTTGAGAGTGGCAGCTGCAGGGATGAGGAGGAGCTGGTGTGAGTTGCCATGAGTGAGGGCTAGGGAGGTAGGCAGGGGAGAAGGCATCTAATTTTGTGTCAAGGGCAATCATGAGCCACTGGAAAACTGTAAGTAGGAGAGTGGTATCATCCAATTTACTTTTTTGAAAATACTTTATTTTTAGAGCAGTTCTTGGTTCACAGCAAAACTGAGTAGACCCTAGGCAGATTTCCCAAATACCCCCTGCCCACACACATGCACAGCCTCCCCCACTATCAACATCCCACACCAAGTGGTACATTTGTTACAATCCATGAACCTACACTGACACATCCTCACCCAGAGTCCGTAGTTCACGTTCGGGTTCCCCCTCGGCGTTGTACGTTCTGTGGGTTTTGGCAAATATATGATGACAGGTATCCACCATTACAGTGTCATACAGAATAGTTTCATTGCCCTAAAAATCCTCTGTGCTCTGCCTATTTATCCCTGCCAATTTATATTAAAAATAATAATTCCAAATACTATATGGAGAATGGATCTGTAGAGAGAATGAGAGGAAGCAGGAGGAACAAGTCACTGGTGACCAGGATTGGGTGGGTGGCAAGAGCCCAGGGATGGAGGATGTGGGAAGAAATGGGTGGTTTTGAGTTCTATTTTGGAGGAAGAAGCTATGGGACAAAGCCATACGTTGAATTTGAAGACAGGCGAAAGAAAGAAATAAAAAAAGTTACTGCTTTGTACAACTGGATGGATGATGATGTCAGTTACTAAGATGGAAGAAAGTGAGAAATAGTTTTAGGGAGAAGATCAACTGCTCGGTTCTGTACGTGTGGAGCACCAACGTCTGTTAGAGACCCAAGCAGAGGTGTCAAGTAGGCAGGAAGATATTTGACAGGCGCCTGTCGGACTAGTCTGGGAGAGTGATAAACCACGTATAGGAATCCTATACGTTTATGTGGCATTTAAGTGAAGGACAGAAATTGAGAGAGAGAGAGAGCAAGGGAGAACTGAAGGGGCCTTTACTCTTAAGGGGCCTGAGAATCAGCAGGATCAAAATTTAGAGGTCAGGAAGAGAGGGAGAAATTACCAAAGGAAACTGAGGAGTGGACAGAAAAAGCCAAGGAAAATCTAAGAGGAAGTGTGCCTGATACCAAGGAAAGAGAGTATTGCAAACAGGATAGGGCGGCCAACCACGCTGAGTGCAAGAAGATATTAGGCAAGTCATTTAATCTTTCTGACAACCTACAGAATCTCTAAACTAGGAATACTACTACATACCCCCTATTTAGTGAAATGACAGATCTAAGCCCCTTACCGTGGGGCTCTGTGTACAATAAGTGTACAGTAGGGTTTTTTCAATCTCTGTTACCTCAATGTCATCTATTACGGTATTGCACAGAAAAGAAGCCACCAGGGGATTGTGGTTATAAAAATGCCAATTAAACTGGATTTTACAATTTCTCCTTCCTTACTGACATTACAAATCATTAGCAAGGTATGGGAATAAATTTCTCCTTGTAGTAAAACACTGCTTTTCAGCGTCAGTAGAGAATGTAGCACTAATTACTTCCAAACCCGTTTAACTTGTTTACCATTCCCCGGTACTCTCTGCCTGTCCTGCAAAGTATGTGAGTGGCTTTTTTTTCCCCCAATTAATTTTAACTGCAACTTGAGGAGGGACTAAATCAGCAAAGTCATTAATATCTTGAGAATACTAGCCCGCTTACTGTAAAAGCATTCATACAGATATCCCTTATGGGAATAGTCTCCAGAAAGCTTGCTGGTGTTTCTGAACGCTGAAGTAACTGTCTAAAAAGGAAAATGATCGAGCAGGCAGCCTTTCCAAAAAGGCATGCGACTTTAAAAGCTATTAAAAAACAGTGAAGCATTAATGAGAAGAAAATGAGGAGCTTTCATTTATTAAAAATTATGTAAACACACTCACTTCAGACCCATTATTATTGCACTTAGATACTTTTGCTAAATGTTATCAGCAGGTAGAAATGGAACCTGGAAAACTGCTCTTAACCACCACTTAAAAATAGAAATTTCTTTTCAAAATAGTGATCCTCACAAATTTCTATGAAGACCAGCTGGACTGATGACAATTCCATTAGCCCATGAAAATTCAACTAATGAAAATTTAAAGATTAAAATACATTTTTGAAGAATCCAAGAGAAATTGAAGAAGGACTGCTTCTCTATCATTCTCCAAATTGAACACTCGGAAAATTTCCCTAATTAATTAGAAAGATGCATCTCAAACCTTGTACGATGCAATGGGGACCACTTTATAAGCAAAAATAACAGGTAATTCTCTGTAAAAGAGCATATTAATTTGTTAGTATTTACCCAATGAATATAGACTTAGTGGATAAATATCCATGAGAGAGAGAGAGAGAAATAAACATGTAACAGAAATTGGCTACCTGAGCCCTAATTCTGATTACTGCCTGAGAGCACAAATGCGCTTGTGCTGACCGAGACACTTTGGTCCCTTCTCGCTGCTCACCTTTTTTTTAATCCCTTCCTCCATGTTCCTACTCACTCACACACTCTTCTTTCCCATCCTCTCACTGTATTCCAGTAACTCTTTGAGGCAATAATAGAAATACAGAAGCAACCCTAAAATAGCATTCATTAGAAGGAGGTGAGAAAAAAAGGGGTAAGACTGTAAAACAGTAAGAAAAATTGTATGCTTTTTTCCATGTCACGAAATTTTACATAGGTGCTAAGGAAGGGCCACTAATTTGGTTCTAAGCTGCCCAGCAAATAGTGCAAAGTCACTCAGCTGAGTGTCTATGGTATAAAAACAGACTGCTTAGAATAAGTGGTAAGTGAGAGAGAAAAAAATAGAATCATTTAGTAAGTCCAACCAATGACTCACTTCTCCTGTTGGGATCTACATCTTCGTGGGAGGTATCTTTTGTCAGCATGACAGCCATTTAAAACGAGTATCAAAATAAATTGAACTAAGCAGCAGACTGTCAAATTGCTGTAGTGTAAAGAATAGCATAATTATTCCCTAAACTTAGAGCAGAAAGAACTCGCTCTTGAGTGCTCTCATAAGGAGAATTAACACATAATACAGAATTGTAACAGAAGAAGTCACCGTTTATTAAGTAAGCACTCTGTCCGGGGCTTTATGATCTGCCCTCTCCATTCAGTCGATCGTCAATTACAGCTTCATCCCAAGTGCCAGCACAAATCTAAAAGGGCCATTTCTTTCTGACAGAGCCCCTCAGTGGCATGATGCCAAAGTTCAATTCAGTCAAAGCAGCTCTGCACAGTCTGGGGACACAGCTCTCGAAAGATGTGGCTTGACTGTCAAGACAACTTAAGAGAAAAACAGTGGCAGGTGAACTGCTTATATCAGAATCGCCTGGATGTGTGTATTGAAAATGCATGTTCTGGGGCCCTCCCCATACTAACGCAATAGAATCCTGGGGGGTATGTCCAGGAGACGACATTTTAAATAGGCGCTCGGGTGACTCTTAGGCACCCTTGGTTACAAAAGAGCTGCCAAACAGTTTCTTGAGCAGTGGCCTCTAAATGTTTTGTTTTTTTTTAAACACTTTTTATTGAGTTATAGTCATTTTACAATGTTGTGTCAAATTCCAGTGTAGAGCACAATTTTTCAGTTATACATGAACATATATATATTCATTGTCACATTTTTTTCACTGTGAGCTACCACAAGATCTTGTATGGTCTCTAAATGTTTTGACTGCCCACTCGGTAAGAAATTTTTGAGCATGTCTCCTCAGTATGATATTTGTGCTTATGTACAAGTTACGTATCAGTACGAGCTTACTAATATTTTATGTATATTACAAAATATGTATATTTTTAAAAAGATGAGGTTTTAAATAATGATTATGTAGTAATATCTTAGTATGAGCAAAGTCATAGAATAAGTTTTGTTATTTTTGAAAAATTTAGATACTTACTGGGAGTTCTATAATTATCAGGCAAATGCCAGAAAATCAACTGGAGAAAAAAAAAGAGAATTAATTGGGTTTTCTAGTGTTAATGTTATTTTTGCCTATGAATGTGATTTCTAATTTATTAAAAAGTTTTGAGATACATGTTTGTAAATAGTCAAAGAAAATGTCCAAATATTCGCTTTGCAGAATTGTAAATGTTTAATTACAATTTTTGTTGTGAAATGGATTATATATAGAAGAGCATGTATAAAGATAAATAAGCAATTATGATAAACTGAACACTCATGAACCAATCACACAGGTCACAAAATAGAATATTACCAGTACATACTTAAAACCTCCTTGGATGGCTCTCTCAGTCAAATCTATGCACTATGGAAAACAGTGTGGAGATTCCTCAAAAGACTAGGAATAGACTTACCATATGACCCAGGAATCCCACTTCTGGGCTTGTATCCAGAAGGAACCCTACTTCAGGATGACACCTGCACCCCAATGTTCATAGCAGCACTATTTACAATAGCCAAAACATGGAAACAGCCTAAATGTCCATCAACAGGTGACTGGATAAAGAAGATGTGGTATATTTATACAATGGAATACTACTCAGCCATAAAAACTGACAGCATAATGCCATTTGCAGCAACATGGATGCTTCTGGAGAATGTCATTCTAAGTGAAGTAAGCCAGAAAGAGAAAGAAAAATACCATACGAGATCGCTCATATGTGGATCTAAACAAACAAAAACAAAAACAAACAAACAAAAACAAAGCGTAAATACAGGACAGAAATAGACTCATAGAGAATACAGACTTGTGGTTGCCAGGGGGGCGGAGGGTGGGAAGGGATAGACTGGGATTTCAAAATTGTAGAATAGATAAACAAGATTATACTGTATAGCACAGGGAAATATACACAAAATGTTACGGTAGCTCACAGAGAAAAAAAATGTGACAATGAGTGTGTATATGTCCATGTATGACTGAAAAATTGTGCTGAACACTGGAATTTGACACAACATTGTAAAATGATTCTAAATCAATAAAAAATGTTAAAAAAATAAAAATCCACTGCCAAAAAGAATCTATGTACAGTAACCCACCTCAAAGTAACCATTCTTTATATTATTCTTGTTTTTCTTCTTTTGATTTTACTCCCTATATATGTAACCTCAAACAATATATTACTTCCCTTTCCCTCTGTTCAATGTATGTAAAATGGATCATACCATATGTATTTACTATTTTTTTCACTCAACGCCATCATTTTGAGATTCATCCATGCTAATGTGTGTAGCTCTAGTTCATTCATTTTTCACTTCTGTATGCAGTCATCCTTGATATCCTTGGGGTTCCAGGATCCCCATGGATACCAAAATCTAGTCCCTCATATAAAATGGAGCGACATTTGCATATAACCTACACACATCCTTCCACTATACTTTAAATCGTCTCTAGATTCCTTTTAATACCTAAAACAATGTAAGTGCAATGTTAATAATTGTTGTAAATACACTGTAAATGCTGTGTAAATAGTTGCCAACCTGAAGCGAACTCAAGTTTTGCTTTTTGGAACTTTCTGGAATTTTTTTCCCAAATATTTTCAATCCGTGGTTGATTGAATCTGCAAAGGTGGAAGCCGAGGATATGAGGACCAAATGTCGTTCTCCATTATAGGAATAACACACAGTTTATTTACTGTTATTGTAAAAGGACATTTGAATTGCATCAAGTTTTTTTTATTATTATTATTATCAATAGTGGTGCCACGCACATTTTTACTTTCCAAGGTATATATTTAGGAATGGATTTGCTGGGTCATGGGCGATGTCCAACTTCACAAAGTAATGCCAGCAAATTCTCAGAGTGATTGTATCCATTCTCTGAACCACATGTGTGAGAGTTCTCATAGCTCAGCTTCCTTGCCTACATCTGGTTTCTAAAGCTTTTTTATTTTTGCCAGTCTGTTGACTGTGAAACAGTACAGTGTGTTTTTATTTTATTTTATTTTTTATTGAAGTATAGTTGATTTACAATGTGATAGTATAGCATGTTCTGATTTAAATTTTCTAGATTGCTATTAAAGTATCTTTACATGGATTTATGAGTCAATTTTGTTCCTTCGGTGCCATCTGTTTATGCCTTTAATTCATATTTTTCTGATAAACTGTCATGCTTACTGATTTGTAGAATTCTTTTATATTCTGGACTTTAATCTTTATGATTACATATGCTGACAATATCTTCTCTAAATCTGTGACCTGTTTTCACTCTCTATTTTTTTGTAAGGAATACACATTCTTAATTTTAATATAGTTGATTTATCAATTAAAGGTTAGTAGCATCTGTGTGTGTGTTTTAAGAAATCCTTTCTTACTCAAGTTCATAAAGCTCTTCTAAAAGTTTTAAAATATCAAGTTTTACAAACAACCCAATCAAAAAATGGGCAGAAGACCTAAACAGACATTTCTGCAAAGAAGACATGCAGATGGCCATAAGATACATGAAGAAATGCTCAATATCAGTAATTATTAGAGAAATGCAAATCAAAACTGTAGTGAGGTACCTACCATGTCACATCAGTCAGAGTGGCCATCATTAAAAAATTCACAAATGATAAATGCTGAGGAGGGTGTAGAGAAAAGGGAATCTTCCTACACTGTTGGTGAGAATGTAATTTGGTGCAGCCACTATGGAAAACAGTATGAAGGTTCCTCAAAAAACTAAAAATAGAGTTACCATATGATCTACCAATCCCACTCCTGGGCATATATCTGGAGGGAAATCTAATTCAAAAAGATACATTCACCTTAATGTTCACAGCAGCACTATTTACAATAGGCAAGACATGGAAGCAACCTAAATGTCCATCAACAGATGACTGGTTAAAGAAGATGTGGTACGTATATACAATGAAATACTATTCAGCCATAAAAAAGAATAAAAGCATGCCATTTACAGTAACATGGATGGACCTAGAGGTTAACATATTAAGTGAAGTAAGTCAGCTAGAGAAACACAAATATCATATGATATCAATTCTATGTAGAATATTAAAAAATGATACAAATGAACTTATTTACAAACCAGAAATAGACTTACAGACATAAAAAACAAACATGATTACCAAAGGGGAGGGGAGAGGGCTAAATTAGGAGTTTGGGATTAACATATATTCACTACTGTATATAAAATAGATAAAACAGGGGGGTGGGAAGGGATAGACTGGGAGTTCAAAATTTGTGATACTGACATACATATGTAGAATAGATAAACAAGATTATACTGTATAGCACAGGAAAATATAAACAAGATCCTGTGGTAGCTCACAGCGAAAAAAAAAGTGACAACGAATATATGTATGTTCATGTAGAACTGAAAAATTGCACTCTACACTGGAATTTGACACAACATTGTAAAATGACTATAACTCAATAAAAAAAAGTTTAAAAATAAAATAAAATAGATAAAACAAGGTCCTACTGTGTAGCACAGGGAACTATATTCAATTATCTAATAATAACCTATAATGGAAAAGAATCTGAAGAAGAATATATATACACATGACATTGTAAATCAACTATACTGCAATTAAAAAAAAAAGATGAAAGCCAGAGGAAAGACAGAGATCTAGAAATGTGGGAGAAAGGGGAGAGCCACTGAGAGTTGGCTTCTGGGAAAATTTAGGGTAGTTTTTGAGATTGTGAGAAAAGAGATTTCATGAAAACTGCTGCGCTGTGATGAGTGAAATTTTGGAAAGATAATGGTTTAAAGCAAATTTTGAAGGTTTTTTTTTCCTGTACATTGTGCATTGCCAGCCCCTTTGCCATTTTTTCAGACTTCAAGAAATAGTTTTTGTTTGTAATTTTTCTTGAAAAAAAAAGATGAAATTTTAATAATTTCAAGTTGAATAGTTAAGTCTTCAATCTACTAAGATCGATTTTTGTGTGAGATTAGGATATCCTTTCTCTTAGCCGAAGCACCACTTGTAGAATGATCTTTTCTCTGCTGTTTTGCAATGCCTGCTTCAGGCATAATGGATTATTTCTGAGCTCTCATTTCATCCATCGGCCTGTTTACTTATCCTTGTCCTAAATCCACAGGGTCTTGATTACTTATAGCTTCATAATGAATCTTGATACCTAGACATACACACCCTCTATTTCATTCCATCAAGGCTGACTAGGCTATTCTTAGGCATTTACCTCTTCCATATAAATTTCAGCATCTATAATTTGCTCTTCCACATAAATCCATATAAACAAAATTGATAAATTTCCCAAAACAACACAAAAACCTGTTGGGGTTCTAATTGGGCTTGCATTGAATCCAAAGATCCATTTGAGAACTGACGTATTTATAGCACTGAGATTTCCTACCCACGAACAGAACAGTATTTTCTCCTTCTTTAGACGTTCAATAACTTCCCAAATATTTGCAATTTTTTCTTCCTCAGGTTTCATACATATTTTTAAAAATCCCTAGGCATTTTGTTGTTGCTGTTAAGTAAATGGTATTTGTTTCTGACTAACGTTATCTAACTGCTGCTGACGTGTTGAAATACAGTTGACATTTACATACTGAGTTTCTCTCTAGTAACTTCTACAAGCTTCCTAAATAATTCTGATAATTTATCTGTAGAGTGTTTGGGTTTTCCCTATATCCAATCAGATAATCTGAAAATAGTAACAATTTTGGTTTCCCCCTGCCATTCTTACACCTTTTACTTATTTTTCTTTCCGTGTTGGGTGGGATATCAGGGGCACACTCTGATACGAGTGATGGCAGGTGCTTCTGTCTTCCTCCTGATCACAAATGAAAACTTTCAGTGTGTCTCCATCAAGCATGATCTTTGCTTTCAAACTTTTTGTGAATGCCCTTTATCAGTTTATGGAAGGTCCCTTATATTTTCACTTTGTTAACAGTTTTCATTATGACTAGATGCTCAATATTCTCAAATGCTTTTCCAGCATCTGTAGAGTGGACCATATGATTTTTCTCCTTTAACTTATGAATGTGGTAAATTGCTTAATGGATTTTCTCATATTATGCCAAATTTACATTTCAGAGATAAATATAACTTGCTTGTGAAATATCAAACTTTTGAGCACTGTTGGACTGCTAACAGTTTATACTGGCCTATAGTTTTTTTTTTTCCTTATGCTGTCCTCATTAGAATTTTATACCAAAATTATGCTATACTCATAAAATTCATTACAGAGTATTTCCTATTTTGAAAAATCTTTTGCAATTGTTTTTGGAAGCTTGGAATTCCTTTCTCTTTCGATGTTTTGTAAGACCTGTGCAGCCCTAGAGTCAGTCTTCTTTGTGGAAGAATTTCTAACCACTGACTCAATTCCCTCAACAGTTATACAACATTTGTGGTTCTTTATTTCTTTGAATTTATTTCCTTGAGTTTTAGCCATTATATTTTCCTAGATAGTTTTCCATTCTATTTACATTTAAAGTGTTATTGGCATTAAATTGATTCTATCTATTTATTGTTGTAATGTCTGCAACATCCGCAGTAACCCCCTCACTTTTTTTCATCCCTGGTATTATCTGAGTCTTCTCAATTTTGTCTTAGTCAACCTTGGCAAGGATGCGTCAAGTGTATTCATGTTTTAAATAATCAAACTTCAGTTTTATTCATCTTTTCTAATTGTACTTATGTATTCTTTTTGATTAGCATCTGCTTTTGTTTCTATGACATTCTTTGAACTAATTCTGCTATTTTAACTCCTCAGATGTAGAATTAGCTAATTAATTCTGCGTTATTCTTTTTTCCTAACATAAGCATTTAAGGTTACAGATTTCTTTCTAAGAATTATTTTAGCCTAACTCCAAATTTTTTGACATGTATTTTTATTCTTGCTCCTTTAAGATATTTTCTAATTTGTACTGCAACATTTAGTATTAAGTTTGGTGAAATTTTATAAGCTATACATAAAATTGCACGACTCTGAAACTCACTTAAAATTACACAGGTGTTTTCACACTATGGATGCTTAATTTTATCTAATTATTGTGTTGTGCTTATGCTTACAGTGTTGTTATTGTATGTTATCTATGATTTCTTTGTAGGCATGTTCCTAGCCATGTTCATTTGGAAACCGTAAGTTCCACATATAATTAATGTACACTGCCTACATCACAATATGATGAAAGGTAACACATGGATGTAAGTACCACTGTTAGGCCTTCCACATTGTGGTGGTCCCACCCCTTCCTCGGCATACTCAGGTAACTGACTTACAAATCACGTGAGGGTATCAGCAGTATCAGTGTTTACCGATTTATTACTTATTAGTAAGGTTTCATTTGTCAGCTAAAAATATTAATATAAATACAAATTTAATGTTTCTTCCCAACCCCCAGTATATCCAGAGAACAGTCATTTGGAGCCGTAATCCTTATCCACGGATGGTAACAGCAGGACGTCACCCCCAGTGGGGACATATCAGTCTTTCAGGGGGGAGGGACAATATGTTTGTAGAATAAAAAGGCATATTTAAAATTATGTTATACTTATATATTTGGAAAACAACAAAAGTACCAGTTTTTTTAGTAATACAAAGCACACAAAAGATTGACATCTCAGCTGCTGGAAATTTGCAAAGGGCGTGATGCTTCTCAAGGGGAATGCACGTCACAATCTCTGGGAGCGGGAAGAGATTTTCATATTTATCATCTGAGGCCTTGGTATCACAAAGACGGAAAAACATTGATCTACACTGAGGAATGACTAAACTACATATCTTCAGTCTTTGCTCTGCAAAAGCTCTCAGTACAGAGCTGTTGCTAGACACTGGATGGTAGACAGCTGGAGGTCGCCAAGCAGAAGGAGAACCATCTCTTTTACACACATTTAAGCTGAGAATAAGTCCTATAATATACGTTCTCAATACACACCGGCCATTCCCTACTCCACTGCTGTTCCCAAATCTTCCATCCTCCATTCCTTTTCCATCTAAATAAAAAACTGGGAAATGGTATGAGGAAGCCAAGTACACAATGGCACATCAAGGGCCACGAGGCACTGGTCAGGAAATGGCTTTTGTGTTTCAGTATCTCATTCTTCAAATGAATGTCATGTAAAATAAATTATTAGTGTTAGCAAATGTTTATGAGGTATGCAAAAACTCCTCTTATAAATAAAATCCATATAAAATCCTTCAGTATATTTAAGTTATGCAAGCTCTCACTTTTCTAATTCAGTGCCCACCGTTTAAAAATGATGCTTGAATGATTCATTCCCGAAAACATAGTCTCATGCATTTTAATCACTTCTATCAAGTGTTTCAGAAGAAACATATATCAGTAAGTTGCTTACCAGCAGATATTGTAACCTACATGATAGGCCGGTCATTCTAATTACACTTTGAAAGGAACAGAAATAAAACCACTTACAGGAACTTCTCTTACTGCTGTTCTTGCTGCTCAGACACAGAAAACAAGAACTTCCCCTTCCACATCTGCTCATACAAAGGGTCATGCTTCCCTGGCTTGCCAGAAACTTGTTTCAGCTCTTGGAATAGTAAATATAAAAAGATAGAACTGAATTTTAGATTCAATGGCAAGATTGTTTTGAAACAGAAAAATAACCACAAGCCAATACAACCTTAAATCTACCAAATATTCCTTAGGTTGTATTCTAGGTGAGAGTTTGTTTTCATTTTGAGAGTAGGTGTCATCTTCTTGAGGAAGTCTTCTTGGAGCCAAAAGATGGGGTGGGTGCCCACAGAGGTCTCCAGGCACCTTGTACCTAATTCTGTCAGAGTGTTTGTTACACTGTTTGTAGCTGCCCGTTCCCTGGTCTGCCCGCTCTGAAACAGAATCCTTCTCAAGCAGACATCATATATTTAATCTGTTTTACTCTCAGTATTTAGCATGGTGTTTGTTTCACCCATAGATGGAATTCAATAAATACCTGTTGAATTAAACCTCAAAATTTTATTAGATTGCAGATTAATATAGATTGTTTTATCAAAAATAAACCCCTGATGTTATGGGCTAACCAACCACTTCACTTACTCTGATCTCCGGTAACAGTGATTTTCAAAGTGGTCCGAGTCCAGCAGCATCAGTATCACCTGAAAACTTGCTAGAAATGCACATTCTCAGACCCCACCCCAGACCTACTGAATCAGGAACTTTGGTTGGGGTGGGGGAGGCAACAATGTCTGGGTTTAACAAGCCCTCCGGGTGATACTAATGTTTTTTAAAGTTTGAAAGCCACAACGCTGTAAGATTTTACTCCTCAAGTAGGTGTACTGCATTCACAAGTCAGATCATGTCCTACATGCGTACACGGATGAAACCGCTAATTGAGCTCACAGGCTTGCATCAAGCCAAAGGGGAGTATCCTAGGCTATATGTTGATTTTACACAAGACATACGGGCTCAGTTGGACGTTAGACTTAATTTTACACGCTCGCAGGTTGCCAAGAAAGAGGATGCTGGCGTTGAAAGAGGGTGACCAAACAGACTACAGGCTTTCAAACAGTCTTCCTGGGGTCCCTAGAATTCCTTACAAACCTGAACGTGCGGCTGCAGACAGAGGAGACGGGATGCAGACTTCCACCCTCTGCCGCAAATGCAGCATCTCTTTGTCTCTGTTTTCCACACTGGGGTTCTCCGTGTGATTTTATGTGAATAAAGGATTCAATCTCTGAAACCGAAAAGGTTTCAAAATCACTGACAGAGTGTCCTGAATGGGTGGGAAGACTTACTCAACTGTGAGTAGTTCTATTAGGTAACTCAAATGTCTTTCAAGCAATCAAGTGTAAGGTGAGTGGTGGGGATCTGTTCCAAACAAGAGTGTCCACTATGAGAAGCTGAGTTGATTCTTTATAGACGTGATCTCTGGACTCTTCACAACTGCCTTATGACATAGGCGCTGTTTGGCCACTTAACAGATGAGGGTGCTGGAGCATGGGGGTTAAGGAACTTGCCAGAGGACCACCCAGCTAGTACGCAATGAAGTCAGATTCCGTCCTATGCAAGCCGGCAGCACAGACTATGAACTGAAAGCAATATGTTCAATTGTTTTTAAAGTGCTGAAATTTCCAAAGGTTTTACTTTATATATGTATGTATGCATGTGTGTGTGTGAGAATTCTGGGAGACAAAGGAGTGGCACTATAGCCAGAATGCTGAGAACTGGCCTGCACACAGCCCAAGTTTATCTCTGCAGTGGATCACAAAGAGCCGCCACTGCAGATGGGCAGTTAACTGTTCTGATGAGTACAAATTATCACAGTGCATGATTTCCAAATTTGGGAGATGTTGTCAAAATATGAATGTGCCCTTGAGAGTGCTTCCCATATACGATAATCATTTATTGGGCGTGTCATGGCAGCCCAAGGGCTGAGAACTGACCGTTGCTTTAGAGGGCATACGATTGCAGTTGTGTGCTGATTTTAATTATCTACCAGCCAGAGCATGTGTGACCAAGCACACCTTTTTAAGATTCTAAAATGCCTGAGAGCTTGTAGTCTTACAAAGCAACAACAATATTTGAGAGATTTTGCTATATGAGTTGTGAAGCCATTTGTTGGAAAAGACAGATAAGGTCAAAATTAAAAAGTGTGAGACGGGCTTCAAATACTTAGGGGAGCGGCGAGTTAAATGTTCAGAGCAAAACATTTCTCGGTCATCTGTAACTATCCAGGCCACCTTAACTCCGAGTAACATTCCCAATGTTTTATTAATAAATCTTGAGGAACGTGGACATTATTTCTAAATTTCATTCATCGAGTACACAAATAAACCTCTCTTCATGCCAATATTCACACACAGCTCCTAGCCATATAGATTACTTACAGAATCAGGATGCAAATTAAACTCCATCTCATTGCCTTTTCTTCAACATCTCATTGTGCACAAAAAAATATCTGGCTATTGGAAGATCTCCTTCAACATCCTTTGTACACAGTATAAATAAAGAGACATCTTTCTCCCTACTTAAAACACATTTGACAATATGTTTTCAGTTTTAAAATCTAAGCTTAGGGGGAGGGTATAGCTCGGTGTCGAGTGCATGCTCAGCATGCATGAGGTCCTGAGTTCAATCCCTGGTACCTCTATTAAAAAAAATTAATTAAATAGACCTAATTACCTCCCCCCACAAAAAAAAAAAAAAACTGAGCTTAAGAAGACCATAAGGGTGATATTAATGAAAATGGCAGAGTAAGGGCCTCCAAAAATTCACTACTCTATAAAAATAATGAGAACACTGGTGAAAATTGTCACAATCTGTTTTCAGATAAAAACTCTCAACAAAGTAGCCAAAGAAGGAACATACCTCACCATAATAAAGGCAATATATGGCAGCCCACAGCTAACATCGTACTCAGCAGTGAAGGGTTGAAAGCTTTCCCTCTCAGATCAGAGACAAGACAAGGGTGCTCCTGTTTAACATAGGACTGGAAGTCCTAGCCAGAGCAATTAGGTAAGAAAAATAAATACAAGGCAACCAAACCAGAAAAGAAGTAAAATTATCTGTTTGCTGATAACATAGTCTCATATATAGAAAACCCTAAAGACTCCATCAAAAAACCCTTAGAACTAAACGAGTCCAGTAAAGTTACAGTATACAAAATCAATATACAAAAATCATTTGCATTTCTGTATGCTAACAATAACTGTCTGAAAAAGAAATTTTAAAATCTCATTTACAATAGCACCAAAAAGAATAAAATACTTAGGAATAAATTTAACAAGGAAGTGAAAACTGTAAGACATTGATGAAAGAAATTGAAGATAACAAAAATAAATGTAAAAATATTCCACATTCACGAATTGGAAGAGTGGATATTATTAAAATGCTTATACTACCCAAAGCCATCTATAGATTGAATACAAACTCCATCAAAGTAGTATTTTTTACAGAAATAGAAAAAATAATACTAAAATTCATATCAAACTACAAAAGACCCCAAATAGACAAAGCAATCTTGAGAAAGAACAAAGCTGGAGACATCACACTTCCTGATTTCAAGAAAATGTACTGTGTGGTACTGGCATAAAAACAGACACGTAGTCCAATGGAAGAGAATGGAGTGCCCCCAGATAAACACACACGTACCCAGTCAACCAGCATTTGACAAGGGAGCCAAGAATGCTACTCAACGGGGAAAGGACAGTCTCCTCAATAAATGGTGATGGGAAAACTGGATAATCACATACAATTGAATGAAATTGGTCCTCTATCTAATACCACCCACAACAATGATCTTGAAATGGATTAAGAACTTAAATGTAATACCTGAAACCAGAAAATTCCTAGAAGAAAATGTAGAGAAAAATCTCCTTGATATTAGTCTTAGTAAGGTTTTTTTGTTTTTTGTTTTTTTTCATTTTGGCATGGTTTATTAGGCAGAAATAGATAACCAAAACATCCTCCAAATTTTTTGTTCTTTTTAGCAGTATATTGGGCATTATCGGTACTTTAATTCCTTTGAATGTGTTTTGTTTTGTTTTTTTCTGGAAGTCTACTTTTATTTTTTTTTAACATTTTTTATTGATTTATAATCATTTTACAATGTTGTGTCAAATTCCAGTGTAGAGCACAATTTTTCAGTTATACATGAACATGAGGTTTTTTTGATATGACACCAAAAGCACAAGCAACAAAAGAAAAAAATCAATAAGCAAGACTACATCAAACTAAAAAGCTTCTGAACAGCAAAAGAAAAAAACAAACAAAATGAAAATGCAACCTACAGAATGGGAGAAAATATTTGCAAACCATCTCTCTCTGACAAGAAGTTAATATTTAAAATATAAAAGGAGCTCATATAATTCAATAGCAAAACAAAAAATAAAAAAACTCACAAAATAATCCAATTAAAAAAATGAGCCAAGGACCTGAATAGACATTTTTCCAATTAAGGCATACAAATGACCAGCAGGCACATGCAAATGTGCTCAAATCACCAATCATCTGAGAAATGCAAACCAAAACCACAATATCACCTCACACCTGTTAGAATGTTATTGTCAGAAAGACAAGAGAGAACTTGGGTTGCCAAGAATGTGAAGAAAAGGGAACTTTTGTGCACTGTTGATGGAAATGTAAATTGGTTACAACCACTGTGGAAAGCAGCATGGAGAGTCCTCAAAAAAAGTAAAAATAGAACTCATACAATCCAGCAATTCGCTTCTGCGTTTTTATCCAAAGGAAATGGAATCACTAATCCTGTGTCACTGCAGCATTACTCACAATAGCCAAGACGTGGAAACACCTAAGTGTCTATCAATGGACGGCTCTAGATCCAGATCTAGATCTACACAGTGGGACATTTATTCAGCCTCAAAGAGAGGGAAATCTCGCCATTTTTGCAACATAAATGGACCTTGAGGGCACTATGCTTAGTGCAACACGTCAGACAGAAAAAGACAAATACTGCATGATCTCACTTATATGTAGACTGTGAGTAACAGCTGAACTCAGAAGCAGAGGAGAACTGTGGTTGCCAGGGGCTGGGGATGGAGGAAGAGGAGATCCTGGTCGAAGGGTACAAACTTCAAATTTAAAGAGGAATACGTTTGGGGGACCTAATGTACAGCATGGTGACTACAGTTAGCAATACTGTATTGCACACCTGAAAGTTGCTATAAAAGTAGATTTTAAATGTTCTCACAATAACAATGGTGGTAATTATGTGGGGTGAAGGATGTGCTTACCATCCTTATTGTTGTAAGCATTTTGCAATATATACGTGTATCAAATCATCACATTGTACACCTTAAACTTATACAATGTTATTTGTCAATTATTATCTCAATAAAGCTGGGTGAGGGTAGAATATTCAAGCTGTAAGTTTCTTGTATTACAAATCTGGGTCATGATTTTGTTTATTCCTAGTTCTCAGCTCAATGCTTCGCAGATCTTAGACATAGTAGATGAAGAAATAAAACTTTATGGGATCTCAATCAGTTGGTAAAAAGCAAAATTTCTGAATGCAAAGAGCTATTCCCTAGGGACGTACAAATCACAGTGCCCATGTCTGGTTCAAGCTAATGTAGACTGCTGGGCATATTTCTTACCAAATCACACTTTTAACATATTTATTTATCCTTTGTCTGCTTTGGATAATAGGGTGTAAATGAATGAGAGAGTATTTTGAAATGATCTGATCATTTAGGATAAATATTCTACTTCCATGAATACAAATGACTGTTAGTAGTTTTCGCCTCACTCTGGAGTCCTGAGCAAGCTTTTAAAATTTTATATATACATTTGCTCACAAACTGGTTAGCCAAATGAATAAAGCAAAGGCAGTGAGCCAGGAAAATTTGCATCTGGATTCTCTGTAGGACTCTGGGAAAGTGTTGCCTTGCAGTTTCAGAGGCAAATTTATTTGTGTAGTACAGATGGTTGCCTCAAGAGCAGTTTGTAACACAAATTGCTATTATGCTGTGTCTTTCTCATTAATTTAGAACCAGGTCAGTTTTGTCCCAGTTACAAATGGATAAAAAGTCTGTCGATTTCAGACTTTCAATTATATATACACATATATAAAAATACAATAATTAATATTATATACATATATATGTGTGTATGTAGATATCTTAAAATATATCTACTTTAACTCAGGAAATAAGATAAGGATATGTGAATGATTCTGACCCAAGAGTCTGCCTCCCTCTCTGGAGGGAGCACTTTCCTCCAGCATATTTAGGGGTTGGTATTATGTTGATTCCTGAGTCAGTCCTTATAACATCTTCTACTTAATCCTCTCTTCTCTTCTCTGCTCATCTCATATCTGATCATCACTCAAACTACCTTCTAGTATAAAGCTATTACAGAGCTAAGAGGGTCTCCGTGGAGTTGTGCTCTTGTGGATTCAGTCTGATGGGGAAGATCGTGGAAAGCTCCCTAGGCGAAGCTTCTCTTAAAACAAGTCTTGTCAGATGCAAGGGAATAAGCTAGACAAGGGACAATGCTTTCCAGGGAGGGGACAGCACGGTGTACTTGTTAATTCAGGCAAAAGGGTGAATTTGGAGCTGAAAGGCAATACTGATAACCAGCACAGCGTGCTTGTAGACACGCGAAGTTGTTTGGCTTTGCCACAGTTAAGAGATCACCCTGCAGAGGTGACAAGATCATGAAGGCACTAGATTATGTAATGAGCATGATTTTGTAGATACAGGCACCATTTGCAGAATTTAGTGTGACTGACAACTATTTCCCTTTACTTCATATTTTGATTAGTTTTTTTCTGCCTGAGCTGAATCCAGCTCAATCTCCCACAGCACGGGTGACCTAGAAGTCTAGTTCTGTCTCACGTAGTTAGCGGTGCTCCTGAAAACATGATTAAATGCCCTCTCGCCTTGTCTCACATTCCCCCAGCTTCTTCCAACAACTGCTTGATTTGCTCACTATTTCCAAAATTAAACAAAAAGAGGATTTGGATACTTCATCTCTTCTCTAGCAGAGCATTCCACGACAGACTATAGCATGATCTACTAGCCTGACCCTGGATCGGCGGCCCTTAGGTGGGACCCCAGTCCTGGTGGCACCAGGAGGGGCGGCGGGGTAAAGATGCAGAAATCACTTAGAACGGAATGTGCTACCAAAGCTGTTCCCTCAGCGAGAACTGCGACCAGGACACGTGTCCATCACTTACTAGATGTGCTGCCTTTAGTAAGGGACTTAATCTCACAGAGCAACCAGACCTAGATTCTTTAAACTGAGAATGGGAAGTACTCAACTTGCAGAGTGATCATGAGATTTAGAGATAAATATGTACAAAGCATCTGCTTCATAGCCAGTGCTCAATAAATGGTGATAGACACACACCAAACTTTACTTTTCAAATTTTTAACAAGCACAACATGTTTAACTCAGTTTATAGATGATGCTTTTCCTAACCACCGCCTCTACTATTGAACATTTTAAGTTTTTCCCAACTTCAGTTTTATAATTAATGTTGTGGTAAATGCCACCATGAGTATAGTTTTATCTACTGAATCATTTTTAGATAGATCCTTACGACATGCTTCATTAGAACAAAGGGTATGAATTTCTATGGATTTTAATGCATACTGTCAAACAGGGATCCAAAATGAATTAAGGAATAATTCTTAAAAATATTAAGTTTACAAATTATCTTGGGGACATACCTAAATAAATATTACACTTGCTTTTTTTTCTTTTTTTTTTCTTTAACAGATGTAAGTGGTATTTTATTTCTGTTTAGATTTGTGTTACTATGATTAACAATATTAGATTTTAAAATGTTTATTAGTTGATTTTCCTTTTCTGTAACTGGACTGTTCATGTACTTTACTGATGAAGTTTACAAAGTGTATATATTATATGAATAGATATCCATATGTACAAATATACACACACACATTAATCTCACTATGATACCCATCTCAATATACATTTTTATGTGTAATTTCATATATTTATAGATTTTCCACCTTGTCATACTATTTACAATTTCTGTTTTATATCATTGCGAGATTTAAAATGCATTCTAATATAAGGAACAAGTAGTCCCTTTTCCTTTTTTTTTTCTTTTTTTTGGTTATTTACCATCATTGAGATGGTTGCTTAGAAAGTCTAATAAAAGGAGAGAAAATAAAACCCCTGAGGTGAGTGATAGAGAAAAAGTCAGGGAAAAAACAGGAAATTGTTGGAATTAAAAAAAAAAAAAAGGGATATAACAAGTGCAGCCAAGATTTTAAAAATAAAAGAATATTGTGAACAACTTTCTGCCCTTAAGTCATAAAACTTAAACAAAATGGACAATTTCCGGCAAATCCAAATGTTACTTACTAAACTCAAGGAAAGTAGAAAAATTGGATGGATCTAAAACTATGAAAGAAATTAAATCAGGAGCTTACAAGTCCACAGTCAATAGAGTACAGATAGACAACATAGATGAAAAGCCAACCAGCTTACACGTGGCTTCAGAATCACCGGGGCAGTTTCTAGATTAGGCATCCGGATAGTGAGTTTGGTCTAAGACTGATTTTATTAAAATTTGAAACAGCCCTGTGATGCCCCACTTCCTCTAGTGCTCTAATGCTACAGACTGAATATTTGTGCCCTCTGCAAATAAATTCATATGTCAAACCCTAATGTGATGGTATTAAAAGGAGGGGTTATTGGGTGGGTGACTAGGTCACGAAGGTGGAGCCCTCATGAATGGAATTAGTGTCCTTATATAAGAAGCCCTGGAGAGATCCCTTATCTCTTTCTCTGTGTGAGGACACAGCGGAAAAAAAAAAAAGATGGCCATCTACGACCCAGGAAGAGGGTGCTCACTAGACAATGAATCTGCCGGGGACTTGATCCTGGAATTCTCAGCCTCCAGGAACTGTGCGAAATAAGTGTCTGCTGTTAACAAGCCACTCGGTTACGGCAGTTTTGTTATAGCCGCTGAGACAAACGGAACCGCCTGAGCATGTGCTTATTTTGCCTAATGGCTCATCGAGGGTCCTTTCTCTGTCTCTAAAATTCTCTGGATAAGTGTTTAATACTATTCATGTTCTACTCCCATGTTATGCACTGAACTCTGTCTTCCCCAAATTCGTATGTGAAGCCCTAGTCCCCAGTGTGATGATATTTGGGGACAGGGCCTTTGGGAGGTAATTAGGTCAAGAAGATGGAGCTCTCATGAGATTAGCATAAAAGAATCTCAAGAGTGATGCCCTGTCTCTCTCTGCCACAAGAGGATACAGCAAAAAGGTGGCCACTGTAAGCCGGGAAGAGGGCTCTCACCAAGAAGTGGACCATGCTGGCACCTGGATCGTGGACTCCCAGCCTCCAGAACCGTAAGAAATAAACGTTTCTTGTTTAAGCCACCCACTCTATGGTATTCTGTTATAGCAGCCTGAACAGACCAAGACACCCTACTATACTAACATGAACATATAAAACCCAATCCTTCTTATGACTATGCTCTGAAATATATTTACACTTTTATAATTGAAATACTTAAGAAATTCATCAGGAGAAGGGTATTCAAGATCTAGCCCAGCTATTGTGTAACTTATATATTGAGGGTTTTTCTTGTTGTTCTATTAAAATATGCATCATGATGCTTCCCATTGGAAGTAACAGAAAAACCAACCCACCCAATTTGACCCAAGCAATAAAAAGTCGACCAGCTGGCATTTACACGAAGTCCAGAGATGGGGCATGCTCCAGGGCTGGCTGTTTGAACGACTCACTGTGTCATCAAGAACAGAGGTTCTTCCTGTCTTTTCGCTCTGTAACCTCAGGATCTGTACCATTCCATGTCCGGTTCTCCTCTGGGTTGTAGGACAGCTGCCAGTTACAGTAAGGTCTGCTGATTTCTTTATTTACATACAGCAGATGAGAGAAACTGCCTCTCCCTAAGCCAACAAATGGGAAGTCTCTATCTTCAGTCTTTGGGAGACATTAATACCCCCTCGTACAATGGTAGGGCTACGTCCTTGAAACAATCACTGGTTTCCTAACCAGGGCCCATCAGTGGAGCTCAGTCAGTTCCTCAAAGCTCATTGCTGCCACACAATGGAAAGTGAGAATGAATGCTGAGGAATCGAGCGCTCTACCCGCTACAAAAGATTTGCTCAGGAAACACTCATGTTTTTGCTGAAGTGCCACTTATTTGCACATTCATTTGGGAATTTGCTATATGAAAGGAATTAATAGTGTTTCTTCCAACTGGTGTCCGAAGTAGCTCTTTGCAAAGGTCAAGTGCTAGTCTGAGATCGCTGTTAAATTTCAGGCAATTTATAAAGTATCGAGACTCAAACATAAATAAAAAGTGTAAACTGATTTTTTTTTCAACCTAATTGGAAAAAAATGTCAGTTGTCAGATAAATCATTTAAAGCTAAAGGCTGTAGCTAAATATTACGGGCAATGAATATGTCCAAAGACATGCAGGAGAGAGTCTTTTCAATCCAGGCAAGACCATTCCCCTGACAATCTAAGGCTGCCCTACACCACAGCGTCAGTGCCTAAACACTAAGACATAACATCCACTAGAAAGCATCAATGCTTTTTATCTGTAGAAAGTTTGCCAGTGTGACAGCACCTCCATGTACAGAATACACGCCATTTTCTCTTTAGAATTTGTATGAGAAAGTCATACAGGCACATTGTAACAAAACTCAACCAGCATCAATAGAGGTAGTAAAAACACAAACGTAAGTCTCTTCCTCACTTTATTTCCCCAGAGTCCCTCTCCCTAAAGCCCTAAAGGCTTACATTTATTAGTTTCTTATGTGTCCTTCCCCAAATATCCTATATATAAGCATACAAATGGAAACATTTGCTCCATGCAGTTCTGTACTCTGCCCACGTTCATTTAATGACGTTTTCATACAAACAGAGTGACCTAAACCTTGAATAGCTGCCTGGATATATCTCATCACCTTGCAGCATCTGAGCTCAGACAAAGAATGGGATAGCAAGGAGTCAGCCGATGCCCAGGCAGGGAAGATGCAGTTAATAACAAAGGTCTGGAGGAAAGCACCACAGCACCTGAGGGGAGGGGGGAGACCTGCCAACAAGGGGTAAATGTGACGCAGGTAAAGGAGGCTGGAGCCTCACAAATTACCTAAGGTTGATTTTTAATCATCCAACAAGTTAGAGACGAACTGAAGAATTTTACCATGCTTCTGAAAACGAATTCTTCACTAGATTAATAAAGGTTTTTTTTTTTCTATTTGTGGACATGGTTTTTGAATGGGCAATTTTTGAGGAAAAGCCTTACATCTCAGCCTACTCCAGTTGGAGCATGCCTGTATTTGAGATTCTTTAATTCACCACTAGATGGACCTATTTGATATTTTGTCTTCCAAGAAACAATGGTTTTACGTGCAGTGAGGTCTTCCTAGCAAGGATTTAGATCACTGATCTTTTTTTTTTTTTTTAATAATTGAAGTATAGTCAGTTTACAATGTTGTGTCAGTTTCTGCTGTGCAGCATAATAGTTCAGTCATACATATATTCGTTTTCACGTTCTTTTTCATTACAGGTTACTACAAGATACTGAATATAGCTCCCTGTGCTGTACAGTATAAACTTGTTGGTTATAGACCACTGATCTTAAAACAAGATTTATTTGAGTTTAAAAAAAATCATTCACACAAAAAAATGAATTAACTGTACTCAGATACTTAAACAATGTTGATAAAAACAAATGCCTATATGTTAAACCTGACTTAAGCAATAAAACACAACCCAATAAATCTTTCAAGCCCACCGTGCTCCCTCTGTGAACTTCTCCCTCTCCTTCTCATCTGCATGAAACCACCATGCTAAATGATAAATTACAGGCTACTTTAAAAAATAGTTTTAATTTTTTATTGAAGTATAGTTGATTCACAATGTTGTGTTAGTTTCTGGTGTACTAAAAAAATAGTTTTATGATATATGATGTATCCCTAAAAGATATAATGTTTAATTTTTCCAGGCCTTGAAACGTATATAAAAGAACTCATTTTATATGTATTTTCATGCTTTTCTCAGTCATCTTTCTATTTCTGAGATTTATCCATCTTAATGTGTATAGCTTTAGTGCCTTTTATAAAGTGCTCTATGCTATTGTGTCATATAAGCAGACTAAAATTCACTTATCCATTTGTCGGTAGTCTTAAGGTGAGTAGGTCCTGGGACCCAGGTCGAAGTTTACAATAACCTACATGTGTGTGAGGTAAGAAGTAAATGTACGCATGCGCTAGTAGCATGAGTCCGCATTCTGAGCAATACGCATGCGCAGGTATAATAAAAGGACAAGTGCGGACGCCGGAGAGCCTACGCATCCCGCTGGTACTGCAATGAAGTGCATTATGTCGGCTCCTCGCGCCTTTTTCCAGTTGGGCAGCTCACCTCCTCAAACCCCTCTTCAGCCTCCTTTGGCTGACACCATTTCAGTGAATTTGGACTTACTTTTTTTTGTTGTTCAACACTAGGATTTTAAGATTCTCATTTTTATTCATGCAACTAAAATATAGGTGGATCAAACATTCTTGCTGTACAATCTGTATCTAATACGAGTATCGTTCTTGGAAGTCTGACCCTTCAGCTTATTTTTTTTTTTTCTGTTGACTCTTGTTTATTTGGGGTTGTTTCTTCATGTTTTAGTTTTAGTAATTAAAAAAAAAATGTGAGTGCATGTTCCTTGGCTGGAAAGTTTCTCTAAAAATAATATTTTGCTTTTGTTTTTTCCTCCATGCTAATATACTTTTAATTAACCACAAGGAGCTCGCATCTTCTTTCACCTGAAAATCATGTCACCTATCGCTCTGTTTGGCTAACATCCTCTGTCTCTGTCTTTGGCAACGGTGAAGCACCTAGTCTTTCTTTGAAGCACAGAAATCCACGGTTTGTCACCTTCAACAATGAGTATGTTGGAAAGCCTGATGGCGACGGGCTTGCCATTGGCATCCTGCACGTGAGCGGTGTGAAGCCAGGCTGCCTCTCTCTGTGGTGGGTTCGTCACTCTGTGCTGGGTTAGCAGAACTTGATGAAATGGCTAATCGATTCGGCCACGCTCCAAATCAATTGAGAAGATGTCCATCTGGGTGGTTCCCCAATAGAGCCTCCTCATTTCACAGAACTTATACTTGGCCTCCTCAGGCACAATTTGATGAACAGCAAAGTGACCCTTGGGTCACAGATCACGGCGAAATTCTCACCACTCTGGTCAGTGTTGATGGCATCCATGAAACTGTGGGTTTTTACAGCAGTCTGCAGCCTGCCATCCATCTTAAGGAAACCACTGTGTGTAGATCTTTGCTTTCTGTCCCGTTCTGACACACTTGATTCTGTTCCTTAGTAAAATGATGAGATGAGAGGGAGCAGCTCGCTGGGCCCAGAGGACACACAAATGGTAAAAACATCCATTAGGATGTCCAGCAGCCAGTGAGCTGCTATGTCCTTCAGGACCATGAGTCATGACTCCTCTAGGCGTAGAAAGAGCTGAAATTACTGTTTTACATAAATTACACCAGGAATATTTGCTTTATTTCTGCCAGATGTCTAGGGCAACACCAATCTTGGCCTACTTTAAAATGAAATCTCAGCCTTGTGGTACTCAGACCGTGTGGGAAGGATGAACTATGCCCCCAAGACACATGCATTTAGCCTTGTGGTTCAATATTCTCAGCAAAGACCTATCTTCCTTCCTTCTTTCCTCCTTCCATCCCTCCCTCCTTCCATCCCTCCCTCCTTCCCTCCCTTTCTTCCTTCCTTCCCTCCCTTTCTTCCTTCCTTCCCTCCCTCCCTCCCTCTCTTTTCCTGCTCATCCTAGAGCAAGCCCCAGCAGACAAGCCTCCCTGTGAATGGATATGCTCTACATCCGCCCTTCCTAGAGTTCAGGCTTATGCTGGAAGCTTGGATTCTACTTCCCACCCTTCTCTGGATCCTGACTTTGCCTCCTATCCACTAGAGAACATTAAAATCCAAGTTCCAGGCCTTCCGATTTCAAGTCACAAGGTAGTGCTGCTACCCTAACAATAACAACCAACCAGATAAGCTACAAAATCATTGTTTTTTTAAATCCACCAGAGATCTGAGGGCAGAAATAAACCCAACTAAGCAAAAATGCAGAACTAAAATCTAGCAATTGAGGAGTCCTTCCTTTAAGAGTAGAGACCTACAGGTGTTTTCATCCTAGCAGAGCAGCTAAGACAGGAAAGACTCCATCCTAGTAGGGGATAAGGAGAAACCAGCCATACTTCAACGAACTTGTGAAGACTGCATGTGATCTAGCATGACGCAGCAGGATCCCAAGGAACGCCAAGCGCAGAATGAGGACGCGGCAACCTGCCAAGTATCTCCCAGAGGCCTTCACCCAGGGCTAGATAGTGTGCTGAAGGCTGGAAGGAGAGCAGAGGAGCTTAGAGAGATGCCACATAAGGTGCTGGGACCTTTCCCAAGTTAAGATAATGGCCCCGTGCTGGGTAGGAGCAAGGCAGAAAGAGGAGAAATCTGTCTGAGGCACTCTGGGCTTTTACTGAGTGCAAAGCAGTAACTGCCTGACTGAAAGCAGACAAGCAGAGCATAGAGAGATGTCCTTGGGTGTATAGAGATAGGGATGGAACTGAAGGACAAAGAAAAATTCCAAGTGACTCAAAAAGCTGGAATCCAGACTGTGAAGCAGAGAGGAATCACTCGTGGTTCATAAAGCTGGTGTCTGGGCTGTAAATCAACAAAGAAGCTTCTGATGTCTTACTGGTACTTACTGGGTGCTTCTGCAGGGCCAAGGACGCTCAGCACCCTGACAGAAGAAGGGCTGAGCAATTTTTCTGGGGAAAATATTGTTTACTCCAGCCTCTACTGTTGTTTTATACACGGCGTCCAATGTACAATTAAAACTATGAGACACACAAAGCAGCAAGAGAATGGAAGAACCCATGATCATGAAAGGAAAGGAGCAGACTGGATGATGAATCAGATATTCGAATTATGAGACACAGGGACTTTAAAATAACTATGAAAATGTGTTAAAGGATCTAGGGGAAAAGCTGGAGAACATTCACAAACATATGGGGAATGTCAGTGGGGAGATGGAAGCAATAAAAACGGATCACATGGAAGTCCTAGAAATGAAAAATATGGATCGGCAGTGAAGAATTTATTCTTTGGGATTAAGAGCAGCCTAGGCACAAAGGCAGAAAAAGACCTTAAACTTAAAGATAGTAGGAATTATATAAACTGAAACACACACACACACACAAAGACAGAAAATATAATAACATATTTGAGATCTATAGGACACATATGTAATCATATATGTATACGTAATTAGAGTAGCCGAGTAAAAGGAGAAAAAATGCAGCAGAAGAAATCGTTGAAGAGATAATGGCTGAGAATTTTCCAAAATTTTTGAAAGATGTCAATTAAACAAGCAAGATACACACACACACACACACACACACACACACACAGAGCACCTCAGCACATCAGACTCAGACTGCTGAAAAACCAAGATAATAGAGGAAATAATAAAAGTAACCATTATATATTACATACAGGGAAACAACAATAAGAATTATTGCTGACCTCTCATTAGAAACAAGGTGGGTCAGAAGATAAGGAAAAGACAACTTATAAGGGCTTGAAGAAAAAATAAAGATGACCTAGAGTTCTATATACAGCAAAATATATCCTGCAAAAAGCAAAGACAAAATATAGACATTCTCAGATCGATGAAAGTGAAGATTTCATCTCCAGAAGAGCTGCCACCGTGGGCTGAAAGGAAATGGTACCAGAAGGAAGCTCAGAGCTGAAGGAAGGAATGAAGAACATAGGGAAAGTATGCGGGTAAGTGAAAAAGACCAATTTCACACTACAAGCAGGATAAAAAGGTAATCCACAGAATGGGAGGAAATATTTGCAAATCACATATCAGCTAAGGTATTAATATCCAGAAGATACAGAGAGCCCCTAAAACTCAACAACAAAACTATAAAACCTCATTCAAAAACGGGCAAAAGACCTGAATAGAGATCCAGTGGCCAAGATAGCACAGTAGGAAAACCCTGAGCTCAACCCCTCCCACTGGCACACCAAAATTATAACTATTTACAGAGCCACTATTAATGAAAACTAGCAGAACAGATTTTCCACAACTAAAGATATAAAGAAGGAACCACAACAAAGCAAGTAGGAAGGGTAGACACACAATGTAGCCAAGACTTACAAGGAGGAGGAAGAACACTACAGTTGCAGAAGTTTTCCCCAAGGAGTGAGGGGTCCCAGTTCCATATCGAGTTCCCTAGTGTGAGCCTGAGGGTCCTTCACTGGGAAGAGGAGCCCTCAGAACATTTGGCTTTGAAGGTTTGCAGATGGAGAGCTGGAGGGCTATAAGAAACAGAGATTCCACTCTTAAAAGGCTCATGCAAAAACTCACATGCTCTGAGACATAGATCAGAGGCAGTAGGCTGTTACCAAAAAGACGCAAATAACAAGCGTTGACAAAGACGTTACATTCCCCTGTTGGTGGGAATGTAAATTGGTGCAGCCACTATCGAACACAGCATGGAGGTTCCTCAAAAAACTAAAAATAGAGCTATCATATCATCCAGCAACTCCACTTCTAGGTATTTTTTGGAAGAAAGCAAAAACACTAACTCAAAAAGATATATGCACCCCTATGTTCTCTGCAGCATTGTTTACAATAGCCTAGAAGCGACATGTCTCTTGAGAGATAAATAGATAAATATATATATTATATATATACATGTCAATTATATATATAATATTACTCAACCATATAAAAGAATGAAACCTTTCCACTTGCAACAGCACAGGTGGACCTGGAAGGTATTATGCTAAGTGCAATAAGTCAGAGGAAGCCAAAAACTGTATGATTTCACTTACATGTGTAATCTAACAAACAATACAGATGAAGAAACCAACAGATCCACAGATACAGAGAACAAACAGATGGTTGCCAGAGGGGAGTGGAGTGGGATGGATGAATGAAATAAGTGAGGAAGATTAAGAGGTACAAACTCCCAGTTGCAAAGTGAGTCACAGAGACGAAATGGACAGCAATGGGAATACAGTCAGTGATGGTACAATTACTTTGCATGGTGACAGATGAACGAGACTCGTCATGGTGATCATTTTGTAATGTATAGAAATATCAAATCACTATGTTGTGCACCTGGAACTAATGAAAGGTTGTATGTCAATTAGACTTCAATTAAAAAAATTATCCATAAAAAAGGCTTGAATAGACATTTATCCAAACAAAATATACAAATGGTCAATAAGCACATGGAAAGATGCACACCAAAACTGCAATGAGGTGCCACCTCATATCCATTAGGATGGCTGCTAACAACAACAAATCTAGAAAACAGCAAATGTTGGCAAGGATGTGGAGAAAGTGGAACCCTTGTGCATTGGTGGTAAGAATGTGCAATGATGCAGGCACTGTGGAAAACAGGATGGTAATTCCTCAAATAATTAAACATGGAATTATCATACGATCAAGCAATTGTACTTCTGGGTATACACCCAAAAGAATTGAAAGCAGGGACTTGAACAGATCTGTGTACACCCACATTCATATAAGCATTAGTTACCAGAGGAAGCATTACAAGCGTCCATCAACAAATGAATGAATAAGCAAAATGTGGTCTGCACATACAATGGGGTATTATACAGCCTTAAAAAGGAAGGAAATTCTGACACATACTTCAACATGGATGAACCTTGAGAACATTAAGCCTAAGTGCAAAAAGCCAGTCACAAAAAGACAAATACTGTATGATTCCACTTATGTGAGGTACTTAGTACTGCTGAGGTCACAGAGACAGAAGGTCACATGGTGGTGCCAGACACTGGGAGAAAGAGGGAATGGGAAGTTACTGTTTCAAAGGTGTAGAGTTTCAGTTTTTCAAGATGAAAAGGGTTTTGGAAATGGATGATGATTGCACAAAAATCAAATGTACTTAATACCACTTAACTGTACCCTTATTGTATTGCTATGCTGTAAAATTTAAACATGCCTGGATAATGTGAAGAAGATGTTTCTAAAGTTGAGACAGAAATGAATATACAATAAAATGCACATATGCTAAAAATATTTCTCTAGACTTTTGTAACCACCTGACCTACACGCAATTCAACAGGTATTTTTATTAGTACCTATCTTTACCTGGTCTTTCCAAAGCATTCTTCTTGGTTTTCACAAAAACAACAAGTCTTTTTCTTTGCAGACTCAAATTCTATCAATGTACGTAATTTACTTACGTAATTACGAGGAGTATAAGGGAAATAAATACCCTGGGAACAAACACAATGACCTTTGGTTAGCATTACAAAGCTGGTAGAAGCAGAGATGCAGGGATAAAGTGAAGGCTGCCAGCCATAAGTCTTGGTGCTTCCTGGGGATTAGCTGGAATATTAGAAAGGAGACCGCGAACGTGAGTTAAGTGGAGAGTGATTAGAAGAGCTGCTTCTACTGTGCTCACCGGTGTACTTCTCTGCGGTAAGAGACCACAGCTGTCATCTAAATTTCCAAGGGATCTTGATATACGTACTGTAAGTTAACTAAGATCTAACCATGGGGCCAGGTTGAGGAACAACACTTTGTCTTCCTATGGTCTGCTTTGGACTCTTGTGCACCCACCTTTTTTTTTTTTTTTTTTGAATACTCCTTTTCCCCTAAAAAATAAACCCATGCAAATAGATGTTTGTGAGCCAGTGGCCCCTCTAGTTTATCAACGTCCAGACTCTAAATCTCAGCTGAGAATCTTCCAAGTGAATGAGGCCCCTAACGCCACTCAGGTCAAATGTCCCACCCTCAGAGATGCTGGCTCTGACCATGCTGTCTAAGATCAGTCCTTATCACTTTTGATCCCTTTACTCTTTTGTTTTGTTTTCTTCATAGCATTTATCACGACCTGACACTGTAATATCTCTCCGACTATTTATTTATTAGTTGTTTTCTGTCTCCTCACCAGTACATAAGCTTCATGAGGGCAGGGACGTTATTTCTCTCAATCACCAATACATCTCACGTGCATAAAATAGTGTCTGGCACTTACCAGCCTTTCCATACCTATTTATTAAATGACTGAATGGTTTCTTTATATCCTTACGTCCCAATCAGAAATGCAGGCAGGGATTGTAGCTTATCTCTGAATTCCTTGGCACTGGCTGGTTGGTACAGAACTTTGCAAATAATGAATAAATAATCTATCCTGAACATTGTTTCTGAACAGAGAAAGCACATGGAAAAGCTGCATCCTAGGATGCTCCATTAACATACTTAAAAATTTTTTTAAAAGACTGTTCTCAGGGGAGGGTATAGCTCAAGTGGTAGAGTGCATGTTTAGCATGCATGAGGTCCTGGGTTCAATCCTCAGTACCTCCACTGAAAAACCAAAAAAATCTAGTTACCTCCCCCCTGCAAAAAATAATAATAATAATAACTTTTTAAAAAAAGACTGTTCTCTTGGGTTAATTTATTACTACTTGGGGTTGCCAAGAGCAGACTGCACAATTTCAAACCTTGGGAACCTTTAAGTCCCGAGAATAAAACACTGCTAATACACACTCGATGACAAAAGTCTAGCTATTCACGATATTATATTTAAAGTTTACTTACCATTTCTACGTCAGATTTCCCAATCCTTCAAGAGAAGTCTGTTATTTTTTAATATGAAATTAATTAATTCAAAGGGAATAAATATATCTGTGGACTAAACTAATCACACCAGCAAGCTTTATCCTACAGCAATCACACATTTGGAAAACCACATTTTAATTTTTTCCCAGAAATGAAGGTAAAATTCTTAATCTAAAAAAAAAAAAAATCAAAGGATGAAATAAGAGCAATAGCAAAGGAAACAAAGGTGAAGAAATGTGATTTAGAAAGCAGGAAGCCATTTCACAATGTATACAAGTATCAAGCCATTATGTTTTATACCTGAAACTAATACTATATGTTAATTTTTAAAAGAAAGAAAGTAGTTGGCAAGCCACAGATATTCAAAACAATCATATAAAAGGTTTTCATGATTGGAGTCTAACACTCCCCTACGCTGCAGCACTTCTGATGGTCCTGTAAGAAAACAGAAACGTTCTTTCTTACGGTTAGTCTTCTCTCACTTTCCAGTATTTCCTTCTGTTTATCACTCTTGAGGGAGCAAAAACGAAGGACTAGTTGGATTTCCTTCTAATGGTCAAATTCACTAGAGCACCGGTTCTCAAACTTTATCAAACATTAGCTCATTGCAGAGTTTGTTAAACCCAGCTTCTTGGGGCCTCCCCGTGTTTCTGATCTAGCAGACCTTGGGTGGCACCCCCAAATTTGTATTTCCAGGAAACTCCCAATTGGTTGGGCATTGTTGGTTAGACTTCGAGAAGCACTATATTAAGGCTTCCAAGAAGGTCTATTTACAAGTATGACCGTTGCAATTCACGTTCAGAAAAGTTTACAACTACAAAAATAAAAGCTACACACTCCCACACGAAGGCCAAAGGCTACAGACATGTCCGATGAGTCCGCATACACTTGTTTTACCTGTATTATAAAGCTTTTGTGTCATTTCAACACCTACCTAAACTGTTTCAGCCAACCAATTCCTTAGAAAAGGTCAAGTTCCAAGTTGAGAAACACGTATTAGCCAATTGTCTGCCAGATATCTGGGCCTCCTCTTGATTAAGAAAATACCTCTGGATAAACAGCAAGGTCTTAGGGCGTAGCACAGGGGACTATATTCAGTGGCTTGTGGTAACCTGTAGTGAAAAAGAATATGAAAAAGAATATACATATATATCTATATGTACATGTATAATTGAATCACTATGCTGTACACCAGAAACTAATACAACGTTGTAAACCAACTATACTTAAATTTTTTTTAAGTTAAAAAAAAATGCCTCCCACGTTCACTTCAAATTACAGAAATGTCAGAGCATCATTTTTAAGATTGTTTGCATAAATAACGTAAAGCTGCTTGGGACAGGACTCGGAACTAAACACGTCAGCGCCCGTGAAAAAACAAACCCAACGAAAACAGAAGGTGAAACTCCGCCCTCCACCGCCCGGGTACCTGGATCAGGCTCCAGGCTTCCTGCAGTCGGCGGACTGCGCCCAGGGGGCGTGACTGAGCCCAGGGGGCGTGTCCGAACGCGCGCCGCCCACGTGACCGCTGAGAGACCCGCGCAGCCAAGTCGCGCGATTTGCCGTCATATCAGCTTATGCCGCCGGCCGCTGATTGGCTGGCAGCGCGGGCCGCCCGGAGCGTGGGGGTCAGGCCACGCCTCTCCCTACCTTGCGCGCCTGCTGACAGCCCTGCTACCTGCGGGAGTCTAGTGGACGCAGCGGCCACGGCCACGGCCCCGCAGCGGCCGAGGCGGCGGCGGACCTTCTCTAGGTAGGGACGACGGGAGGGTGCGGGAAAGGAGGCGGAGTACATCTGAGCGGGACGGGAGAGGAGATGGAGAAAAGTGGGTGGGGAGACACTGGCCGGACGCACCCGGGTCGGGAAGCCGAGAGTGCGTCGGCCCCGCTTCGCCAGCCTCCCGCGGGCGTTTGTTGACTGCCTCCTAGATGAAAGGCGCTGGGCAGGCGCTGGGGCTCTGGCGGCGAAACTGGGCCTGAGGACTACGGCGCTGACCAGGAGCAGAGACGAGCAGGTAGCCGGGTGTCTTGAAAACAACCTGCGAGGCGAGAGCTGTGATCGGGCGAGTGCGGGGCGCAGGGGACGCACGCCGGCCCGGCGGGGGCGGGGAGGGGCGGGTGGGAGGCCGGTAGCGCTGGAGACCTCAGGTTAGGGGCCTCTGCCCTGCCAGGGGGAATATTTTAGGACGCTGAGGATGCTTGGACCTGAACAAAACACACACGTGTGGATGGGCGTGAAGAAAATGAAATGCTTGATGTTGGCTATCGCGAAATCTCTTCTCCAGGGGAAGTCTGTCCACTGAACAGCAGTGCTTTACTTGAGACAGACTTCCCCCTGTTCTTGGAGGATTTTTTTTTTTTTCTTTTAAGGGGCAAAGGAATTAAGCTGAAGGACTGGTCATTAATCTGTGACCTGATCATCGCAGTGCAAGCCCCTGTCATTGCAATGTAATTAGGGTAGAGGGACAACAATCCACAGTTTGAGAAGACCAGAAGGGGAGGGAAACGATCTATTGTTTTCGCTTACAAATAGGAAGAATCGTGTCTGCTAGAATCCCTGTGTAACAGCGGAGTAAATTTGGAGGTGGTGTAGGAGGTAGTTTTCAAACTGGAAAGTTTGTGGTAGCTAGATATTTAGCCAAACCTTTTAGCAGGTTATGTGTCTTTGTATCAGCATCGATTATTTTTCCTTTTTTGGTTTCTAATGATTAGCATTTAAAAAACAGTAAATCCGTGACCCTTGCTCATTTACAGAGTGCTTTTCCATTCGTTATGTGATACAATTACCATGGGATACTCAGAATTCCCCGTCTGCATGCATAAATAATATAATGTAGTAGCTAAGTGGGATCCAGGGTCGAATCAGGTATCAAGTCCCGTGGGTTATCTTACTCCTAAAGCTCTGATGAATGTGTCTCTTCTTAGCACTATTGCCTGAGGTCAGGTGGTCATCTTCTCTAGGTGAGTCTACCAGCAACCTAACTCTCTGCTTCTCATCAGTACAATCTGGAATTTTTTTTTATGAAATATGGGTTTAATTATACCTCTTTCCTGCTCAGAAATCTTGAGTGTCTCCCAGTCGTGTATGAGGGAAAGTCCAAATTCTTTAGCAGGACAGTAGATCTCTTCACAATCTAACACCAATTTCCTTTGACCAGATTCATCCTCCAACATTTTTCCCCCTCTCCTTCAGCCCATCACACTGTTCAGCACCCACAAACTACATCTCATGAGCCATGAACATAGCATGACTTTCCTTGCCTTTGCAGTTCTTATTTCTATTTGAAGTAGTGACCCCTAATCTTTTCTTTCTGGTAATGCCCTTCAAAGCCCAAATCAAAGGATTTCACTATAAAGCCTTCTCCCGTAAGCTGACATAGTTGTGTTGTCTTTTCTGATTTCATAGAATTTGCGTATATACCCGTATTACAGCACTGGTCATATCGGTGTAATTATTTGTTTCCATAGTTACCTTACCTTTAAGGTGGATTTAGACTATATCTTTTTATAATCTTTATGTTCATTACCTAGTGTATTGCTTGATATTTGTTATTTGAGTGAACTAACAGTATATGATGAAAGACATGTCAGTATCTGGCATTTGGCATTTGTTAATTAAAAATTTCTTTTCATGTCAATGTGAGAAAAAAAAAAACTTTGCAACTCATAGCACAAACAAGGCGCCAAATGCCCTAATAAGTAAAAAATTTCTGGAATTTGATTTTAAGAGACTGAAAACTCTGTGGCAATTTCCAGAATTATTTTCTATTGCTGTTTTTCAAAAGTTTCAGTTGTAGACAAGGGATGTTTTAGAACTCTGGACACATTTTCTTCTACAAACAGTGCAGTGAGGAACGAGGGAGTAGATCATAAATGATAGATTCAGTGGTTGGCTCACAAAAGCTGACCAGAAAGGTGCTGAATTATATACAGGATCATGAGCCTAGAATTGACCAAAGGTTTTCAAAAGTGCAAGCAACTGAAACAGGAGTTGGCAAACTTTGCTTTTAAAGGACTGGATGATAAATGTTCTAGGCTTTGTGAGCCATCCGGTCTCTGTTGCAGTGACTCAACCTTAACTTTGTAGTAGAGAAGCAGCCATAGACAGTATGTAAACATCTGGACATAATTGTGTTCCAACAAGGCTTCTTTATAGAAACAGGCTCCGGGTTTGGCCCATGGGCCACAGTTTGCCAGCCCCTGACTCGAGGAGAAGAATACATGTATTCTAGTTCTCAGTGCCAAGAATACATCTCCCTTTGTTCTGTCAGTGGGGAGGCTTTTTCTTCCATCCTAAGAACAGATAGTCCCTGACTTCTGTGGTTGTGGTCGCCGCATGGATACCCTTTAGAGAATTCATCTAAAGTCTCAGCGCTGAAGCAAAAATCTCTTGAAATATGAGTCCTTTTGGGAGAGGTACCACTGAAACATGCAGATAAAGGAGTAAACCATTTACCTGAGTACGTAGTGCCCTGTGTTTCACCCCTTTGCTATTTGCCATGTTGCAATAGGACATAGTAGAAAAGAAAACTAAGTTGTAATTAGATCTGGATTTAGGTCACTTACCAGCTTGACCCTAGAGAAGAAACTTTGTGGGACTCAGTTTCTCTAACCAAGCTTTAGTGTCCCCATGTAGAATATGAAGAGATTGGGCTAGCAATGATGTTTAAGACCTCTTCTGGCTCTAAAGATGGCCTTTGGGATTCTGGTAGCAGCAGGCTTGTACTGCACATGCTTATTAAAGCACGAACCTCATATATAGGTTTTCTGAAAAAGTTTTGCTTTGAGAAGTGTCACCATAGGTAAATAATTGTTATATATGTTTATCCTTTAGGGGCTAAAATGGATCTTGTACTCAGTGCTGCAGATTATTATTTTTTTACACCGTACGTATATCCAGCCACGTGGCCAGAGGATGACATCTTTCGACAAACTATTAGTCTCCTGATTGTAACAAATTTTGGTGCTTATAACCTTTATTTCTTCTTTGCAACACTGAATTATTATTTTGTCTATGATCATTCATTAATGAAACACCCACAGTTTTTAAAGGTAAGTGCTTTTCTTATCTATTTTTTAACTACTGAGACAATAAAAATAACAATGTGATGTGTTTATGAGATTTTCAGATTAAACTAATTATAATCTTTAGAGTTTCTGGATGGGTTAGATAGTTTTGGTAGGGCTAATTCCCTCTCTCCTTTAATTTAAACAAATAAATAAACCCTACTTTTTTTTTGAACTACAAACCTGATCTTGCTAGATACATAGACAAGAATTTCTTTGCTAATAGTGATGAATAAGTAAGCATATACATTTATGTAATTGTTTTAATATTTGACGAACTGAAGCATGTTTTTACTATGTACGTGTTTTTTTGACTAGACATACGACCCAAACTCAGCAGACTTAGACTTGTTAACAGTCACTTTTCTATTTCAGTTATTTGTTTTTGTCAGTCACTCCGAGGACTGAAAACAAAAATAAAGAGGGTTCAGGATGGAAGTTAACTATGAAAGAAACGATTATTCCGTAAATAGAAATTTCAACTAGAGATTTTGTGGGGAGAAAAAAAAGTTGCAGAATTTAAAATATTTGTTGCATTTGCTTGGTACAAAAGGACTTACACATCCAATCCAGAACCATTTGATGTTAGCTTTGTTTAACACTAGATTTTGTGATTTGTAAGTATCGGAAACTTCATTTTCAGAATCAGGTGTATCGAGAGATCAAGCATTCTGTCCAGTCGATGCCATGGATAAGCATTCCCACGGTTTTGCTGTTCCTGCTGGAGGTGAGAGGTTACAGCAAATTATATGATGGCATAGGAGAGTTTCCATCTGGTGAGTATACAGTAAAAATTTCAGGCACAGATTGCTTTCTCCAAACAGCCAAATCTGCCTTTCTTCTTCTTTTAAAATAATTGTAAATTGTTCAGTTGTTTTCAGTGTTCTACTCTTAAGCATTTGTGTCTTGCCACACATACATGTGCATTTCTTTAATTGCATCTATCAGTTTTAAAGTCTCTGTTGTAGATGATATTGTGCCCAGGGGAAGATTGGTGTGATCAGAGCTAGACCCTTGAATTTGTTTCCTATTATCTTTATTGAATTCAAACATCAAAAAAAAAAATCGTACATGATATTTATAGAAAATCAGAAAACACAGATTTTTAAAAATCCATTATCCTGCTGCCTAGAAACTGTAACTCTTTTGATGTGCAGCCTTCTGTTTTCCTATGCCTGTATACTTCGTTATTTATGCCACAGAGATGAAACCCTGCTATGCATGCTGGTTTGGACTCTTGATTTTTTTTTTTTTCTCTTAGCAATGTATATGCCCATATTCTCCTGTCAGTAAATAGTGACATTATACAGAATATTACTTACAGTGTCGCCTTGTATGGATAACCATAGTTTAAATGATCTGTAAGTTTTAGACCTTTAGATTATTCCTTGCTTTTCTATTATAAACAGTACTGCAGTGACTAAACAAAATTTTTGTGAAATTCTAGTATTATTTCATCAAGATACATTTCTGTATTAGAAAGAAAGAATAATAGTTAACATTTATTGCGTGTTAACATGCAGCGGCCACAGTTCTAAGCTGTTCACATGAATCAATCCATTTTACCCTATGTAAATTCTGTGACGTAGGCACTATGATTATGCGGCTTTTATACGTGAGTAAATTAAGTGTATGGAGAGTTTCAGTAACTTGCTGAGCTCACTTAACGAGTAAGTGGTGGGTCTGGAACTGGAACCCAAGTTAGCTGGCACCAGCACTCTGCTCTCTGAGTAACAGTTTAGTTATTTAACGGAAGGACCAAAAATTATACACCAGGGTGATGAATTGGCTAGGCCTTGAAAGGTGGATAGGACTATGAATAAAAATGAAAGGAGAGAGGCCATTCTGGATAGTGTGAGTAAAGGGACAGAGGTAAGACTTTCAGGATGTCTGGAGGACATGAAATGAACCAGCCTGGTCAGTACACAAACAGATAAGTTGGAAAGATCAGAAGGGATTGGGTTATGGAGTAAATGCTAGGCTTAAGGTATTTCATGGAAAATAAAATTCTAAGCAGGAGAGACAATATGTAAAGACATGTTTTATGAAGATGAATATGAAGGAAAAATAGATAACATTATTATCAAACATTTAAATAATAAAGATGCCATAGGAGTGTACTTGCTTCTGTTGTTTGAGGTGGGGAACTTGACATTTTTGTGAGAGGGCAATGAGCAGATCGCAGAGAGCCAAGGGGGATGGAGACTGTAATGTATGGAATTAACCAAAGCAGGCAGTTTACAGCGTTTGGGTCTAGGATTGCATTTTGTCATCTTAGGTGGACATGTAAAATGTAAACTGTGACCCTGGGAGCCGAGTCTTGATTCTGCTGTATCTTGTTGTCTCTCGTAGGCTGGATTCACCTCATTGTCAGTGTGCTGTCCTTCCTCTTTTTCACTGACATGATGATCTACTGGATCCACAGAGGCCTGCATCATAGACTCCTGTACAAGGTAGTCACTTGCAGGGGAACCTGTGCATCTCAGCGATGCGTAATTATAAATTCTGTCTTCATTTCCGGGAATTTCCTCTAACTTACTAAATAACCAGTAGCCATAGGTATGACTGCTACCAGGTACATTTTGTTTGTATTCTTCTTGATGGGTCTGGAGGGGCTGTGCTAAAATTTTACCACTTGGGGGTAAAGAAGGAGGGCATTTTGTAAAGTAATTTGCTAAATTAAAAGGGATTTTGTTTTAGTTAGATCATTTCAGCAACACGAGTATGAAAAGCTAAGTTGAGCGTCATGCTGGGCAAAGTGTGTGGCATTAATGTGGTGTCCTTTCCTTCCATAGCACTTACACAAACCCCATCATATCTGGAAGATTCCTACTCCTTTTGCAAGTCACGCTTTTCACCCTATGGACGGCTTCCTTCAGAGTCTCCCTTACCACATATACCCTTTTGTCTTTCCGTTACACAAGGTCGTTTATTTAGGTTTGTACATCTTTGTCAATGTCTGGACAATTTCCATTCACGATGGTGACTTTCGTGTTCCCGAAATCTTAAAGCCAATTATTAATGGCTCAGCTCATCACACAGACCACCACATGTTCTTTGACTATAACTATGGACAGTATTTCACATTGTGGGATAGAATTGGAGGCTCGTTCAAAAACCCCTCCTCCTTTGAAGGGACTGGGCCACTTACTTATGTGAAAAAGATGACAGAAGAAAAGTGCAACAGCCGTGCAGGAAATGGTTGTAAAAATGGAAAATCATTCAGTGGAGACTTTACAAAGACTGAATAGATTATTGCCCAGTTATTGAATATTTTTAATTAAGGAAAGTAATCTATGTACAAACAGCCAAGAGGCATAGCACAGAAACATTTGAAAGTCAGTGTTGTGGGCACTGCTGAGGAACGATCATAGTGGTAGATCCAGGGAACATGCTGTGAACACCAAGATTTTAAACCCCTGCTTAAAATACTGGATGCTGGTCTAAGGGACAAGTGTCTTTCTAGCCAACAGGTCTGTAATTTGTGTAGCCTCAACGATCTTTTACAAGGTAGAGGATAAGTTATTGAGAGGACTAGGTTATGTTCTTTTGCCTTAATTCATCCATATTCATTAAGTGCTAAGACTAAACACCATAACAAAGAAATACTAATAAAAAGACAATTCCTTGTTTCACAATGATTACATATTCAGAATCAGTATGGTAATGATGATATGTTGTGCTTTGTCCAAGTGGAGACCTCAGTGTGGAAAAAAATCCCAATAGAACATATTAGTGGCTGGATGACTTGATTATTAGCAGGTGTAATTAGATGATCGTCTCCCTACACAGAAAACGCTCATTCTCTGGGGGCATTGTCAAAGATTGCATTTTCCCAATGAATAACTGAATTGGAATTTTAAAAAATATTAATGCTACCACAATTTAATCCAGACTGGGGTTATTTAGAGATTTCGATGGTTATTGTTTTAAACCATTATTTAGTAAGTATAAAGTCATGTGTATGTGATTATATTTAGAAAGGGAAATTTGATGCCCAGATAATGTGTTTGACACTCTACTGGTTTTCCGATTCTGTTGATGCACTGCACTTTTGATGTTTCAAAGTTACAATCCTGTAATTTTCTGTAGAAGGAAGTGATTGCCAGATATTTAGGCCTGTCACTGAAGATCAGTTTTGAAATCTTATTTTCCCTCCTCTGTCTTCACTTTTCCCCACTTCCTCTGCAAAAAGATTTAATGGATACTTCCATAAAGAACTGTTATGTGTTGTAACATAAATATATTGGGAAAATACGGTTTGCAAAGGCATTCTATAAACTATTTATGTAAAATCAATAAAAGTTGATTATGACGGATTAACGTGTATCCATTAAAATATTATAACAGCACAGAGTATTCTTTGTACAAATTTCATGTCAGTTTGAAACCACAGAAATGCTGTGGATTGTCAGTACTTCTAGAGTATCTCCAAGTGCTTGATGTCAAAGGGAGAAAGAAGGGGGTTATCACTTTCTTTTTGTATTTCACATCTTTTATTAGAGTTGAGTGTTTTAGCAAGAGACCAGTCATAAAATTTAATGCTTGGGATCGGGAAGAAAATGTTGTTTCTCTGTCTGAGTCACTGTTACAGTTGCTTTGCTTCAGCATACCAGCGTGCCAGTTAGTGCTAAATGCGGCTGAGTGCTTTCCACTAGTCCCTGCAGACCCTCTGCCCCACTTTGCCCAAGAAGAAGAAGGAAATTCAGGAGAAATAAGCTTTGTTTCCCATAATAATGAAACCTAATATTTATTGAGCTTTTACCTTGATCAGCCTCTGTTTAAAGTCCTTGACATAAGGACACTGGGAGCCAGTTGTGTAACTTTTCCAAGGTTATTTCTCTCCCGTGTAAACATCCAGTGTGGATGCTTCTGGTCAGCGGACAGTTTCCAGGGTCATCTGACAGGTGGACTCCTTCCGTCCCAGGCTCTGCCGTTCTCCTGGTCCTCAGAGGCTTCTCTGTGAAGGAGCCTGCGGGGTGGGGGGGGAGTGCACGGGGAGGATTTGTAGGGGTTGGGCCTGGAAGTAAGTTGTGCATAACCCTCACCCATGTTCCTTTGGACAAAACTGAAGTCATACAGCCCATCTAACTCGAAGAGATGCTGGGAACTGTATCTGTGTGCCTGGGACGACAGGGTAGCCAGTTGCCTGAACAGCTAGCCATTTTGCCCTCCCCATATAATTTACTACTCTTGCTGAGGTCCCAATAAAGGTAGGGAAGGGATGAGTGAGCCCAGAAGAGTTTCAGCTTATCTATCACTGTATGTCTTAGTGCCCTTAATTCTGTAACTTGAGTAATGAGTGTTAAACTTTCCTCTAGATCCTTACCGCTAGCTAATAGAAAGGACATAATTTATGGGGAGAGGGAATCTTCCTCAAAGGTGTTGGTAATAAATTAGTCTCTGCCCTCCCACTGTTTTTCTTAAGTTCTAATTTTATTAAGCAGTACTATATTATAAGTAGTCAGACCACTTTTTTTTTTTAACACAATCACCACATTGTCCTGTTCTCCATTAGAAGAATTCAGACAGTGTTAGTGGAAGTGAGGATCTAAACACCTTCACATGGGGGTATCATGTGAAAGACTTTTCCGCTTGACTTTGCAACCTTTTGTAATTATAGGACAGAAAGGGAAAATGAAGGTTGCATTTTGCGCTTTTATGGTAGACGTTGGGAAATGGATGGAGGTGATACAGAACTTTTTAAAACTATAAGATAATGCATTTGTGTTGTTTTAAGGCAAAAAAAAAAAAACCCCAAAAACCCAACCCAGAGGCTTTTATTGAGTCGTCTTTGCTGCCTTTGACCCTGTCTCCCTGTCTCTGAATGCAGTGAAATCCCAACTTCTCGTTGCCCTGTATCATTTTTTTTCTCCCATCTTCAAGAAGTCAGGGACAGATTGACTGAGAATTATGAGTTCAGTTTTTGATACATGATGTTTACAGGCAGATTGTTTAAATAGAGATGATGTCTGGGAGGAAGATGGAAGTAGACAAGTCAGAACAGAGATTTGGGATTAACCCAGTGAGAAGAAAAGTTTGCGAGCATGAGATTGCCAAAGGCAGCATGGAAAAAGATCCAAAGAAACTAAAGGGAAAAGAGCTTCCTTACCTTGTTTTTCTAACATCTTCAAACTCAGAACCTTGACTGGCAGTCATATCAGCCTTTACTGCTTTCTGTCATTGTTACGTGTACCCTTTTTTATTCTAGACCTCACCCAGATTCTTTCAAAATATAGACCACGTGTCAATCGTTATTGTGTTAAACCTATGTCCTTACAAAACACCGAAGACATGGTTGATAAATACTTTGCTGAATGAATTAATGAAATGGTGGAAATGTCACTCTCTTCAGTGATTAATGAACCCCCACTAGGCGCCAAACACGGCACTAGGTGCAAATATTTAATATGCGGAATCTTAAATGCTGTCTTTTTGGCCAACAACTCATTTCTCATTTATTCATTAGCTGCCATTTGCTGAGTGCCTTAGGGGAGGCAGAAGGGGAAATAAAGAGGAATCAAAGATGGTCCTCACATTAAGGATGGACACAGGGGAGAGGATAGCTCAGTGGTAGAGTGTCTGCCTAGCATGCACAAGATTTTAGATTCAATCCCCAGTACCTCCAGTTAAAAAAAAAAGGGTAGACTCTCTCCTTTTTTCCCTCACTCAGAGTCATACCTTCCACTGGAAACAAAACCCACCAGTTCCCTGGATTCTGACCATACATGAATCAATAATACAAGCACTGATTAGAGAGTTGAATGAATCTGGTGGAGCTATTATATAACAGTGCTCTAGGTACAAAAAAAAAAGGGGGGAGATCCTCAAAATTATTGGTTGATTACACCAAGAAATGACAAGCCTAGAAGGATATTAACTTTAGCTGGAGTGTAATTCTTCTGAGAGGAATTATAGCTGCTCAGAGCTTTAAACATTTTTGAGTCCTGTCTGCCATTTGCTGAATGTATGCCCTTGATTTCTCCATCTGCAAGTTGATGAAAATACTGCCTACGTAATAAGATTCAATAAGTTAGAAACACTCAATTCAATGTTAACAGAGCCCATTACTCATGTAAATTGTGCTTAATGCCTCTTCTTTCTAGGTTCAGTGGTTATCGTCATCACACACAGGGTCAGCCCTCAATAGAAATCAGCTGCAGGGGGAGGAAAGTCTAGATACTTTGATCTTAAAATTGGAGGCTAGAAGACGGGAGGTGAACTAGAGACAGGGGGTACCGAGGAAAATCATAAGGACAACTAAAATCAATTATTTACCATAAATATTCTTTATAAGAGTTGTAAAATATCTAAATTACTCGTTGCTAAATAATTTTAAAATGCATTGCTGTAAGTTGTAAGGCCAGTTTGTAAGATTTTGAGATAAAGTAAAAGAAAATTAACTTCCCTGAAAAGTAAATTTATTAAGAAAGGCAAGAAGGAAGTGGTGTGTGAAACTTACTGTCAATGTGCTCTACTGTCAAGGCAGTATTTTGGTATGGAAAGAAAAATATTTAAAATAATTATTTTAATCAATATTTTAAATTGAACATTTACTTTATTAAAACACATTTAAAACAGTGCTTCTTAAATCTCTAAGTGCAACTTGGAGATCTTTTTATTAAAATATAAATACAGTAAAATGTGTATGAAAATAAGAGAAATGATGTTTTCAGTTCTTTGATTAACAAAATCACAAATTTGACTGAATTCTCCTAAATATTTAACACCATTTGCATATTTGATTAATCACATTCTCTTAAACATTTGATAAGAGATTTAATGTATCTGATTCATGCCCCTAAAAGGCAGGTGTATACTGGACAGATTTTTCTAAGCTCTTTAACAACTCATGGTTCAACTATACTCACGCATAATCATACTTAAACACAAAATAGCATAAATGATATCAAAAGTTAGTCCCTCAACTTTAAAATATTCATACATAATTTTATAAATAGACTTTTCTTCACTTTTTGTGTCATTTTGTTATGTCTTCCTCTATTTTAAGATTATAGTTTTACGAAGCCATTTACTTTAGATGAAAAGTTGCCCCTGTGACATGTGCTACCAAAGAAACAAATAGGAACCTAGAAACCTAGTTCGCATTCCTGTATTTGCAGTTAATTGAAGTGACATTTGCTTGCCCCTTCATTTGGATTTTTTTTCTTTTATTCAACTTAATGGAAATACAATTTACATAACAATAAAATGTACCCATTTTAGCGGTACAGTTTAGTGAGCTTTTACAAATGTCTACACTCTGTAACCACCATCCCCATAAAGACATAGAACGATTTCTTCACCAGAAAGTTTTAGCTCCCTTTGCAATCTCTCCCCAGCCCTAGGTAACTACTGATCTGCTTTCTGTCACTGGAGATTTATTTCATGTCAACTGAATCAGACAGTAGGTGCTCGTGTGTTTAGTTTCTTTAGCTTGCCACGTTTTGAGATTCATTCATGCTTCTGTAGTTTGCTCGTCTTGATTGCCGAATAGTATTCCATTACAGTCTATCACAATTTGTCTGTCTGTGTCTCTGTTGATGGATATTTGAGTTATATCTAGTGTGAGTTTATGAATAAAACTGCTACAAACACATGTGTACACGTCTCTGGATGGATCTCTGTTTCCATTTCTCCTCGCTGAACACTTGTTAGCAGAAATGCCAGGTCCTCTGGTAGGTGTATGTTTAACTTTATAAGCATGTGTCAAACTGTTTTCCCAAGAGGTTGTACCATTTTGCATCTCTGCTACCAGTAATGAGAATTTCATTTCCTACGTATCCTCACTAAAACTCAGCATGACCAGTCTTTATTTTTAGCCAGTCTAGTGGGCGTGAAGTAGTGTCTCATTGTGGCTTAATTTGCATTTTTCTAGGACTAATGATGTTAAACACCATTTCTCATGCTTTTTGACTGTTTTATATTTCTTGTGTGAAGTATCTGTTCAAGTCTTTTGACCATTAAAAAAAATGGGTTATTTTTCTTTGTGTTATTGATTTACAAGAATTCTTAATATATTGGCACAAATCCTTTATCAGATGCATGTATGTCAGATTTTTATTCCCATCTGTGACTGGCCTTTTCATTTCCCTAATTGTGTTTTTGCTGAGGAAGATTACTTAGTTTTGTTTAAGACCAACTTATCAGTTTTTGTCTTTCACAGTATTACATTTATGTTCGATCTAAGAAATACTAAAAAAAAAAATCTTTGCCTATCCCAAAGCAAGCCTGGAATTTTGGTGGGGGGAAGGGGTGTGTGTGTGTGATAGTTTTAATATAAATTCAAATTTTCAATAGATAATAGGCTTTTCTTTGTTCTTTTCTCAATTTTGATACACTATTTTTCAAGAAATTTGTTCATTTATCAAATTTGGTGCCATTAAAGTTGTTAGTGACATTCCACTATTACCTGTGGGATCTGTAATGATGGTTCCGTCTTAATTCCTGAGATTGACAATTTGTGTTTTCGTCATTTTCCTTGATCAGTATTGCTGAGAGAATATCGGTTTTATTAATTTTCTTTTTTAAAGAACCAACTTTTGTCTTTGTTGATTTTTCTCTATTGCTTGTCTTCAATTTCACCAATTTCTGCCTCTGTATCTACTTCCTTTTATTATTTTGGGTTTAAGCTTATCTTTTCTTCCCCTGTAACTTCTTAAGTTAGAACCTCAGATCATTGATTTATTTTTTTCCTTTTATAAATATAAACTTTAAAGTTATTTATTTATTTATTTATTTATTTATTTATTTATTTATTTATTTATTTATTTATTTATTTATTTATTTTTGTAGCGAGGTAATTCGATTTATTTTTAATTATTCTTTTATTTATTTTATAATGGAGGTACCAGGGATTGAACCCAGGACCTCGCGCATGCTAAGCACACACTTTACCACTGAATACACTCCCCCTGAACATAAACATTTAAAGCACAAAATTCCCTCTGAGGCCCGCTGTGACTGTACCCCACAAACTTTGATATGTTGTGTTTTCATAAATTTTCCAGTTCAAAGTATTTTCTATCTTCAGCGAGATTCTTCCCTGCCCAGCGGTGTGGCGGGCTGCTGCCGTGTCCACGTAGCTGAGCCAGCACTGCGCTTCCCAGAATCACTTTCCGGCATGGTTCTGGGTTAGCTCAGCCCCACACGTCACGCTGTGTGAGACAGAGATGATGGAGGTGGCGCGGCGCCACCTTCCTTTTTCTTTGGGGGGAGACGGGGCTGTCCGCGAATCACCGTTGCCGCTCGCTCACGTTGTGACGGCCCCGCTGGCTCGCCTGGTCGGCCTGGGGCAGCGTCCGGGCCCGCAGCAGCTGCAGCTCCTCTCTGGTCCCCGTCAGCTTCTCCAGATCCTAGACCTGGTGAGTGTTCAAGTCCACGGGGAAGGGCTCCCGCCCCGGATGCCCTTCATCTCAAAGTCGTGGTGCGAGAATGAGAGGTACCAAGCCACCATCGTTTAAGTCCCAGCGCATCCTCCCAAGTTCTAGGCTGTCCTTGCCCCGCCCCCCCATGCCCGCCTGCTTCATCTTTCCTTCCTGACTTCCTGCTCTGCAGACTTCGGATTCCAACACCAGACACAGAAACAATCGCCTCGTGTAGACTGTGTAACTGGCTTTCATAGTTGCCTGTGGTAAGTCAGATCCTTGCCTTCTGATGGAACACTGGTAAAGAACTAGGCAATAAAAGTGGTTCCAGAGGTCAGAACCTTAAGAAAGAGCTCTCTGAATGGGTCCTGTGTTATCTGCAGTTGTTTTCCGTCTGAAGTCATTAATGACCCTATGCACCACTATGTCTGAAATAAGCTACAAGGATACGTTGTACAGCTCAGGGAATACAGCCAACATTTTATAATTTTAGATGGAGTACAATCTATAAAATTTTGAATCCCTATGTTGTACATCTGAAACTAATATAATACTGTAAATCTACTATACTTCAATTTAAAAAAATTAAAAGGGGGATATTAGAAGTTCATATACACAGCAAAACAGTTACTTAAGTAATCACCTGTAGATACCTATAATTAAGGAAGGCTTTGGAGAGCCAAGTATTTGCTGCATAGGATGTTTTGGTGGAAACTATGGGGTAAATGGGGTTGGTTGATTGCTCCTAAGTATGCTGAGGAACTTGGGTAAAAAAAAAAAAAATGATAGGTTCATGACTTTAAATTCCCAGTTCAGGCTCACTTAACCCACAAGCTTCTATGGTTGCCCTAAAATAAATCCTACCTCTTCCAGTTGTAAGGCCAAGATTTCTGAAATCCACCTCAAGGTTTAACCGTGCACATAGCGAAAGGAATGTCCAACCTTACTGAGTTTTGTATGTTAACGTTATGGCATTGATGGGGAAGGAATGCGATTATGAAAATGGATAGAGGGGTATTAAAAGGGTTCTGTGCCCCAATTCCAATGTGTTTGTGGAGGAGGGGAGATTTCCCCACACCAACAAGCAATTGTTGGACACCAGCTGGATGCCCTACAATTTATCTCAATTCTAACACTATCAGAGAGAGAATCACATTCCACTGGCTTGTCCCACAAGACTGCCCTCCACTTCAAATGCCAATCACAAGTTCAGCTTGTTACCTGGACTTCTGAGCGACAGGCTCCATCAGAGGTTCCCAAGATCTGCTCCTTGGGTTTGATTGGCTACAGCAGCTCCTACAACTTAGGAAACTGATTTACCCACTAGGTTACCAGTTTATTACAAAGGATATTAAAGGATATGAATCAACAGCCAGATGAAGAGATACATAGGGTGAGGTCCTGAACAAGGAGCTTCTGTCCTGGTGGTTAGGGCCCATCATGGTGGCACATGGAAGTGTACTCGTTCCCCAACCTGGAAGCTCTTCAAACTCTCTCCTTTTGGGTTTCTATGGAGGCTTCATGACATAGGCATTAAGTCATTGATTGATTAAGTCATTGGCCACTGGCGATTGAGTCAACCTTCAGCCCCCCTCCCCTCCCAGGAATTCAGGGAATAGGACTGAAAGTTCCATCCTTCTAATCCCATGGTTGGTTCTTCTGGCAACCAGCCCCATCCTTAGATTCATCCAAAAGTCACTTCATTAACACCACAAAAGACACCTTTATCCCTCTCAGCACTTAAGTTCCAAGAGTTTTGGGAGCTGTGTGCCAGAAATGGGGATGAAGACCAGACACACACTTCTTACTATAAAGCACAGTATCACAGAAATATAGGAAGACTTCAATGAAACTGGGTACCTCCAACCCGTAAATCCTGCTGAGTCTCCTTTGCCAGTAGAAGAGAAGATTTTGCAGTACACAAAGTGCATTGGGGCAGCACTGTTCGGCAGAAAGAGATATGGCATACAAAAATCTGGGTTCAAACACTGGTTCTGAGCTTATGTTCCTTCTATAATGGAGGGATTAAACATCTCCAGTGTTAGAAGGAGCTCTACTGAGTACCTACCTTGTGCCCCTTATGTGCATGATCCTGTTCAACTTCTGCCAGCTTGGCACCAGTCCTGGATGTCCCAGATCAGGCAGCCAGATGGATGGGGACATGACCCACCTACCAGTAGGCCAGTTGCTGAGAACCCCCTGAGCCCTTCGTCACCCTGGGACCCAGCCCAGCCCACCATGGGGCCCAGGACCCGGCCCCAACCACCAGTGAGAGGACACCAGTCCCAAAAGCCCATGGGCCACAGCCACCCCGCAGCAGGCTGACACTAACACTGGGACCGCCGAGGCTCCGTAGCTGGCTTTGTCAGGACCCAGTGCACTTATCAGCGGGCTGGCACCTGCCCCAGGACTCCCCGAGCCCCAGCCCCACCCACCAGTGGGCCAGCATTAACCCTGGGTCTCCCTCGGCCCCAGTGGGTAGACACTAGCTCCAGGTCCTCTGTCCAGCATCCAGAGACCCCAAGACCCAGCTCCAACCATCAGTAAACAAGCACTAGCCTCGGGAGCTAGCCTCACCCACTAGCAAGAGTCCAAAGAGATAGAGCAACAGAGGAGAGTGAGAAAAGATGGAGGGGAGAAAAGCCTTGGGCTCCGTGGGCTCCTTCACGGCTAGAGAGCTGGTCTCCACCAGATCCTGCAGGCAGGGTCAGCCACCGCCTAAGGGGCTACTGGGATCTACACAGAGTGGGAGAAACACCCTGCCACCCTCCCGAGAGCAGATGGAGAGCATGCCCTCTGAGCCCTGTCTCTTTAATTAAACGCCCCACACTGGGTCGCCAGAGAGATAGTACAGGAAAAAATAAACGTGAGGCGTGAGATGGGCCAAGTCCCAGGTCTCTGTTGAGTCCCTGGGATGCACCCCGCCAAGTGTGGGTCCTTGGCTTCGCTCAGGAAAGAATTCAAGAGCGAGCCACAGTTGAGTAAAGGTGGGTTTATTCAGAGAGATACACACTCCATAGACAGAGTGCAGGCGAGGGTGTAAGAAAGGCAGATTGTGTTCTTCCCAGTGGGTTTTTCCTCCCGTTTTGTTTTGTTTTGTTGTTTTTCCCGGCTGAGGCTGTGTAGTTCCCGCGACCTGCCTGTAGGTGGCGCAGTTATACTTTGCCGCAGGTAACGCAGCAGGAAAAGCAGGCGCACCCACGCTTCATGTCTAGACGGAGGACGTGCATGGAATTATAAAATCTCCAGACAAGAGGGCTCTGGAAAGGTCATCTACTGCCTTCCTTGTCTTTAGAATATGTTGCTCCTCAACCAGCCTGGCGATGGTGCACTCTCCCTGCTGTGTTCCTTTTAATTGCATTTAAGGCTGCTCTGTTCCATTCCCAGCCAAGTATTTTCAGGATCCACAGCAACAAAAATACACCAAACAACAGCCCCCAGGTAAAATCCACCGTGTGCCTGTGCACACATCCTTTCCCCGTGAGACAACTCAACACTCTCGGTGCTGCGGGGATCTGGGTGGTTCTCTACACTCTGATGGTTTAGTAAATGTCATCTTTGGATTCTCATAAAACGTTTTGTTTGTCTTCGGTTGAGATTTCCCAGTATTTTGGGTTCCTGACATAGAAGGGGAAAATGTCAAGCAAATATATTTACAAAATGGCAGGACTGTAAATCAGTAGGGCAAGATCTGGACAGATTGAACACCCCCACTGACTGCAGGAAATGATTTTTTTTTTTTTTTTAATTATATGAAACCTGCATGCTCCTGAAAGTTTTTCTATGAAGGTTAAGGTCTGCATATCTAATCCTGTTTTTCCATTAAAAATCACAGTGTTTCCCTCTCCTTTGGAAAAAACCTAGGCAAGAGACCTTTTCCAAAAGGAGGGACCTGTCAGTGGTGACAGGTTTTGCCCAGGAGCCAAGTAAGGACTGAGGCGCACTGGATACAGGGAGGTGGTAGTTGAGCTGGTTACAGCCAGTTTCGGGAGGATGCTGGAAGTGGGAACTAGACTAGAGCAGGTACAAAATAAATGCTTGGTGAGGAGATGGACTTTAGGAAGTAAAGCCCCGAATGTGGGGAAAGGATGGAGATGGTCGTGGATGGTGGGGGACTGGGTCAAGGTGTGAGTCTTTTAAAAACATGAGTAATTTGGAGGCTATTTAGGTACTAAAGGAAGTGACAGATTGAGTGGATGGAATTAAAGGAAGTCCAGATGGACGTTATTGAGAGGGCTGGAGGGGCTGAGACTTGGAGGACAAGGTGAGCAGCAGCTTCAGAGGGAAGGAGGGAGGACCCTCTGCAGTCACAGGAGGAAAGGAGGGGAGAATGAGCATCGACCCAGGTACGTTTGTGGTTCAGTGGCAAGAATTTGAGAGTGTCTGGTGACTCACATTTTCTTTTGGAGGGAAAAAAGGAACTGAGGTACTTTTATTTTTTGACATCCTCGTTGCAAAAGTTTAAATTCCTAGAGGAAGAGGACGTTTTAAAAAAGTACTCTTAAAGTTGAGAAAGAGAGAGAGGGAGAATTCTTAAAAAATCAACCTAGTATTATTTATTTAATATTGTATTTAAAAAAACAAATTTAGACAAATGTAACTCACAGTCAAGACAGTCTGAAAGTAAGAAACACTGTGAAATTCTGCTTATAACAGCTGATGGTGAGTGCACTAAAGATATTAATTCATACTAAAATTGTGTATCTTGCTCTAATAAACATTTTATGATCAAACCTAATGGTCAGATGAATTCAAGCAGTTCTCCTCACACACCTGGATTTAATGTTTCTTCTCTGAGCAGTTGAATGAATACATAATCACCAATTGCAGTAGGATTGTATTAAAATCAGCTAGCTTAATAAACTTCATAGAACTGGATGCTAATTAACACAATGACCTGAACTTAATTAGATGCTTGTATAAAATGCTGGCCATCAGCAAGCACCTTCTTTAATATCCACTTCAATATCACTAAAACACACTTTAAGTGCATACTGAATAGCTCAGCGTGGTCCAAGAAGAATATACACAAATAGAGAGGCAGTGAAGTTTGAAGAAATTAGAATACATGAATCATAGTTTTATTCATACGGCGCCCACCCCAGGGGAGGGGGAGAAGCCAGAGGGAGGCAGTGCAAATTTGTGGCTTCTTTGTCTCATCATCAAGCAGAATCCAGTGTTCCAAACCCTGAAGAGCTATTCCTCCCAACGGAAGCTGAAATCTTTTTTGTGGCATCATTTTTGAGAGGAGGAAGCACTTGTCCTCCAGAAAGGACCCAGAGAGCGTCAGGAGGGCTTCTCAACAGCAGGGACCAACGTTCCCTTTGTTATAACTCGACTTACAATTTTGTCTAGTTTCAATCCAGGTACATAGAAAAATTCTGCAAGTAATCATCATCATACACTTTCAGTTCTGAGCTCCGTGGGCCTCTTCTCCACAAAAGGTAACCTCGTATTAATTGTCTTCTACAACCAGGTTGGAGGGTTAACTTGAAACCCAGTTGCACAAGAGCATAGACATTCCCTGCCCCAGCCTGAATACGTTACAAAGACGCAGATTTGGTGCAGCTGTACCGGAAGCCATACTCCCCTGGGTCCTACTCCAGGGAAAAGTGCCAGGAACTACTGACGTCAGCCCCATGTCCCTTTGTCACATTGGAAAGAGTTGTGCACAGTGGCAGAGGAGAAACAAAGATTCACTCTTTTTCTGAGAGTCACCACCCTGGTTCCTCAAGAATCTTGTAGCAACTTGTAGGTACCTTAAATCCCAAGGCCAACATTGATTATGACTAAGACATGTGACCTTGGGCATCCTTCTCTCCCCTCCTGGCTCCGTCTCAGGCCAGGACCCAATGGTGTTGAAGGGGCCAGGGCTGACCACCGAGGAAACCCTGCTCGTATGCTTCTTTCTTCCATCCCTCTCTCTCTCGTTAAAATCTGGTGAACTACATGCATCTTCTTGAATGGCTTTCCAATCTGCCTACCCGTTACCTCATTCTCCTGTCCCCTGTGTATTTAATCACTCAGAAATGTCAGGCTTGCCCTTGCTTGGGGCATCGTAGGAATTTTTTTGTATGTTGTGATGACGTGTTCCAAGGAAGGGATACCAAGCCACTCTTTTTCTTTTCTTGTTTCTTGGGTGCTTATTCCTGGTTCTGTGTAGTGGAGGCTCATGTTATTCACAACTGGACTGTTTAATTGAGGCAGGATTGAGCATGGGGGTTTTGGCATTGGACAGGCCTGGCTTTGGATCATACCTCTTGTCACTTGCTAAGTTTGGAGCCTGGGGAAACTTGTTTAACTTCTGTGGGTCTCATTTTCATAATTAGTAAAATGAGACTTTTTACCGCAAGTACCTCTGTGGTATTATCACTGTACCTGCCAGACAGCGGGTTTCAATCTGGCTGTTATTAAGAGCCTGAGATTCGACCTTTACCACTCACAGTTTTGTAAGGAAAGGAAAGGGGCTGTGATTTTTTCGGTCCCCATGCTGGATAAGATACTGCTTTTATAGATATTAAGGGCCCAGGGTGAGGGCATTTTTGTTTCTCTTCTAAATGGTAAGAAGTACCCTGTCCCCAGCTACTCAGATGGAGATGAGCCTTGAATCAAACTGTGTGAACTTGAATAATCCATCATGACCATCTTATTCTGGGTCTTGAATAACCCAAGGACCGTAAGGCACCCATCTTCAGCTAAATAAGCTTCATGAATTCGCTACAAATCTAAGAACCCAGACAAGAAAGGACTTATGCTTTGGTTTATTTCCCATGCGTGCGTGATGGATGAAAAAGAGACAGTAAACTTTCACTCCTCTCACTTAACCAGTGTTTACGGGGCTCCTAGGTCCTAGGTGAGCGTCACTGTGCTCGATGCTAGTGCCGGGATGAGAAATGAGACGAGAAGTTCCCTGTCCACCTGCCCTTTTGGACCTTCGAGTCCTAGGGAGGTCCCGCTGACAAGAAAGCAAACGAATGACAGAAAACGAATGTGCATCACGGAACCACCTGCGCACAGCAAGCTGGATTCCGAGGCGGACCTGCTCAGACAGCGCGGTGGGCCAAACCTTGTGGAGGGGCCATATCTGATCCTGAGCTTAGAAAGATAAGACGTCAACAAGCAGGAGAATGGGGAAAGGAGAAACCGTCGTCTAAAGTGGAAACTACAAGGGGAAGGGTCTGAGCTTGGGAACCTGGGTGCAGCTTTAGTAGCTGAAGGAGCAAGTGGCCCACGGAGTCGGGAGCACCACGTGGCAGTGGGCGTGGCACCTTCTAAGAAATGTGATTCTGTTCCTCCTGTCGCCTCCCTGAGTCCTTCAGGAACCCACTCAAAACTGCTCTCTGAAAGCACCTACCTCCATAGTCCACGAGTTGAAAATGGGTATGTTATTAAAGCAAGTTGAAAGTTGCAATAAAGAGTCACGACTTATGGGAAGACGTTTCAGGCTCGGGGACCTGAATTGGCAATCAGAATTGCAGGTCTGTCACCACCTTTTAGTATAAAAAACAAGCGACCACACCTCCGATCTCTGTGTATGTCGGGAACCATCCGGACAGGCAGCGAGAGGCACCTGTAACACGCAGCAGGCTTTCTCTTTTATAAAGCATTGCAGTAGGTCGTCTCCCACATCTTCTCTTGTTCAGTTTTCTTTAATGGTTCTGAAAATAATCATTACACCTGTTGTTACAATTTTAAAAAAATGCGAGTTAAAGGAAAGTGTTTCCAGAGCACATTGACAAGACTATTAACACCATTATCAGGCTAATCAAGCTACGCGGTTGGGTCAGTTTGACCTGCTGTGGTTTTTTTGCAGTTGAAAAGCACGCCCCTCCCACCCTGCCTGCCCTCGCACCTCCGGAGGGATGTGTTCTCACAAACCACAGAAAGTTGAGCAGCGCTGCCCCAAAGTCCCACGCCTGCCTGGCCACCGCTCCCTGCCCAGCTCCACTGCCCTGGGGAGGGGAGGTCGACTGTGCTCCGGCCTGAGCGGTGACACCACGCCAAGCAGTGAGGGCAGCGAGGAAGGGCCCCCTCACTCCCGTCTCCTCCATCATGCCTCCAGCCCAGTTCTCCTTTCTCTTTAGCTAAGTGAACTTCAACCACTCACGCGGACTCAGAAGCACCTTACTAATGACGATTAGGATGGTCCATTGGATGAGGGGAGATGGCCTCTATCCTGATGCACAATGCTTAGTAACAGGGGCATGGATCCCTGTGGAAGCATCATTTAACTGAGTGAAAAAAATTTTGTTTTAGGCTTTAAGATTGAGTTTTAAGCTAAAGTATTTGAATGATTGATTATTGGGTCAAACTGGGATATTATTGGCACCACTCAGTACTTTTGAGTCTCAATAAAACAATGTCGGTAGCAGTTACTACAATAAAATAAAATGAAATAAATATCCTCCCCCCCCCCCGCAGAAAAAGCACCTCGCTGCAGGGAGGGTATAGCTCAGTGGCAGAGCGCGTGCTTAGCATGCACGAGGTCCTGGGTTCAATCCCCAGTACCTCCATTAAAAATAAATAAGTAAACCTAATTACTCCCCCAAAATAAAGTAGTTGCTTAGTAAACATTAAAAGAAAAAAGAAGTACTTCACTGACTTTCACAGCAAGTAATAGATTCTTTGAGAGGACTGAGAGGAAAGCATTTAATCACCTTCCTTCATGGGTCTTTAAACCGTAGCACTAAATCATAGTCATGATAATGAAAGCAAGTACCTCCTCCACTATTTACTATTAAATGAGCTTACACATGGAAAGTGCTTCTTGATGCCTGACATCTATTAAAAGGGCAATAGATATTAAATATGAGCTATTACCATCACCATCATTATCATGGATTCAGTACATACTAAGTTTCAGGGCACTGGGCAGAATCCTTTCCTCACCGAGTCTCATTTAATGGTTGCAAGAACTCCACGGGGTGGAAGATATTTTACACCTATTTTACAGATGAGGAAAACAAAGGTGGCGAGAAGTCAAACGCCCCAGTTCATACAGCTGATACAGTTTGGAGCTGGGATTCATACTCAGTCCTCATGGGCTGCATTGTCTAAATTGACTGCATTTATGATCAGATGGGAATGATTCAGGGGCAGTCTTCAAAAAGGTTTGCGGGAATCATCAAGCTGAAAGATTTTCTTGGATCTGAAAATTCTACAGTGAAAACAGATAGTTTATTAAATATGAACTGCATCTGGGTCGGGGGGAGGAATAGAAGAAAGGAAGAAGAAACTTTTATTGGGTGTGTATTTGTACATTTATATTTATTGAGTATATATATTTATTATTTACATGCACATATACCTTATAAAGTCCTTAAGATTTTGTATCATCTATTTTTTATAGAGTCACCCAATTCGTTAGTGGTCAATTCAAAATTCAAATCCAGGTTGGTCTGGCCTTGGAGCCCCGCCTCCTGCCCAGGACTGCAGGGTCCTACGTCTGAGCTCCAGTTCCATAACTCTCATGCACTGCAATGCTTCAATGATAATTTTATATTTTCCACTAAGACCCTGAAATGTCTTATCAAAGGAGGTCAGGGAAGTAGCGTCCTTAGAGCTAGTCAGAGAAGAAGCTAGACAGTTGCATTTGGTGGCTGGTTTTTCAATACAGAACTCCACAGAGGTGTGAAGATGAATGAGCTGACCTCTTCGGTCGTCTCCAGCCCCTGAGCTCCAGGATTTATTTGCCAATGAAAATGTCAGGCTTTTTCTTCCATAAAATGATGTATGATGGTCTGAGTGCATTCCCTACTCCCACCCCTACCTCCTCATACCTGATTAAAAAGCAAAGATTAAATCAGCAGAAGCAATGAGAAGGAAGTGATGCAGTTTTCCTGAGACAAGGCAACAGGAGGAGTAGAGGGAGTAAAAAAGAGAACTGTGGTCTGGGAGGGACCAGTGATCCAGGCATAGAGTAGGAGGATGGGACAGAGGACAGATGCAGTTGAGTTATGAGGACCATCAGCTTGCATGAAGTGTAAACCTCACCTCTACTTTTAAAAGAATATACTCGAGTTAAACAAACTAAATTTGTGCATATGAAACAATCGGAGGACCATCTGTTTTTAACCAGGAGAGAAGAGGTCAGCCTTGAATCAGCAATCATTCATTCAACAAATATTCATTGCCACCTCTGTGCCAGACACCATTCTGGGTACAAAGGATACAGAAGTGAGCTGAGTGGTTCTAATTCACCGCCCTGCTTGGGGAGACAGAAAATAAACAAGATCAGCAAGTAAAACACATGATATTCTAGTCAGCACTGAGTGCTAAGTAAACATTAAAGCTGGGAGATGGATGGGAATTACCAGGCAGGAGTAGGAATTTGTAGCGTTTGGTCAGGTGGCCAGGGCTGATGCCCACTGAGGGGGACAGACCTGAGTAAGAGAGGTGAGGGAGGGAAGGAGGGGGTGGTGATGAAATCCAGGGAGGAGGATTCCAGGTAAGGGAATGGCGGTGCAAGGCCCTGGGGTGGGAGAGGACCTGACACCTGGGAGACCGTGAGGGAACTGACGTAGCTGCGTAGAAGGTGGAGTCAAAGAGTTCACAGAGGCCAGATCGCGTACAGCATGAAAGGATTTGAAAAAATCTGGGCTTTCACAGGGATTGAGATGGGAGCCACTGGAGGCTGCTGAGCAGAGGAGGGGCTTCAGGTGACCTACACTGTCACGGGATCGCTCTGGCACGATGCTGGGAACGGGCTGCACCCTGGAAGGGCAAAGCAGGGAGACCAGGTAGGAGGCATTGCAGTGATCCCGGTAAGAGATGATGCTGGCCTGGACCAGCAGTAGCCGTAGCGGAGGGGGCAAGCAGTCAGTGTCTGGATATTCAAATACTAGACCTTTAAAGGTGAAAAGGAAGACAAGTCTCAGTGGAAGGAAGGCAAGCCCTTGCTCATCACCTACCTCTCAGTCCTTCTGCTGCATCTTGTCATCTCAGCAGAAGGACGATGAGGCTGTGTTCAGACTAACTGTGTGATAGACTAACTCTTAGTTGGTCTCCACTAGACTTGTGCCACACAGCTGCAGGGGACAGGGGACAGACCCTTACCTGCACCAAGGGCTGTGCTGGGCACTTTGCGTGGAGATGCGAAGAAATATAACACGCACTTCTTGGCTTCAAGGAGCTCTTAGTCTAGTGAGGGAGACAGGTGTGTAGGCAATAACTTCAGCGGGATGGAATAAAGAGCGAGCCCAGGATACGGCGAGGAGCTCAAAACAGGGTATTGGGCTCCACCAGCAGGAAAGCAGGTGGTTGGGGAGCTTTGAAAGATGTGGGAGTTGGCCAGGAGACAACCCCAGGGAAGATGTTTTAGGCAGAAGGGCAGCAGGTACAGAAGCATGGAGCTGTGACCTAGTACAGCGTCTGCGTGGACCTCTGTAGAACGTGCTGATTAACCCAGTAGAGCCAATATACACCTTGATGTCAACATCATGCCAGTGAGCCAGCTGGTTGCCCTGTGCTTAGGAACACAAATAGAGAAAAAAAGACTCACCCTCACTCCTAGAAAAATCAACCCAAGGTATATATTTTAATCCTGACTTGGTTCATCAGTGTCTTTATTTAGTTTTGGGGGAGGGGGTGGTAATTCGTTTTTTAAATTTATTTCTTTATTTTTAGAGGAGGTACTGGGGATTGAACCCAGGAACTTATGCATGCTAAGCATACACTCTACCACTTAAGCTATACCCTCCCTCCCATAATGTCTTTAAATATCAAATCATATCTATGTAAAGCCTGGAGACCATTATTCTAGGATGAAGTCCTGCCTTTATGACTTGTCCAACCTTGAGTAAGTCCCTATTTCTGTGAGTCTCACTTCATCTCTGCAGAATAGGAAAAGAATAACATATGCCTCACAGTGCTGCTATGAAAACAAATGAGATCTGTCTGCAAAAACATTTCCTAAAATGTAGAGAGCTATTCAGATATGAGTTATTGTTTTAGAACTGAGCAACTGAAAAATACTACTACCTGCTGAGGACCTCTGCTCTTTCCTGCCCTCCTCGCCACCAGGAGTATTTCAGTCCTCGCTCTTTCCATTTTCACCCAGTCTGCAGGATCCTCGGGTCCTCTCTTCTCCAGCGAGGCCAGCTCCAGGGTAGATCACCATTTCCTTAACTAGCGTCTCTTTTCGCATTCTGCCTGGTGCTCGTGCCAAACCTTCAGTCTCTTCTCAATCCCCAGCACTTTCTTAGCGCATGACCTGGCCTCCTGTTTCATCAAGAAAACTGACGCATGAATTTCTGCTTCCTCCCCCTCCCCCAGCCTCCACCCAAACCAACACCAACAACAAAACCACACTTACCTCATTTAGAAACACCCTTCACTCTTTTTCAGAGTTTCAGGGAAGAAGGCATCTTTTCTCCCGTTCAAGACCATCCCCACCCCCTCTGCACACACACACACCCCTGCTCCTCCTAAGTTCCCACCTCAGCTTTCTGTTCACTGTCTTCTTTGCCCTTGGGGCTCCTGCTCCATCCATAGTCCCCTTTCTTCTATAAATTCACTCTTGCTTTCTATTAGCTCATTGCCCTCAGCCTATAAATACAAATACATCAAGATACACCTTTCAAAGAGCAAGTCTCTCTTGACCTCCCCTTGACTTCTCAACCAAGCATCTTAAAAATAGCCCTGATAATTGGGGTTTTCACTTGCCCACTCCTCAACCCACTGCCACCTGGCTTCTGACCAGACCACTCAACTCAAACTGCTTTCTAAAACATCACCTCCAAATTGCCAAAGACACTAGACAGTGGCTGGGTCTGCTTGGATCTTTCAACTGTATTTGACACCATTTCTCACTCAATTCTTACTGAAGTTCTCTACTTCTTTCATATCTCTCATGAGTTTCCACCTATGTCTCTAGTCACAGCTTGAAGGAGGTAGAATCTTACCTCAGTCTTGGAGGATGAATACGCCTTAGGCAGGTGGAAAATGGAGGATGGCTTCCAAACCCAAATCTCCAGTACTGACATCGCTGCCAGACTGAGACTCCTACCCAGAGTCTGCCGGGCATCCCACCTGGAGATCTCAGGCATGCAGATCAACTTAGCCCAAACTAAAAGCATCATTGCCTCATTTGCCCCACACGGGCTCCTTTCCCTGTGCTCCTTTCTCAGTAACTGACATTACAGTCCACTCAGCTGCCAAAATCAGAAAACTGGAACCCATCCCACCTTATTCTCTCTAATTTATCCCACCACAGCTGGCTGATTATTACGTCTTATTTATGTGGTCTCCCAGCCCTTTGCTGGATCAGGCTCTCTTTCCTCTACGCTTTCTCCCCTGAAATAGCTCAGGACTCCCCTTCCCTGTTACACAAAACTGTAGCCACTTCTAGATCGGTCTCCCTGCCTTTAATCTTGTTTCCACCATCCTCCCCGAAATCCATGCTCTACACTGTTGCCAGAGGGACACACTGCTCCTCTAAAATCTGTTGAACTTCATCTCCTGCCCTCCCTACCTCACACCTTACATTCCCCTTATGTGGGTTCTAGAAGACCCACTATATATACTGCAACTCTTTCCTGGTGGAGTTCTGAACCAATTAAGTAATATGACAAGGAGGCTGTGTGCAAAACACCAACACACCGTCTCTGACACTGACCAAGTCTGTACTGGAGAAAGTAGCTTCTGTGTGGACAAGGGGCCGTCCTCATTGTGAACCCCAGAGAGACAACCACATACCCACTGTCTACAGCTCACTCCCATCAGGAAGAGCAGAGAGCTGAATCAGGAACACCCACAGTCTTCTCTGATTGACTAACCAGAATGCACTCCAAGTTCAGAGTTCTCCCATCAGGATTTGCTGAGGGAGAGAGGGTGGGCGGGAACGGAGAGGGGAGCCTTCATGCCACCTCGCAGCCTATGCCTTTTCTGATTCTCTTTTGACTCCCTAGAACACCATCTTCCATTTTCCACCTGCCTAACGCATACTCCTCCTCCAAGACACAAGTTAGGTTCGACCTCCTTTGGAAGCCCTCCGTGAATTCCCAGGATGTGCCCTGGCTCAGCTCAGCTTCCTCTCTCAGAGCACCCACCTTAGTGCGGTTAGTGTCTATTAAGTTGCCTGTTTAGAGAAACATCATATCTTTCAACCTTGTAATTCCCTGTGCCACTGACTGGTACCCAGTAGGTACTTAACATATGCTCCATGGACCAGGCCAAGATCTAGACAAGCCTCTTCACTTGATAAATGACCTTTAAAAGCTCCATGTGGTATATCTGTAACTGAGCAGGACCCCGTGGGGCCTTCCTGGGGCAGACCCCCTCCCCCATATCCTCTTCTCTCGCTCCTCTCTGAAGCACCCAGATAATAGTATCCCGTGTAGATTTGCGGAGTTTTTCAGATGCTTAAAAACCAGCACCAAGTAGAAGAAATTAACTACTTGATGAGCATGAGCACTGAGCCCCCAGGCCTTCTGGCACTTAGGGATTGATCGCCATCAGCCAGTCGAGAATTGTGCATAGCTGATCACAGACTCTGGGACGCCCCTCCCTCAACTGGCCTTTAAAAATGCTCAGCTGAAAGGCTTCAGGGAGCGGGGAATTGGAGGGTGGGGCTATTTGGGGAATGAGCCGCCTGTTCTTGTCCAGCCCAGCAAACCTTCCTCTGCTCCAAACTCCAATGTTTTGGCCTCACTGTGCCTCAGGCACACACTCTGGTTTTCAGTAACAATTTTGATTGGCCAGCCTAGGAGTTCGTGGCTATGGCAGGTCAACCCCAGCCAGGGGCAGCCCCTTCCCTGGGTCCTAGCAGGTCCTGCTGGAGCTCACTTCATTCGGGGGAACACCCTCCCCAGTGGCACGAGGCTGTTTGGAGGTGAGAAACGTCTGGAGCTGTGGTCCGCGTCCGGTGTCGCTGAGGGTGAGTCTCTCCAGTTCATGCGGGCGGGGAATCCGCTCCACTCCACCTGGGCTCCTTCCCTCGCAGGAAGTGAGCCACTCTGGGTCCGTTCTCTTTCCAGAGCTGGACCCATCTGGGAGCCTCCGTCTGGGAGTGGAAATGGAATCTGGGGGCTACACCTCATCTGATCTCTTGTTTATGGGACCGAGTTTGTAGTTTGTACACGTGTGGATCAGTACTTGCGCTGGCCGGCTGAGACGTCTTTGGTGAGTAGCAGGGCTCACGTGTGATGGCACCAGGTTGTCCTTCCCTGTTGCGTCGGCCTCTCCTGGGAAGGAGCGTTGGCTGGGGTTTCCCTTCCTGGCCTTGGTCATGCACTCAGCTGCATCTCTGTTGGGCCACTGGCTGGGGTTCTCCCTTTTTGGACTGCTGGGGCTTTCGCTGGGAACCCTCCTTTGTGGGGGGTAAGGAGTTGTGAGCCTGAGAGGCTGTTTTGAATTGTTATTTGCTTGATATTTAATAACATCAGCTGTGAATAATTAAATACGGATGATCAGAGCTTGGTTCCACCTTGTAGTCCCCCTAGAGTGTATTTTGCAAAACTGGGAGATCTTTAGCTATGCTCCCATAAATGAAAGAAAAAACATTTTTTTTTAATTGTAACACTGTGGGCTCAGCACTCCCTGAGATCTGGAGAACAATGGCCCCTCATGGCTCTGCTGTTACATCAAAGTGGGCCTTTTGCAATTGCTTTGGCTTTGATTTTGGGTGTTTGTGTGTGTGTGTGTCTGTCTGTCTCGGTACCTGGGTCCAAATCCTGTTCTCTTCCTGGTTTTGCTGCAAGTGAGGCATGTGAATATGAGCGAATGATATATATTATTGCCTGTTACTGTTATTTCTTTAAACTGAAGTGGATACTTGGGAACTAGGGAAAAGTAAAATCCCTGAAAATAGCCAAGGTGGTTGGGTTTTATAAAAGCAGTCAGAAGAGGAACTTGCGTTTCTCTTCCTGTGCCTTTTGAGATGTGAATGATCGACCTGGGCTCTCAGGGACGAAGAGGCTCTTTTAAAACTCAAGTGGAAAACCTGAGATCGCTGGTTCTCTCTGTCTTTCCGTGAAAATTTGCCTTGTGAATGAGCTCTACTTAATTGACTTAAAATTAATGCTTACAAATTAAATACATCTAAATATAAGAGAAACGAGACAGAACAAATTTCAGGTTGATGTGATCTAGGCAATATTCAATATTGAATTGATATCTGATATTAAAGCTAGCTTAAGCTTGTTGGTATAATCTCTACAGACATGTCTTTTATTGAACCTAGGTTTACTGAAGGTCAGTAAGTTCAAGTTTCTGTTGCAGTTTGTCAGCAGAAAGAAAAAAAATAACTAACTTGCTATGATGCAGTTCTTATAAGTGAGTTAAATGCAAATGAGATAAGGGCTTTTGGGTGAAGTCTTTAGAAATAATTGTATCTTAGGAATATCTACTTAAAAATGATCTCTCCAGATATTTGGTAAGTTGAAATTTTAGACTTGGCTAAATTGAGTTAAATGATGGAAGTTTGTTGAACAGTTGACTGGCTAGGTCATTCCTAAACAAAATAAGAAGCTGAAATATTCATCAGAGATAAGGATTTTTAAGAATTGAGGATTCTAATTTAGGTATGTAATTGAAGCTACTAGAGATAGTAGGGGAAGTGTTTCAGATACAGTAGGTAAGTAGGATGTGTGTTTTGAGTTAAAAAAAAAACAGGTATGAGGAATGGAATTGCATGCTTTTAAAGAGAAAAGGAAGTGATTTGGTCCTAGAGCTGATTGTCCCTGGATGGAAAAAGCTGAGGAACAGACTGGTCTGGATACAGAGAGTTGTGGAAGGTTTGTGGATAGGGAGCCCTGAGGAAGGAGTTTGGGGTTTTTGAGGCATAAGCCTCCCGTTCCCTTTGCCTCGGCTCAGCAATAAACCAGTCTCCGTTCCACACTCTGATGTTTCAGTATTTTTTGGCCTCACTGTGTGTCAGGTACATAAACTTGCATTCGTTAACATATTGAGGGTATTGGTAGCAAAAAAGAGCGAGATTTGGAGTCAGGTCGATTTGGTTTCTAACACTAGATCTACCATTTATTAGCTGTGTGATCTTACCCCAATTACTCGCCCTTTCTAAGTCTCAGTTTTCTCATCTGTAAATGAGGATGATACTACTTTGCTTACCAGTATGGCATAATGATTAAATAAGATAAAATAAATAACTTACCTAGCTCACTAGTGCTTGGCATAGCTTAAACACTAAATAAACAGTAACTACTATTATTTTATTGCTATTCTTATTAGTAAATTATATGTTATTTGAAAAAAAAAAGTTTAGTTAAATGAATTCAGCAATAAATAAAGGTAAAATTCCCACTTTCGAGGAATTTAGAGTCTAGAGGAAGAGCTCAAAATGGGGAGTGTGTATTTCTACAGAATTCTGTATTTCTGTAGGATTCTGCAGATGATTTTGCATTTCTGGGTAGACCAGCCAGGGTAGGAAGGGCATATGTGAAGAGATTACTATGAGGAATTAGCTCATACAATTGTGGAGGCTGAGAAGTCTCGTGTCTTCAAACTGAAGGCCCAGGAAAGCTGGGGGTGTAATTCAAACCCCAAAAAGGCCTGAGAACCAGCAACACTGGTATAAATCCTAGTCCAAGGGCGGGAAACAAGACAGGTGTTCCAGATAAGCAGTCAGGGAAAGATAGAGAATTCCGCGTCTGGTACCTTTTGGTTCTATCCAGGCCCTCAGGGATTGGAAGATGTCCATTGTACTGAGTGGGGCAATCTGCTTCACACAATCAGATTCAAATGCTAATCTTTTCCAGAAACACCCTCAGAGACATACCCAGAAATAATGCTAAACTAGATGTCTGGGCATCCCATGACCCAGTCAAACTGACACATTAAACACCCTGGATAAACCTTTATACTTTCAAAAGATAAGCTTTATCACATGAGAGAATCTAGGCTCTGTGTGGGCAAGATTTTATCTCTTCATTGATTTATAGCAAGTCTTTATCTAACTTTTATATGACATGATTATATTGCCCATGTATTGAATGTGGACTGGCAGATAAGAGGCACGCAATGCATTTATTTAATGAATAAATAAATGAATGAAAAATGGGTCCTCAATAAATACTTTTGAAATGAACTGATAAGATTTTATTATCTACACAGGGTAGCCCAAGGACTTACCTCATTTCTTATTAGTCCCCATCCTCAGCCCCTTCCATCCATCCTGTTCCACACTGCCCTCTTGCTGCTCCTCACCTATGCCAGCAGGCCCCCCACCCTCAGAGCCTCTGGACACAGCTGCTCCCTGTGCCTAGAACATTCTTCGCCCCAAGTATAGCCATAAATCATTCCCACACCCCCATCAGGCCTGGGCCGAAGTGTCACCTTTAAGTGAGCCATCCACACCTGTCCTATGTTTAAATTGCAGCTTCCAATTCTCCACATTCCATATCTTCCTGCTCTGCCTTTGGTTTCCTTCTATCACGTATATCACCATCTGAAAAATCATCCATTTTATTTATTTAGTTGTTCATTCATTCATTCTTATGTTTACCTCTCTCTACCCTCAAATAAATACAAACTTGCTAAGGGAACTGCAAGTTTTGTCTGTTTTGTTCACTGCTATATCCCCAGTGCCTAGAACAGTGTCTTGCATATAGTAGGCAACCAAAAATATTTATAAATTGATGTGGTGGGGATTTCCCAGTCTCCCTTTAGCTTTGTTGGCTCTGTAACTAAATTTGAGCCATGAGTGTGAGTAGAAGTCATGGGCACAACTTCCAGTTTCTTTCTAACTTAGAAGATAAGCAACTATCTGGTCCAGCAGGTAAGGAGCTTGGAAGTCACCACTCTATCCTAACAAGTGAAAAATTGAACAAAATGAAAAACCAATAACTCTTCGTAGATCTGTCAAAGAGATGAGGTCACAGGGCAAAACATCCCTAAAATTGGAGAGAAAGGCAGATACAGAGAATCACAACTTTCCATCCAACAGCAGCAGAATACACATTCTTCTTAAGAGCACATGAAGCATTCTCTAGGATAGATCCTATGTGAGGCCATAAGACAAGTCTTAATACATTTAAGAAGACTCAAATTGTATCAAGCATCTTTTCTGACCACAATGGGGAAACAAGAAATCAATGGCAGGGAGAAAACTAGAAAACTCACAAACATGCTACTGAAAAACCAGTGGGTCAAAGAAGAAATCAAAAGAGAGAAAAAAAATATTTTAGACAAATGAACATGGAAATACAACATACAAAAATTTATAGGATGCAGCGACAGCAGTTCTAAGAGGGAAGTACATAGAGATTCTTGCCTCCTTTAAGAAAAAAGAAAGATCCAAATAAACAACCTAATTTACACCTCAGGAAACTAGAAAAAGAAGAACTAAATAAGCCTAAAGTTAGAAGAAAGGAAATTATAAAGATCAAAGTGGAAATAAATAAAATAGAGACTAAAAAGATAATAGAAAAGATCAATGAAATTAAGAGCTGTTTTTTTTAAATACAAAATAGAAAAACCTACGTTCACATAAAAACCTGCACATGAATGTTTATAGTGGCTTTATTCATAACTGCCAAAACCTGAAAGCAATAAAGATGTCCTTTAGTTGAGAAGATAAACTGTGATACATCCAGACAATGGAAGATTACTCTATGTTTAAAAAAAAGAAAAAGACATGGAGGCAGCCTAAATGCATGTTATAATTGAAAAGAGCCAATCTGAAAAGGCTAAATACTGAAAAGTATGAAAGGGTACATACGGCAGATTCCAGCTATTTGACATCCTGGTGAAGGCAAAACTATGGCGACAGTAAAAAGATCAGTGGTCGCCAGGGGCTGGGAGAAGGGGTGAGTAGGTGGAGCACAGGGAACTCTTAGGTCAGTGCAACCACGCTGCCTGATTCTACAAAGGCAGATATATGTCATTATACATTTGTCCAGACCCATAGAGTACACACCACCAAGAGTGAACCCTAACGTGAACTATGGGCTTTGGGTGATAATGATGTGTCACTGTAGGCTCGTGGGTTGTAACAAATGCACTAATCTGGTGCAGGATGTTGATTGCGGGAAAGTCTGAGCATGTGTGGGGACAGGGGGTGTATTTGTTTCCCACAAGCTGACAAACAAACAGGCCTGTGCCTCACCTTTGATGACGCAATGACATCACCGCATTAGATGGCAGGTCAACAAGGCTTGGGATCCTGGCTCTTTGAACGATCGCACGGGGCAGAGCCCCCTGCTCACCTGCCAGCTTGGGCCACTCATGTGGGGATTGTGTATAAGAAAGAAGAGGATTTACTGTTGGTTCCAGCAGCTTACCCTTTACCCAACCCATAGAATAAATGAATGAATGGATGAGTATATATCACACTTTAGTACAAAAGGCATCTGAGGTGGATTAGAATAATTAGTGAGGTGAATTACAACACAAAACCACACAAAGAGGGGCCGAGTAAGTAAGACAGCAGGCACCAGGAGCAAGGGTGGTGTACAAAGGCAGGGGGATTGGCTAGGGACTGCATTTAAGCAATGAGTTTAATTCACAAATGCCTGGAAATTAAGGCCAAAAGAGAACCACGTGTTCTGATGTCTGATGAAAAGAGTTCTACATTTTCTTTATGATTTCAGAAAATTCAGGGATTATGCATTTCCAGGGGCTGTGTGTTAATAGCCCTAGGCTTCTATACTCACAGGAGGCGGGGAGATAGGAGGCGGGAAATTTCCCAGCAGTAAAAGGCATATCAGGTGGATCATAAGCCCCTCAGGGTCAGAGGCTGCGGGTTTTTTCCCTTTTTTTGGATGCTCCTTCCCGCCCTCTCCTATCTCCCCTGACCTCCACCTCCCCTCCCAGGCTTCCCCTTAGCACCCCGTCTCACCAAGTAAACGGCAGCTCTGCCATTCCTCCCTGGGGACTGGAATCTACGTGCTGGTCCCTCGAGAGGAGAGAAGGCAATGAGGCCAGCACTTGGGGGAATAAGAATTGAAGCCTGTGAAGCTGTGAGGAAATTCTGTTCGTCATCAAATTGTACCTTCTCAGTAGAAGAAGTCACTTGATCTTTTCAGCCGACTTGGGGGAAAGCAGCGCATCTATTTAATGCTGACCTCAGTTCACCTCTTCATTCAGTAAGATCACTCGGCACCTCCCCAAAGCGATTTGCTGGCTTGGAGAAAATCAGCCTCTAGATTGCTAGGAGCTTCGTAAGTTTTTCTTTCTCCTCTCCACCCTGGTTCTTCAAGTTAAAATAAAAATTACAGCCCTGGGAAGAAAAGAGGGCACATAAATAAGGTGTTTCCAGCTGACAAAAGGAACTTTGTAAGTAAGGTGGAACTTGCCAGGTTGCCATAATATCACAGACTTCAGAAGTATTTGAGGTCTGATAATTTTAATAAGAAATAGTTCCAGTTCATGGACTTTATAAACATTTTGGAAAACAGAGACAAACACAAAGAAGAAAAACGTATCACCAGCCTGTGATGAACACAGTGAGGATTTTAGGGTTTAGTCTGTCTCTGGGTCTCCCCATCTCTGAAGGCCTCTCCATCTCTCATTGTCTCTGCCTACCTGTTTCTCTGTCTTGCCCCCTCTCCCTCGCAACACTGGGATCATAAAGTACACAGTGTTCTGTAACTTGCTTTTCTGTTTAATCATATATAAGAAATACTTTTTCCATTTTTAAATACAGCCAACCACGAGAGGATGATTCAGCTCAAAGCACTTAATTCAGGGCATATTTATGTACAGCCACTGTTCAGTCATTCACAAATACTCACCGAGTGCCTGTTGGGGACCAGGCTCTGTGCTAGACCTTAATCTGATGAAAGAGATCTAGTCTCATAAAGCTTACAGTCCAGCAGGGAGGATGGACGAGAAATGAGTAATCAGCAGTGAACACTACATAATAAATGCTGGAGAGGGTATGGAGAAAAAGGAACCCTCCTACACTGTTGGTGGGAATGTAAATTGGTGTAGTCACTATGGAGAACAGCATAGAGGTTCCTTAAAAACTAAAAATAAAGTTACCATATGATCCAGCAATCCCACTCCTGGGCATATATCCAAAGAAAAATCTAATTTTGAAAGATACATGCTCCTCAATGTTCATAGCAGCACAATTTACAATAGCCAAGACATGGCAGCAACCTAAATGCCCATTGACAGATGAATAAAGAAATGTGTTATATACACATACAATGGAATATTATTCAGCTATAAAAAAGAGTAAAATAATGCCATTTGCTGTGCAACATGGATGGACCCAGAGATTATCATACTAAGTGAAGCAAGGCAGACAGAAAGAGAAGTATCATATGCCATCACTTATATGTGGAATCTAAAAAAGTGATACAAATGAACTCAGTTACAAAACAGAAAGAGACTCACAGACTTAGAAAACAAATTTACAGTAAACAGGAAAGGAGGGTGGGAGGAATAAATTGGGAGTTTGGGATTGGCAGATAAAAATTACTATGTACGGGATAGATAAACAACAAGGTCCTACTGTACAGCACAGGGAGCTATATTCAATAGCTTGTAATAACATGTAATGAAAAAGAATATGGAAAAAGAAAAAAATATATATGTATAACTGAATCACTATGCTGTATACCAGAAATGAATACAATATTGTAAATCAACTCTACTTCAACCAAAAAAAAAAAGATTTAAAAAGAGAGAGAAGCACAGGGGCTCTCAAGGATACGTAACAAGGGCCAGGTTAGGGCAGAACAGTGTAGCTGGGAACTTCAGACCTGGAGAGGGAATCCTCAGATCCCATCGGCGTTATCTCACGGCCAGCTTGCCTCCTTACTGAGTCCCTCCGTGGCTGAGAAGCCCCTGGGTCCATTCAGGCTGTGTTTTAAATAGGCCTCTGCTCACCACAGTCAAACTATCACCCAAGTTCAGTGTGAGAGGAAATGGACCCTCTCCCGTACTTCTGTTAGACTTTAAACAGATACACTCCTCGGGAGGCATTCTGGCCATATGTATTTGAATAAGTTTAAAATTGCCTAGGCTTTACCCAGAAGTTCCTTTAACGAGAATCTAGTCTAAGCTTAGACACAATTTTAGGTACAAAAAATTCTTGGTACAATTGTCTATAATAATGGGGGGGGGGGGAATATTAACCTACAGTTTTACCAAAATCAGAAAGGTAAGATATAGTCCTTTCAATCAGTGGAGTATTGTATAATACATAATAACAGCTACCATTTACTGAGTGTTTACTATGTCCTAGAACCTGTTCAAAGCTTTTGAAATACTATTTTCAAAGAATATTTAATTCTATGGGAAATGCTTATTATACAAGATTGGGAGGAAAATGGAACTCAGCAAGATTTTATTTATACTCCAATATGTATTTTTTCATGCATTTATATGCACTTACAATGAAGAAAGACCAGAACGCTAATGATGGTAGAATTATCAGTGACTGGTAATTTCTTCTCTTACTTTTCTATATTTCTAAATTTTCTGTGGTGAGGATATATCAAACACATTGATATACATTTTAAGACATACTATCTTTAAAAGGCTCATTCAAATGTTATTAATTACTCCCTTTGACCAAATGCTTAAATATGGAAAAAAAATCAAAGGCCAGAGTATATCAGATAGCTATTAAAAAAACTGTTGATGGCCCTGCTTTCTAGAGAACAGCGAGTTTGCAGGGGGGGTCCCAGGCGTGCCTCTCCACGAGTCAGATCCTACCTGGGTCTCCCTGGATAATTTGGAGTTGCTCCTAAGAGAATGTGAGCTTGAGTCCTGATCCTGTCACAACGTGGGGTAGAGACCCAAGGCAAGAGCTCCCTTCACCTCTCAAATGCTCAGTTTCTTCATCTGTAAAATGGGAATCATAACATCTACCTGGTGGAGTTGCTGTGAGGATAAAATGATTCTCAGCCTGGGCGGCTGCCTCTGCTGGTACCTGCAATGCTGGGTTAGTGTTAGCTCTAAATCAGCAGCCTGGGGGCTGCCCCCTGAAAGGCCCCACGGCTGAGGTTTACTATTACTGGGTTTGCTGGTGAGGCAGACGCACAGGGTCTGCACAGCCGTCTGACAGAGGGCTGGGTCATGGTTAGCTGAGGGCTCCATTTCATGGATGACAGCTGTGGGCAAGCTGAGGCATGACCTTCCCTCTCCTGCGTTTTTGACGGGAGGCCTGATTCCGACAAACGGTCCTGTGTCCTCAGCTCCCATCACTCGTGCCCCGTCAGAAGGAGTCGATCACTGTCTCAGACATCGGCCCAAAAGAAGGGGAGATCTCTCGATCACTTCTTAGGCTGCCCGGTCATAGCTTTTCTTTCTTTGAAAGGGTCTGAGCACAGTACTGTATACAACTAGGTATTTCAACAATCAAGATTTTAGGAAGTAATTTTTAACTTTGTTTTAAAGGAATCCCTGAGAAATGAAGATTCTGAGGCTGGCAGAGAGACTAAATAAAAAATGTAACATTCTGGCACTTGTTGCCAGAAGCGTTGTTGAAGAGTTATTCCTCAGGGCTGGCCTTAAATAAAATCTCCTTCGAAATTTCTTAAGATGCACTGAGTCTCTATTTTGTCTAATGTTTCTTCCTTGTTGGGGACGGGGGAGTAACCAGGCTGAGCATAAGGGACAGACACCAACACACTTACCATAATCAGCGTCAGTCACTTCAGCTCAGTTGCACTGCTGGCTGCTCTGAAGCTTGTGGTCCACTGTAGCACCTGATTCTTTTCACCGACACACCCAGCTCTCTCCCTGCATTTGTTCCACCTGGCATCAGAGTGGTGTCTTCTGACTTACTGCTTCTCCAGCCTAATGGACCAGCTGAACCGTAGAGAAAGCCCAGAGGGCAGCTGTCCTAGATTTATGGCTGTGTGGGGCTGTTATCTCTGAAAATGAGCACTCATGTCTGCGGGGGGCCTTCAGTCAAAGCAATAATTTCAAAGTGGGGTATCAGCAGAAAAACTAATGAGACCATTTAAAATGTGTGTTAATGTGATATGAGTGTAAAATTAACAACCCTCTGATCGCTGAGCCACAGACACCCTCCTGAGGTCAATCTGGACGTTACAGGGACGGCTGTCTCTCCGGGGCAGCGTGCCAGACGGGAGCGGGAAGGCCCTGGAGCCTGGGGATGACCCAGCTGGATCTTAAAATTAATATTGTGTTAAATAAGACCTCACGTAAGCGCTGTTTTGTAACAGCTGCCCGGACTGTGTGTGGGAGCAACAGCAGTTGGGTGCCTGTGGAGTCCTGCCTTGGGACCATTCTTCTCACTTTGGTTAATCAGTGCCAAACAATAAAAGCAAAACTGCTGCCTTAACAACTGTATCTGTCACTGTGAGGGCTTAGTGAGCACCACGCTCTCTGCTAACCCCTGTACATGTGTTTCCTTGATTAGTCCTTCTGACGTCACTGAGGTGAGCGCTGCTAGTGTCCTATCTACAGATGTGGAAACTGATGCTCCAAAGGTGACTTGCCGGGTCTCACAGGCAAGTGGGTGAGCTGGGATTTTTGCCTGTATGTCTGATGCTAACAGATACTCTCTTTTTTAAAACCTTTTTTTTTTAATCAAAGTATAATTGACTTACAATATTGTGTTAGTTTCAGGTATACAGCATAGTGATTCGGTTACCTTTTTGTAGATTATATTCATTATAGATTTTATAAGATATTAACTATAATTTCCTGTCCTGTACAGTAAATCCTTGTTGCTTATCCACCATATATATAGCAGTCTGTATCTGTTAATCCCATACTCCTACTTTGTCCTTCCTTCCTCCCTCTCCCCTTTGGTAAACACAAGTTTGTTTTCTATGTCTGTGAGTCTGTTTCTGTTTTACATACAGGTTCATTTGTATTATTTTTTAGATTCCACATAAAAGTGATAATAGTATTTGCCCCTCTCTGTCTGACTTATTTCACTAAGCCTAATATTTTCCAGGTCCATCCATGTTGCTGCAAATGATAATATTTCATTCTTTTTTATGGCTGAGTAATAGTCCATTAGGTGTGTACACACACACACACACACACACACACACACACACACCCCACACATTCTTAAGCCAATTGTCTGTTGATGGGCACTTGGGTCGTTTCCATGCCTTGGCTAGTGCTGCTATGAACACTGGGGAGCAAGTATCTTTTTGAATTAGAGTTTTCCCAGGAGTGGGACTGCTGGCTCATATGGTGACTTTATTTTTAGTTTTTTAAAGAACTTCTATACTGTTTTCCATACTGGCTGCACCAATTTACATTCCCACAGCAGTGTAGGAGGGCTCCCTTTTCTCCACACCCTCTCTAGCATTTACTGTTTGTAGACTTTGATGGTGGCCATTCTGACCAGTGTGAGGTGATACTTCCTTGTGTCTGTGATTTGCATTTCTCCAGTAATTCATGATTTTGAGTGTCTTTTCACGTGCCTGTTGGCCATGTAACAGATGCTCCCTTAACCCTGCAGTGGGTACATCCTTCTTACGAAGGGTCAGTGTTGGGCCTCCATCACACAGAGCACAGGGGTTGCTCTAGCATCGTGCAACCGAAGTCCAGAAGTATTTCCAACCAACAGACCACTATCTGTTCTTCTGACGGGTTGGGGTGGAGACATCAGCATTTTGGTTTAATAAAGTCAGTTCCTAATCCTGCCACCACCCAGAGAACGCAAGAAAGAGCAGGCACAGCCTCTTGTTGAGACGTAGCCCGGGAGCTGGAAAAAGGCTCCCAGAAACGAGTCTCCCCCCCAGGACGTCTGGGCATCTGGCCGTTGCCCAGCAGCCTCCGAATGAGCCTGGGTCGGAGCGGAGGCATCTGCGACCGCATCCTGGTGGCCTGCCATTATGGGGAATGGGAAGCCACCCAAATTGGCCACACAGCCCACCTCACGCAGATGCATTCGAGCTCCCTGCCCCCCTCCTCCCCCATCCCGAGGACCCCTGAGTGGACAGCAGGACTGTCTTGCTGAAGTGTGTTTCCCGGGACACTTTGGGGCCAAGTCCTGACCCGTCATGTCTTGGTGCCCAAGTCACACTGAAGCCAGCCTCTGTCAGCAGAGAATGGAAGGCCTTTCAGAAGTGATAAGAAAGCCAGCCAAGAAACCCACCCCTCTGCTGGAGAAGAGAAGAAAGAGGCAGTCAGTTGACAAAGAAGGAATGATCCTGGCAAGAAGTGGACCCAGCCCTCAGTCCCAGGGTAGAAGGAAGAGAGAAAATTAAGAAACAGCCAGCAACTTATGCTCTCTTCTGTTTTCCCCAACGAGATCCCCTGGCTGAACTTTCAGGCCAGCTGGGAAATTACCCCCCACGCTGAGCTTGCAAATAGGGCCCTCGCTGTGTCTCTCTGCCACTCTCTCTGCTGCTCCTCCATGACCTTGCCTAGCCCCATGGGGCCACCTCAGTGACACCAGAAAATCCCCAATAAACACAGCCTGGCTGAGAGGCAGGGGTGAGGCTGGGAATAAGGATTCAGTATCAGGATGACCCGGGGCCAGTGTGCTGACATCTGTCCCGGAGGCATGAATCCTGGTTGCTAAGGTGCAGCCACCTGCTTCTGCAGAGGGCAGGATGATGCCAGCTGCACAGAAGTGGGACACAGGCTCCCCATGCTGGATCTCTGGCCACTCTCCTACTCACTCTCTTAAAAGCATAGAAAGGGCAGATGGCCCTGCAGCCCACCCAGCAAATGTCTCCTTGTGCGTTGGGTTGCACATTGTTAGCATGTGACAGCTCTCCATCAGCCCCCAAATCCAATGCATTCAAAACCCTCCACCATCTAGCCTAAATCTCGTCTCAAAATCTGCCTCCAGCTACCAGGACACAGCCAATCTGGCCAAGTCCCCAGTCTCCGACCTCCTATCAAACTTGCCATGTCTTTGATCGACCCATTCACTTGGCCAGGTATGCCCCCACCCCGCACCTCACCTCCTCTTAGCCAGTAATACCCTACCCATCTGTCAAGGGCCAGCTCAAATGCCACCGCTATCATGATGCTGTCCTTTATTATTCCAGCCATAGGTTATCTATGAAATATGGACAGGACCCCTGTAGGGCCCTCCCTGCACACTGGTATAGAGCACTGACATTTGTGAGGTTCTCTCTCTACCACATTGCAAGCTCTTTGTGGTTAGTGAACGTTTCTTGTACTGCTTCCCTGTTCCTTGCATCAATTAGTCCAATACAATGTAACTGTTGTTTCTCCTTGTTCTATCAAATCTCTGTCCCCTACCTTTTAAATATGGCCTCTCTCTGTCACCTCCAAATGATGCCCTTTCTGACCTTCTTCCTGGTCTGGCAGCCTCTGCAGACTCTGGCACATTCAGAACCACACTTTGGAAGATGCCTCTGGGGGTCTTACGTGGGAGGGAGTGGAAGATGGGAAGAAAGTCAGGTCCATGGTGTTGCACAGCGTTTGTGTTAAGAACTTTGTAAAATTTATGCCCGTGGAGTTGTGTGATGTGGCTGTGCTGATGAAACCAGATGCTGGAAGACTGGATAAGAGCCGTTTTCCACACTCCAGGAGAAATCTGCCATAGCTTCGCTGAAGCAGAGGCAGAGGAAATGGAGAGAGAAGAAATATGAGCAACACTGTAGAGAGAGATGTGGGTGTGAGATTGTGCGGGGCATTGGTTATTTGCCTGTACCTAGAACCCCTTCTCTCTTCCTCTTGTAACAGAAGTCTGATCACCTCCCCTTGAGGAGCCACCTTTACCATTTCAGGCCTTATGGTGTGAGTGGGGCATGCACTGGAGCTCAGCCAGTGAATACACCATACGCCCTGGAGGACTGAGTTTTGCCTGTGCCGTCAGAGACCCTTTTTTTATTTACGCTGGAATGGCCAAGATAATGAGCCTCCCAAGAATGAAGACAAAAGACAGAGTCCTGTGAGCATCTTCGAGACTTTAGCTCCTACGGTGGTTGAAATCAGTGAACTCTCCAATCATATGAGCAAGTCCTGTTTTTTTTTTTCCTTTCACCTAAATCAATCGAGCCGTATTTCTACGGCTTTCAACGGGGGTTCTCACCAGCATAACGACTGGCCGAACATCGGATATAAGGAAAATTGAAGAGTCAAATTGCCCCGATGTTTGGGGCTCTGGAAGGAAGCTGATCGCCGCCATAAGTTGTAATAAACACAAGCAACAAAGAGGTCATGTCAACACCAATATTTAGAAAGCACTACACTGTATGAACCAAAGTTCATGTGAAAAATCCAACCAACATTCCTATGTTCAGAGCAAAAAAAAGAAAGTAGGGAAAATGGTACAAGGTTAACCACCAGCAGGAGGCAGAGTCAGTTCAGTTGCTGTTGTACTTACGTGCTTTGCCATCAACTGATCTTTCCAAACAGAAAAGAACAGTAGAATTATAAAAGGGAACAACAGTGAAGATGTGTGACAAAAAAAAAAAAAAAAAAAAGAATTGACTCACTGAAAATGTGTTTATGTCTCCAGGCCGATTTGTTCTACAGCCTTGAGCACTGCAGGAACGTGCCGGTGCGGACTCAGCGTCACTCCAGGTGACCTTTGAAAAGTCATGGAAAACAGGAGATACGCCAAAAGACAATGTCCCGACTTTCAACAAGTGAAAAGGGATGCCTTTGGAAAACTTCACACGGAAAATCTAGCCCTCAGTCTCCAGCAGAAGTGCAGAGTTGATTATTTATCACATGGGTATGAATATTTTAAAAACGATCATAGTAGTCAACTGTGATTTCACGTAGAAGCAAGGCGTGTAAGACCAAAATCATTTCCAAAGTCTTTACAATGCCTGCTAGTCCTTTTGTGGCCTGGCTTCTGCTTGCTTGTCCTTCCTGGTCCCTTACAAGCCCAACCCTCTCACCTCTAGCCACTCAGAGAGCCAAATAGGGAATTCTAGTAATCAGGCTTCCAGAAATCCACTGTCTAATTACAAGCACTCCTTTCTTTCAGCCTTTCCTTAATCCATGCTGTTCTTAGAATTGCCCCTCTGCTGGCACCTCCCTCTCTCAGGATAAGTCTCTCGCAGAAGACTCCTCAGTCCTTTAAGCAAATGAGTAGTTCTGTTAACGCCCATAAGCCACAGGGCAAAGCGAGCCGCAGGCCATCTGGACCACTGAGGGTGGGCGTCACATCTGGAACTGAGGAAGGAGTTGGGTTAAAAATAGGAAATGGTTCTTACTCAGAGGAAAATTTCTTAAGAGGGTGAGTTAATTGCCAAATGCCTCCTCCTTACTTCCTTCTAGAGAACACAGTGTTGGGTGTAGCAACGCAGGTTACCGGACAGACTGACCTGGGTTCAAATCCTGTTCCCGCATGATCATTAAGATGTGGACAAAAACAGAGAAGGAAAAAGACTGTGTGGTATCATTTATATGTGGAATCTCAGAAGCAGAGAGTAGAATGGTGGTTGCCAGAGGCTGATGAGTGAGGAAAACAGGTAAGTATTGGTCGAGGATACAAATTTTAGTTACAAGATGAATAAATTCTGAAGATCTAATGAACAGCATGATAACTATAGTTAATATTACTGTATTATATACTTGAAATTTGCTAAGAGAATAGCTCTTAAGCGTTCTCACCATCCCCCCTGAAAAAGGTGACTATATGAGGTGATGGATGTGTTAATTCACTTGATTGTGGTAATCATCCAACAGTGTACATTTGTATTAATCATCGTGTTGTATGCTTTAAACATATGTATATAATTTTATTTGTCAATTATACCTCAATTTAAAAATTAGAATTGAAAAAAAAAAGATAAGAAGGTACTTAATGTTTGTAAACCATCGGTGATGTGGTCATAATAGTACCTTCCTCACAGAGTTATTAGGGATTAAATGAGTTCCTCCGTGACAAGTGACCATCCGTGATAAGTGACTGGCTTAATACACATCCGTCCTGGACACAGTAGCTCTTATTCTAGCCCAGCAGTCTGTTCTGATTTTTATCTTCTGTGGTAGAGTTGGTATCCATTACACAAATCCTCAAATCTTAGGTGCAATTCTGTTTTAAATAAAAGATATCCTGCCCCACATTAGGGTCAGGAGGAGAACCACCAGCCCACGAGTTAGGCTTCCCATCAAACTGCCAGTACCACCGAGCCCCGCACAGCATGCGACTTGGGCCTCTCTCCAGCTGAGCTGGGCGTATGGGATTGGGGAAGAAGTTTAGGATGCTTCGGAGAGAAAACAGGGGAAAACAAAATATTATTAGCACTCTAGTAAATCAGTCCCAGTTGGCTTTCAAAAGTTAACCCAAAAGCAGAATGCTCATTTTCAGAAAGTGCCTGCCTTCTTCAAATAATGTGGAAAAGTCCCAAGAACGCCTCCGATGGAAGCCATCCATCCAGTGTTCACTGCTTCAGTTGGAAATGTGAAGGGGGAAAAAAAGCCTTTGTTCTTTCAGTCTTTGCTCCTCCCATTTTGCCTGACAACCGTAGACAGGGGCAGAGCACATCATGATTCCGCGGGGTATGGACCAGGGGAGCCATCTCCTCCCTGGGAAGGGGGGTGATCCACTCAAAGATGAGCACGTCCGCAGACAGGTGCAGAGGGAGGATTCACCTCCCTGGGTCCAAGATGTGACTATTGCCCAGAAGGCACCTGACCTGCTCTCCTTCTCCTCCCTCCTGTAGCCAATGGCCCTTTTCACCAAAGAGTTGTTTATTGCGTAATTAATGAAAGGTAATGGCCCTTGCAGGTACTTTAGCAGGGAGCCCAAAATTTAAACTCGTGCTACTGATTGAGATGCACTCGTCTCCCCTCCTCTTAATCACCTAGCTCTGTAAAGCATTTTTAATGCTCATGGGGCCTCGGAGAGTACCCTGGGTCATTAATCTCAAGATCAGCACACTCCTCTCTCAACTAAAATTCCTACCAAAAAAAAAAAAAAAACCCACAAAAGGGCGTACGAAGCAGAAGGGAAGCCATCACTTTTTCCCTTTACGGCTATTACCTGCTTTATCCTGGGGGGACAGTTGCCCCATCCAGAGCTCTTGGTTAGCTGAGCAGAGCCCCAAGCTGGGCTTCTGCTCAGAACTTCCAATATATGGTTAAAAATCATAGCTAATGCTTCATGGAAATAAATATTTCAAAACCACTTGCTTTCTGGCCTGCCAGATGGCTGCATTTCACACTTCCAACTGTGTCAGACTCCAAAAAACTCAGCGATTCGAATTTTGTGATGGGGTTTATGATCCTGGAATAGGGGTGGGAGTGGTGGATGGGTGATATAGAAAGGATTTTTTTAAATAAAAAAAAAAAGTTTAATGGAGTAAGTTCCACTTGCTTCACTCAAGAATCATAGGAACATTGTTCACGGATAATTCCATACCAAAAATTCCAGTGAGCTAACATAGTTGGTGAAGGTTCATCTTATATTTATATTTACCTGCCCACACTGACTCCATCCTCCCCTCAAGTCCTGCATCAGTTTAATCACCCTTATTTCTCTTGCTCCCTGCAGAACAGACTCAGGGAACACCAGTCTTCCAGGAGGACTGGCACTTGGATTCCCTTGCACATTGGATACAGATGCACATACTCAACAGCCCAGGGAGGCCTGAGAGGCAGAGTCCTCTGAATTCCATTAGGTCCCAGGTTTTCTCAGTCCGCTCAGGCTGCTATAACAGGACACCACGGACTGGGGTCTGATAAACAACAGAAGTTTATTTCGCACTGTTCTGGCGAGGGTCCACTTCCTGATCCACGGCTGTCTCCTCGCTGTGTCCTCATGTGGCAGACGGGGCGAGGGAGCTCTCTGGGGTCTCTGTTATAAGGGCACTAATCCTCGTCATGACCCATCCTCACGTCCCAATTTCCTCCCAAAGGCCACCCCTTCCAATACTGACACATTGCAGGGTGAGATTTCAACATATGAATTTGGGGACATAATCATTCAGCCCTTGCAATAAATGGTCTTGGTTTCTCTTAGGTCCATCCTGAATGTCTTTCAGGATTTGTGCTGAAAAAGCTATCAGGACAGTAGAGCATTTAAGACTCTTGTTGCCTTATGTTTGGTAATAGTAGTAGTATTTTAATTATTGTGCAGGTAATATGTATTCATTAAAGAAAAATTAGAAAAGAAAAATAAAGAAGGCAAAATTCAAAGCATACATACAAACCACCCTGGATCTTATAATACAGAGAAAAATAGTATTAACATTATTGTGTATTTTTCTGTACGTAATGATATACACACATATTTATAATATATTTTGTGACACCGGGTTCATAGCATGTCTACAGTTTTGAGTATCTTTTTTTCATTTAACAATGTCTGGTGGACCCCTTTCCAAGGCCGTACAAACCCTTTTGCGCTCGCGTGCAGCCCAACACACACACACCCAGAGGATCAGGATGCCTTGCCAATAGGAGGTTCCTCCCCCAAAGATGCCCACGGATTTCACGAAGTTCAGTGTCAGGGGTGAGTTTACCTAGTAAGAGCAGGAGAAGGGTTTCCCCCCCTGACTCTCTCTAGAGCCCTATTCCTCCCTAGATAGAAGGACAGGCTAGGAAGGGGAGGATGTTGACCCCGCTGGAGGCAGCGTGAGAAGAGGCTGAGGTCAGGCCCCCTGTATCTGCAGGAATACAGGACGATCGACACCGAAGCTCTGGGAGTGTGAACCATGGAAGTGGTTCCAGAGCAGAGGCCCTCGCTCTCACCTGTCCTCCTAGATGAAGCCCACCTGCAGCACAAAAACATAAATCAGTGAGCTGCGGATGCTGCCTTCCTTCCTAATTAGCATGAGAAATGTCACGTCCTTGGCAGCCCCCACTGCCTTGCTCTCAGTCCCAAGGAGCCAGCTGAGAGTTTTAGCAGCTGGGAGCCTCCTGTAGCCCTGCCCACCAGCCTCTCCCCAAACCCAAGGGGACAGCCGCCATCCTCGGCGTTCTCTACCAACAAGCCTGGCAAGAAAGCTGCTCTCCAGAAATGAGCACCTCTGAACAAGCTGCCCCAGGTCAACTCCTCACCTGACGGGCATCCTGAACTGCAGAGGCCCGCACAGCATCAGGGTACCCAGTCCCCTGGGCTCCAGCAGCCAGCTGCTGTGGCTTCTGCGCAGCAACTGTAACGTGCGTGAGACACACAAGCATCCTGCACCCAGCGCAGTAGCTGCTCCACGCAGAGCGTGTGGTGCAAACACGAGGAAGCCGGACATCCTTCGGCCATGTGTTCGGTCATCTGTCAAGTGTTCGTTAAAGGCTGGCTGGCTCTCTTTCCCTCCTGTCTTACCTGTCACCAAATCTGGTTCATTCTAACTCTTTTAAAGTTGCTTTTTAAAAAGTTATTGAGTCTATCCCTTCCACCTCAAGCCCAGCTCTTCATTTGTTTTGACCTAAGTGAAGATGACTGTGGCAGATGTAGTTTTATCTGTCCTATACATTCTTCGTTCCTTCTTTTCTTAACTACAGCGGCTTATGTTTTAGGGAAGTGTCCTTCAGCCAGCCCACAGGGATGGCAGCTCACGATGCCCAACACGTCTGTCCGCAGGGAGGATCTGTTCCATGCAGAGACAATCAGAGCACTCCATGATATTCAATATAAAGTTTCTGGAAGAAAGAGAGTCTCTTTCACTTCTGAATCAAGAGCTATGAGGATATAGTCTTGAGGTTTCTGGCAACCCTCATTCCTGCAGCATGGACATAATCCGTCTGTAGGATGTGAGAATATAACACATAAAGAAAAGAAAAAACTAGCAGAGTCAAGAAACAGAGCGATCTGAAGACCTCGTTTGCACTCCTGGATCCAGCTGTGCCTGAAGCCTTTACACCCCGCTGTATGACTTTCTCTCTTTATTTAGCTTAAGCTAGTTTGAACTGGGTTTTTTGAATTTTAACTGGAGAGCCGACAAATACATCTCTAGATGCTGTCCCTGCTTCTTAGTCTCTCCCCCCGCGTCCTTCAGTCTGTTCCCCTTGATTCTACCAGAGTGAACTTTAAAAAATATATTATGATTTATAAAAAATTTTGTAAAATACAAATATGATTATTTTATTTGCTTATGTCAGAAATATCAGTGACTCAACATGACCTACAGGATTAATTCCCAACTCCTTATCATGATGTATTTGTCCCCTTCTTTGGTCTGATCGCTACTTCTCCATTCTCACTTCTAATCTTTCCCTCCTTATGCCCTAAACGCTTCCATCACTTCATACTCTGTGCTCCCACTTTCCAATCCTGCTTGCCATTTCTTCACCATGCCTTGCTGTTTGCACACATTCTTGCTCTGCCATGGCTTCTGGGCTGCCTAGTGAACGCATCCCCATCCTTCAAAACTCAGCTCAAGGGATGCCAACTTCTGCAGGTGGAGCTGGCCAGTCTCCCTCTGGTGCCTACTACCCCCCGTGCACACCTTCATTATATGAGAAGTCCCTCTGGATGGGCGATGGCTTATTCCACATGGCAGCCTCAATTACTGGGCTAAAGATTACTGAAGTCAAGGCTTACGTCTCACTTGACTTGGAGCTCCCAGCACTCAGTTCTGTGCCTGGCATACAGTAGGCAGAATGTAAACGTTTGATACATGATGGAACAGATGAATGCATAAGGAGCGTACCCTAAGGACGGCCTGGCTCAGGGAGGTCATGTCAACAGCCACATTTCAGCACATCTGGGACAAGGGGCCCCTACACTTCACCTGCTCGCCCTCTCCTTCCCATCTCCATCTCCACCTTGTCATTGTGCTGTCCCAGTCTGGACGGCATCCGAGGGGATAACTGATGAAACAAAATTAAAGTTAATCCCCCAGATACTCAAAACATTTTAGAAAAATTCACTATTTGGCTTTTTGTCATTCAACACCACCCTCAGTAGACACACGGGGGCACGGAGACATTTGGTGTCCACTGACTCTTGGCTCCAGGAGGCCCAGGGCCCTGCATGTCTCCTTCATGGCGATGTCCCCAGGCACTGAGAAGACACATCTACTAAGTATTTGCTACACGACTGAATGACCGACAGGTCACATGTCAGAGGCAGGGCCGTAACAGAACGTCAGCATCTCAGCTGCACCCACTTTCTCATCTTTCCCTGTGTAGACTCATAATTTTGTTTTGGTTGACAAGCACCGAGTCCTTCTGGCAGAGCGATGCTGTCTCTCCTGCACGGGCAGGGCTGAGCTCGCGGCCCCTGACGTCAGCCTTATCAGCTCCACTGTCACCCAGGGTCCATGAAAGCTGGCTCTTCGCCTTCTTGGGTGGTAGCAGCTAAGGACTGATCTAGGGAGCCCCCTGCTCTCTCAAAGAAGGGAAATGGGACAGAGACTGCCCTTAAGCTGAACAAAAGAGACTCCCCTTGGGGGGAGGACATAGCTCAGTGGTAGAGTGCGCGCCTAGCATGCACAAGGTCCAGGGTTCAATCCCCAGTACCGCCATTAAAAATCAATCAAGCAATCAATCAATAAACTGATTACCTCCTCCCACCAAAAAAAATAAAATAAAAATTTAAAAAAGAGAAAGAGAGAGTGACTTCCCCCTGATCAGAGCACACCAGCCCAGTTAAGGACTCTAATCAGGTCCCATGCGGGGAACAGATTTTGAAGTGAACCTTCTGTTTATACCATTCACTGACCCTGCAGATCTGGAGGAAACCAGTGTGAAGTTGGAGACAGGGGGAGGGAAGAGAATATTTTCTCTTACAGCAAATGCAAGTAAATGAAATGCTTGGGACAGGGAGGCATTATAAGAAACTAACTTTATACAGTTACTAAATTGAGGATTAATAAAGAAGTTAAGTTCCGTGAGAAGATGGTCCTTTTCTCTCCCTCTTCTCTTCTCTGTTACCAACTGATGGTGTCCGAGGCACCGAAGAGGACCGGGGCCCCCAGGAGTGCAGGAGAGAAATAAAGCAGGGAGGTGGGTCCTGCCTCAGGTACCACCAAACTCACTTGGCTAACACCTGCTCAAGACCGCCAGGCAGGGAGGAGGCAGGGCCACCAGGGAACCCAAGAAGGAACGAGAGGAACAGGGCGGGGGGGGGGTGGGTGAGGCAAGGGAGGTGGAGGGGGGCACAGGGCTGGGAGTCCAGGGAGGTTATGGTGATGAGGGCGCCAAGCCAGACCGGCAGGGATCTGAAGGGACCTGGGAAGTCAGAGCCCTCGGTAGAGAGCCCTGCAGGAGGTCCCAGTGAGAGGGTTACTGGGGCGAAGCCAGCCGTTCATAAGGAGGGAGGGAGATGAGAAAAGCCTTCGTAACTCTCGGGTGTTGCTGGTTGAATGTGGGCTCTTTCAGGGACTTCTTTTCACATTGAGCAAGTTCATTACCTCCCTAAACTCGGGCTCCCTCCTCAGCCTCAGTGACAGTGCCTTCCTCATAGTCACTTTGGGGATTAAGTGAGGTGACTCATGGTAAGCACTGAGCCTGACAAATACTGGATTTCCAATATTACTGTGTGCTTCGTTTGCAGTACCAAGCTGGTGTTGGCACTGAGCAGACTCCATACATTAGCAGAGGCTCTAGCCAAAAACAAGGAACAACTCTTCTTTGTTCAATAAACCTTTTGGAGCACCTTTCAGGCACTATTGCCAGGAAGCTGAGCACCCAGGCTGGCAGAACAGTTCCCAGTCACACCCAGTCACACCCTCCCCTGGGAACTGCCCTCAGAGGACATGGCTGGGCATCTGATCCAGAAACAGCTCCGCGTTACTCTCGGTACCCCACCAGCCCTCAGAGAGCGGAGCTCAATTTCGGCGTGCCCACGGCACACGGAAGGACGACCACAGGAGGGCACGTGGAGAGAGAGCCGACCGCACCTGCCGTACAGGCATGCCTTATTTTATTGCACTTTGCAGATACTCGGTTTTTTTTATAAATTGAAGGTTTGTGGCAACACTGTTGAGCAAATCTATTGGCACCATCTTTCCAACAGCGTTTGCTCACTTTGTGTCTCTGTATCACATTTTGGTAATTTTTTCACAATATTTCGAACTTTTTATTATTATTATATTTGTTACAGTGATCTGTGATCAGTGATCTTTGAGGTTACTACTGTAACTGTTTTGGGGTGCCAAGAACTGCACCCAAATATGATGGTAATTTATAAATGATATGTGTGTTCTGACTGCACCATCAACCTGCGGTTCCTCCCTCCTTCTCCTCAAGCCTCCTCATTCTCTGAGACACAATAATATTGAAATTCAGTTAGTTAATAACCCTACAAAGGCCTCTAAGTGTTGAAGTGAAAGGGGCAGTCACACATTTTTCACTTTAAATCAAAAGCTAGAAATGACTAAGCTTAGTGAGGAAGTCACGTTGGAAGCTGAGACATGCCGAAAGCTAGGCGTCTTGTGCCAAAGTTAGCCAAATTGTGAATGCAAAGGAAGTGTTCTTGACGAAAATAAAAAGTGCTCCTCTGGTGAGCACACGGCTGATGAGAAAGTGAAACAGCCTTACTGCTGACATGGAGAAGGTTTCGTGGTCTGGAGGGAAGATCAGACCAGCCTCAACATTCCCTTGAGCCAAAGCCTAATCCAGAGCAAGGCCCTAACTTGCTTCAGTTCCGTGAAGGCTGAGAGGTGAGGAAGCTGCAGAAGAAGAGTCTGAAGCTGGCAGAGTTGGCTTGTGGGGTTTAAGGGAGGAAGCCGTCTTCATAACGTCCAAGTGCAAGGTGAAGCAGCAGGTGCGTTTGCAGAAGCTGCAGCAAGTTCTCCAGGAGCTCCAGCTCAGATCATTAGTGAAGTGGCTACACTAAAGAACAGATTTTCAGTGTAGACGAAACAGCCTTCTATTGGAAGAAGATGCCACCTCCAGCTTTCATGGCCAGGGAGGAGAAGTCAGTGCCTGGCTTCAAAGGACAGGTTGACTCTCTTGCTAGGGGCTAATGCAGCTGGTGACTTTAAGTTGAAGCCAATAATCATTTAAAAATCACTGGAAAATCCTAGAGCCTTTAAGAATCATGCTGAACCTACTCTGCATGTGGTCTATGAGTGGAACAACAAAGCCTGGATGACAGCACATCTATTGACACCATGGTTTACTGAATACTTTAAGCCCACTGTTGAAACCTACTGCTCAGAAAAAAAGATTCCTTTGAACAATATTACTGTTCATTAGCAATGCACCTGATCACACAAGAGCTCTGATGGAGGTGGACAATGCGATTAATGTTGTTTTCCTATCTGCTCACACAACATCCATTCTGCAGCCCACGGATCGAAGTCATTCTGACTTCCAGTTCTTATTATTTAAGAAATACGTTTTGTAAGGCTATGATGGCCATAGATAGTGATTCCTCTGATGGATCTGGGCAAAGGCAATTGAAAACCTTCTGGAAAGGATTTACCCTCCCAATGCCATTAAGAACATTCGTGATTCACAGGAAGAGGACAAAATACCAACATTAATAGGAGTTTGGAAGAAGTTGACTCCAACCCTCATGGGTAAGACTGAGGGGTTCAGGGCTGCAGTGGAGGACGTCACTGCCGATGTGGCAGAAACAGCAGGAGAAGTGGAGTTAGAGGTGGAGCCTGCAGATGTGATGGGACTGCTCCCATCTCAGGGCAAGCCTTTCACAGGTGGGAGTTGCTTCTTACAGACGAGCAAAGAAAGTGGCTTCTTGAGGTGGAATCTACTCCATGCTGTGACTATTGTTGAAATGAAGACAAAGGATTTAGGTTATTACATAAATTTAGTCAATAAAGTGGTGGCAGGATTTGACAGGATGGCCTCCAATTTTGAGAGAAGTTCTGCTGTGGGTAAAATGCCATCAAACAGCCTTGCACGCTACAGAAAAATCATTCATAAAAGAAAGAGTCCATTGATGTGGCAAACTTCCCTGCTGTCCTATTTTAAGAAATTGCCACAGCCTCCTCAACCTTTAGCCACCACCACCCTGATCAGTCAGCAGCCATCAACGTGAGGGCAAGACCCTCCACCAGTTAAAAGATTACGACTTTAAAAAGTGGTGAGCACTTTTTAGCAATGAAGTATTTTTAAATTAAGGGATGTACATTGGGTTTTTTTAAACACATAATGATATTACACACTTAATAGACTATGGTATAAACATATCTTTCACATGCACCAGGAAACCAAAAAATTCACATGACTTAGTTTCTGGCAGTGGTTTGGACCCCATCTTGTGGTATCTCCAAGGTGTATCTGTATGCATTTTTGCATCAGATTCTACTGAGTGTCTAAGGTTCACAACCCACTGGCATTATGACCACGAAGGCTCTCAGCTACCAAGGAAGGCTAACAAGCTTTCTGAACACATGGACCCTTAGTGAAAGTCCTCTGAAAACATGCAAGAGAAACATCTAGACTGCCTTCCTCTGAGTGTGACAAGGGCCAGGTCTGCGCCTAGGGAAGCATGCAGCTCTGTCACTGCGAGCCTGGCAATGCCACAGGCAAATGACTCTGAGCCACGAAAGACACGTAGTCAGCCGTAACGTAGGTGGCTGCTAAGACGTAGGGCAGTTCCCAAGCAAGGAACAAGATATGGTGTGGAATTCGAGTGCAAGTGGTGAATCTCTTTCTCCCAGCTGCACAGTCTTCCTTCACAGAGGTGCCTGTGGACTTCATCGTGGTCTCCACACCCTGCTGACCGGAAGAATCATCTGGGCAGCTTTTTAAAAATGCAGAGTTCTGTGCCCCATCCCTGGAGATGCTAATCACACGGGTCTGTGGGTGTGTATTATTAAAAAGCTCCTTGGGTACTTGTGACGCACGGCTGGTTTGGGTCACGTGGGTGGATGATGCAAACGGCACACGATCGGGAGGGAAGTGGGGGCTCACAGGCCAGGGCAGAAGTGAACTTATCTCGGGCTTCAGGGTCTCCACCTCTTCATCCCCAGAAAGAGTGAAACTAAACAACTGACTCTTGGCACTTCTGTGGACTCTCGTTCACAGAGATATTGTAGAGGGAATTCTAATATCCGACGCCAGTTCTGGCAGTCTAGAATTCTCTGAGATTATAAACGTGGAGTGTGGTAATATTAAAGATAGGACCGCTCAAAGATAAAACCAAATAATCCACAGTCATCCATTTAAAGAAACTTCCCAGCTGCGAGAAAACTAGTAGAATGATACTGTACCTTGGAGAAGAGAAGGAGGTACGTTCTTTTTCTGTATAGCACCTCCTCACTCAGACTTGGAGGGGACACTGAGCATCACTAACTGGGGCCCAAGTGGCTGCATCCTGAAATCCAGTGGGGCAAGGGGGACACGCCTCCCCGGGCTGTTTCCAGGTAGTGACTGAGTGGGGTGAGGGATAAATGGGCAGACCCTTCTAGGGGATGCTGACAGTGCAGCAGCCAGCGTGGGCTCTCAGAGACTCCCTGACAGTCTTGCCAAACCTTCCTTAGACTGCGTGCAAGTTTAGGGTGCCTCCCCAACCCTTTCCTCCTCTGGTCAGACTTGCATCATGATCTGATGGCTCTTCAGCCAGTCTTACCTCCCTCTCCACTTTCTCCCACACAGGGGTCCCCCACAGGCATTTCCCTTCACAAAGTCTTTGCACGTTTAATCACGTCTTGGCCCCTGCTTCCTGGGGAACCCAAACTAACACAGGTACTTTGGAATAGCTGCAGTTCTGAGGCTTGTGGTCCTCCAGAAGCCTTCAGGGGCTTTCATTAGGTCCCATTTGTTTATTTTTGTTTTTATTTCTATTGCCTTAGTAGACTGCCCTAGGAGAACATTGCTAAGATTTATGTCCAAGAATGTTTTGTGTATGTTTTCTAGGAGGTTTGTAGTGTCTTGTCTTATGTTTAAGTCTTTAAACCATTTTGAGTTTATTGACTGAGGTTTTTTGTGTTTCATTTGGTTTTGGTTTTGGTTTTTTTTGAAGGGTGAGGTAATTACGTATTTCTTTCTTTCTTTTAATGGAGGTACTGGGGATTGAACCCAGGACCTCATGCACTCTGAGCACACCCTCTATCACTGAGCTGGTCCCTCCCTTCTTTCAGGGCTTTCAGATCTGCAGCCTTTGAGGTTTGAGACCTTGAACTCCCAGGAACCTTCAGGTTCACGGTGCCAAGGAAGGGTCCAGAAGAAAGAAACAGAGACTAGGAATTTAGGAATAAATCTTTGTAGCTGACTCAAGAGACAGAGACGTGAGATCCTTTGATTTTCTTTCTATTTACCCATGACTATGAGGTAGGAGTTATACTTCTTTTGCAGATAATAAGAAGGAGGTTCAGAAAAGTTAAGTACCAGCTCAAGATCCCTCAGCTAATAAGCATCAAAGCCAAGAATACGTCCAACCTCCAAGGCCACTTTCTTTCCACTCTGCTACAGTGACTGCTCACTAGGAAAGCAGCGTAGCATGATGTCTGGGAGCACAAAGTTTGGAACCAGACGGCCTCAACTTCTTCAACTTTAGGGATAACGTACCTACGTCAGAACATCGCTGTGAAGGTTAGGAAGGTGCGTTAACGTTGGGAAGTGCTAAACAAATGTCAGCTGATGGCGGGCGGTGGTGGTGGCAGAGCTACAGCAGCAGGAGGCTGGGCTGCCCTTTGTGTGTAACAGTTAGGAAGAGAACAGGAGACGGGCTTTGGGAGGGTTGTGGATTCCATCTGCAAGTGTGTGAAATAGTAAGTCATTTATCTGACTGAAGTATAGGGCGCCTGGTGGGAAAGGGAGTGAGAGGAAAGGCTGTGTCGGGTGCCAGGGGCAAAGCCTGAGCGGCTTTGGTGGGGACTGCCTCTCCTGGAGGAGGACGGGGCATGCGTGCAAAATGACACGCTGAGTGTGTCCACTCTCCACCCACGAGGCAATCCCCCAGCGTGGGGAGTCCAGGAAAGCTCAAAGGAGCTGCACTTGACCTGGACCTTCCTGTTCTTACATCAGCCCCGTCTCCAAGCCACCTCTCCCCTCCCTCTTCAGACCGTAGACTTGCTCAATTTGATCTTAAGTGCGACGACTCTATGATTTCATATCAAGGCCCAAGTGCATTTTGAAAGAAGAGGCTTGGTAACACAACTGACTGACTGTGGGATTCCGGGACTGCTGGGCTCTGCAGGGAGACGTGGGGTGAGCCCGCGAGCTCCGGCAGAGGGGCTCTGTGACCCCTATTAACTGGACTGAGCAGCCTACACTGTGGTTCTCAAACCTGTCTGTGCAGACACATCACCCGGAGAACTCCTAAGAAAAGACTGGCGCCTTGGCTTCACCCCAAACTTTCTTACTCCAATTCCTGAGGGATGAGGAAGAGGACAGCGACCCAGGGGATGACTTCACTTGCTGTTAAGGTTGAGCAGACCCTGGGCCGCAGGCAGCCCCGCGTGGAGGTTGTCTTCCCCTCCATCACATGCGGGTGCTGCGGAGGCCCAGTGGCCGTGCACCTGACTTGGAGCAGAGCCTGTCGGCACCAGCCTGGTGACGTGGCCAACGCCTTCCCTCCCCGCTCCTCCCCAGCATCCTGCACCACTGCCCGGTTGTGGAGGAACCCCCCCCCCCAACCCCATCATCCCTGCCTCCACTGCAGCACCCACTTCAACAAAAGAAACGTAGGCAGTTTTTATTGACTGCGTTAGACTAAGTATTACATTCGTTATTTCCCTGAATCATCGCAACCCTGTGAGACTTACCATCCTCATTGTATAGATAACGAAACCAAAAGCAACAGAAGTTAAGTAATATGCCTTCAGGCACAAAGCTAGTCTATGGTAGGATGTGAACTTCGGGTGGTCCAGATCCAGATTTGGAGCTCCTAACTCCTGCACGCTGTTGCCTTTACAACTAGTTCTCGGCCACCAGGCCTTCACAGACACTGTGTCCCCTTTGCACTGAGGACAACTGGTTTGTTGTGTTTGGGAGGTTGTCCACACTCTGCCCCGTGAGGGCTGGAGGTGGGTCAGGAGCTTAGCATCAGCCGCTTGGAGCCACTCACCCTAATGGAATCACCGCATCCAGCTCCTCGTAGGGAACCTTCCAGACATTGTTCTCAGAGACACGGGAATGCCTCCCTGGGCTCTTGAAACACGGCCGCTGCAGGGGCTCCCTTCAGGCTCCCACCTGCCGGCGGCCGCCTGCTTTCACGGTGTAACGCTGGGGCTCTCACCTCCAACACAGCCATCAAATGGCAGGAAACTGCAGCCGTGCCCGGCACTGGCCACTTTTCCCTCCCCTCCCTCGGTCTGGCCAGCTTATGTTTGAGCTGCTGGAGAGAAGATCTCAAAGGGGGCACTGAGTATCAAGTCTGCTTCTCGTGCGGTGCTCCTCAGCCCCAGGATGCTCTTTCCAGTCACCTGGGAAGCTTTTAAAAAATACCACCGCCTGGGCCCTTCCCAACCAGACTTTCTGATTTAACTGGATGGGGATGGTGCCCAACCAACACCTCCAAGGATTCTCATGGACAACCAAGTTTGAGAAGCCTAGTAATGGGATGTTGCTGCTGGTTGCGTGCTAAGAATGTCTTAAATTTGGGGAAATGGTTTTCTGTTCCCCCTGGAGAAACTTAAGTAGCTTTTCCCCAATGAGTGGGAGACCGTGGCTCATTTTGTGAAAAAGGTTGTTTCTCTTTCCCTTCCCCATGAAACAGAGCATCTGTACAAACTGGGGTCTCACAAGAGCAGAAGCACCCCAGATATTCGGCAGTTGTGGTGGAGAGGCTGCAGTGAGCGCCAGCATCGGAGTCCCCCTCATGCCAAGGATGAGGACAGAAATGGTCGGCTCCGAGGGCTGGATTCTGGTAGTCCGTCTCCTGGAAGGACTGTCTTCAACTACATAAAGAGAGCTGCCTCTGAAATCTTTAGAAAGAAGGCTGCCTCTCTCCCCTGTAATCCATTCTTCCACCTCACAATCCTTGGATTCTAATGACTCCCTTCTCACAACCAATGCAAACCCCTCCTACTGCAGTGAAACTACAGTTTTCTTGTTTGTCCTTGTCTGAAACAAAGGAGAGCTGTTCTCACTGGCGTGAATCTCTTGGGGACAAATTGATGGAGAGGCTGGTGGTAGAGGGTAAACACAGAATTTGTCTGACCTTGGTTTTGTGTAAACCCTCAGGTAAAATTCTTCTCTTCCTCAGGGACCCTGATGAGTGAAACAGAAGGACATTCAAGTAGAGGCTCCTGGGATGAATATCAGAATATTGTTGTTCATCCTGTTTCTTCATTTGTAAAGCGGATAAAATTGTGTTGGGGAGAAGCCCACCCAGTGAACAAATCATCGTCTTCGGCATTCCTTTCCACCACTCCTCCCCTGCCCCACTCCCACCAGCAGCCATAGCTTCACCTGAATCTGGGGGAAGCAACAGGAAGGACAGAGAAAGCCAGAGAACGAGCTGGCTGTTTCATGGAACTAACAGAAACTAGGACGGCAAGAACAGCGCGAGGCTGTTGCATTTAATATCTGTGGATTTGTTCCAAGGGACAAGTTTAGGGGTTGATCAACTGAACAGAGGCGGTCATCTGAGCATCTTGGGGGACATACCTCAAGTGTCATGTTCCTGTTTGTTTGCAGCTGTACAGACTGTGTTCCCGGCTTCATAGTCACTCCTAGCACTTGGAAGAAAAAAAAAAAAATTCCCTACCTGCTTGGTGACTAATCAGTTGAAAAGAAGTCTGTGATCTGTTGGGCAGAAAGTGTCACTTCTTTCCCATCCGCTGCCCTGACACCATGCTGTTCAGTTATGAGTGTCTGTTTCCAGTTTTCCCCATTGGGTAGCTAAGTTCTTAGTGTTGTCTTCGGCAGATTACCAAAATAGAATATCTGATTCATTGACCCCAATTATGTTCCCACTGACAATATCTGCAGAAATTCTCTTCTACAGTGGCTTGCTGAGTTTACAGAAAACATACATCACTCCCTGGAATTCACCCGCCCCAATGAGGCCGACAGAAGAGCAAATTAAATCTTATCTCCTCGGAGGTCCTTGATGAAGAACATCCTGGTCTCGGCCATTCACTGCATGTTTTCACAAAGCTATGAGAGAGCAAGCTTGTCAGGGTTTTCCCATGCATTGCAGTTAAATGCCGAGGCACATACAACTGACCTCTCGGTATGGACAACAACCCATTTTCCTAAACTGTGACTCTGAGATTAGGGCTTCCTGCTTACTTTGTGCTGTAAGCACCTTTAAGCATTACACACATGTTGTCAGCAGGTATGTATGGTGCATAGTAACCAGGCTCTGTCTTTGATTTCTATTGGCCATGATCTTCAGGAAGAAGCTAAGTAATCTCAAAAGTTAAGAAACCAAACACATATTGCTTTCTTTGGTAAATAAACTTCTCCCCTAGTGATTTTTCTCTCTTGTACAGTTGTCTCAGAATGAAATAAAGTAAAACTTAAAAACCTAGCTTGGGTAAATGCTGGAAAGGGTGGAGAACAGGGCACCCTCCTGCATGGCTGGTGGGAATGTAGTTTGGTGCAGCCACTATGGAAAACATTATGGAGATTCCTTAAAAAACTAAAAATAGACTTACCCTATGATCCAGCAATCCCACTCTTGGGCATATATCCTGAGGGAACTCTAATTTGAAAAGATATATGCACCCCAATGTTCATAGCAGCACTGTTTACAATAGCCAAGACATGGAAGCAACCTAAATGTTCATCGGCAGATGACTGGATAAAAAAGTTGTGGTATATTTATACAATGGAATGCTGCTCAGTCATTAAAAAAAAGAATAAAATAATGCTATTTACTGCAATATGGATGGACTTGGAGATCATCATTCTAAGTGAAGTAAGCCAGAAAGAGAAAGAAAAATACCATATGATGTCACTCATATGTGGAATCTTAAAAAAAAAAAAAGACACAAATGAACTTATTTACAAAACAGAAAGAGACTCACCGACATAGAAAACAAATTGATGGTTACCAGTGGGGAAAGGGGGTTGGAAGGGATAAATTGGGATTTGAGATTTGCAGATACTAATTACAATATATAAAATAGATAAACAACAAGTTTCTACTGTAGAGCACAGAAAACTATATTCATTATCTTGTAGTAACCTATAATGAAAAAGGATCTGAAAAGGAATACATGCGTGTATATGTATGACTGAAACACTATGCTGTACACCAGAAATTGACACAACATTGTAAACGGACTGTACTTCAATCAATCAATCAATCAATCAATCATCAATAATAAATAAAAACCTAGTTTGTTAGTTTACAGTCTGTTGAGCAGAGCTGGATGGAATGCTCGCAAAGCAAAACAGAAACATGATGACGCAGTGAGCGTCCTCTGCTCTGTCTCTCCACTGAATGCAGCTACAAAACCTGGAAAGAATGCATGGAGCAGCCATTCGAAGACTGAAAAATAAATGATAGCAGTTGGATTGGGAAAGAAGACCAGAATTTGAAGAACCACAGAACCAGCGATGGGTCCCCTCCTCCCACTTTTTTCTCTTGGTGTCCCCTGGCCTGGACTCAGGCAGCCTGGGAACTGGAAGTGAGAAGCAGACAAGGACAGAGTTCCAGCAGGAGCCCTCCACTTCCGGCTCAACAAGCGGAAAGGAGATGCCTGAGGCTTAGGGGGAGTGGAGAAAGTGGTTCATTTTTCTTTTTCTTTTTCTCTGTTCTGTTGTGCCCCAGACCCCAGACAATCCTGAGATGGTGGAGACATGGCAGCCATGGGGCCCCTAAAACACTGAGAAAGGGGACCTCCCACTCTGATTTGAGGAGCTGTGGTCTCCAGGGGGTGCCTGCTCCCTTGTTGCTTTTTCTCTCTCTCTGTCCACCTGCCACTTGGCCCCAAATGTAGGTACACTCATAGAAGTATGCAGCAGGGAGAGGGAACTAAAGCCTGAGTTCTCTGCCTAAAGGCATGAAAAATGGAGCCTCAGGGAGCCAAAAAGTCCTGGGGAGATTGCGGAGAGGGGGGCACTTGCAATGCTGTTTATGAATTCCTGAGCTCACCCACAAGCTTCGCATGCACGTGTCTAACCCTAAACAACATGCCATAGACCTTGAATGCTGAACTATAGGAGAGACCACTGCCCCCATCCCAGACTGGCCACACAGTCATTACATGCTGGGGGCAGATCTGAGTAGCACTGAAAGGCTTTGAAAACTGAATCGACCTTGGAACCACACACACAGAAGAATACAGTTGGAACGTACGTTCTAAACCCATCCAGGCTGGTTGCTACTAAAACAAAGATATCAACACTCTCCGTGGGATTTAAGCAAGAATCAGAGTCTCATAACCTAATATTGAAAAAATCCTGAATATAATCTAAAATTACTGGCGTACAATGAGCCAGAAAGATCTCAATGTACACAGGAAAAGATAATCAACAGATGCCAACAATAAGAGGATACAGATGTTGGAATAGTCAAAGACTTTAGAGCAACTGTTATAAAAATCTTCCAAGAAGTAAGGTTGAACATTCTTGAACTGAACAGAAAGAGAGAACGTCTCAGTAAAGAAACAGAAGATATAAAATAAGAACCCAGTGGTAATTTTAGAATAAGATAATACAACTACTACATTTTAAAAAATGCATGGATAGGGTATATTTTAATTATTATATTTTAAAATAGCAGAATGAGATGTTAGAGGAAGGAATCAATGAATCTGAAAATAGATCAATAGAAATCATCCAATCCCAACAACAGTAAAGAACAAAAGTGGAAAAAAAAAAAAGGCAGAATCTAAAAGACATATGGGACGTTGCCAAATATCATTGGACATTTTTAGGTCTAATACTGATGTCATTGGAGCCCTAGAAATAGGACATAAAGAATGCAGTGCAGAAAAAAAATAATTGAGGAAATAGTGGCCCAAAGTTCCCAAATTTGGTGAAAGATATTAATGTATAAATTCAAGCAGTTCAGCAAACTCCCAAGAGCAGAAATCCAAAGAAATCCATAGCAAGATACATTGTAATTAAATTGTTGAAAACTAAAGAAAAAATCCTGGATGCAGCCAGAGAGAGAGAGGACACAGTAGGAAAAAATAAAGAGCAGAAATTAATTACATTGAAAACAAAAAACCAACAGAGAAAAATCAAAAGTTGGTTCTTCGGAAAGATCAGCTAGACTGGTCTCTATCTATCTCTGTCTCTGTCTTTACCTCTCTCTCCCCGCAACCTCAACCCCTCAAAGCTCCATTTCCTATGTCAGTTACCACCTTCCTCCCTCCTCTCCTCATGTACAGGCTCTCTTCCTCTTGGGTTGCCTTTGTCTTTTTTCTCTTTCCTCCTTTTCCACATCACCCCAAACCCCTTTCATATCCAGCTCAGTAAGACCAAAACTTGTCATCAAAAGTCTTACCACCAGTTACTGCTCCAGCCTCTGCTCAGGTGCCTCTGCTCACCCAGCTCTAAACCATCAGGAGCTGCAGTCAAGGTGCTCCCAGCTGCCTTGGGCTTAACCAGGGGTTGATCAGAGACAGAGGGTTTAGAGTATGTCCTCTTGTTCTCTCTGAAGTATTTACCTAAAAATTCCTTAATCCATGAAGACGTTTTCATGCGAATCCTTTATCCATTGATTTGTTTCCAGAGATGGTGGCATCCTTTCAAAGCCCAAAGGATTACTGCAAATCACTGGGGGTAAATATTCTGGTGTGGATTCAAGACATTGGAAAATAGAACATTACCATGTCCCCACATTCTAGGAGAGAGTTTTTTTATATCTAGTTATCACTCACGTGGAGGGTGATCATCAACTATTGTCATTAACTTGCCACACACTTACTGAGAACCAACTATGTGCAAAGCACGATCAAGACTGAGAAAGTGCTTTTTGACTTTTAAAAAGATTTGTTTGCACATCCTGAAACAGTAAAATGTTATTGCCTGCTTCTCTAGAATCCTGGTTGGAGCCTGGGAATTAAACCCTTCATACATTCAAGAGGAAGGAAAATTCGTCTCGCCTACATGAAGGGCTAAGTAAGGGGGAGTGACCACCTCTGACAGTTCACCCCCAGAGCCAGCGGCTCCCCTTCCAGTCAGGAGACAGGCCCCACCTGAGGCCGCAGCATGGCCGCCTGTAGGGAGGAGGAGGCTATTTCCCTTAGAAAAGCAGAGCTTCTTAACTGGACTTGGACTTTGAGATCGGACAGCTCTCTCTCTGGAGTGGGGGCGGAGGGGCACCTGAGTCTCCCTCCCTTCCCTGCCCGACCCCGCCCGATGGCCTGAGTCCACGGGACTTGAGAAGGCAGCTGCTCTTCTTCGGGCAGGGCCACCTCGGGGCAGCAGTCCCTACTGCCCCCTTTATCCACCCTTGTATCTAGAATCTTCAGGTTAGCTTCCTCCCAGCACCTGATCTAACCTCCCACTCCCAGCGAGGGAGGCACTGCTCACTCTGAAGGGCTCATGTCTCTTACTACAAGGCAGAAACCTGATTGACGAGGAGCCAGGAGGGGCTGGGGCTTCACATTTGATCCCTTCGAAGCCAGAGAGGATGTTCAGCCTTTCCCAGGCCTGAGCGGCAGGCTGATGGCATGCGGAACATTTAGTGTGTCCCACATATAGGTCTGCAAGGCCTGAGCCTCCCGGTTTCTTAGTGCAGTCATGTTTCTCTGCACTGTTGCCTTGGTCGAGTTCCCAGTCCTGACGAGGCTTCTGAGTCACCCGGGGAGCTGGTTAGAGGCTCCAGAGAGGCTGGTTGCATGGTCTGATGAGGCGGGGCCCTGGAACCTGTTTTTAACAACACATCTGGAGGTGATTCTGAAGCAGCAGGTGCCCTAGCTGGCATGTGGAAACCACTGGTATACATCACGGCTCTGCATTAATTAAGAGATGAGCTGATTCGGCCTCCCTTAGTCTTAGATGGTAATGGTGGCATTTAGACTCTTCTGAATTGTTCTGGGACCACGAAGAGCCCAGTTATCAGGCCTGCATCATAGTTTTTATTCAGGACACCAGTACTGCACACCACCAATTCATCCCCCGGAACCGAAAACGCTGACAAGAGCAAAGAGGTGCTGGCCAGCGTGGAAAAGCTCTTAAGCACGAATTGATGCTTGAACAAATGGGCATTTCCCCTAAACAGTTCTCAACAGCCCTTTAAAAATGCAACAGAGCTGACTGTATTTTTAATCATATCATTCAGCTCACTTGTCATCTCTCCACTACCCCATATGGCTTCCCCTAGAGGTCGCTTAGAACATCAAGTTCCAAAAATGCAGGGCACAGGCCAAAGCCAGCATCCTCATGGAATTTTCTGTTTGTTTTAAAATGTTGCAAGGTTACAAACGAAGACAAAGACTCCAATCAGCACGTAACAGAGCAGTCATTGTCATCAGTCCATTCATAAGGCCAAACTTTGGAATTCATCACTGTGCTACCAGAAGTCCTTCTGAGATTTCATTCGACAAGAGCAAAAGAATGGAAACAAATTAAATGGCTATCAGAAGCGGGGGCGGGGATTGACTGCATGAGAGCTGATACATCCACACCATGGAAAATTATGCAGCCCTCAAAAAAGAACAAAAAATTTTTATGCTCTGATTTGGCAAAATCTTTATAGATATAATGTTGATTGAAAAATAAAAGCAAAATGCAGAATCAAGGAAATGACATATGTATTTGTTTATATTTGTTTATATTTGATTATACGTGCTTTCCTGGAAGGATGTATTTAAAAAATACCATTGTTTGCCTCAGACAAGCACTAAGTAGCAGGAGGAGGGGGTGTGTGTGTGCATGTAAGGTATGAGGGAGGATTCCCATATACCTTTTTATACTTTAGTTAATGGATTATCTATTCAAAGCATTAAATAAAAATATGTATGTATGCTAACAACTCTTATCCATATTGAGGGAACACAGGTAATCTGAATGAGCCCAAACATTAAAGCATTTATATTTAGTTTTACTTTAGTTTTGCTTTTTTTTTTCCCCACAATAGAATGTCCTCTCTAGTCATGTTTTGCTCACCCTAGTTTTAGGACAAGTCTGAGTTATATGAACACACACTCCAGCTGGTCAGTAGGAGGAAGCAGCGAAGAAGGCTGTCTGGGAAAGGACGTTTGCCTTGAGTGACTGATGTGCAAGTGATGAAGAGTGGCCACGTGGGTAGCCCCGTTGTCTCCTGAAGGTGATGGGGGAAAGTCAGGACCCACTGCTAGTGTGCCCTGGCGTTCGCATTTTCTTACTAACAGTCAAACAGTCTGAGTCAATCTGAAGTTATGGACATTGATCACAAAAATGGCCCTAATTATTCCTCTCCGTGTAGCCCTGCCCTGGCTCTTTGACTTACAGCTCTTCTTATCAAGCAGTATAGAGTCTAATTCCCATCTTCTTGACTCTGGACTGGACTTTTGACTTGCTTTGGCCAATAAATTGAAGCAGAAGTGGTGGTGGCACATCCAGCTCTTGCACATGTCACACCCTCTCTTGGAACCCTGCCTTGGACCTGAGCCCAAGTGTGGGCTAGCTCTGAGGATGACCACATGGACCCGAGCTGAGGTCCCAGTTATGAGAGAGAGACCGCAAGGTCACCGGAGCAAATCTGCCCAATGAATGCAGACACCTGAGCATCCACCCGAGCTTAGAACTGTCCAGCTGACCCGTACACTCATGACAAACAAATGCTTACTGTTTCAAGCCCCTGGGTTTTGTGATTGTTTCTGACATCACTTTATTGTGGCATCAGATGACTGCTATGGAACTCCTTTGCCGCCCGAGCTTTGTTTCCTTTCCATCTCTTCGTGCTGTGCTGTTGCCTTCTCAATACCCACCCCTCGTCTCCATCATGAGCTCATCTTATTAAAGAGCACCCATCATGTGTCAGGTCTTTAATGCACAGTCCCTGACCTCCGGGGATGGGCAAGTGGGGAAGCAGACAGGACTGGGTGCACACTGGTCATCAGGAACCTGTGGGAGAGGAGCACTAGCCCAGCCTGGAGGTTCAGCAGAGTTTTCTGGCAGTGACCTCTGAGCTGCCTTAAAGGAGAAATAAAGGTTCGTCTGTGAAAGTTGGCAAGGGATTGGCAGGCAAAGGGTGCAACGCAGGGAAAGCCGTGAAGGCTTGTGTGTGAAGCACCAGCAAGCAGTGAAATGTTTCCTGCCCTTTTCTCCCATTTCTAATCCCTTCTGGCTTCTAACCTCCACCCTCCCCTCCCAGCTTCTCTCTTTTTTTCTCCCAGGTTCCCCCAATTATAGTTTCTCAGTACAGTCTGTTAGAGCCTTGCTGCTCAAAGTGCAGCCAGCAGACCAGCAGCGGTAGCATCTCCTGGGAGCTTGTTAGAAATGCAGATTCTCAGGTCCCCACCCCAGAATTCATTCTAACAAGATCCTGAGGTGGTTCACATGCACATTAAAATTGGAGACGTGCTTCATTATAACACTGTTATTAGGGGGCAGGCTAACAACTTGCCCTGTAACTTAATCAGCCACCCAAACCCTTTCATAGTAAGTTCTGCAGAATGGAAGTTCACCAGCAGAACGTATATTGCTTGTACCAACTACTTTTTTGGACTGCCTCCTATTAACACAGCTATTTTTCTTGAAGACACGTTTTTATCTCCCTAATTAGATTGTAATCAGGGACTATGTTTCTTTGATTCATTACTCTTGAGCACCTAGGGCAGAAAGGAAATGCTTAGATGACAGAAACAGAATCTCCTTTGGAGTCTGCAATCTCTGTGAGCTGTGAGCTGCAACTCAGGGCCTCAGGCCTTTCTCTGCTCCTTGCCTAGGGGTATCCCTGGACAAGTTTCTTGATGTCACTGAGCCTTGATTTTCTCACCTACAGAATGGGTATAACACCTAATGGGTTGCAGGTTCATTGTAAGGATTAGAAATGATGGGTGTAGCGTGCTCAGTACGAGACCTGGCACAGAGTTGGCATTTCAGAAATAGGTGGCATAAAAGAGAGTTAAACAGGCAGGAGGCTGTAGCTCAGAGTCAGAGCGTGTGCTCAGCATGCACGAGGTCCTGGGTTCAATCCCCAGTACCTCCATTAAAAATAAATGAATGAATAAACCTAATTACCCCCCGCTAAAAAAAGAAATGGAAACTTACATGCATTAAAAAAGAGAGAGCGATTTTGAAATCCCAGTCTATAAAATTGTAGAATAGATAAACAAGATTACACTGTATAGCACAGGGAAATATACACAAAATGTTATGATAACTCACAGAGAAAAAAATGTGACAATGAGTGTGTATATGTCCATGAATGACTGAAAAATTGTGCTGAACACTGGAATTTGACACAACATTGTAAAATGATTATAAATCAATAAAAAATGTTAAAAAAAAAAAAAAAGAGAGAGAGCGAGAGATAAGCAAATATACTGACCTTGCAGAAAAAGGAGAAGTTACATTTAATTGAGAGAATCAGAGCAGGCTTTGAAAAAGAACTAGTCCTGGGAATGGCAGGGGAGCCTTAGACAGGCAGAAAGAGTACAGAGAGAATTTTGTAGGTGAAGGACATGAAGTAAGCAAACACATTCTCGGAGAGGAGACGGCATAAGGCACTTTCGGGAGACCAAGAAGTCATCTGGTTTTTTTCCTCCGATTCGTGAATGTATTGATAGGGGTGGCCTTTTAAAAGGTAAAACAATTCGATTACTTTCACAAATATTTTTAGGCATTTAAAAAGTTGCCTTTATTGTAAAGATTAAAATGATGAGAAAGAAGATCTCCCAGAAAAGCCGGGCCATATGGTTCCTGCACACTGTGGTTGTACACGCGGATTCAGCCGATGTGTTGGCTGCCTGCTGCCCAGACAGCGGGGTGAAGTCAGGACAGAGCCCCTGTTTCAGCATGAATGCCTCTGCCTTCTCTTGCTAACACATTCCCTCCGCCACTTAAGAATGCGCACAGCCTTTTATTTTTTTGCCAGGTCGGGAATGCCGGCCTATGACAGCACCGTTTGCAAAGTAAAGAGTCTCTTTATGAAGATAATGGTAATACCCAGGCCAAGCCCACCGTGGGAGAACCTTGGCTCCTAATTAGCAAGAGCGGTACATTTTAATGAGGACACTCGGTAGGCAGCTGGCTCCTGCCCTGACTGTCAATGAATCTGGGGCAGAGGGAGTGTTGGCAGAGAGGACACGGAGCAGGTGAGGAGAAAAAACAGAAATGCGCTCATCTCTTGGAAACCTTAAGCCTTAGAATTATTTGATTTCCCCATTATCCTGGCTGTCCCTCCATAGGTTGCTTCTCTGACAGCAAATGGCTCTTAGAAGAAGTGGCCCATCTTGGGTGAGCTAAGGTAAGCAGGCCAGTTTTAGCAACCCTGGAACTATTGCTGGAGTAGGAAGCGGGGGCCCGGGGGGGATGGAGACCCAGAAACGTGGGCATTTGATCTCTCTTGGAAAGCAATCAAGCAATTGCTAAGAGACCTATGGAGAAATCAGAATCCTTTGCACCTTTCTGATTGGGCAAGAGAGCGCAGCAGTGACTCAGGCCTCCAACAACCCTGTGGAGGTGAACTGATATCATCGAAGGTGATTTAAACCGTAACTTCAAAGTCTGTCACTCAGCATACCTCTGAGAGATGACATAGAGGAAGCAGAACTCCTCAGCACCTGTGTCATTTCTGAATTCTGTCTCAAGGAGGCGATCTCCCTACTGAAAGGGTGAATGACCATTCCTAAGTGAGGACGGATGCTCTCAGACCCACGAAGGAACTGTGGGAACACGCTAACGCTTTAATCGACTTCAGATCTTGAGCCCCTGCAACTTACACCAAAAGCACAAACAACTTAAACTCTCGGTTATTTCTGACTCATCGGGGACAAGAGGAGAAGGTCTGGAGGACGAAATTATTTTCAGAAATAGAAAAGGTACCTAGCACTGCAGGCCTGTGAGCTTGACAGCGAGCCCAAGCTGGAAAATCAATTGGGCTTTCAAGAGAATATTTGAGGGCTACTGGGAGAGAAAGAGGTGATCTTTAGGAATAGGTCTAAGATCACTCCCAAAAAAGTCCTGCCAGAGCCTGCTAGTTTGTGCCCAATATCCACTCTCTCCTTTTTCCATAGTAGCAGAGATCCTAGCAGAGCAAACAGGTGCTATGTCATTTTCTTATTGTGGTAATTTCTTATAACAAATTACCACAAATTTAGTGGCCTAAATCTACACAAATTTATTATTTTATAGTCCAGAGGCCAGAAGTCTAAAATGGGTCCGCAGGGCTGCGTTTCTTCTGGAGACTCTAGGTGACCATCTGTTTCCATGCTTTCTCTAGCTTCTAGAAGCTGCCTGCATTCTTCGGCTTGTGGCCCCTTCCTTCATCTTCAAAGCCACCAGCATAGGATCTTTAAATTTTTTTCCCTCCCTCTCAGTGACCTCTGCTTCCATTCTTTGCCATCTGACTCTCCCTCCTCACTCTTTGAAGGACCTTTTTTATTACACTGGACTCATCTGGGTAACCACCAACACTGTCCCCATCGCAAAAGCCTTAACGTAATCACATCTGCAAAGTTCTTTTGGTGCCTAAGGGAACCTATTCACAGGTTCCACGGATTAGGACGTGAGCATCTTACAGGGAGGGGACATTATTCAGCCTACCTGGGCTTCCCAAAGTAAGAAATAAACTTAGCAGCCTCAGTTGCATCTAGGTTTAGAACATGTGACCGCGTTCTGGTACGGGCCACGGCTATGAGCAAAAATGAGGTATGACTTTTCTGAGTCATGTCTTTGTTTTGACAAAGATGCGTGTTTGCTAAAATGTGGATGAGTGAGTCCTTTCGCACGAGGCAGATGAGGGCAGTAGGTAAGGGTGGGTCAGCCACAGGAGCCTACGTCCCTGAGCGTTCCTTGGAGAGGAGCCAGCATACCAGCTTGGACTTTTACATGAGAGAAAAATAAACTTCTGCCTTGTTTGACTTCTGCAGACAGAGTTCTATCCAACTTAATGCATGATTTGAGAAGACCAGGGGACTCTAAGTGACAGTGTTTTGGTATTTCAGCAACATTTTTCAACATCTCCAATGATGTCAGTGTACTTCAGATGAAGAAATAGGGATTAAAGCCAAACCTCAGGTGGGTTTACAACTGCTTGAGTGACTGTCAGGGTCCAGATTAATGGGTTGGCATTAATCTCTGCTGAGAGGTTTTGTCCACGCTCTGAAGCGGACAGGCCACACCTGGAATGTGCGATTTCCTTCCAAAGGCCTCACTTGCAGAGGGCTGTGGATATTGAGGGTGTATTGGGAGTGGCAGCAAAAACGGTGGAGGAACTTGAATCCACATCATCTAAGAGCTGAAGGAGCAGCAGTGAAGATACAAGAGGGCCGTTGATTATGTATAAGGCACAGCACTCAGTGATAGCGGGTAGAAAAACTGAGAAGGACACCTTCCTTGTCCTCTCTTCTCACAGGGGCTGCGGGAGCATTTATGGAAATGTGTACAAGGTAACGCCCCACCTCGCTTGCAGGAAGGACCAGGAAGAACCTATTTCACGGGGGTCTTGGGTTTGTTTCTGTTTTGTTTGTGATTTGCTGCTCTGGCACATGCTGATTGATCAGAAAGGGCTGGAAACATTGTTTTACTCTGATAAGAAATCAGTTTGTGTTTCTAGAAGTTTCCTCTCCACCCCAACGTGAGGGGCCAATAAGTTTGAGGGTGTCACTAAGAGCTTGACAAAGTTTCCAGGCCACCACCAACCATACGGCTTTTTAGGGGGAACTTCGAGCCCTTTTATGGTTAAAAAAAAAATGAATTAGAAGAATAGGGGCTTTTGAGAATGAGGCCAAAAAAGAAAATGGGTGGAAAACTGAAAAGAAAGTAGAGAAAGGGGCCTTGAGGCTGGGGGCACCTGTGCCTGAGAGTTGGATCAGGTTGGACCATGGCCCAAAAAAGGGCCGGGGGGCAGAGTGGGCCCTAGGGAGACGCATGGTAGGGGGTGATGCATGAGAGTCTGTGGGATCCAGGAGCTGTGAACCCCAGGAAGTCAGTCTAGAAGCCCTTGGTCAGGCCATGAGCAGGATGCTGGTCCTGTCTGTGCTTCAAATGCTCGCCTGCTGGTCCCCGCCCCAATTCCCCAGGACCCTCATGAACGCTAGGGGCCACTATAGGTGTTCTTGAGGGCAGCCTAGGGTGTGTTAGAGCGCTCTGAATTGGGGGTGCAAGGAGTACGTCTCTCTGTTGCACAGGTGTTTATAACATTGGAGTAACATGAGTTCTCAGAAGCAGTGGCATTTGACCTGACCTTGACCTCGCCACGACCTGCATAAGCTGCAGTGTTGTTCAAGTTTCCCTTTATGGCCAGCTGGTTCTGGCCCTTCCTGTGCCCTCTCCGCCCTCAAGAACCCTCCTGGGAAGTCCCCAGCCTTCTTCCTGCCTCCCAGGGATGGTGTCGCCCTCCCACAGTAAGGGTGGGTTACAGCCTGTAGAAAGATGAGCACTGAAAGATGCTGTGCACCAATTTGGCTTAGGGTGAGTGCCAATTAGTGATGATCAAAACGTACTTCAGTTGGGAGGGAATAGCTCAAGCAGCAGAGTGCATGCTTAGCATGCACGAGGTTTTGGGTTCAATCCCCAGTACCTCCTCTAAAAAATAAATAAACCTAATGACCTCCCCCAGCCAAAAAAATATAAATAAATAAATAAATAGGATGTTTTAAAAAAAAAAAAAAAGTACTTCACAGGTAGGAAGAATATTGACCTCCCCTCCCCTCCTTGGTTGCCGTCTCATGCAGGTGTCCATTGGTTTAGCTGGTAGGACTCTGGCGATGGATGATAAAATGGGATGTGATCTCTTATTGGCAACGACAACTCAGATGCCCCTGCCAGGAATCTGGGCCGAGTCTGCAAGTACTCAGGAGTAAGAACTCACAAGAGTTAGGAAAATGATCATTTCTTCAGGAAAAAGAGAAAAGAAAAAGTCAAGTGATTGTGATGACATTTTTTCCAGCCTACAGGTTTTATATTGAATCCTGCTGGTGTTCCACAAACAGAACTGTAATAGCTCCCATTAACTGGATGCCTGCTGTGTTCCAGAAGCTTTCTACCCAGCACGCTAGGTGGGTGGGCTCTGTCTCTAAGTAGGAGAAACTGCAGCCCAAAGCCCATACGTGTTCTGGGCGGGGTCCTCTGGGGTAAGGCGAGAAGCTGGACTCTGAAGGCAGGTTTGTCTGGTTCTAAAGCTTCTGTTCTTCCCATGAGGCCTCCCCGTTAACATGGTAAAACTGCAGAGAGACAGAGATCTGAACAGGAAGTACTTTAAGTTTTTCACAGTGTCCCATGCCTTAGTATCTGTGTCGTCCTCTTTACCCACTTCTGCCTCTCCACACCCAAGTGCCCGGGAGAGATTTTACATCAGGCACTTGGCTGGCCCATTGGCACACCCACACAGACCCCAAGGCACACACTACACGCTTACCTTCACGTGTCTGGAGCTTTATGCAAAACCGGGTGCCTCCCACACAACCTGCAGCAACCCCGCTTTGCATAACGAAAGTTCAACTGGGGAACAACTGTCCATTGTTCTGAAGAATTGCTGCCCTCCCCAGGGGCTGGGGGGCAGGTATAATTTGCGCTGAATGCTCAGTCTTTGCCTGGGCACATGGAGAATGTGTACACCCTGCAAAGGGCAGCAAAGAAGTTGAGTCCCAGCTCTTCTTAAACCCCTGTGTTCTCTTTCTTAGAAGGGAGAATTAGGTTCACTCCTCAACCCACTGTCTTGTAGACACTAGAGAAGCCAAGTAAATATTTGCTAAATAATGAATGTTGACGAGGCACCCATGGCATGCAGAGCAGCCAAAGGACAAAATCCAGGCTCTCTACCACCTGAGCCAAAATCCAAAGCACTGAAATAGGAGAGGGACTTGGAAAACTGCGTTATGGGGGGAACTGGTTCCTTTAGCATCTTTACGATACTGATAAAATTCTGACCTATCTTGCTGCCTCAGTTTACATGGGTGCCAGATGATGAGTCTGGAGTGAAGTGATCATTAAGATTTCTATCACTTGGGTTCCATGATACATTATGTACATGATACATAATGTAATGTATCATTTTAAGGGGGGGGGGATGACATGTTTTCTCACCAAGAAAAAAAATTTTTCCCTGAGCTAAAATAATTCAGGGAATTGGATCTGAACTACTTCTCATTCAAATTTCTGATTTTCTGGGGTGGGGGGACAGGGGAAGCAAACTGGCAGAAATGATGATTTTAAAACCTAGAGCAAAAATTATTTCACAAAATTAGAGCCTTATGCTGAGTGACACATTAATAATGGAACAAAAGAACTGAATAAATTGCATGCAACTTTGTCACTTCATAACAATAGGACACCAAAGGGGTGATTAAATTTAACTCCCTGACACAGGTGATAATTCCACACCAAATGCAGTGTTATATTGTGTAGAAAAACGCCATCTTTCCCCTTCCTGTTCTAAAATGCGAAGTAATGACACATGCAAAGTAATGAATTCGATTCCTAAACTGGGGCTTATTGAGCAGCACAAATTAAACTGAGTTTCTTTTTTTGAATTCATGCTTTTTAAAAATACATATAGAAGTACAGTCAGTTACAATGTGTCAAGTTCTGGTGCACAGCGTAACGTCCCAGTCACACACATACATACATATATTCGCTTTCATATTCTTAATTACTGCTTTTTTTTTTTTTAACAAAGTAACAAATGTACATAGTCAAATGAAAAAAAAGTCAAAGGGTCCTGAATGGACAGAAGAAGAAGTTGTTGGCCCCTGCCTGCGTGCTTCCTGTCCCCAGCCCCACTCCCCAGAGGCCCTGAGTTTCAATTTTTGAGCTATTTCTTCTGGTATTTATTTGTGTTCTTGTAAATAATTTGCTTACACTATTATCTCCTGGCTGGACAATTTTAGGTAACATCTATTCATTGTTGTATTTTAGGAGGTGAGGATTTCATGCTCTCATCCTCCTCTCTTTCCGTCTTTCTTTATTGTTAATCTGAATTTTTGTTAAATCTGTGTGCAATACTTATGTTATTCTAGCTGTATAAATAGCAGTTGTGACTATTCACTGTAGTAGTGTATTCCTACCGCGCTCCTAGTATATACTACTAGTATACCGCTAAGACTTAAGAGCATTTATTATTATTGTTTCCTTTGTTATATGACTTTTTGTTTTTTCTCGAGTTAATAATTATTCTGGCTTTTTTTTCCATTGCTTAAATTTTAAAAATCTGGACTGAAAGTTGTAGGTAATAATAGATGAGATGATGACATCCTAGTAACATCCTAGAACCTTAGGTAAAGTAATAAGACGAAAAGTAGCAGGGATAAATGGACACATAGTACATTTAAGTTCAGAAAATCATTTGCATAACTGCAAGATGGAGACCTAAGGTCTGAGAGAAGAAAGTTGTGTTCTTTCACTGATCTCAAACTCAACACAAGTCCATAGAGTAATTCAGTTGGTAAAATACAATCTTTGGCTCTATTAATTGAAATAGACTCTCCAGAACAAGAAGGATGGTGGTCCTAGTCTATTCATGTTACATAATGCAGGCTCTTCTGGTCACACATTTTAAGACAAGCAAAACTCACAAGACAGTATACAGAGTGCATCGGCCAAAGTCATGAGACTCTGAAAAAAATGTCATACGAGAAACAGCTGAAGGAAATTGAGATGTTTCTCCTGGAAATGTCTTAGGGGGAAGTCACAACTGTCTTCAAATATTTGCAGGGCTATTGTGTAGAAAATGAGATGGATTTATGCTGCTTGAGTCCAGGGGCAGATGTAAGGCCAAGAGGTGAGCGTCAGGGAGGGAGACTCAGTTCAGGGACTGCAGAATCTCTAACCATGGGATCTGCTAACAGTTGTGGGCACTGCCCTTGTCCCTCCAGTATCCAGTCTTCTATTGTTTGTTTGTTTGTTTTTGGTAATAGCACTTTATGGTAGGCCCCTGGCTGGCCAACTGAGGATTACATTTTCTACTCTTCCTGGGTATGGCTGTGAAATTTGATTCAGGCCAGCGGGATGTTAACAGAAATAATGCATACTGCCACCTTCTAGTGCCCTTGGTAGGAAAGGAGCATTTCCTCTTCTCCCTTCTCTCTCTCGGTCTCTCTCTCTCTCTAATCTGGAATGTGGTCATGATAAATCTTCTTGGATCTGTGGATGAACCTAGAAATTGCAGAAAACAAGACAGAAGGAGCTTGAATTCCCAGTGCCAACATCCAACACCTCTCTCTCAGTCTTGAACTACTTGAACTGTTAACTAAGAGAGAAACTTTCTATCTAGTTAAAATTTCTACCTGGTTAAGCCACACATTTGGATCTTTGTAATACTAGTGGTAACCTATACATTAAGTAATGGGGATGCTTTCCAAGTGGTGGTCTTCAGGAGGTCATCACTGAGCACCCCCTTCCCTTGCTTCCACTGTTTTTTTTCCAACACCAAGAAATTAAATCATTTCTGATACTCTACCTGAAGTTAGCATCAGATCCCACAGGTTAAGGGTTCAGACCTACAAGACTGGCCCCCCTGCCCGCTTTAGATGCCAATCACAAGTCCAGGCTGTTCCCTGTGCTTCAGACCCATGGGTTATAGACTGGAGATTCCCACAGCACGCTCCTTGGCTTCAGTGAATTTGCTAGAGTGGCTCACAGAACTCAGAGAAACATGTACATGTGTTTACCAGTTTATTATAAAAGATATTATAACGGATACAGATGAACAAGTGGACGGAAGAGATGCATAAGGCAGGGTGTGGGGAAAGGAGCATGGAGTTTCCATGCTTTCTCTGTGCACGTTACCCTTCCAGCATCTCCGTGTGTTCCAGCACCAACCCAGAAGCTCCCTGATCCCTGTCCTTTTGGGATTTTATGGAGGCTTCGATACATAGGCATGGTTGACTAAATCATCGGCCATTGGTGATTAAACTCAGGCATGACTGAAAGGGGCTTGTTATGAACAACAACACACTCCGGTGACCTTTATGGCTCTGGAACTATTTCAGGAACCAAGGACAAAAGACCAAACACTGTAGCAAAAGAGGCTCCCACTACTCTTATGGTGGAAATTCCAAGGGTTTGGGGAGCTATGTGCCAGGAGTAGAGATGAAGACAAAATATCCATTTCTTCTTACAAATCGCAACATCACATTTTTTTCTACGTGCTATAGACCCAATCAGACAATCTAACATATGCCATTTTATACAACTGTTCTTTAAATCAGTTAAGAGATGAAAGAACACAGAGGCATTTACATTGTCTCTTTGACTTACACAATTATCTTTACTGGTGCTCTTTGTTTTTATTGTGTGGATTTGAATTGCTTTTTGGGGTTACTTGTTTTTATCCTGAAAAAGTTCCTTTATTACTTCTTGAATCCAGAGGGGGAGGGAACCTGGAAAAGACTGGTTTCCTGAACAGTGAACAGCAAAGAGAAAAATGGAGAATTGGGTAAAATCAAATAGGCAAATGACTAGCCAGCTACTCTAAAATATACTTGCTTTACTAGAAATTTGAATAGACCTGCTTTATTGGTTCATTGAATTTCAACTATTTGCCAGATATGGGTCTTGGTATTTTTAAGTTTACCCTATTAGGTAATGGTTAAGAACTTGGGTTTTTAGTCAGATAGAGATGAATTCAAACCTTGAATATACCACCTGCAAAGTGACCTTAAGAAGGTTACTTAACCTCTGTAAGTCTCATCTACCCATTTACAAAATGCAGGCTATGCCACATAGCAAAACATTCAACAAAATCCGACTAAACTTACAGCAAACTAGAAAAAGAACACTTTCTCAGTCTGACAAAGAGCTTCCACAAAACCCCACAGCTAATATCATACTCAATGGCAAAGAGCTGAAGACTGTCCCCTAAGACTGGAAACAAGGCAAAAATGTCTGTTCTGACATTTCTATTAGTATTAGCTAGTAAAAAACATTCTGAAAAGAAATAAAAGACTTACAGATTATAAAGGAAGATATAAAAGTATTTTATTTATAGACAACCTGATAGTGTACTTGGAAAAAGACTCTCAAAATCTATCCCCCCACAAAAAACCCCCAAACTTAATAGAAATAAGTGAATTTAGCAAGGTCATAGGATACAATTTCAACATTAAAAAAGCAATTATATTTCTGTATACCAGCAATAAATAATTAAAAATAATTTTTAAAGTATTGTAAGAGTGGTAAGAAAAATCTTTGGGAATGAATTTAATGAATAATGATTGAGAACTTCTGAGAAACTGACGGAGGCCTCAATATATGGAGAGAAATATCGTGATAGTTGGTAATTCACACTATTGGGGAGACTATGGGGAAATGGCACTGCTGTACATTGTTTGTGGTTACTTTTTCTAAATGAATGGTGTTCAAACTATTATATAATAAGATTATAATAATTGCTACCACTTATTAGTGCCAGGTGTGACTGATAAATTCCTGAAAGGGCAGCTCTGATCTTGGCACTTCCCTGCTCAAAAACTCCTTCTCATTCATTGAACCAATGGCAAATTCCTCTCGCATCCTCAGACCCTCCACTATTGGCTCCAAGCTCATTTCTATATTTACCTCTCGACGTATTATCCCCGACGTATCTCCTATACTCCAGCAACACTGGATTCTTTGCCATTTCCCAATTTAAGTTTTTTGTGTTTTGGGGTGTTTTTTTTTTTTTGCCTCTTACAGGTACATTTCTTCATGCATGTAGGAAACGGCACTTACTCAAGTGTACGGCGATGTTCCATGTCCCCATCTAACGTAACTTGCTTAAATTACAGCCAGACTGATGTTCCATCTGACGTGGCCTCCAAGGAAAGCTGGTTAGTGGTGACCAACCGAGAGCAGACTCAGGACTCAAGACTTTCAAAGCTTTCCTTCTTTCACTCGCACTCCTAACTTTATAAACAATGAGCCCATCAATGCCATTCCTTCCCAAATCTCCTGGGAAACTTAGTTTAATAGGGCTTCCTGGGGATCCAAATGTTTTTTAATAAGGCTTTGAAGCATCTCTGTGCAGGACCAATGGCTCAGGCCACTCCAAAGTCCCACAGCCAACAACTTGGAGAGGCCACCACATGACCAACGTAAGATGTTGATCTTCATGCCTTGGTTCCTGATATTGTCTCCCTGAGATGACTCTTCATCCCACCACACCAGCCATCCTTGTCTGGGGACTGGTCCCCAGTGGTCACGATACTTAGCATAGTGTGGAGCACATAAAATTCGAAAGATAGAGTAAGTAGTTGCTGAATGAATAAGAGAAGAAAAATAGTTCATTGACACCAATCCCAGAGGAAAAGAGACGGACGTACTTGATTTTGAATGAAGACAAACAGGGATGGAATGACACCAATCCCAGAGGAAAAGAGACGGACGTACTTGATTTTGAATGAAGACAAACAGGGATGGAATGCATGTTAAACAATGCAGGCAAGTCCCCTTAATTGGCAGGCCTCTTTGGAAACAGGTTGCCGTAAGGAGCCAAACTCATAATCATTCCAGTTTCAGAGAACTTGGAGAAAGTCAGTAATTGTTGGGCATTTATTTGTTTCTTCTATTGTTTACTTGTAGAATTACCAAGTTTGTTTTTAGTACATAGATGACCAGTGATGCCTGAAATTGATTTATTGATTGAAATATCCCCTAATGTAGCCAAAGTTGAGTTTTGAAATTATCTAGACAAGGAGCCTCAAATAAAATTGGTCCAGTTGATATAGGTGATGTCATGTATCCAGAGCTGGCTTTGTGGTCCTGTTACCCAGGGCCCCACACTTAGAAGGACTCTGCGGTTTGTTTAATGCTCTACTGTCGCTGTCTCGAAATTCTTGTTAATTTTGAACAAGGGACTCTGAATTTTCATTTTATGCAGGGCCCCACAAATTATGTCACCAGTCCTGCATATATCCCCTCATTCCCCATCATCCCCTCCCTCCATGTACCTCTCCAGCCACAAGACAATTCCAGTGGCCAGAGAGAGAGAGAGAGCATTGTACGCAGAAATCTGGAGGTTGCATCTCCTCACCTCTCCAAACTTCAGGATTCCCTTTCAGTCCTTCCTCTCTGATCCCTAATAAGAAAGTCTGGAGACATCTGAGCTGGTCCAAGTTTCCCATTTCACACTTGAGAAAACCAGGATCCAGAGAGGTAAGCTATTCTAGCTACCATGTAAATAATTTAAATGAATGAAATCAGGGGAGTGAATGATTAGTCGCTCCAACATGGCAGGAAACAGGAGAAGGGTATCTATCTGTTCCTGTCTCAGGCGGAGCCTGGTCCTAATCCCAGGCAGAACTCCAAGGTCCTGACCGCTCTCACCAGCAGCATTGCAACACATGGACTCCGAAGAATTCAGAGTCTGTGGGATAATAGCCCTCACTCAGGAGGCCTTCAACAATAACCTCTAAGTCTCCAGGAGTCTTACTTTTTGGGTGGAGGCCTGTTTCATTTTGGGTACACTTTGGTTATTACAAAGTATTTTCTCTTTATAAAGAAAGAACAGCAATCAAGTTAATTCCAACTGTGGGGATAGATGCCTCTACAAAATGACAAGGGACAACTCTACTACTTTCTCTATATAACAGATTTTCAAGTAATTGCAAATGGCTTTACCTTCAGCACCCCTTCCTCGGAGGCTGTTTGTTTGTTTTTCTAGTTGAATACTCAGTTGTCTGCCATGTTCTATAGCGATGCGGTCTCTAAATACCTTCCTGTATTCATCTCTTCTCTCCTGTAACCCTTAGAGCTATGAAAAGACCCTTAGGTTATAAAAAGGAAATAGGACAATGCAAAAGTGTTATGGTATGTATTTTGTTTCGTTTTAATTTGCTGACTATAAAACCAGTGATAAAGTTACACAGCCAGGAAGACTGCAGCCAAGATTATAGGAAAAGAGTGGATGTAGAAGTTGAAGCTGTTGGTTGCAAGTAACAATACCCATCTGGGACTTGTTTAAGCAAACATGAGACTATCTTGATCAGAGAGCAAAGAGCCCTCTTCCCCTTCAGTTCAGTTGGAATAGTTCCAGGAAAGGGCTGTGTCAGTTAGATAGGGTCATTGCGCAGCCCTGGGTCAGAGTTGGGTAAGAAGAGGAAAGCTCTACTTGGATCCCTTGGCTGGAAACGCAAGGGGGAGGAGGCGAACACTCCTTTCAGAAGGGAGAGTGCTGGGCAAACAAAAATATATGTGTCCAAAGGTGGGTGGGCTGAACAGTCAAAGAAAGACATTGAGGATTGTTAGTCAAAGGAAAAGAAGAGATAACAACAATATTATAAGGATGGAGTTGGTAAGACAGCAGCAAAGATGGGAAAAAAAAAAAAACGTTAACTAGCTATTGAATAACATATGTATTTTTTTCCTTCCAGTTTTATTGAGATACAACTAACTTACAGCTCTGTATAATTTTAAGTGTACAGCATAATGGTTTGACTTAGGTTTATCATGAAATGATTATCACAATAAGTTTAATGAACATCTATCATCTTATGTAGACACAAAATTACAGAAATAAGGGGAAAAAAGACACTTTTTGAAATGGCAACTCAGAATCACTCTCTTAACGACTTTCACATACAACACACAGCAGTGTTAATTATATTTATCACCTACATGGCATCCCTGGTGCTTATTTATCTTATAACAGAGTTTGTGCCTTTAGACGATCTTCATTCAATTCCTCCTCCCCCCACCTCCTGCCTCAGGTAAACACAAATCTGATCTCTTTTTCTATGTGTTTGTTTATTTGTTTTTGAAGTAGAATTGATTTACAACACTATGTTAGTTCCGCAGTGATTCGGTATTTCTTTACATTTCAAAATGGTCATCACGATAAGTCTAATTACAATCCGTCCCCATACAAAGATGGTACGTAAGTTATTGACTGTATTCCCCACAATGTACCTTTCATACCTGTGACTCATTTATTTTGCCCCTGGAAATTTGTACCTCTTAATCTCCCTTACATACATAGTTTTTCTTTCTTTGAAGACAGATAAATGAGTCATGAGCAAACAACAAAATGTCGAGGCTATTACATTTTTAACTGATATCTACTAAAATGCAATTTGGTGGGAAAAGAATTATACACATTTAAATATATTTTACGTTACGTTCCTATGCTTAAGATATGAGTTACTGCAGGTATGAAGGTGCTTTGAAAATTAAAACAGAAACAGCTACGACCGCAGCTGCAGGCTGTTGAGGTGGCAGAACCTGGCTGAAAGAGCCTGCCATGCCCTGCCCTCCGCGGGGCTCCTAAGGGAAAGGCGTGCAGACTGTGTGCTGTGGGCGGACACTCAGCCTGCATTTCTAATACGCTGTTTTCTTGAGCATCGGGGAAACCCAGAGAAGAACACTTCATTTGTCCAATCAAAGACGGATTTTCACTGAGTGCCACCCCAGAGCCCACAGACCACAGGCGTGTGTGCATTAGTGGCTCCCCAGAGCCAGTAAGGCATCTAAAATTTCAGCGAGCAAGGCCACAGGGCGGTTCTAGTTTCCACAGAGTGGTTGGAGTCTGTTGAGTTAACAGCCCACGTCTGACCACACAGCCCTGGACAGTGTGCAGGGGAGCAAGTGAGGGGAAGTTAGCCAATATTGGATCTGGGCCAGTCAACCTTCTAAGAAAATGTGCCAGCAAGGGGCAGGGGAGACCCTTGCCAAGAGAAAGCTTGCCTCCTGTGACTGTTTCTCATGGAGACATAGGGCGTTAGCCGACCAAATGTTCCCACTGGCCCCCAGCAAAAGCCTCCAGCCTCTCCAAGCCTGCAGAGCAATTGCTCTGACCGGGGTCTCTCGAGATGAAGGAAGATCAATATGGCTGCCGGTAGATAAATGTGACTTGGGGCTCTCTGGGTAGCTTGTCTTGTTCTCTCAGGGGGCTTTGGTTGTTTACATGAAATGGGGGTAAAAAAGTTAAGCATTGAAACTTTGATATTTTACTTTCCAAGGGAAACCCTGTGAGCATTTTAAAATCAGTCAGCAAATAGTCATCAAGCAGATACTCTCTGCAAGTTACTGTCCTGAACTGTTGTAGACTCACAGGACTGGGGTAATTAAACTGCATATATGAGATTAACTATTTTATAACCAATACACCTAAGTTTATATAGCAAATAAATATTTTCCTCTTCCATACAATTACTTCTTAGTCCAATGGTGTTATCTGTGTAGAAAGTATTTTCAGAAAAGCTTTTCTTTCTGCATCACCTTCAGAGCCTATGAAACATTCTTTTGAATAGTCTCAATGTTACAAAGCTTTTGAGACTAGAGACAAGATAAAATTGAAAAATATATTTTCTGATTAAAAAAGGAATGAAGTCCACACAAAGACATATGTGAATGGTCAGAGCAGCTATATTCATAACAGCCAAAAACTAGAGCCAGCCCAAATATCTATCAACCGGTGAGTAGATAAACAAATGTGGTATATCTATACAGTGGAATATTATTCAGCCATAAAAAGGAATGAAGTATCAATACATAGATGAACCTTAAAAACAAAAACATCATGCTAAGTGAAACAGGCCAGTTGCAAAAGATTGTATATTATCTGATTCTATAGATATGAAATATCCAGAAAAGTCCAATCTATAGAGACAGAAATTTGATTAGTGGCTGCCAGGGTTAGGGATGGGAACAAGCGATGAAGATGTTCTAAAATTAGATTGTGGTGATTGTTGCACAACCTCATAACTTTGCTAAAAATCATTGAAATGTACACTTACAGTGGCTGAGTTTTATTATGTATAATTATACCTCAGTAATTCTTTGAAAAAAACAAATGAAGTGTAATGATTATAAAGTATCCAAGCTGATTTTGAGGGGTGTGACTTATGAACCGGTTCTAAAGCAAATGTGGTACATGGAGAGAGCTAGAAAATCCCCTCCTCCCAAAGTTCCAAAACCAGCTGAGCAATAGCAGCACCTTGAGAATGAGTGTATATCACCTCCCTGGGTGACTGACAGCCGATTCTTGTTTGCATAGTCTGATGGGCATGATTTCTGCAGCTATAAAGCTGAAACTATGACCGAGGTGCTGCCTTTCCCCAAGCCTACAATCCTCTGAGGAGACTCTTATATGCAATCTCTCTCTCTCTATGTGTGTGTGTGTGTGTGTGTGTGTGTGTGTGTCTGTATATATATATATAAAATTATCAATAGATAAAGTAAATAAATTACTTAATATCAAACTAGTAAAGGTACTTTTTCTCTTTTCACAGTGTGAGTTGATGGCAGAGTAAGAAATAGATTTTCTTTTGTATGGCCAGTTTTCAAAACCCCTACGTAAGGAATAAGAAAGAGCAGTTATAAGGAGGAGAGAAAATCTCCAAATGAGGGACATACTGTTCTTCCTCCCTCCCTCCCTCTAATGTCACTGTAGTAATGGGAACCTTCCACTCAAGTCCTTTTGCCCCAAGTCCAAGAGAAATAGCACCACGACTGATACTGCATTTTCAAAGTCACAGGTGCATAGAAGTAACTCCCAGCCACAGTTCAAATGAATGACTGCATTTTAGATTTCAGCTGACATAGGGTTGAAATCTGTCTCCCTTTGGCTCAGTCCTCATTTCCCTGTAGAGTTGAAGTTGGCAGCTTGAGGTTTTCTGTTAGTGGATGCTCAAAGGACATCTCTCTCCCGCACCTCTGTGTCTTGTCTGGAGATTTCTTCCCTGGAGTCCGGAATGATTTCCCTCTTGCAGTCTACGCCATCGCGCTCCGTGCCGGGGTGTGGCAGTGGGAGTAGGAATTTCCGGGTCCAGTTCTGTATGACTTTGGGAGCTTTAGCACAGCGGGGAACAGGGCTTGTTAATTACTCAGATAAATGCCAGTTGACTTATAAAATGCAGGATTAAGCTGTCGTTAAGATCTGCTCCAACTGGCATTTACAGAAAGATAGAGGAACTCAAACTGTGGTTACGGTTCTCCTGAGGGATGGAGAGATGCATGCAGATTTGTGCAGCAAAACCAGATGGACTTTCTGTGTCACTGAGGGGTCTCTTAAGGGACGCCTGGAGAATAGGAAGAGAGTATTCAGTAAATGTACATTGTGGAGAATGGCGTTACTGAATCCATTCTAGCCAGCTGGAACCTAATATTGAATCAAAACACCAGGTTACCAGTCACTAAGGAGGGAAGTCCAGAATAAAGGCAGTTGGAGGAACAAACTTAAGACATTTGGTGGTGGGGGGGGGGGATACAACAGATTTTAAGCTTTTTTGTTGAAAGTGTAAAAGCTTTCACTGAATGTTCTCACTGTTATTGGAATCAGTGTCTGAGCACCAGGCAATGCACGTGTATTTCAGTAGGTCTGGTAGGAGGAGAGGCTCAGCACTTTGTTTCTAAGACTTTAGCTAGGAAGCAATTGTGAATTAATTATAATGCGTGAGCCAGTTTCACGATATTGTGTTCAACTCTTCTGTGTTTGCATCGGCTTTGGAATATAAATATTCAGAGGACACCGGTTGTATCCACTTGAACTCAGTCGCTAGTGTCCAGGGTAGATTCTACAAGGATGCTCAAACAATATTACTGGATTTTACTGACTTTAAAAAGGTCAGCAGGCTCAGATAAAGAGTTTGAAAAACACAGCCTCTCACCCCCATAAAATAAATTGTGCTAGCCAAGAGTGCCTCCCAGATTTGTCATATAAGTTAGCCACAAAAAAATGTATCTCCCAGACAAACTCAGCCATCGAATCAAATTCCTATGTTGGTCACCTCTTTTTTTTTTCTAATTATCACAAAAGTGTGACTTCAGCTAGATGCCCCACAGCTCACGAGGGAGCATTAAAGCACAGGCATTAACCACGTTAACTTCTTAGAGGCACTAAGCAGAAGTGGAAATGTATTTCTAAGACTGAGCAGTGACCCGGAGATATTCTAGATTTCCACTGAGGACTACCAGGGGTAAAGGGGAGTGGAAGCCGTGCCCAAAGGCAAGTGAGAGGGAGCCTGCTGTCTGCAGGGGGTGGTGTCAAGGAGCAGTGAACCTAAGAAAACAAGAACCAGCCAACATCCATGTTCCAGGTCTCAAAGGGCCAGAGGGAAACGGATCAGGCTGCTTGAGCAAAGAAACCATATCTTGGGCACAGCAAAGAGGAAATTAGGTAAGAAACAAAGGGAAGGAAGAGATTTTTGACTCAAAGGAAGAATAGAGGGAGAAGAAGGAAGGAAATTGTAAGGTGACTGAGTGATGACGCGGAGAGGTTAATGCCGCTGAAAGATGTTTCATCACTTAAGGATTCCTGAGAGAAGGGGGCACCCGTGCCATGTAGGGCTGCGTGGAGAAGCACTGTTTGGTCGGGAGGCAGAAATGGGACTGAGGGGCCCGGCCACGGCCTTTACTGAGGTTTCCGTGGGAAAGACGGGGTGGGACAAGCTAAACAGTTTAGGATTGGCTAGCTTTGGGGCAGAAGGATTGTCCCTAGTTTCCTGGTACCTGGCCCTGGGTTGATTTTGCAGAGGGAGAGTATTGGTTTGATGTGTGGGAGTTAGATAAAGGCGGTGGTTAAGAGTATGGCCTCAGGATTGGTTGGTTGGTTTGTTCCCAGTATGATTTTTGTGCACCTACTGAAGCTGGATCACAGGGGAGATGTTAACTGCTTTGGCAATTAGTTTGACCCTGGATGCAAACAGACACACAGAATCTACAAAAATCCAGAACACGGAGTCTTATCCATCTATGTATATTCATAATGCCTAGCTCACTGCCAAATCTGCAGTAGAAGATCAATAAATATTGATTGGTTGGTTGGTTGGATGGATGGATAAGATGTCTGGTAGCTGAGAAACTGAGCGAGAAAGACTGTTTTCCCTGAGTCCTGTCCCTCCTGGAGCAGAATTTGCCAGCTATAGGGATTTTATTCCAAGTTGCTCAACGATGAAACGGCCTGGGTCATAGATCTTTTTGGTTTAGGCAATATTTGCTAGAAGATACACCCACACTCATTTAATTCTTGATCTATATTTTGTGCTTTACCACAAACTGGCCAGATACAAAACATACCCTCATTTAATAAGAACAAGGACTGCCAGTGGAAATCTTTGGTGTGTCCTCAATAGAGGCAGAAATGTTCCAGTGGCTCCTCATCTTACTCACAGTCAAGTCCAGATTTCTTACAATGGCCATGTCAGGTCACATGAGACCCACTGCGTCTTGAGTTATTCTCTGGGGAGGTGGGAGGGTAGGTTGGGGAGGTGATGAGCAGAGTGACCCTTCCAGTTTTTAACGTCTTGATTGTAATCGTGAGATTATCATCAGCAACCACTGGTCCGCCAGGAAGTTCAAAGAGTTCTGAGAGTGACCAGGCAGGGAAGACGACGTCTGACCTGTCCTTGAAGCCATCAAACCTGCAGGGCCCCTTTTTTCAGACTGAATATGCACCGAACTCCATGGGTGTGAAAAAAATCTTTATGTTGGAGTTTAGAAAAACGTTCAAGCCAAATTGTGTTAGGGGCTATAACAGATAGCTGTCCTCCACGCCTTCCTTCTGAGAAATGCCCTTTCCCACACCGTGTGATTATCGTGGGCACCTGTCACCAGCTAAACAGTCAGAATACCCCATCCTCCTGGAGGGAGAAAGATGGACATGTGACTCACCAGGATCCTGTTCATGAACCGTAGGGACCAAATGTTACGTTAGGGAGAGAAGCTTTTCTCTTTTCTCTTTACATAGATGGATGATATAAGCCAGGGACAAGTCGTGATCATCTTCGCTGTCCTCTGGAGAAAATTAGCCTGGAGCCAATAGAACTAGCTGCCTATAGAACTAAGGGCTGGTGAAAAAACATAGTCCTTATGTTGTAATTTGAAACCCTGGGTCCAGCTGGACCAGAACGTAGATCATCTCTTGGATTTCTCGTTATAGAAGTGTAGTGTTGTGATTTATAATAAGACATATTTGGTCTTCATTTCCTTTTCTGGCACAGAACTCCTAAAATCCTTGGAATTTCCTAAATGATAGGAGAGATAAAGGTCTATTTCCTTATTCATAACAATCTCCTTTCAACCGTGCCTAAGTTTATGTTAATGAGATGATTTTGGAAAGCCCCTAAGGATGAGGGTTGGTTGCCAGGGGAATCAATCACGTGATTAGACGGTTGGAACTTTTAGCCCTAACACCCACCCCCACCTGCCAGGAGGGAGAGGGGCTGGAGATTGAATTAATCACCAGCAACTGATGATTTAGTCAATCATGCCTATGTAATGAAGCCTCCATAAAACCCCAAAAGGATGGGGTTTGGAAAGCTTCTGGGTTGGGGAAGAACTCACCGAGAGGGTGGTGTATCCCAAACTCCATGGGGACAGAAGCTCCTGTGCTCAGTACCCTTGCAGTACCTGCCTTATGTATCTCTTTTATCTGGCTGTTTATTTGTATCCTTTAATACCCTTTTTAATAAACTGGTCATCTAGCAGTAAACTGTTTTTCTGAGTTCTGCAAGCTGTTCTAACAAACTAAACAAACCAGAGGAGGTGGTCATGGGAACCTCCAATATATACCAGTCCATCAGAAGCACAGGTGACAACCGGGACATATAATAGTGTCTGAAGAGATGGGGGATGGTCTTGTGAAATGAGCCCTTAACCCGTGGGATCTAATGCCCTCTCCAGGTGGATAGTTCAGAACTAAATTGAACTGTAGGACACCCAGTTGGTATCACAGAATTGCTTGGTGTGGGAAAACCACCCCAGACTTTTGGCGAGCAGAAATGTGGTAGCAGGGGTGGGTAGAGGAGGAAGACAGAGCTTTCTCTTTGCAAGAGCCAACAAGTGCCCCTTGACGCTTAAGGTAGTTTTAGCTTCTATGGCTTGTGTCCAAAGGGTCCCGACTAACACAAGGGGAGAGGGACAGCGGGAGGAGAAAGTATTGGGTTTATTCTAATTTGCTCCCGTGTGCTACTGTCTTAGTTCGGGTGTCTATAACAGCATACTGCAGACTGAGGGGCTTACATACAACACATCTTAGTTCTCCCAGTTCTGGAGGCTGGAAGTCCAAGCTCAAGTCACCAGCAGATTCAGTGTCTGGTGAGAGCCGGCTTCCTGGCTCAAGGACGCTACCTTCCGGCTGTGTCTTCACGTGGTGGAAGGGGCCAGAGCACTCTCTGAGGCCCTTTTATAAAGGAACTAATCTGATCATGAGGGTTTCAGGTTCATGACATATCACCTCCTAAAGGCTTCACCCCCTAATGCCATTACACAGGGGAATCAGGACTTCCTATATGAATTTGGACACAAACATTCAGTGTGTAGTCACTATCTACAAAGGGTAGGACCTTTATGCTTAAGCTTTCAGTGGGTGTCCCTCCTGAACTTGCCCTTGAACCTCACTTTCTCTCTAATTTTTATTCCTCTTGCCTCTTTAATGCCTTTCTCTTCCTCCTTCCCCATCCAATCCCCTTTCCTCCTGGAATCCACTACCTTCCCCAGAGAAGTAGTTAAATTTCAGTCCTCCTAAGCCTTTTCCTTGTATGTAGTAAATTTCACACCCTCAGTTTCATGGCTGTCGTTGGTTTTACTTGTACACTTGGCAGGGCTGCTCTGTGGGGACGGGAAGAAGGAAGGTTCTGAATTTAGGGCTCCCTAAGGAACCTTTCCCCAGGAAAGGAAGCAGTTGAGCATCAGTCCTGAGGATCAGGAGAGGGGGCAGGAAGCCAATATTCCACACTGGGCTATGGGTGCCTTCCTTCTGGAGCATCTGAAAAACAAGACAGAGAGGTGAAGTAACTTTTCAAAAGCCACACAGCTATTAGGTGTGGATTTAAATCTCTAACTTTAAAGTCTGTGCTCTAAATTACTGTACTATACCTATATCAGACACAGACATGAATTCAAGAACTGACTCAGGATAAAAACCTTTATCTGGTCTAAAGAAGAAATTCATATTCCCCGATTATCATAAATTTGACACTGTGAGATCAATAATCCTGGCCTCATTTTATTAAGAAAGCGTTTATCCCTTCACTATGCTGAGTTAACATCTTAATTTAATGGACAAAAATCCCAGAATAAATAGACATTAACAGCTCTGGTCCCAGACCACCCCTTCCTAACTATGTGTTCTCTTGCTGGAGCAGGTAAAGCTGAGGGGCTAGACTGGGAAGAAAAATGTCAGTTTCTCTAAAGATATCTAAGATCTCATTCAGGAGTGTGAGGAATAAAATATTCAAGAAAACTGCCCTAAAATCGCGTTTGTTCCTAAGCTGACCCGATGCTTGAAAATCGGAACTTAAAACAACCCTACATGAGCTCAGGAAGGTTTTTGACTCCAAGAGAAATTTCAGGATGAAGTTAGAAGGTTCCTTCCTATTTAAGCCTAGAGGGTATCCGAAAGTAGTTTGAGAAGAGGCTGAGAATAATTAAAAGGCAGAAAGAAAGAAATCAAAGTATACCTAGATATTTACACTTAAATATTATTTATGTATTAATTGACGCCATATAAACCCCGAGCTGTGTGCCAGGTACTGTTCTAAGTACTTTAAAAATATTCACTCATTTCACCTTCAAAACAACTTGATGAGATCATTTACTTTAAAGTTAGTGTGTCATTATTTTCACAATATTTTACTAATGGTAATAATTATAATAGCTAGCATTTTTGAGTACCCCTACCTTATACACATAATTTCATTTAACCTTCACAACAGTCATAAGAAGTAGGTATAATTATTATGACTATTTTACAGATGAAAAAAACAAGACAGAGAGGTTAAGTAACTTTCCAAAAGCCACACAGCTAATGGGTGGTGGATTTAAATCCCTAACTTTAAAGTCTGTGCTCTAAATTTCTGTACTATTCCTATTAATACTTAGTTACTCTTAATATTTTACTGTTTTCATATAGTCTTAGTTTCATATTCTCACATAATTAAGTTTAAAAAAGCAAGCATAGGGTCAGGGGGAGGGTATAGCTCAGTGGCAGAGCATGTGCTTAGCATGCATGAGGTCCTGGGTTCAATCCTCAGTACCTTCATCAAAAAATTAAGATTAAAATTTAGAAAGAAGATTTCAAAAAGCAAGCATATCTAATACTAATACATATTTAGCAAGATTATTACCAAGTACTCTCATCCACCTGAAGGCAGCTTATTCAAATTGGAGGCAGAGAACACATAGTAAAATTAAGAGCCTTTGAAAGTTCTCTTTGCAACAATCCAAACTAATAAGTTAGAGGATAAAATCATAGTCAGTGTATAAATTTGCGTTGGGGACAGTTATTCTGATCTTAATTTCCATGTGATCAGTTTGACACCTGTTGATTTAAATATCAGGTTGATTGAGCATCAGAAGAGTTCTGAGATGGCACACTCAATCCCATATTTTAAGGCGGGTTTAATAAAGTTATGATTTACAGACGGTGGAAAATCTGCAAGGAACAGGGCAGTATTCTGGGCTAATAACAATGGGGAAACTGTTACCTCCCCTAAGCTTGAAGGACAAGAATTGGATCCTGGAACCCAGAGAGGGGAGCTGTATGGAAGAGGGCTGTCCGGCAGGAGCTGAGCCTCCAGTGCAGGGACCCGGCTCACCCACTGCTACTCAAAGGGTAGGAAGCTGTGGGCATAACTACGCTGACCCCCTTTCTTTGCCACACTATGACCTCCTGCCAGTGCTTCCGACTGGCCAAAGATACTGAGAGCCAGAGGGTCAGGGATTCTGTTGACATGGTCCACCCTGCCAGCCTCTGGGAGCACAGAGCAGGGTGAGTAGGGATGGAGACGATCCTAAAGGCAAATGGACAATCTCTAGGAAGTTGATAATGGCCCAAGTCAGTACATGTGCTTTGACAAAACTGAATTTCCAAGATGCCAAATTAAGAAACCAGCTCCTGGGTCTAGGGAGTCTCCATCAGGTGTGGATCCATGTACAAGCCTCAGTGATTGGTCGGTCTGACCATTATCATCCTCTCTCAGTCTCTCTCTCCATCATTTGAATCTGTAAAGGCCTCTGACCCGGATTGGACCAGCCCCCAGCCTTGGTGCCCTTGGGCTCTTCCTAACCAGTGGTCACAATGAAGTGCAGGGCGCTGCTCAAATGTGAGCTCAGCATCCACACTCTGATCTGACCCCTGAGGTGGCCACGCTTGTTGTTCTTGCCAAAGGCTTCCTCGGGAAATTTCACAATCCTGTCTGCTCAACAGATATCTGCCCTGAGGTAAGGTTGGAAAGGTTACAAACTTAAGCAACAGCCAGAAAACCCAGCTTCTGTTTCCAGACTTGTGCAAAGCACACGTGGTCGTTGCGTAGACAACGGGAAGAGAGGCTGGAGCTGGCGTGTTTACCCAAGCTGTCAGGTGAGGGAGCGTGTCAACGCATCGGCCCAGCTCAGTTTCCTTTCTTCATCCTTCCTTAGAAACCACCTGAGGCAAGTATTACACACAAACAGCTCGTCCTTTTTCCCTTTAATGGTACGTGGTCTCATATGACTCACCCCGACCAGAATGTCTCACGCTGATGCCTTGCTCAGCTTTGCTCTCCCGGGCAATACTCTATGCATCAGTTCTTCCTCTCTGCTCCAGTCTCTATAAAAATGCACAGTGGATCCTTAAACAACACGGGCTTGAACTGTATGGATCCACTTAAATGCAGATTTCTTTTTCTTTCCAATAGCAAATACTGTTGCTGTTGGTAGAATCCACAGATGAAAAATTCGGGATACAGAGGAACCGTGGATCTGGAGAGAAGACCATAAATTATAAGAGAATCTTCAACTGTGTGGAGGGTCAGTGCCCCCAACTCCGATGTTGTTCAAGGGTCAACTGTACTCATTCCGAGTCTCACTTCTAACATTGGGTTGAAAAACATGGGAAGAGCTTAAAAGAAAACGCTAACCAACTACCTGTTGCTAAGTCAGCGGTGACATTCTCAGTATGGGCTCTGCCCTGCACTGAATTTTGGGTGGTAGCTTTAACACCTCCCACTCACCAGCTCAGTGGTCGGACACATCTTAGGTCACAACTCTGAGGATGTGGTGAGGCTCTTGAGCAAGGAGGACCCATATCCTGGGTTTTCATAGCACATTTTTTGAAAGCAAAGATTTCGCTATCATACAGTCACATGTTCTAAAGAGAAGAAAGAGGAGAACATGGACAAGTGAGTCCCTAGTAGTTGCTGAATATATTTGACATGGTTTTTGTTTATTTATACCAAGTAACCAAGGTGGGAAGACAACTGCAAAAATGTCAGCATAACATTGCTGTGGTTTCCTGCTCCTGGTTCTTATGTCCACTAGATCAGCTCCCTGCATTTCCCACAGCTGGACCACAGCTTCATGTTACGATAGACCCCCGTGGTCTACGGTGCTCCCACCTTAATGAGAATAAATCCATTTCTCAGTCTCTTTAATGAACGTTTGCTTCTTGACTCATCATGCCCCCTCATCAGTCTCCTTTCATATGGTTCTAGATGATACTGCTACAGAAACCAGACAAAACCCAGACAAACAGGCTATAGACAAAGAACATTTAAAGTTCTTTCTTTCTGCAGCGTCTCCTGCATCCTCCTGCCTCCACTGAAATTAAAAGTATAGCGGAGCCTTAAGCTCTTCTACTGAAGGAAGAGTAGGGAGGACTCACCGGCATACAAAGAAGGGCTCCCTGGCTGAAGACCTTGGAGACACTGGAATAGGTTGTTGATGAAGGCTGAAGACTCCCCTTCCCAGATAACCTAAAAATAACAGGAAAGGAGATTGTTGGCTTGGGCAGGTTGAGGACCCTGGAACCAAGAGACAGGACAGAATGATTTTGGCAATTCTTTCCCCAGGACACAGGAGAGCCTCGTGATTAAGAGCATGGTCTTTGGAGTCAAAAAGACCTGGAAACGAGACCCAGTTGTGTCACTTATGAGCAGTGACATCTTGGGCGCACTACTTAACCTCTCCACAGAGAGTTATAATGAGGATTAAATAAGATTAATGGATACAAAGCGTTTAGCATAGAATCTGGCACCAGAGAAAGTTCTCCATAAATATTAGCTTTGGCATTCCGTCTTGAGATTTACTCATCCTTTTCTTTCAGACCCCAACGGCCCGTGGCACCCATGCAGACCCAAAGCTGCAAGTGTCCAACTCTACACACGTTTGACAGTTCCAGACTGCCCTTATCAGTCAGCGAACATGTAGCTTCCGATATAATTTTAAGTGATGTAGTTCCTGGCCACATTCTTTCATTCGTCTACCTCATATAGAACCTCATGGAGGTGCTACCGCTCATGGCTTAACTGTTTCTCTTCATTCTCCAAGTCTAGAACCACACATTCAAAGAGCTAGAGTCTATGAGCTGGGGGAACCGTGGCATCGTTTAACCGGGGGTAAATGCTACGCTACAGATAAACCTAGGGCGGGCACAGGACTCGGACTTCGGGGAATGCTGTTTACTGGGAAGTCTTACTGGCATGGTGACTTCCGATAAAATCTTCAAGGAGGGGCGAAAGTTGATGAGAAATGGGGGTGGGGAGGATGTTTAACAAAGGAAATGTGTAAACACCACATGTCCTAAGATAGAGGAACATAGAGTGGCTCAGGGCTTGGGTGTCAGGAGGGAAGTAAAGATAAGGCTAGGTAGGGAAAGAGTTTCAGAAAAGAAAACTTTTTGAAATGCTTTAATGTTTTTGGCAACATAACTTTTCTAATCTATATTGAGTGTTCCAAAATAGAAGATGAACGCGGGTACTGCCTTTTCCAGAATATATGATTAGTGCATTATCATGTGTAGCAAAGACTTAAAAATTCGAGTTTATTATTATTATTTTTAACGATTTTATCTGAATCCTCCACGATATCTCTGACAAGCATTTAGTCTCGCCTGGATACTTCCAATGCCAAGGAGCATACTACTAGGAGAGGCGACTCATTTCATCCTTTTATTTATTTAAATTCATTTAAAATTGAAGCATAATTACGTACAGTAAAATGCACAGCCCTGAAGTGTACAATTTGATGAGTCTTGACAAATACACCCGTGTGTATCCAGTGGCTTAATCAGAATGCAGAGAATTGCCACAACAGAAAAGCCCCCCCCCCATGCCCCTTTCTAGTTAACCTCCCTCCCTCCATCCTCCCACAGGCCACGACGGTTCTGATTCCTATTCCCATAAATCAATTCTGTCTGTTTTGGGCCTTCACATAAATGGGGTCATTCGATGTATGTACGCTGTGTCTGGCTCTTTTCCCATAATGTAATATTTTTGAAACTCATCTATGTTGCGGAATATATTAATAATGTATTCCTTTTTATCACCAGGCAATATCCCACTGTACAAATATATCTCAATGTGTGTATCTACTCTCCTATTGATGAATATTGGCATTGTTTCCAAGGTCTGGCTGTTAGAAATAAAAACACAATGAACATTCTTATACACTTTATTTTTTTTTGTAAATGTTTGGTTTCATTTCTTTTGGAATTCCTGGATCACAAGATAGGTGGATATTTATAAGGAAATTCCAGTTTTCCAAAGTGGCTGTACCATTTTATCCTTTCACCATCAATGTGTAAGAGATCTATTTGCTTCACAGCCTCTCCAATATTTGGTATTGTTAGAATTTAAAAATTTTAAGCCTTCCAGCGGGTGTGTAGTGGAATCCCATGGTGGTTTGAAGTTGCATTTCCCTGTTGACCAACAATGCTGAGCATCTTCTTATGTGCTTGTTGCCCACAGACACATTCTCTTCTGCAAAGTGTTTGTCCAGGTTCTTTACCCATTTAGAAATATTGTTTGTCTTTTTATTATTGATTTATAGGAATTCTTTGTATATTCTGTTTATGAGTTCTTTGTCAGAGACACATATTTCTCCCTGTCTGTGGCTTGCCTACTCATTTTATGAACAATGTTTTTTGAAAATTAGAAATTTTCATTTTAATAGAGTGCATCGAATCCATTTTTCCTGTTACTGGTGTGTGTGTGTGTGTGTGTGTGTGTGTGAGTGTCTGTGTGTGTGTCTGTGTGTGTGTGTGTCTGTGTGTGTGTGGTCTAAGAAACCTTCACCCTCCCCTGTCTTTGAATATATAGTCTCCCATGTTTTCTTCTAGAAAGTTTACAGTTTAGTTTTTACATTTAGGTCTATGATCCATTTCAAATTAATTTTTGTCTATGATGCGAAGTAGGTGCTGAGGTTCCCTGATTCCATATAAGTATCCAATTATTTGAGTACCACTTAAAAAACAATTTTTCACCGCTGAATTGCCTTTGTCAGAAATCATTTGGTTTTATATGTATGATTCTATTTCTAGACTCTCAGTTTTTTCCCATCTGTTTATTTATGTCAATGCCCCACTATATTAATATAGTTTTACAGAAAGTGTTGAAATCACATAGCATAAGTCCTTCAAATATGTTCTTTTTCAAGATTGCTTTCACTCTTCTAGGTCCTTTCCATTTCTATATAAAATTTACTATCAGCTCACCAATACATTTTACTTTTGAATAACTCGATTGTTAGAAGTTCTTTTTAAGTTTGAACTTCTCTCTCTGGCTCTCCTGTAATGTCTGAGTTCTGCTCTATACAGTGATATGAATGCAGCTACTTCCTCTTTCACAGAGCAGGCAGCATGGCGCTGGGGAGAAAGCCTCCCCTTTGGAGCCAGACATCCAGGGATTTGAATCTTGACCCTGGTTGTGTGTCTTCTGCAAGTAACTCAACGTCTCTGATCTTCAGCATCTTTGTCAGTGAAATGAAAATAATTCCACTGTATAGGATTGCTTTGAGAATTTGAAAAAATATATAAAGCGCTCAGCCCAGTTCAGGTCTTGGCACATAATAGACACTTAAAGGAAAATCTAAAGGTAGTGATGATTATTATCAATGTTTAAAGATGGTGACTGAGCTGTTCTCCCTGCCAAATCGCCTCTATGTTAGGTTAAATATCCCTAGGTCTTCAACATTTTCATAAAATACTGGTTCCAGACATTGCTCTGACAAGTTATATTTGAAATATTTAAAAATCAGCAAAACAAGGGCACGGACTAATCAGAACGGGCACAAATCATTAGGCAGAATCAGGGTCTGGGAGGCCCCTGTGGACCAGGCATTAATTAATCTTCTAGTTACAAGATCCTAGGGGAGGTCGATGGTGACCTGGGGGAGGGGCTGGGTGACTGGGACTGTTTTTTTTGAGGGGTGGGTGCTCAGGGAGTAGCGCAGTGACTATTTGACAATGAACATGCAAATATTTTGATGTTTTTAGAACCAGGGCACCAGTTCTGGAGCTTGCCGGCTGCTTTTCAGCCACATTCTCTCCACTACTTCTCTCTAATTTTGAAAGTGACCGTTGGTTGTTCCCCAGCATTATTTCCCCCTTGAGAACAGAACCCCTGACTTGTAAGTGGGCACACGGAAGATGCTCAGAATAGCACCTCTACCTCCTGCATCCCTTGCAGGGATGGTATCTTTATGACTAAGTTCTGGCTGAGGGGACCTGAGTGGAAGGGACGTGAGCACTCTGTGTTTGTGCCCTTTCTCCTTCCCACTGTCTGGAAGGAGGATGTGCCTGGGAGCCATTGTGGACCCTGCAGACAAAGGAGGCACCTGGAGAGAGCAGAACAAAGAGACAGAAGGAGCCTGAACACTTGGCAGTTTCGCAGAGCAAGGCAGAGACACCAGTTTATGAGAGAGAGAAATACACTCCAGTCTTGTGTGAGCCACCACCATTTTGGGGGCTCTGTGACAGGCAGCTGAAGCTTTATCACAACTCATGCACTGATCCTGAGAACGTGGGACCGACCTGTTACCTCCTAGGTTCCCAGCGGGACCACTGTTGCCACCTGTAAAAATTGACCTCAGTCGGTTTAGCTGTGCCTAATCATTAGTTCTTTTTGATCCATAGAGGTATCTACCATGTTAGAGCAGGTACAGATTATTTACTCCCTGTTATAGGCTGAACTGCATCCACCCGCAAATTTATATGTTGAAGTCCTAATCCTCAGTACCGCGGAAGGTAACCAACCATATTTGGAAATAAGGTCTTTAAAGAGGTGATTAAGTTAAATGAGACTTTTAGGGTGAACCCTAGTGCAATATGACTGGTGTCCTTATAAGGAGAGGAAGAGATGCCAGGGGTGAGTGTGCGCAGGGGATAACCATCTGAGGACACAGTGATAAGGCATCGTCTGCAAGCCAAGGAGAGAGGCCCTAGAAGACACCTTGATCTTGGACTTCCAGTCTCTCAAACTGCTGAGAAGGTACATTGGTATGGTATTTTGCTATGTCAGCCTCAGCAAACAAATATACGCTCCATAACCTCACTGCCAGATTTTAATGACAGCAAATCTCGCGCACATGCAGGCATTTATTACACGTGTTAGTAACAGGGCACGTGCAGTAACACCCTTCTCTCAGGTACTCTCATCACTTTCCTTGATTGTGCTTTTACTAGACGTTGGCAACAGGCAACCAGCATCCTCAGGCCCAAACACACAGGACGAGTCAGAGAACAAGATTCTGCCAGCTCCCAGGCTGGAGAACTTGTTGTATTTCTGCACCTGTTCATGCAGTGAATGGGTGTGTCTATAAAATATTTTTGATGAGCGATATGTCTTGAATACTTCTGAATCCACTACCCAGAGCCCATTTCTTGTTAAGCTAATTAACAAGCCACTAATGAAAATCCATTTTTACATTTGTTATGCTGATTAGTGGGGAAAAAAAATCCCTTGTCTTGACTGAGATTAGAATACCCAAAACGCTTATAAATAGCTACCTCTGGAGTGTGGCCTTTCTGATGAGAACCCAGCTGACCACCCTAGAGGCATGAGTTCCTTATGAGGACAAATGACTATCCCAGGATGCTGCCCATACTACACTGAATAGCTCGCTGTCTTGGCTGGAGACTCTTAACTAAATGGCAGGCATGAACGTTCCCACTGAAGGAGAATCTGCGATTCTCAAGGAAAAGCATGCTCCTCGTGTGTTTTACTTTACACTCTGCACTCCACTACACCACTGCACTTCTGATGCCAGATACGTGGGTTCTCCGCACATTGAGCAATTCTGTGACGCTAGCTGGGCGTCCTCCAATTTAACTCAGTTCTACGTGGTTAGAACTGACGCGATCTACCTGGAGATCCCATCAGATTCCCAGGTTAAGGGTTCAGATGGCTCTCCTCCACTTCAGATGCCAATCCCAAATCCAGGTTGTCACCGGTGCTTCTGACCAACCGGCCGTAGATGGGAGGTTTCCATGGACCCCTCCTCAAATTTGATGAATTCACAACACAAATAAATCAAATTGATTGATTGGCTCACAGAACTCAGGAAAACATGTTACTTAATAGATTACCAGTTTATTACACAAGGATATAACTCAGGAACAGCCAGATGGAAGCAGTGCAGAGGGCAGTGCCTGGGGAAAGGGCACAGAATATTCATGCCCTCTCTGGGCACACCTGCATCTCTACCTGGGCCCCAATTTAGAAGCTACCTGAACCTCATCCTTCTGGGTTTTTATGGAGGCTTCATTACACAGGCATGATTGATTAAATCATTGGACATTGGCAGTTGATTTAACCTCCAACCCCCCAAACCCTCCCCAGAGGCCAGAGGCAGGGAGATGGGACTGGACGTTCCAACCCTTTAATCTTGGTTGGTTCCCCTGGCAACCAGCCCCCAACCTGAGGGGCTTTCCAAAAGTCACCTCATTAACATAAACTCTGGTGTGCTTGAAGGGGGCTTGTGAATAACAAGACAACTTTACTGTTCCCATCTATTAGGAACAAGGGTTTTAGGAGCTCTGTGTTAGAAATGGGATGAAGACCAAACGCATATTTCTTATTGTAAGTCACAATAGTTTACATCGCTCTTCTTTCCTGTTAATGCTGGCAGCTTTTTTAAATTCATAGTTGCTATATTGGTCTGTAATTGACTTTTAAATACTTTAATGCAAACAGTGTCATGTACATGTGTATAAATTAACTTTAATCTGTGCTGGAGGCATACAATTCACATTTGAAGGGTCCTAGTTAGGAATCCATGATCTAAGTGGGATCTGCGTGTGAAGCACCTCGGTTAGGAACTGCAGAGCTGGCTCCCTACCCCCAGAACTTGCAATATCATGATCTCAATCTGAATTGGATGATGCGTGAATTAGCGTAAGGGATACTAGAAATTAGTTTTCACTGGTGAAATCAATGCTGCTTAAGAAATGTGGTTGTCTGGAATGGGCTGGGATGGACGAGCTGTAAGAATCCAGCCAACAGCAGGCTGACTTCTCCTCCAGAACTGTGCCCTCCGGAGCTGTGCTTGCCAGTGGCTTTGTGCTTAATGGGAAACTCTGATGTGACCAGGAGTTTGGTGGACCCCTGGCCGCAGAACACTGTACCATCTTCCTGGGGTCCATATTTTCCTGTAAGGGGCATGGAGGCATTTCTCATCCTGAGCCTCCAGGAGCAGGCTGTGGGAATGCCTCTGTCCCTGTTTGCTGAGACATGTTTCCAAGTGCGGCTGCACCGGACCTGGGACTTAATCGTATGGCAACGTGTAGCTAGTTGAGTTAGTGAGTTTGAAGGGACACAGACAAACCTGAAAAAACCCCTGACAACTGCTGAATGGCCAAATTGATTTAGCAACAATCTCCAATCTGAATTTTCCACAATAACCACAGGTATCATTTAATGAACAAGTTTTATGTACCGTGAGACCTTGACATGTACCATCTCACTTAATCCTTTAACCCTGCAGAGGTAGGCAGTTCATTTACAGATGGAGACAATCAGGCTCTGAGGTGCCGGTGGGGGGCATGCTGGGCTCGAAACCAGGTGAGCTGCCTCCTTAACATCCAAGCTGATGCCTCTCATGTCTCCCCACAGCCCCCACGTCAACCTCCTGTTCCGCGTATGTGATTACATGATCTTGGCAAGATTAAATCATGAGGAGGAAGGTGGGTGGAGGGTCAGGTCTGACTTTAGTGGGCAGGAAAAATGAGGACAGGGTGAGTGCCCCCCTGCTGGGAGGTGAATGAGGCAGATGGGGGAGCGGCAACCACACACGGTGCTTGGCAGACTGTGAACTATTCCATGGCGTCATTATCACAGAATAGCAGTCCTTTAGAATTAAGAATAGTCCTAATTTGCACTTCGTTGAGTTTTTCATTTACATAATGTTAGAATGCAAAGAAAATTCATACACAAAACCCATTGCTAATTTAGCACTGAAGTTCTTGTTGAAATAAGCACCAAGAGCAAAAGGATTTTTCACTTAGCCCTGGGCTGAGGGGGTTGGCCAGTTTCTAACTCTGGCATCATGTCAAACCCAAGACGAGAATGTATTTGCCTCTGAGTGAATCTGTTGGGATGATCCAAACCCTAATCACCATTTCAATAATTTACTTGCTGTGGAGGATTTAATAGAATTTGTTTAAGGGCTCTGAGAAAATGTATTCCTTTATCCAGAGCCTCATTATAAGCGCTTGCAGTTCTGAGTCTGGTAGGAACAATCACCTTAACTCAGCTGATGACACCGCTTAACATTTCCAGCGGGATGGATTTCGAGATGGGCGGCAGTAAGAGGTATGATCCGTGGTGCCCTGTGACAAGCAGGTGCCTCCCTGTAGCAGGAGGTGAACAAAGAGACGATGCGGAACATGGGTTATGGTCGCGGTGAGACGGCCACCCTGACCGCACAGCATCCGTGAATCCCCTGGACCACAGTCCTGACACAGTTAGATGGGACTCTCCTTGGTTTCTCTTGCCCGTTGCCTTCCCAGCCTCCGACAGTGGGCACCACCCTCCCAGTTTGCTCCCACACCCTACCTTGTCGCTACCCTCCCTCCTTGAAGCTTTTCCTCATTCCCCTCAGATGCACTGAATAACTTCCCACTCCTCCCGGACCCAGCAATTTCAGCCTCTCCCTCTCCACGCCGCATCCCCCAGACACACGCTAGAGACCACGGATCCACAAACTTTTCTCCACTTCACTCTCCCCAGACCCATTGATCATCTTTGTTTTCAAAACAGAGCTCTTTCTGTTGTTCAGTGATAAACTGGGGCATATGACACATGTTAAAAGTTCATTTGAGCAAAAATTGATTAAAAGCAGGCAGTGAGCAAACTGGAAATGATTAGGAGTCCAGGAGCGGGGGAAAGACTCAATGTAGAGAGGGTGTGGAAGCAAAGAAAGGAAATTATTGATCAGCTTCAGCTCAAAGCTTAGTCGGCTGTTTGTGACTGGTTGTCCTGAAGTTTTAACTTCTAACCTTTAAGAAATGTACAGGCGTAGGTTGTTGGTTTGCTTACAAAGACGACCCAAATATTAGAGCCACCTAATGGCCTCCTGGCTTAATTAACACTGTTTTCACAGACGTGTTTACGTGTCTTTGCTTTCTTCAAATTCTTTGGGGAGTGGTGGCTGGTTTTTTTTTTTTTTTTTTTTTTTTTATAGGCACTTATACCCTATTATCCCCATCCTGGAGCGGGAGGTAATGACCAGGTCATACGTAAAACTATGTGGCAAGGGAAAGACTCACTTCTTGGCTAGGGTGACTCACCTCATGCTGAGAGAACCCCCAGCTGTCTTTCCAGCATCCTTTGACATGGACGCCAGCACAGGAAACTCAGTCTCCCAAGAGCAGTAATTCAAAATTGTTCTTCCTTACAGAACCAACTGCCAATGGGGGTGCATAGCAGGGATGAGGGCACCCTGACCCCAGCTGTTCAGTTCAACTCTGCAGGACATAATCTGTTAAGTGCAAGACGGGAGAATAGGTCCAAAGACACAATTCTAATTCAGGAAAGGAGGTGAGGACCAAGATGACTGCTGTCGTGGGAGGCAGAACAAGACCAATGTGTCAAGAGAGGCGTAAATCCAGGTGGCAGGGCTTTGGGGTGGTTGGGGGGAATCTGGGTGGAATTGAGAGGTGACGTTTTAGTTGAGGAGTTAACCATGGCTGGGTTGGGGGGAAAGAGAGTTTCTGGGGATTCTAGGTCCCTGTCAGGGAGAGAGAGATGGGCTAAATATCTCCCTCTGGATACAGTCCCATGAGGGCTTCAGGGCATCCATTGAGCTAAAGCATCACACACTGATACCAAGTCCTCTCCAGTTGGCTCCCCGGTGCCTCTGGGCACTGTGCTCACCCTGTGGTCGCACCACAAAGGCTCCGAGGAAAGGAGCCACAAGCCTTTGATATGTAGTTATTCAGGGGTTTTCAAAGAATCTCCTGGTTTAGTTCCTCCCACGTTGGAGGGTGAGTCCTAGTCTATATTCCTGGGGAAGAAGATAACTCCCCATTGTCTTCCATCTGGAAGGTTTGTCCTTGCATCTATATAACCATAAGGAAATTTCCAAGTTTTGGTTTCACACCCTTTGTGAGAAAGGTCTTAATAATTTCTTCCTACCGAAAACCAAGAAGCTGAGTTTCTGAGAGATGGAGGCCAGAGTAAGAGGTGGGGCCTCTAACACCTGCACTCCTTCACAGGTTTTGAACCCAAATTCCTCTTTGGAAAATTGGAAACCACATCCTTCATTCCATGTATCTTCTAGCAAAGCAGAGAAAACAGGATTTGACCCGTGAGCTCTGTAACATTACTCTCTCCTTGAGCATCATGACTCGGCGAGGCGCCCGGGGTTGGAGTGGGAGTTGGAGTTAAAGCAGGACTGAGCTGTGCAAGAGCTGAGGGCTTGGGCAACTCTCCTCCTTTCTGTCCTGGTTCTCACTGTCCCGCCCCATCCCGGACTTGAAACACCAGTTCTTCTCTTTCTAAAGGAGGTATCCGATGTGGTAGAAAAAGTCAGAGAAGCTCTGTTTGAATCTAAACCTTATAAACTACATGACTTTGGGCAACTCCTTCCTTCTGAGCCTTATTTCTTAGAATCTGTAAAATGGGGTGTTGATAAAGCCCACTTTGGTCCCCTCTAAAGGGCCACAATGAGATGAAATCTGATAGGCAATACTGTTACAGTGTGCGAAAGTAAGTTACTACTATTTTTAGAAGCTCCTCTTTGAGTCTAATTTATTCAAGAGTGAGAATCTAAGTTACTGGTTGTACGTTTTGGGTGCATCTGTATTTTAAACCTCATCAGTTTTCCTGGATTTTGCCTTAACTAGAGGCATTTTTAGCAACAGCGGGAGAAAGTTATTTCTTTGGGGCTGTAGGATATTTCTAGCTCACCCTGGCTGGTGAGGTAAATGGTAGTTACTTGACTCCCACGATGTGGAAGAGGGTATAAAGTTCGCCACTCTGGGCTTTGGAGGTGGCGAGGTCCTTTTTTCAATTCAGCGACTCCGAGGTCAAGTTGTAACTCAGGGCGGGCAGCTTTGGGAGAAGGAAGTGGTGGAGGACAGACAGTCAGGTTCTGAGCTTCAACTACATTTGCCCCATAACCACTCCCCAGCCGTCACTACTGCACGCAGGGGTGTCTTCCCCTCCCTTCGTTCACACACAGACTTCCTACAAAGGTCACCCAGCACCCACTATGTGCCAGGATTACGCTGGACACTGGGAACAGATTTGAGCAGGACGAACCTGCTGCTTGGAGTTTAAGAGGAAAATAATGTGACCAGAGAGAAAGGATTGAAGACTGCAGAAGACTTAGGGCCTTAGAGCAACGTGATGCAACCTAGGCTTGGCGCAGAGGGAGGCCTCTGGGAACCTGAAAGGTGCAGAGAAGTAGACCAGGTCAGGGGCTGGGGGACGGTGAGAATGGGGAGAGTGAGCAGACAGATCGCAGCCTCAGGGAAGGCCACGAGGGGAGAGAGAACAGAAAGAAGTCCAGTTAGGCTTTTGGAATTTACCCCCTTCTTCATGGCTGATCTTGTTGTTATTTTAACTGTGACTCCACCTGGATAAAAACGTGGGACACTGGTGACCTCTGAGTGGTTTTTCCCTAGCCCCATCTCCAGCTCTAGCTCGGGATGGCCCAGATTGGGCAGAGGACAAAGGAGGGCAGTTTAAAGTCTGACCCCAGGCTCAAGATTTCTTTATACACAGCTGTGAGTCTAGTATAAAGTTCTCACGCAGGCTGATCTTCCTCCTGGTATCGGGTACCGTCAAGAGCAAGGCCGTGCAAGCTGGGGTGGAGACGGCTGGGGATACTGCCCTTTCTCCGTCTGCCTTCCCACCCGATGCTCATGTTGTTTTGGAGGGGTGGGGGAAGTGGTGGCTTGTTTACAACCCAGATCTGGTTTTGAAGCTAGGAGGAACATCCCGCTCCATTGCACAATACAGCCGTGCCCCCGATCCCGGGCGCCCTGGGCTGTGGCACTCCGATCTCATGCCCAGGTCGGGGTCCTGACGGGGTGGGGAACGGTCAGGGCTGCAAGGTCTCTGCTCACTTCACATATGAAGAAACCAATGCCCAGAGAGACGAGGTGACCAGGACAAAAATCATACAGTACCTTAGTTGCAAATCCAGTACTATGTCTCCAATGCCTGCAAACAACACTCCGATCTGGGGCTGTCACAATCTGCACAGTAATTTTATTTTATATACATTATCTCCTCTGACACCATCAGCAGTTCTGTGTGATAAGCAGGGATCAAGATCTTCCTTTTGTAGATGAGAAAACTGAACCTCCGAGAGGTTATTTGGCTGAGTCCCCAAAGTTAGAAAGTGGACCTTTTGATGCAAAAGTCAGCGTGCTTTCCCCTGGGTCCTGTGGTTATGAGGCTCACACAGTCTCGGGGTTTGCCCATTATCCACCTGAGAAGGGCCTGGAAGGTAGACAATGATCGCAGAGAAGGGCTTTCAAGAGTAAATTAAGCATGTTTGAGCACTGCCGCCAGTTCTCCAGCATCCAAGGCACAAATCAAAATAAAAAATCAGCAAGTTGCTGGCCCTGCCCTACTAATCCGCCCCTGCAAATTGCCATCTGAACCTCAGGCCAGCGGTTTGTGTGGGAAACACAGCTCCCTGTTTTCAAATCCGCACTTAGGGGACACGTGTTTTTTGCTGGGACTCTGACATGTGCTCTTGTAGAGAGGGTTCTCGTTAAATATATGTTGAAATAAACAGTAATTGAATCGTCGCAGGGTGTTCTGACGTTAGCCATGTTCCCTTGGGGGTTAAATGGGGGTCAATGTGTCTTTTCTGCCAGTCCCAGGAGGCCACAGGGTGACCCATGCCAGGGAAGGTGATACTGACAAGGCAGCGCCAGTCTAGATGAGGAGTGGGAGCTGGCAGTGGCTCAGTGGCATTCCCAGAGGATCAGTGATTTGCTGGTGGAGAGAACTGGGTGGGTCTACGATTACACTGAGATGGACAGAGGGCTGGGGAAGAAGAGCCAAAGTGTGAGGAGGCAGGGGGACCTCAGAACCAGGTCCCCAGCAAGTCCGGCATGTGGTAGGGGATGGTGGTAGAAAGCTGGGTTTAGGGAGGCAAGGAAAGGCCTCCTCTGGCAGGTTGTCACCTGGGGCGTGCTAGGTAAGGGAAGGGGGTCTGCTAAGCAAACTGGAGTGTCCTAGAGGGCAGCGGTGGGACCTGAAACATTTGGGGGGAACTGAACTGCCATCCCTTCCTCCCTCTAAACCAAGGGCTTGCCTGTAGCTGTAGAAGTCGTCTCTCCCTCAGCCCTGCTGCGTCTGTCTTATCAAAAACCAGGGTCTGAGTCCAGAACACAGTGGAACATGACATAGAGGAGGCCAGAGTAGACAGGCCTCGGCTGCTCCCACAAACCTGCAGAAGATATGGACCCTGGGTTTGCTTGGCCAATTCCAACCGCAGTTTTATCTCCCTGCGGTTCAAAGAAGGTCTGGATCTTCAAGCTACATTTAGGGTTAATTTAAAGTGCGTCCTCCCCTCTCTTTGGGTGTCTGCCCCTCCTGTCCCCAGGGGCAAGCTTTTACCTTCTTGGGAAGAGGACCTACAGCAGGGTTGGCTGTGGGCTGAAGGGACTGGCAAGTGTGCCCATTTTGAGGCTGAGGTCGGGTGGCTCAGTGCTCCGTCACCCAGGAGCGGGGGTCACAAGTCACAAGTCAGCCACTATGTTGGGTGCTCGGTGTCCCGCGCAAGTATTCCTGTGTGCAAGAAATCGTTGTGTAACTGTGTGACTGTTCAGGTGTGGCGAGTCCCTCGTAAGACGTGCCCTGGCTTTTACTGCCTCTATGCAGGGCGTGTATTTACTGTGCTTGGGGCAGGGGCAGTCGAGCTCGATCAAGGGTAGTTGTGGTGCCCAGAGTAATTGCAACTACGTGAGTTCCACCATGGGGGCGGGTTCATTTGGACTCTGATGTGCCCGTTGTGTTCTCGGAGCTAATTTTCTCTGGATCTCGGCGCTCCCCCGGAGGTGGGGATGCGGCAGGGGGGCGGGGGAGGTGGTCGTGTGGCGGGACAGGGGGCCGCGCAGCCAGGAAAGGAGACGGGCCGCGGGTTAGGACGACCTCGGAAGTGACCCGGCAGAAGAGGCGAGAACTCCAGCGAGGACCGGCGAGCCCCCGGCGACTCCCGATTGCCGCAGGGCGGACGGGCGGGGGGCCGCGCGCGCGCTGCCTTGACTTCCCCATCCCCGCGCGGGGGAGGGGCCGCAGCGGAGAAAGTGCGCGAAGCGGACGCGGCGGCGAGCCTCACACGTGACGGCGCCGCGCCGAGCCGAGCGGGACCCGGCGGCGGCGGCGGCGGCAGGCGCAGCGGGGCGGCCTGGAGCCCCGGGAGCGGCGCGCGCGGCCCCGGCCCGGCCGGCGTCCCGGCCTCGCGCTGCACATTCTCTCCTGGCGGCGGCGCCACCTGCGGTCGCGTTCGCCCGAACATGGCGACACGGAGCAGCAGGAGGGACTCGCGACTCCCCTTCCTCTTCGCCCTGATCGCGCTGCTGCCGCCCGGGGCTGTCGGCGAGGTCTGGCCGCAGACGCTGCCCGGCGGCCGCGCGCTCCGGCCCCAGGACCGGGGCTTCCTCGTGGTGCGGGGCGACCCGCGCGAACTGCGGCGGTGGGCGCGCGGGGCGCCCCGGGGGGCGGATGAGAAGCGGCTCCGGAGGAGACGGAGCGCTGCCCTGCAGCCCGAGCCCATCCAGGTGTACGGACAGGTGAGCGAGCGGGGGCCCCCCGCCTTCCCCCGGCTGTCCCCTCTCCCTGCGCTGCTTCACCCCCGCATCTATCCTTTGCAGTCGCCTCCCAGGTGCAGGCACCGCTGGGGACTTCCCGGCTGGCGTTTGTTTTTCCCCTTCTCGCAGGAGTACGACCGTCAGCATTTGAATTGCCTTGATCTTTCCTTTTTCCTGTCAATTTTAGCAAACGGACTCCAGGTCGCTCTCGGGGTGCACTGCCTGTTTCCCCAGGGTGTGTGCACCCCTCTGGAGTTTCCGGCAGGTATCGGAGGGGTGCAGCTTCATTTAACGCGTGGATAGAAAACGGGCTTTCTTTAGTGTAGCATCAGTTGGCAGCGGAGGCGAGCCTCCTGCAGTTGCTGTACGTTCACCCAGAACACTAAGCGGAGGGGGTTTCCACACTTAACATTTTTTAAATCCACAATTAAGGTGGGCAAACCTGAAAGCTTGACTCTTGGAATAGTCAAAGCAAGAGAGGGTGTGTTTGTGTGTGTGTGTGTGTGGGTGTGTGTGTGTAAGGGCAGAATTTTTTTTTGTTGGGGGGGTGAGGTTCTATCTATTCCCTTCCTCTTCAATTCAAAATATTGACTTTATTTTGGGCATGAATATCCTTCATGACCCTTGGGGATTTGAAAGCCTGCGAGAATTTGGTGGGCATTATTATTCAGCAGGTGATTTATTTCTATCCAGGCAATGGGTTTATTAGATCATAGGTGACATGAATTTCACTTGTATGCCTGGACTTGCTGCTGGCCATTGCAAACCGAGTTTGTGGGTTAGTATCAGCATTGGCAAAATTAATTTTACTGAGTTATTGTCTCATGAGATGCCCAGTCCTGTGGTTGAGATTGACATCAGCAAAAACGAGAAGGTCGGTGGGGGAGGGAAAAATGGAACCAGTGGTGGTGGTAAATTACACAATCTCTAGAGTCAAAACCTTCCCTTTAAAGTAGACATGAAAAGATTAGTCTGAGTTCTGCGTCTCTTCACTGATTTTTTCCCTTTAGCCGTTTCTTGAGGAAATATACAGAGTTAAACGTTCAACCCTTTAAGCCAGGAAGAACGTTATAAACCACCTCACCTTACTGTGTCATTTTGTTGATGAAGCAACCAAAGCTGGAAAAGGTGAAGAGACCAGCCCAAGGTCATGTGGGGCAGGATTGCTGGCTCTTTAGTTTTTGTCTGCATTGTCTCAGTGACCTTTGAGTGATCAGACAGTAGCCCCTCTACACAGTGCTACTTAAGTAACTCCTTTCTAAAGTAAAACGTATGTGATAAGAAAGGGGATAGGGATGGAGTGAGGAGGTGGGAGCTTTTGACTTCCATCCACCACCAGCCCCTGGGCAGAAGTCTGTGCCTGGGGGCTTGGGTCTGCTGGTGGGCATGGGCTGCTGGAGCCTGCCTTCGTGGCTCCCTCCTGGGTCTAGATCTTTGTTCCCCTCCCCACCCCCATCTGGAACTTCTTTTGTTTTGTTGCAAGATCCTTGCCCTCCCCGGGACTGGGATGACAGCATCCTGATGGAGGGTGGTGGAGGGAAAAAGAGAGGCTCCCTTGTTGACTGACTCTTCCCAGTCAGCCCAGCTCTGCTCTGGGCTTGAGTCAGCTTTCTGGGGACTGGGAGTGGGGAGCAGTGGGAGACATCCCTTCCAGAGCTCAGCTCCCCCCAAAGCTATAGTTTGGGCTGCGGGAAGAGCTTCCTGGTCGTGAAAATATGCACACAGGTGCCATTTCTTCCTTGGGTTCGGTTTGTGAGAGCTCCCAGGGGTTTAGGGCTAGTTAAAGATGAGCTGTGTTCTCCTCAAGAGTGACTAAAAAACCCTCGCCTGTTATATTTCTGAGCCAGCCAGACTGAGTTTGGTTCTGTGGAAGGATGGACAACTAGCTGTTAAACTCCTAATGAGGAATTCCTACCAAGGATGGGGACACTGTTTTTTCTTCTCTAAGGCTTCCTCCCTGTGCTATTGTTCTCGGTTGCCCCAAGGTTAATAACAGTGGGACTAACCTGACTCTATAAGGATTTGAGTTAGACCGAAGGAGGGACTTCCTGGTTCTGGGCTTTCTGCCACAAGCACTATCTGCTGCGGAGCCTTCAGACTAGCAGGCACAGGAACCAGGGACTGAAGGGGTTCGCCCTGTCCCTCTTGGAGCTCTGAAGGGACTCCCATTTATTTGGAATGATCTTTCTAGCAAGGTGACCATTTGTCTCTGTTTTCCCTGGGGCAGACCTGGTTTATAAGTTGTCCCTGTTGGTTATGAAAAGTGCTGTGTTCACTCTCAAAAGTGTCAGGATGCAGCTTATAAATTATACGGCCACTCTGCTTCCAGCCCTAAGCAAGTTCCCCCTTCATACTCCACCCCAGCCTCGCCCTTTAACTTTTAAACGTAAGGAACTGCAACTTTTTCCATAGTATCGCTTGAATTCAGTGTGGTTCTATATAGGGGTGGGGTGCAGATGAGGGGGGGATTTTTTTCATCCCTGCTTTCATAAAGGAGGAGATAAAACAGATGCAAGCATACAGGCATGTAAACTATACCAGGAGGGGACAAGTAAACAGGGACAGTAAACCAGCCACCACTCTTCAGGGCGGGGGTGAGTGGGTTGCAGATATGGGCGGGCACGGGAGACAGAGTGATAAAGGGGCAGTGGGTTCGGCCACTCTGCAGCTTCTTGCCCTCTGACCTTTGAGCGAGGTTAAGAGGATGCCTGGCAGAACAGATTAGGGCTGGAAGCAGAAGCTGCCTGACTGCTGAAGCCCTAGGGGTGATGCTCAGGCCACCAGCTTCAGGGAGGGGAGCAGGAGGACTTTTGCTTCTGAGAAAGAGCCCTTTGCTGGAGTCCACGTCAGTGGTTTTCCTCTGGCTCCGCTAACCTGTGGAGTAAACGAGGCTTAGTTGCATTCCTTCTAAAAGGTCCAAGGAGGGGGATTGCATAGTTCCTGTCGCACTGAATTTCTTCCTGATTTTATGGCAGCCCCATGCCTCTGTGCCACCTGCTTTTTCCTCCGCCTCAGATAGTCTTCCCCTACCTCTGTCTTTGCCTGCAAAACCTCTGTTCCGTTCTTCAGCGTCCAGGGAATACGTCTTAGTATTCCCAGGCTCTGGTGGGAAGGGTTCTCCTGAGCTTGGGTACCGCACTTCGTGCCTTGTGTTCTAATTGCTTGTTTAACCATTTCGTCTCCCAGTTTGCTCCTTGAGGGCATAGAGCAAGTCTCTTCTCTGTGTCCCTGGCACTAGGGAGGCCCTTAATGACTATTTGTGGACTGACTGCCCACCTGGAAGGAGAGAGGCCTGGAGGGTGGGAAGGACTTCCAAGTGACAGGAAAGGTGTTTACAAGGAGGGCTGTGGTGAGCCCACAAACGGAGAGTGGGAATGAGCCCTGATTATCCTGTGCTATTCTGGGGTTTATTTTGAATGAAGAGCTGGGATTCTATTGTACAGGAGGCTCCCTTTTAGGGCTGTCATGGTATTGCTAATGGTATTGTTTGGGGGAAAAATCCTCTGGAATGAAGCGCAAAGCCTAACAGGATTTGCAGGTTTGTTTTCCTTCCAGTGAGCTCTCTCTTCGTAATTCCTGCTTTTTAGAGGCCAGGGAGTATTCAGTGTCCTGATTTGAGACTGAAAATAAAGTGTCTGTTACAGCAGAAGGGTTGGAGGACAAAGAGCCTGCTTTGGGGGCGGAAGACTGTTTAACTTCAGATCTTTTTGGGGTAGATTCTTGACGATACACTTGCTTGGGAAATAACTGGCTGGTTGACTCTGAAGTTAGGACGTTTGACCCGTATGCTTCCAAAAGACGAGAAGGCGAAGCATTTGCCGTTTCAAGTTGGCTCCTTCTACGCAGATGAAGGGTTGTTTGGCATGTTGGGTTGGCTTGATAAAGGGTGTGACCTTGAAAAACTTCCTGGTCCCACTTGGCATCTGTTCTTGTACACAGTTCTTGGCTCCGTCTCTGGCCACTGTTTAGTTCTTTAATAGCTTGCAGGTCTTGGGGCATAGTGGGTGGAGGCTTCAAAAGGTTGAAGGAATGGGAGGAAAAGGGGACAGGGAAGAGGAGTGAGGAGATGGAGAGACTGAAAGGGATGAAATAAAAAGACATCCAATCCGTTTATTTAGCTTTCAGTAGGTAATACATGTTTACAAAACAATTGTACACAAGAGTATGCAGTGAGAGGTAAATTTCCCTCCCTCACTTGTGTCCCCATTCACCCAGTGTCCCTTCCTCATTGAAAACTACGGTCATCAGTTTTTTGTATGTCCTTCCAAAAACATTCTATACGTATGTAACATGTAGGGACATAAAATTTGAAACTCGAAATATCGGTGGCTTTCTGTTATCCATAGCCCCATGAATAATGAAATTAAGCCAAGCTCCAAAATATATTTATGGCCTTAAGACTGTCGGTAGGAAGGGAGTTACCCAAAGTGTTGTCGTATAAAATAGTGTTACTTTTCCTCCAGGCCAGGGGAAAATAGTGTTCCACTTGGAGGGTTCCTGCAGGAGAGCGGTAGCGTGTAGCCTTCTTGTAACTTGGGAAGATGCTGGAGGGCAGTTCCCTGGCGATGTCTGGCCCAGGTTTGTGAGAACGTCAGAATATAGAGATGGTGGATCTTGGTTTTAACTCATGTTCTTTTCCAGACTGTTTTCTTTATATTCTGTAAAATGGAGTTAATAGTATGCTTAACAAATTGCTTTGAGACCTGGGATCCAGGAGGCAGATTCTAACAGCAACTAACATCCCAGAGCAAAAGATGGATGTTGTAGGAACATTTCATCATCATATTTTGGTCTGTTCCTCCTTAGAGATGACAGCCATCTTTGTATTGTCATTGTTTAATCCCAGGGCCATGGGTAGATACAGCCAGCCTCGTACCGTCCCCTGTAACAGCACAGACCCAGGAGCATGCAGATAATCTGGGGAGCAGCTGATCCAAAAAATAAACTGTTTGCCTTTGTTATGTATTTATTTAGTCTTTTCTTTTAAGCATCTGCATACCTTCCTAATTAAATTTTCCTTAGGTGAATATGAAAATGAGTTTGCATTCTTTGTGCAGCTGATATGCAAAATGGCTGGCAAAAACGTGCCAGGGAAAGCCAGTTTGGAGTTTAGAATTTTTAACAGTAATTCAGATACAGAGCGTTTGAGAGTTGACCGCGTAGAAACGTATTAAAGCTGAGGTCTGATATTAACCTTTCCTCCATTTTTTTAAGGTTCAGGTGGGATGGAAAGCAGAGGAGGACTCTCTGTATTTTGGTTTCATTTCTGGCGGGATTTGTGTTTTGCCGAAAGCGGTCTGGGCTGCAGGGCCAAGGCCTTGTCTTTGTTGAGCCTGGAACCATCCTGTTGTGTTCGCTAGGTGTGCCAGAATCCATCGGGAACGTGGCATATTCAGTCCAGCCACAGAGATGCCGAAATCAATTCCCCTCCATTTAAAACGAGCTGCAGTTAATTTCTACCTAATTTATTGGTTTATCGACCTGTGGACCTTGGGCCTCCAAAGAAGTGGCATGGACAGCCTTCTAGCGTTGAGGTGGCTGATGGTGCTATAAATCAGAGAAGGCAGGTGGGCTGCTGATCAGGATTTGGGTTTCGTACTATGTTATTGTGAGACCCTCAGTTTTTGTTTGGTTTTTTTTTTTAACATGAGGCCTGCTTCGTGCATTTTGGGGTGGGTTCCATAGAAATAGGACTTCGTAACAGTCAAGACTGCTATAGGGAGTTAAAAATAATTACAAAATTCTGTTACTCACTGAATAACTTTTAATAATAATGGTGTAATAGAGGTAACTACTGCCAGCCAGGAGCTGGAAGAGCCTATCTCTTGGCCTCATGACAGGTCTCCTCTCCATCATCTTATGGCTGGATGATGACCGAAATACTTGGTCCCTGTGCTGGCCGGTGTGTCTGCCAGCCATATATGGTGGCTGAGCGCTTGAATTGTGGCTGATATGACCAAAGAATTTATTTCCTTTCATTGAATTTTAATCAAGTTAAATTTAAGTTTATTTTTAAGATTTTTTTGTGGGGGGGAGGTAATTAGGTTTGTTTGTTTGTTTATTTATTTATTTTTAGAGGAGGTCCTGGGGATTGAATCCAGGGCCTTGTGCATGCTAAGCATGTGTTCTACCACTTGAGCTATATCCTTCCCCGCCAAGTTAAATTGAAGTTTAAATGGCCACTTATGGCCTTTGGACGGCCTAGCTTTAAGGTTACCAGGGGCCTCCCTTTCCCAGTGGTGGCAACGGCTGCTTCACCCAGGAGAGGAGCTGTAACCACAGCAAGGCCAGCCTTTGTTTCCACCACAAACGGGAGGGAAGGCGAGAGTCGAGGGCTGCGTCTGAATGTCAGGTTTGGGCGGCAGCTGACAGCTGGATTGAGTGTCTGGAGGGTTGTGTGTCTGGAGCTGGTGGCCTTTTCTTTCCTGGGTAGGGATGCTTGGGCGGGGAGCTGGCGGGGGCGGGGTTGGGGGCGGGGGTGGCACGTGCATCTTAGCGCTGCCTCTGCACAGTTGCCTCCTCCTATCTGGGGCTTGGGCGCTGAAGGCCGACCTCAGGGCCTTGACTTTGGACGTGGCCGTGCGCAGACGGCCCACTTGGCCGAGGTGCTGTGCAGACCCCGCGCGTCTGTTCAGCCGCGATAGCTGTAACCGCTGCCTTGACGGTGGGGCCATCTCCCCACCCCGCCCTCGGCTTCCTGTGCATCTCACCTCTGCGGAGCCCAGTGTGTCTTCCGTCCCTGCGGCCCGCAAGCGGGCATGAAGACAGACAGCGCGGGCGGGTGGCCTTCATCACAACGCGTGCCCCCCTTCCCTGCCGGCCCTCCGAGTCTGCGTGCCATGGTTGTTGCTGCTGCCGCAGGCTTGGCTCGGGAAATCCGGACCCTTCACCATGATTTATCTCCAGTCTCCTGAATTAGATTAAAAACACAGCTACGGATTCTCAGAAAGGCAGGCTGATGTGATTATGTCCCCAATCGGAGTGGCAGACAAGGGCAATAAAAAGATGTATCATTCGTGTTTTGTGCTGTGGAAGGGCCGGTGTGGGGTTATTCCCCTCCCCATTTGTTTTTGTTTTTGTTTTTTAAATGAAGAAGGTAACTGACATTGCTTCTTTTCTTTAGAAGTCTGTTGAATAGAAACCCTCTGCCTGCAAATAACTGGGTTAAAGAGGGTGATTCTTAAATAAAATAAAAGGGTTGGAGCCAATGAGTTGAGTCCTGAATTGGGATTTTAATATGTTAGTTGGTACTGAGGTGAGATCCCTTCTATTTTGAGGGGTTGGGGAGCTTTGGACTCGGCTGTGCGCAGACGGCCAATGTCGTGATGAAAATTTTCACTTCCGGGAAGCCTCTGTAGCCCAAAGAAATTGGGCAAAGCTGGGACTAGCTGATGGAGCTTGGAGGGCCAAGGTTAAAACCGACCTTGGGAGAGAGGCTAGCTTAGGGACTGTCACCGGGAAGCCTCAAGTGGGTGCCTCTGAGATGAGCCATACGTGGGGGAGAGGGCCAGATAGTAAAGGACCCTGTTTCTCTGTTAGCCCGGAGGATACATGCAAGACCCCTTTGGGTCTTCCCCAGGGACCAGGAGAGGCAGACTCACGCTGGCCTGCCCCAGGATCCCAGCAGAGGAAGCTGCTGATGGCGGGGAGTGGGGACCCCGAATGGAGCAGGGTGAGTGGCCCGTGAAACTGGGGGAGTGTTTGGAAGAGACTTGAAATATTTTAAACCTGTGCTCAATTAATTGAGTTAACATGAGATTGTGTCCTGATAACTTACCTCATCTGTGTATATTTAGTTCCCTGAAGTTTTCTCACTGAGTAGTTCTTAAAAAAAAAAAAAAATCCTGCAGTGAACGGGTGCACGTGGTTTGCTGAAGCTGGCGAGGCGTGCTGCTGCTGGAGGTGATGCAGGGGTTACTGCGGAGACGAGGCCTCACATCTTCAGAGAAGGGCCAAGGCGGGGATGTGGAGAGCTGGATGGCAGTGAAAGGGCTGGCATCACCAGGTTGGGGGAGTTAAGCTAGCGGGGGGTGTCTGAGGAGCGTCCGCCTGCCCTTCGGGGAGCAGAGGCATCTCGCTGAGTGGCCAGCCGTGCTCTTGGGTTTGATGAGCTCTTTCCTGCCCACAAGCTCCCCTCAAAGTGCGCCAGAGAAGCCACTGGTAAGGTGAGGCCTGGAGGCATTTGGTTGTGGGATGCAATATAAATGCTTTCCCCATGAGGCCAGGAAAGTGCTAGAAATCCGTGCCACCTCTGCGTTGGAACCGGAGGTTGGGTTTCCCCAGATTCCAGCTCAGGTGTGGAGCCAGGGGAAGGCTGCCTGTGCGCTGGGCTTGGCTGTGACTGCCTTCTGAGCTGGACCCGGACGGGCCGTGTCTCTTCCCTGCACTCGGGCCTCAGGGTTCCAGTCCTGTTGATGCTCGTGGTAATTTTTTAATGTACAGCCTTGTTGTGAAGAACCGTTTATGTTGGTATAAAGATGCTACCGCTGACAAGGGGGAAATAATGCTTTAGTGTTTTGGAGTTTCTGAAATATATTCATGGATAACATCTCATTTGATGCTCATCATGGTCCAGTGAAATTGGCAAGCTAAGGCTTATTACTCTCATCTCACAGATGAGCATCTTGAGGCTCAGAAAGGTGAAGGGAGGTACCCAAAATTGTGCAGCTGGGAAAGCCTCGAGACCAAGCCTCTGACTTGCCTCAAATTCACGGTGACACCTTTGACTCTTGTAAATAGTCCAGTGAAAGTTCTACGCTCAGCCAAGGGTCCGGTGGCCATGATCTCTTTTGTTCCTCCTTCAAAACCTTGAGATCTCATATAATTCTGCCCTTCCCTTGGCTCTCCTGTCCACACCAGTTTTTTTTTTTTAATTGAAGTAGAGTTGATTTACAATGTTGTGTTAGTTTCAGGTGTACAGCAAAGTGATTCATTTATATATATATATTCTTTTTCAGATTCTTTTCCGTTGTAGGTTATTACAAGATATTGAATATAGTTAGTTCCCTGTGCTATACAGTAGGTCCTTGTTGTTGATACACTGGTTTTCCATTAACAAAATTCCTCAAGTCGCGGGTCCCTCCCCGCTCCTGGCTTTCACCCTGTTCTTCCTCTGCATCTGTCTTCTCTGTTCTCCATCCGCTTTGCCCAGACTCCTCCCTCTTCAGCCTTATAGTACCCACTGGGGGGGTCACGTCTTCAAGGCAGTCCTGTACTTGGTTATGTACCCCCCCGCCCCCATTTAACAACTGTAAGCATTATTCGTGGAATTAATTGTTTAATGTTTGCTTCCCCTGCCAATCTAAGAGCCACAAGGCAGGACCTGGAGGCCTGCTGTTTTCGTAACAACTAGTGTGGCATCTGGAGTGTAGTGAGTGCTCAGTAAATAGTTACTGCACGAGTGAGGTGGGGGGTGGCGGCACTGTGTGCGGTGAAGCTGCAGAGTCAGAGTGGAGGTTCGGGGAAAGTGGAAGTTCTGGAACCATCCTCAAGAGCTCACAGGAATAGCTTTGGGTCCAGAGGTGAATCCTTGTCTAAGGCTGCTCCTGGTTCAGGGTGTCAGCAGGGGAAGGTGCTGGCAAGGGGCTTGCTGTGCTCCGTGCTGTGCACCCCGCTCTGGGGCCCTGGGTTTTAAGGCGGTATGGAAACACGACCTCTAGATCATTCCTTGGGCTTAACCTCATCTGCAAGATGCGGACGCTTCCTTCTGGCCCTGATATTTTCTTGCTTCCCAACTGGTACACTACAGGGTGATTATTCTCACGACAGATTTTTCACAGGTTCTTTCTAATAGGGAGCCCTTGCGGAACAGCAAAGCCTGCCGTTTGCTGACTGACAGAGTGGGGGTCACCAGGATGGGGTGGCAGATAGAGGTCAATGGCGGACGGATTTGCATGCCAAAGGTCACTCAGAAATAAAGTCTCTGAACGGATATTGCAAGTCAGGAAGAGGCAAATACATACATCTAAAGAGAGCTCGTGACTCCAGTTAAGGAGATGATAGTGAAATGCTGAGTTTTTAAGCCCCAGGTCATTCTCTCTTTGTTTCCTCATCTGTAAAATGGGCTGCCTGCATTTATCAGCGATGTAGTTAACGGGTTCTGAGGGCGAAGTGAAGCGTTGTTGACAACAGTCAAGTGAGTGAGCGGAGCGTCCAGAACAGGGGCCTGTCTACAGGGAGCTCGTAAACTAGATTTTGGCTCTCCTTCTGGGGTGGAGGAGCGTCTGGGGAGGAGAATAAGCTCACTAAATATAGTGGGAACACAGTCTTGAAAAGGGACAGGCCGGGGCGATTTGCATAACCAGCATTTAGGTCGTGCACACAGATGATTTGAGAACCTTATTATTCTTGGACCCCCAGGAGTCCGTCTTTGGCTTCCTCGGGCCCGTCCCGGAGTCCTGAGGATTCAGCAGCGGCTTCTGTCCTGGCAGTTGAAGGACAGGATATTTGTTTTCTCTTTCGCTGTAGAATTTTAAAAATGCCTCTCTGTATTTCATTGCTAGTGAGGCAAAGGAGTGAACCAGACTGGCTTACTTGTCCGCCTCATCCTGCGTTCTGGAAGGAAGCTTGAGGAGCAGTGAGGATTCAGGCTATGGGTGTTTGGGACATCCTGATCTTCAGGTCTGACCGATTTGGAAGAGGTAATGGCAGAAGAGATGACGGGAGACAGAGTGCGACCCGTTCCATTAAGGGACCCCATCTTCCTGAATGACTCAGTGACGATACAGATTTTGGTGGATTTTATTGTAAATTCCTTATTTGCTGGTCAGATCTGCCACACTGATTTCCCCTAGAGGTGCTGTGTACTCTTGACAGGTGTGAAGTGAGAACAGAGACCCAAAGGGTACCCAGCCCCCAGTGGGCTGGTGCACAGGCTGTTGGGACTTTCACACAACAAACTATTTATTTGCCCTCCTATTTATAACAACCCAGAGCTTAGGGCTCGGGTGGCAGCAGCTTCGTCCCCGTCCCTGAATAATGAGGCAAATCACGTAAACTCCTTGGAACGCCAGAGCCTGCCAGGAGACTGAGACAACATGGGTGACGTGGACCCAGGTGTGCCCGTCTGGGCTGGTGAGTGGACGCCAGCCCCAAGCCTGTGGCCATTTCTCCAGCCAGGGACCTGCGGGGATGCCTTGGCCCTGCAGATACTGCTGACAGCACTTTGAAGGATCGCTTTGGCCAGAGACCCACTCCTCAGCCTGCCTCCTCTGTGACTCATTCTAGCTGTGTATTTTGGTAGCAGGAAGGATCGAGATGAGAGGAAAGAAGAGCTTCTTAAGAGTGGGAGCTCTTCGGTATTGGATCAGCCCTTGAGAAGTACTGTGCCCTTCACAGGTCGTAGGTAGAGGCTTTCAAAAAAAATTGAGATGAAATTCACAGAACATGAGGTTAGCCATTGTCAAGTGAGCAGTTCAGTTCAGTGGCATTTAGTACACTCACAGTGTTGTGTAACCACCACCTCTGTCTAGCTCCAAACGCTTTTCATCACTCCAAAATAAAACCTCTTACCCATTAACTGCCTACTCCCCGCCTCCCCCAGCCCCTGGCAGCCACAAGTCTGCTTTCTGACTCTCTGGATGTTCCTGTTCTGGATATTTCATATACATGGAACCATGTAATAGGTGACCTTCTGTGTCTGGCTTCCTTCACTTAACGTAGTATTTTTGAGGTTTGTCTACATTGTGGCATATATCAGTAGATCTTAGAGTTTTAACAGCTGCTGAAGATACCCAAAGACAAACTGCCCACGGAAAGAATGAGCTTTCTTAGCCACTGCCATTTAAGCCCCAGGGTCTGCTGGCAGGAAGGGGAGTGAACTAGATCCATCGTTCCCCAAGAAGCTGCATTAAAGACACCAGGGGTGTGTCTTAAAAGATGCCAATTCCTGCCTCTAGTCAGAGGGGTCTGAATCAGCAGGGTGGGGTCTCCCTGGGGACTCTGAATGTCAGCCGAGTTTGGGACCCCTGGACCAGGTGACTTCTAGGGGGCTATCTTGACCCTTAACGACCTGCCCCCCACCCTACTTGCGCCCCAGTTGCTGTTTGTTCTTTGTGATGCAGTTTCTGTGTGCAGGGGCTTCTGTAGCATATGATTTTTCTGTTTGCCTTCCGTGGGGAGGCGGTGGGCCCCCCTCCCTGCTGCTTTTTACAGCTCCAATTAATTGTGTCTCATTTATCAAGCTCCAGCTACGCCCCGTGAGCTGGAGATGGGAGAGGGAAGGTTGTTCACGCCCCGGGGTTGTAGTTACAACTGACTGCACATCAAGGTTATGTTCTGGAAAAGCCACCCTCCCACCCCCTCCCACTCGCTCCCAGACCAGCGTCTTCTGGGTCTGTGTGTGCCCACCCCTTCTCGCCTTGGTGGTCTGTGGGTCCCACGTGAGCAGGGCTGGTAGAAGAGGTCTGGGAGCTCGCAGCTGCACGAGGGGGCTGGTGACGGGCAGGGGGCTCACGGGGAGAGGCGGTGGCGGTGGTGGTGGCGGGTATGGAAAAAGACACAAACGAAGGAAACCACCCACAAAGCGCGGGGGTCTAGCGCAGGGCCCTGCGGGCGCTCTTCGTTGCTGGGGGCTGCCCTGACTCCCGGGTTTCCTACCACTTTCTTTGGAGAGCCTGCTTTGACTTCTTCCTCTTTCCCCTGGGGTGGGGACGGGGCGGGGGTGGAGACCAAGGGGAGACGGAGGAGGAAAGTGAGGCCAGAGCGCAGGATGATGTCTCCGCCTTAGTAAAAGTGACAGCCTGCCAGCCTGCCTGGTGCACGGATTTCGTGGCTGCCGGGCTGGGGGGCGGGGCGGGGACCAGGCAGCTCTGCAGGGAGTTACTCCCCTGACCAGGAGGTGCCCTTGCTGACTGCCAGCCAAGGGAAGGAGCTGAACTGTGTGTGTGAGTCGCCTGGTGGCCCTTGGACAAGCCATTTCTTGCCAGGGATTTTTCTTTTTTTCCTCCTCACTGGTCCGCCCTTTTACAGTCTGCTCTTAGGAATGAAAGGGACATCTAATAAAATCTTTTTTTTTTTTTAAAGGTGTTTCACCGAGCTCGCCTTCCAGGCTTCCTTTGTGGAAAGGCCCTTGGAAGTTCTGCTGCCATCTTTTGTGCCCCGCTCACCCCTTCACCTCTCTTAGGATTGGCTGAAGGGGCCCCATAAATCTCACGTCCTCTGAGTAGAAAGGCTTCAGCAAGTCGTGTTCAGATCTCTTTCCCACTCTGATCACTGAAGGCTTTGTAACCTGTGCTGAGCCTTACTGGATTGTGAACCTGCCGGAGGGGCTGTTCTGAGGTTGCCCTAGTGCAGCCTTGCTGGGCTTTTTTTTAAATCCCAGACCCCGGAAGGACTTCAGTGATCCTTCTGGATTCCAGGTTCTTTACTGATGTTTGCTATTTATTCCCCTCTGGGTGTTTTGGAGGGAGAAGACTGTTAGCCTGAATTCCCGGGCCACCTGTGCTAATTCTTGGATGCTTCCAGATTCTTCCCAGAGGCGAGGCCTGGAAGGGGAGAGAGGGGAGGGAAGGCTGGAGGAAGGCGGCTGCGGGGGCGGGGTGGGGGGGAGACGGCCTCACCTGCTTTCTCCTTGCAGCATCCTGGGCTGCATCATTTACTGACTTCTGTTTTTTTATTTGCACGTCTCTGTCGATGCTTGATTGGCCTTAACATCTCTGGGCATGAGAAGGAACATTTTGAAATGACATATTTTCCTAAAAAAAAAAAAAAAAATCCAGGGTCTTTTTCTTTAAAGAGGCGTCATTTCAAAGATTCTTCCAAAAGAGCTTGGAGCCTGAATCAAATTAGATGCAGGTGCTTGAGGCCCAAAAGTAAAGGAGTTAAGGATTAGCCCCTGTGTCGTTCTGTCAGCCAAGTTTGTGGCACAGGTGTTTCCCTTCTCCCTTGTGACATCTGAGAGCATCTCAAGGAGGCGGGGGGTCGGGGACGAGGAAGGGAAAGGAGGAGGCAGCTGTTGGGGGGGAGGGTTTTCTGCTGCAGAGCCTTGATAGGAAGATAGCTCAAAGGGCATGCCGGCTCAGGCGTGTCTTCTGCATCCATCCAAGGGGTGGGGGGATGTGCAGGTCGGATCACGCAGAGGCCTCTCCAAGTCTGGAAGCTCAGTCTTCTCCACGTGTCTGAGACGGCCAAGGTTGAAGGGGCTGGTGGAACAGGCTTCTCTCAGATGTTGCTCACAATCCAGGTTTTTTTTTGGAGGGGGTCTTGTTCTGATTGTGAATGTTAAGACCATCTCTCGGAATTTCTGTCATAAGTTGGCCCTTCACCCACGGAGGGGGTGTAACGAATGGCTCCAGGTGGGTCAAGGTGCCGGCCCTGGACCTGTCCAGCAGTGATGGGTGAAATGGGAAACCCGCGTAATGGAGTTAGGTTTTCACGCAGCGCAGCTTCTCGGCAGGAACGGTTCTTCATTCTGAGAGTCTGTCCTTCCTCAGTCTCCAGGGTTAAAACGTCCTTTCTTTGAAAAATGGCGGTGATTATGGATGGTGGTCTTATGGCTTAGCAGGGGTGACAGTGTAACAGGTGAATTCCAGGAGCTCAGGGGTGTGCGTGTGTCTCCCAATTAGGGGAAGTTCCAAGCGAGTGGAGGGCCTTCTCGGGGATGTGGGCTCCCCCATCCCGTGGCTCTGCTCTCCTCCGGGACTCGGGAGTCCTAAATGCAGCCTCCGGACAGGGCCGGGCCGGGGCCCCACAAGAGTCTGCTGTGTCCTCAGGAAACGGGGGATGCAGATTAGAGAACGGCCAGTCCAGCTCTGACATGGTGGCTGTTTTGCTGATGTCCTTACGTGGAGAAATAGAAGTGGCCGACAGTCCTCCGCTGGCTCTCCTCATTTACTTTCATTTTACTGGTTTACAAGTTCCAGAAGCCTGGGAACTACTGTTTGCAATAAGCCAAAGGTCATTTCTGTGGCGTCCTGGAAAATATTTCCTTACTTGGGTTACTTCAAAACTGACTAACTAACGCTGGTGTTTTTGTTTTGTTCCTCCTCATGACGGGCTCAGGGTAAGCAACATGACCTGCAGGCCAGAGAGAACCAGCTTGAACAGAGGTTTGAAAGTGTGTGGTCTTTCTGGCCTATGTCCCTTTTTTTGAATGAGGAAGGTGCTTCCGTGATGTGGTTTCAGATCTGACGAGTGCATGTCCCACGTGCGGAGTAAGCATGAGAGTAACCAGAGGGTGATTTCACAAAGGACGAAAATAAACCAAGTAATTGGTTATGCCAGTGAGAGCCATAAATAAGATTTTTTTTTTTTTTGTGCAACCCAGCTAGTCCCAAATAGCAGAGGACTGGTGTGTCTTCTTGGGGAAGTTGAGTCTGGCGGAATCAGCGGGGCGGGGAAAGCAGGCCACCCTGACCTGGTGCCCCAGGTGCAAGGAAGCACCTTCATCGTTTCTGAGTGACAGAGGGAGGGAGTCTTGCTTTAGAACGACGACGGCTGTCACTCATCGGGGTCCTCATTCCTGTGCGGTTTGATCTCTTTCAGGTTAGCCTGAATGACTCCCATAATCAGATGGTGGTACACTGGGCCGGAGAGAAGAGCGATGTCATCGTGGCCTTAGCCCGGGACAGCCTGGTGCTGGCGAGGCCCAGGAGCAGTGATGTAAGTATTGGTGTTGGTCTGGGTATTCGTGTGCACAGCCTGGACGCCCTTCGCTCACCCATTGGGGTGATCGTGCCAGAAAAAAAATACTGGGGGATTGGGGAATCCAGAAAGTCATATATATCCCTTATTTGCTGAACATGGGGTGGTACAGGCAGTGCGGCAAAGAGATCCTTGTGCGGACGTCGTGCGGTGACCCGGTGTGACGTGGATTGTTGCAGCTGCTCAGCAACGTGCCAGATGCCCTCCTGGGCAGGGCTGCTCATTGGCAGTGGGGCCCAATGGAATCAGGTTGATCTTTCCCGCGTGCTGATTCCTTCTCACCGTGACAGCTGGGTGAGGCCTTAAATCTGAATTGCTCATATTCTTAATTTCCACGGTTAGCCTTTTGCGATGTTTAATAGTTTGGGTGCTTTGACGACATTAGACCAAGGGTGACAAACTCTGTGCTAGAGGCCCCGTGGATGATGGGCACACCCCCAAGTTTACACCACTCTTTACCTCTTAGGATAAGAAGGGTGGTCTCTCCCATTTTTCTTGAAGTAAGTGGGAGACAGAATGTCATTTTCCCACTTTTGATAGAGATACCGGTTCAAGAGACATCCACCTGTACCTTAATGTGAATGTGATGATGGTTCCTTGGTCTCAGTGTCAGAGAGACTCTGGGGAAAGGGAGTGACTCTGAGCTCCGGTTGCCACACAGGGCCCAGGGTGGCTAGATCTGATTTTGCGAGAGGAACTCAGAAGTCTGGATTTTTATGTGAAGACTGCTGAGTTTTAGCCATTGGCAGCTAATGTATAGTTTTTACAAACCCTGTGTGGGCCAAGTAAGACAGAGATGAAGGCCAGAGCTAGCCCTTGGGTCCCAAGCCTGTGGCCCCGGCTCCAGACCTCTCCTGTGGGCAAGAGGAGCAGCTGTGGCCTGAAAACCACCATGTCTCAGGGCTTCGGTCCTGCTGCGCTCCAGCTGGAGGAGGGCTCCTGATGAATTTGCTGGCACCACTGTATCCTCCTCAAGGACATGCTTGTAATTCTCGAGCCTGGGTTTGGGCTCCGTGAGGCCCCTCTCTCTGTGTGTCCACTGTCGGGGTTGAATGTGCTCCGAAGTGGGTCACCAGAGGGGGCCGCAGGGGTTGAGCTGGGGTGGCTACTGATGGGGAGGGCAGAGAAAGGGCTGGCCACAGTGATGTGCAACTTTGCCCAGGGTGGGTGCTGAGCACTGGTGGTGGGGACCCAGTGATCGGGGCCGGCCTAGGCTTGTTTGGGGCAATGATTTTGGCCCAAGGATACATGCGATCGGGGTCTGCAAACACAGCAGTGCGTGGATGACCATTGGCCTGTGAGAGTCTGTGGGCCCCTGTGTTCAGCATTGTCACCTATTGGTGGCATCCCTCTTGAGCCCAGGAGACAGCTCTCTGCCCTGCCGTGTTGAGAAATCTGACTTAGAGTTTTTATGCACTTTATTTTATTTAACACCTTTGTTATGGTATGATTCCTGTACAGTAAACTACGCATATTTTTTAAAATGCATTTTAAACATTCTTCATTCAGATAGTATTTTTGGCAAGAGAGGTAGAAGACCTATCTCTTTACTGTTTTGCCGGACAAACAGGGGCCCAGAGACATTCAGTGATCAGCATGTCTGTGGGAGGGTTGGGGCAAAGGAGACTCAAGACCTGATCTCGTGCTCGGGTGTGAGGGTATAGTGTTGCCCGGGGGACCTCCTCGTATTGGTTTTAGCACTGAAAGTCCCACATCCTGGGACCCTCCTCCATCCTGGACAGACCAGGAAGGCTGGTCACCTACATATACTGCTGGTCTATGCACACTTCATTCTTTGTCCAAGTAGTTGGGTGATTCTTACTAAGGACTCATTGCACATTGACATGATGAGCTGTTCTGGAATGAAGCACGCGAGAAGATGAAGTGGGAAGGAAACTCCACGCCTGGAGGTAATAAATAGGAACTGCAGAGGTTTCCTCCATCTGCACACAAGCTCCATTAAAGAATTGGCCGATAAAACTGAGGTGTTCTGATGTGAAAAGTGAATGCAAAAATAAACTATGACTCAGAGGCAGGAGTAGGTGGTGCTGGAGTAGTGACAATCTCAATTTTCTGTGAAGACTGGAAGCTTGGTTCCTAAGGCCCCATCGGCAGCCCAGAAGGAGAAGAACCTATACAAATATGGGACTGTGTGAATTTGGGAGAATGGCCAACTCACGCATCGTCAGTATGTTAAAAAGGGATCTGGATCTGGAATCTCGGAAGGTTTGCTCTGAAACAGGAAAAAAAAAAAAAAAAAGAAATAACGTCCTGATGAATTTGCAGCTGGTGTGATTCTGGGATGCGTGGCTCCTGCAGGACCCCTCTTTCTCTGTGATGAGGCTGGTAGAGGAAAGGAAGCAGTAGGTGTTATGTATCTTGACCCTCCCACCTCTTCATTTCTGCACTCTCCTGACGTGTTTTACGAAGTGCTCAGTTGCACATAGTTGGCCAAAGAGCCGTCCAGAGATGGTGCCACCAGAAGATCAGAGTCAACCAGGTAACTCAGAGGGCTGGGACAGTGTGATCGGTGCCCCCGAGAACTGATGGGGGAGCAGGGTTCTTACTTTCCAATGCTGTAGACCTTGGCAGCCTGTGGGAGCTGGTGTCCAGCTGAGCCCTGGCTCTGAGGTCAGTGTGTGGGTTTGAAGCCTGGCTCTATCGTTCATGAGCAGTTTGACCTTGAGCCAAGTCATTAACTTCCTCTTGTTTTTCTCATCCATCAGTGAGAGAGTCCTTGTAAAACCTTGCTCCCCAAAGGGTGGTCTGTGGATCGGCAGTGTGGGGAATTCTCTGGGAGCTGGTTAGACATGCGGAATCTCAGATCTCACCCCAGACTTCCGGAATCAGAGTCTGTGTTTTGACCTGTGTCCTGCTGGGTGATTTGTAGGCATATTACAGCTTGAGAAGCACTGGTGCAAAGTACTTACAACGGCACCAGGTGCGGAGAGAGATGTTTTCTGGACGCTTTGACCCTGCTTCCCCTTTCTCCCTCCCCTTCCTCTTCCCCGTCTCCCTCTCTGCCTCCCTCTCCGCCTCCTCATTATTATTATATGGTTTTGAATTACTGGGGAAATAATTTAAAGCCGTTCACTTCGAAGGACCATCTTTATAGGTAAGATGAAGATCTGACTAGCAACTTCCAGCAGTTTAGAAACCAGATAGGAGATTAAGAGATACAAACTGCTCTGTATAAAATAAACAGCAAGGATATATTGTACAGCACAGGGAAATATAGCCATTATTTTGTAGTGACTTTAAATGGGGAATAATCGGTAAAAATACTGAATTTCTATGGTGTCCACCTGAAGCTAATATCATACTGTAAATCAACTCTACTTCTATTAAAAAAAGGAACTCCCTCTTTATTGGGTTCTTCAGGGAGCAGTGCCCTTTCGAGGTCAGAGGGGACTAATTAGTGTAGGAACCTATATCTGGATGCAAAGCGAACCATAGAAGCACAAGATGTGCCAGTCGGGGTGTTTGCCCCAGTGCACGTGGGGCTCGCTGCAGGCAGCAGGGGAGGGAGCAGCCTTGTGCTGCAAGAGGAAGAGATACCCCGAACCAGAGTGTGCCACGGGGGGTGCCGTTGCAGGCCACCAGGACTCATCTGGACACAGGCAGAGGCCCCTTCTGGGCTCTTCCCTGTGGCGGAGACTGGGTGGCGGTGCTCAGCCCTGAGCTTGTCTTTGCCCTGTGGGGCTTGGGTCTGGGTTAATCGAGATGAGAGTGATGAGGCTAGGATAAACATACCGTGTTGGAATTCTTCAACCCGGAGAAAGAAAAGAAGGTTGGTGAACAATTATCGGAGCCTGGACATAGGCTGGACACTCACGTGCCTACTCTTTACATCTATTTAGTGCAAGACCCAAAGAGGTGGGTTTTGCTCACAGATAAGACTTTTAAGGGAGAGCTTTTCGGTCGGGAGGGTTGTTGTACCCCTGAGGGCTTAGCTGTGGTGCAGAATCTGGGAAAGGCTCTGTGCTCTGTCCAGGTTGGTGTTTTCTCCCTCCGTCCAGCGCCTCTTCCACTGCCCGGCCTGTAGCTCTGGTGTGTGATCTTCCTCTTTAACAGAGAAACACACGTGTGTGTTACAGAGCATCCCCCTGGGAGGTTACCTCGCAAGAGTGGAAAGACTGCTGGACCTGGAGCTGGAGGACCCGGCCTGGTTTTGTCACTGTCTAGCCGTGTGGCCTCCGGCTGGCCATTCATTCCTCCGAGTCTTTTTGTTCTCTCTTAAGTGGAAACAGTTATCCACTCAGTCACTTACCGATTCATCCATTTCGCTCTCTTTATTCATTCATGGAACACATTCATTTACTCACGCTGTGGGTTATAATGGCATTTATTCATTCCAGAAATCTTTACCGAGCACCTGCTATGTTCCAGGTACACGGGGGGTGACAAAGGAGAGACTCACACAGGGTTTTTAAAGATGAGGAGAAAGAATGCAGACAAGAGTATTGTGCCCTGAAAATGCTGCCCTGATGCGAACATGTCACCTCCCTTGTGCCTCTGAGGCGGTAACTCAGTGCACATCGGCCGTTTATGGGATGCTGGGGCTGGAAGGGGCCTGAGTTCTCCCTTGGAGAAGCCATTAGATGCTATCCTGGACTCCTGAGCATCACCGAGGACCCTTCCTGTCCCTTCTCGGCCAGGAGGATGGACGGGAGAAGTACCGCTGGTCGTTTTGCCCCTCACCTGCTTGTGAGCGCTCACCTGCTGAGTGTCTGACGCCGCTCTTTTGGCCGCCCCTTCCTGGGTGTCTGCTGGTCAGGGGCACGTGCTGTGTCTAAGCGTGTGTGTTTGGAGCAGCTCTTCCACAGTGACCCAGATCCTGGCAGAGGCTCTGCGCCCTTCCAACCTCGACATCTAATAAATATTAACAGCCCGCGTGTGCTCTTAGTTTTCTCTGCACAAACTGGAGTGGTTTGTCGTTCACGCGGGGGCATCGTTTGTAAGTGCTGACATGTCTACACGCCCGCTGTGAGGGAGGCTGTGTCTTGGTATGTCTGGGGACTCGCCCTGTGCTTGGCTCACGGGAGGCCCTCCAGCCACGTTTGCTGTGGAGTCAGTGGTGGCGGGACACCATCTGGGATTCGTCCCTCAGTTCCCATTCTTCTTGGGACTCACCTGTCCTTTTTCTTACTGCTTCCCCCGGTTCTAAGTATTACTAGTATTATGTTAATCTCTCAGGCTCGTTTTTTAACCCCCGATTATATCCATCTCATAGGGAGTAAAATCTAGGGACAAAATCTCAGACGGGTTCCACTCTCCCGTTCTGTTTTTGAGGTGTGATGGCTTTCAGATTTCTGGCTTTGGAGGTGGGGAGTGGAGGTCAGAATCCCATGCCATTATATACCTTCTCTGTTACTTCGGCACATAACTCGTCTCGTCAGCCCCTGCTGTCTTATCTGTAAAACAGTTTTAATGATTGCGTTTGCCACGTGGGGTGGCGGGGAGGGCTCCCGGGGCCTCATGCATGTGAAGAGGGTGGTGACAGTCTCCGGCACCTGGCAAGCACTCAAGTGCGCGAGTTACTCTTCTGTTTTATAACCGTGGTTACTGGGGAGCCGGAAACCCGGAAGCAAGAGGGGAGTAACTACTGTTGGCAGCCGCCCGGCCCCGCTGCCCTTCTCCCATGTGAGGAACCTCCCATAGCACAGACCCGGCAACCCGAGGGCTGGGGGAGGGATGCGGTGCCCATCATGGAAGCCCTGTGCACGCTCGGTCACTTAGCGCTGCTCTCTGTTTCGCCTCTGGGGCTACCCCGTGAAGACCCTGAGGGTGTGTGTTTTTTTTTGTTTGTTTTGTTTTTAGTCTTCTGGCATGCTGTAAGAACAGAACTTTCCAATAGAGAGATGAGGAATTAGATTGCCTTTTGCAGACATTTCAACAGATGGCAAAACAAACCCCCGATCCCTTCCCCTCAGACAACCGCATTCTCTCTGCCTCTGGATGTCATGTGTTAAGCACTAATGCCGGCCGTGGTGAGGAGGTTCTCCTGGTTTCCGGCCCCGTGTCTCCCCATCCGGGGAGTTATCTTGGCCTCAGAGAAGAGGCTCGTGCATTCCCAGTAGCAGTGGCAGCAGTGCCCCCACGGGCTTGGGGACAGATACAGAGGTGCTTGCTTCTCCCTGGGGGATTGTCTTCCCAACTGCAATTTCCTGGTATCATGGACCTGCCGGGAAGGTCCAGGATGCAGCGGGGATGTCTGAACGTGGAGACAGAGGGGGCGATCTTTCTGCCACGTTTCTCACCAGCTCTTTTCTTCTGTCCTTCCTCCATACCCTAGGTGTACGTGTCTTACGACTACGGAAGATCATTCAAGAAAATCTCCGAGAAGTTCAACTTTGGCGTGGGAAACAGCAGTGAGGCTGTGGTCGCCCAGTTCTACCACAGCCCTGCGGACAACAAGCGTGTAAGAGAGGCCCCGTCGTTCCCTCACGGGGCTGTATTTGGGGAAGATGGCTGCGCTAAAGGGAGATGGGGGATGGAGCGCTTAGGCATCTTTGCAGCCTGACTGGTGGCCAGGGACTGCTTTTCTGCTCACCTGGGAGTTGGTGACAGTGTAATTCTCAGGGTGGAACCGTGCATAATCAAGCGGGTCAGGTACTGGCCAAGCAGGATTTCTAGACAAACAGTGGCAGGTTAAAGCACAGAAAATCTGCCAACCGCCAGCTAAACTGCCTGACTCATAGGTGGCAAAAATGTTACCCAGGTCCATTGGGACTGGCATGGAAGTCTCACCCATTCTAGGGTGACTGCTAGACTCTAGGTTTCACGGGCATCGCCAGTGCGTGCGCACATGTGTGTGCACATGTGTGCGCCCCCCTCCGACCTGGACTGGTATAGAGAAGAGATTGTGGCAGCTCCTGCTGCTGTGGCTCCTGATTTGTTTTCCCAGCTGGCTGGCCTGGGGCTTTGTTTCTGCATCAGAACCTGGGCAGTTTGATTTGGAGGAAACCTGGGCTTGAGATTGCCCTGGGCCCCAAGGGAGGAAGAGGGGGGTGCGGGAACCAGGGCTTTCCTGCTGGTTGGGTCGCTTTTCTTCCCCACTCTGGCGATCCTAAGCTCACTTCCAGGATGGGATGGCTGCTTCTAAGGATGCTGAAAAATGAGCTCCTTAGCAGCAGAAGCTCTCGGAGGGACGGTAGCTGCTGGACTTTGCTCATCCGGAAAGGAGTGAGAGTGAAATCCACAGGGTCCTCTGACCAGGTCCCCCCCACCCAGCACTGGCTTCTCAGGTTGCCTTTGGTCTGTGGTCTGTTAGCAGGGGCTGTCTTCAAAATATTTAGCCATCAGAATGGCACTGACCAATCAGAATAGACCCGGTCTGAGGGAGCTGAGCCGGCCATTAACCTTTCAGTTGCTGGATTGTGGGCAGGTGTTGGGGAGGGGACCAGGCCCCTGCGGCTTTGGGTGGGGCATTCATAGCTTTCAAGGCCATTTACTAAGAGAAGCATGTTTATTATTTTTTTTAACAACTAAAATAGCATTGCTGGTACCCGCTGGTTAATGTCAGTCTGGCCTGACGGTCTCAAAGTGGAGGGGCAGTTAGGACAGATTCCCCTCTAACCTGACTCCCCGGTGACAGGACAGCTTTTCCCTTGGTGAAGAAAAGCACCAAAAAGGGGCTGGAGGGAATTGGTGCTGCAGTCAGGAGGGCAGGCCCTCTGTGCCCCGCCCCTCCCCTGCCGGCCTGGGGCCAGGCAGGCCTGGTACCGACCCAGGGTGCAGCTCCCTGGCTGTGCTGCATCTCGTGTGGACCCATCTGTATGCCCTGCCCCTAACCCCACCCCCCCACCCCGGCCAGGAATCACGCAGCACTTTGAATTGTCCCTTTGTCCGGATATACCTATCCGTGATTGTTATTCTGATTACTACACGTTGCCCCGAAGTTCACTCTTGCTGAAGTTGTAGCCTTGAAACGCCCGTTGTCATCTAGAATCTCCTTTTCAGCCCCATCCTTGTCCCCAGCTCACCTCCGACTGCCAGGCACAGATGTCTGTAAGCAGCCTCTGTCTCCCTTCCTGCTGGTCATGGCTTGGGGTGAGCAGCTGCCAAGCCCACTTGTCGGAAGAGTCAGAGACAGGAAAGATGCTGTTATGGGTTTGCAGAGGTGGTGAGGAATTAGTGCAGGGAGAGGAGATGGGGTTTTGGAGCAGGAGGAGGAGCAGGGCAGGGGCCAGGGTGTTGGGGCAGGAAGGAAGGAGAACCAGGGATGGAGCCCCAGGGGATGCAGGTGTGACTGGCGTGGCAGGCCTCAGTGTTGTCACCTTGAAGAAGAGGGCGCCTTAGATTTTGGGGATGTCTTGGAGTTGGTGGGAGGATATGGGGGGCTGCCTTCCTGGAGAACTTGGTGCCAGCTGGACCTACGGCCTGGGGCAGGCTGAGTGAGGTCGGGTTTGTATTCCCCAGAGTTGGCTGCGACCCGTCCCGAGACTTCTCAGGAAGGAAGTGACTCTTACTGGGCTGAAGACTTTGGTTACTTTTACCTTTGTCCCTTGGAAGGCAGATTGCCCCACCAGACCTACTGCTTCCCGAGAGAGTGCTTTGCCCCCCTCCCCAGGGTGCTGGGCCCCAGCAAATTGCCCGTGTGGAAATGTCAGGGTGGCTGCCCAGGAGGGCTATTGAGAGGTTGAAATGACTGTGAGCAGCTGCTCTGAAAGGTTAAGATGTCACACAAGGGCCACGTGGAAGTCTTGGTGGGTGGCTGGGGCGTGCCTGTGAAAGGGGAAGGCAGGTGCCGCTGGGCAGGTGGAGCGGCTGTGGGGTCATGTGAGTGTTTGGGTCTATTTTTGAATTAGCCCGCCATCCCACTTCCTTCTTCTCGGTCACCCGGGTGCCGCCTCTGGGACCAGTGTGCTGCTCCAGCCACCTGGTGGTTCCGCCAGCCTCGTCCTGCACCCAGGATCAGCCAGCAGTGTCCGGATGTGTCTGGGCTCTCTGCAGAAGGTCACTGGATGTGCAGTTGGAATGGAATGCCTCAGTGGAAGCCAGAGCTGGTCCTGCCCTTTTGCAGGCGGGTGTTGGTCCCGTGTGGAATGGTAAAACAGTTTGCTCTGCTTCCTTAGGTTCCCGCCTCCTGGAGAGGTGTCCCTTCACTGCCTCCTCTGCCCTCCCTCCTCTCACAGCTCCCTTGGCTTCTCCAGTCAAGACCAGAGAGAATCACTTACACTAACACAAGGATGAATTCTGTAGCATCTTTTGTCAACTTTCCAGAGGTCTTTGTATTTTAAGAGGAAACATAGCTTTCAGCTAGAGGTTGGAGCACCTCTGGAATATTAAGTGGTTGCAGACAGGCTTGGAGAGGTGGGGGCATGTGAGGATGCTTCAGAAGTCACACAGGTTAGGAAGCACCCAGTAGGTCAGCTCTGCTGGCAAATCTATAGGGTCGCCTTGAGCAGACTTGACATGCAGTTTGCCTCAGGACTTAAAAACAGAGTAGGACGTTCTGTGCCTTCCTACTATGTGCATATGGGACAGGTTTACTTAACAACAGGAATTAGAGCTAGGGCGTTCAACTTAAGTGAGGTTGGATCAGAGAAGCGAAGGCTCCTGGGTGCTTGAGATTAGGGCTGGAACTTCACAGATGGGCACGAGTTCAGTAGCTCAAGCAGAGCTGGTGGGAGCCCTCGGGGAGGAGAAAGGAGTGGGCAGAGGCATCGGGTGCCAAATGTGGTTCCTCTGCAGGCGGCAAGGGGAGGGTTTGCACTGAATGACTTCACGATGTCAGGGACGCCCCGTCGGAGGAGCTTGCTTTTTGCCTTGAGGACTGGAGGGAGCCGTGGAGGAATCTTGGAGTTGGGGAGTTGCTGTGAAGACTGACTCTCAGGGACCTGTGTCTGCTGGCAGTGTGCAGGATGGGCTGGAAGGATAAGATCTGAGAAGAATCAGAAAGCGAGCCCATGTGCAAATATGGGCATGAAGTTGCCTGGTTCACTCAAGCAAACCTAGTATCACCTTCCAAGTATCTCCCTCCCTGCTGGGTCCCAGAAGTCGGGAGGATGAATAACACGCGGGGCCCACTCCCAGGCTCCTTCTAGTCTCTAGGAGGGCCACGGGCCACACTAGTAGCTCTGGGAATAAAAAGGAAGGCACTGATGGTGAAAAACATTTTAGAAGGAAACACAACAAGGTAGGCGGCTGATTGAAAGTGCGGCCCGAAGGCAGGGAGTGGAGTAGAAATTTGACCCAGATTGTGAGCATTGGGGCTGGGAGGAGGAGGGTGGCGTGGATAGAACTTGGGACGTGGGGAAGGAGAATTGGGTTTTGGGGTGGAGGCGTTGAAGAATTCAGTTTTGGACAGAATGGGAAATCTGGGCACATCAGTGCAGGTGCTGAGAAGGTAAAGAAGGTCATGAAACTAGACTCTCAGGCAGAAGTCGAGGTGGGCGGTGGAGACTTGAGGGTCACGGAATGCTTGCTTCTGGAGGCAGTCGTTGAAGCTCTGTGGAAGGATGACCCATAAACCAGGGTAGCAGCCAAGGATGGAAGAGTTTGGAGTTCACCTGAGGGTAAGGAGCTGATGAAGACAAGGAAGCTGGAAAGAGAGAATCAAAGACAGACGGTCGGGGTGGGGTGGTGGGGGGCAGTTGGTGAGACAGTGTCGCAGAGGCAAGGGAGGTTCCTGGGCACATTTAAGGAGCGGGTTAAGAGAGGGGTTACTTCAGTGAGCCTAACAGCGCAGTGTAAGACCGATGGATTCAGTTTGGGACATGCTGCCTTTTTGTTGGGAGAAGAAAGGTGAGGATTGAGGAACCAGCCAGAAGCTGATGTGAATGTTGCCGCCTCCTGGTCACCTTGCGTGGTGACCCTAGGCGTCAGTGTCCTCAGCAGTAAGAGGGGAGGTAACTGCGTACAGCGCGGACCCGCCTGCGGTGGGCGCTCCATGGGGGGAAGGAGGGAAGGCGCGCCGGGCTTCCAGCTCAGTGCCTGGCATATCCTAAGTGCTCTTGCACAATTACAGCAGAGCATCCTCAGGTCTGAGACTGGGTCCGTGATTTCCAGGTTCTCAAAGGTGAGTCTGCAGGAAGCCATGAAACAGCTTCTGGGGAAAAATTTTCAAACTGAGAGAACACTCCCTTCCCCAGTAAGCAAGATGGTTTTGGAGCAGGAGGTTGGGCTAAGTTCTTTCTCAGGGACACTCTTATGCCCCAAATTGGGATGGTCCTTTTAGGATCATAATTGTGTTTATCACATTGTGTTTGGTCCCAGGAGCTTTTGCTTTCACAGCATTGACTGCCCTTTGGAGTTAGATTTAATGAGGCTTCTCCAGAGTCTGGACTTTTACATTAGATCCTGTGGAGGAAACACAGGAGAAAGAACGTGTAAAAGACATTCCTGGGAAGTTTACAGTCTGGATGTGGGGAGAGAGCGCGCAAAGGAAAAGGAGCAGGAACATCTGAGAGCAACATGCAAACAAGTGTTCCCGCAGCCGAGGCTGGAGGCGCCGAAAGGATTCAGAGTGAAGCCGGATCTGGCTCAGGCGGAATCCGTTAGGGAACGTGTCCTTGGACGGGATTCCTCCGGATTGTTGCTTTCCAGGATGTCAGTGCCTGGGAGTTGCTGGCGCTGGGGCCCCCTTGCTCTAGTTCAGGTTTGCGGTCGTCCCCTGAACCACCTTGTACTTCTGGGCTGTCCTGCAGTTCTCTGTGTGCACGAAAGGCCTGTCACCACCTGGGATTTCCAACCTCATGTTCTGATACCTCCCATAGGCCCTCAGGACTGTCGTCAAACCTATGCTGTTTTTTTTTTTTTTTTTCTCCTCCTCTTTTGTTCCCCAAATCAAACTGCCCACAACTTGGAGTCTTCCTTTCCTGTGGAAGTCTTGCCTACCCTGCAAGGCTCAAATCTTCCATGGTGTCTTGTCTGATCTCCAAGTCAGAGCTGATCTATCATCTGTGCTGTTGTCGGACTGTGTCCACGTTTTCTGATTTAATCTCATTTCCTTTGAGTGTAGCTGGCCATGGACATGTCTTTCTCCCACATTAGATTGGAAGGTACTTAAGCGGAAGGATTCTCTGCTTTCTCTGGGGCACCGCCAGCATGTGGTCTGTGGTGGAGATTCAGTGCACGGGGGTTTAGTTGAATTGCCTCCATCCTTTCCCCTTGAGAACTCGTTCGGCCGGCAGTCACTTTCCAGCCAAACTTGTTCAAAGTTCTGCACTCACCTGTGCAGAAGTAAAATAAGGTGAGGGCTCTGCCCATCTGCTGTGCCCCAGCAGGACTCTGCCAGCCCCAGAGCTGCCCTGTCACCTGGCATAGTGGCAGGAAGGAGACGCTGATCTTCCTGAGTGCTGCAATGTCGGGGATCTTCCTGGAAAGGCGTGGCGGGGGGTGCAGTGGTGGGTGGTCCACAGGCCCATCGTGTGCAGCCCGTCTGGAGAGCAGGCCTCTGTCCAGCTTCCTAGAGCCACCCTCTGATGATGACCCAGTGCCCCACCAGGGAGTCACAAAGCCCAAGTCAGCTGAAAGAAAAAATAGAAAAGGTTTGACTAGCTTCATTAGCAGGTTAAGCAGGAGCACTGGCTGGCTTCACCGCAGCCTGCCTGCACCCTTACCTTCACTGAGCCCTGTGTACTGTGCACTGGTGTCTCTTTGTTGCCAGGAGATAATGGGGAGGCCATGCGGAAGCCCTGCGGGCCCCGGGCACCTGCATGCTGTCAGGGTGGGGCTGTTGGGGTTCCCATCCAGGCCCTGCTCTAAGCTTGACTCCCTTCCCTTGCAGTACATCTTTGCAGACGCTTATGCCCAGTACCTCTGGACCACGTATGACTTCTGCAACACCATCCAAGGCTTCTCCATCCCTTTCCGGGCAGCCGACCTCCTCCTGCATAGTAAGGCCTCCAACCTTCTCCTGGGCTTTGACAGGTCTCACCCCAACAAGCAGGTAAGAGAGCTTCGGGAACACGGTCAGATGGGGCTCCTCGAGTGTCCTGCTCTGCCGGTGGGGGTTGCCTGTCCTTTGCGTGCCCTCCCCTGCCCCTCCCTCCTCCCCTCTCAGGCTGAGCCTTGGCAGCTCCTGTTTCACTTCCCATGGCTAAGGAAAGATACGTCCCCGGCACTCTCCGTCTGCACCCAAGCCAGGGAGCAGCGCCCAGCCCCGCAGACCCTCGCTCATAGTCACACATCAGGCCCGTCTCGCGGCAGGTGCACCTTCGTTAGTCCCGGTGGCAGAGGGTCAGTCGGGGGTGAATCAGAGAGAACCAGGTAGAGAAGTCTGGAGTCTGAGCTCTGCGGGGTCCTCTTGTCGGATCCTGTTCCGCCTTTCCCCTCCTCCACCTTAATCACACTGTCTTTGCCCACCAGTTATTTGAAGTTACCATGAGCTCTAATATTCGCCCTGTGTGTGTGCTTGCACATGTAAAAAAATGTGCCCATTTTCCTTCTTTAACTCGGATTTGAAGGAAATGTGAGAGATGGGGGGTGATCTGAGTAGGATTTCTTTCTCAAAGTTGAAACTTGAAACAGGATCATCGATCTGGCATAATCGTGTGAAACCTGTCGACTGGGTCCATGATGAGTATCGAATGGCTTTGCTCGGAGGAAACGTGGAACGTTTCTTTTCCTTTGCAGGTTGCTTAAGCAAAACCAGACCTGTTTATCTTCGCTCGCCTTAGGGAGGAGCCTCCGTGTGGGTGGTGTAGGTGGGTTATTGTTGTTTGGTCTCCTGCCTCTTATTCCGCAGTCCCCAGGACCACAGGAACCCTCAGGCTTTGTCTTTGGAAGTTGGGGGCTTTGGCAGAGATCAGCAGGTCGGTTCCTCATGGCCACACCCCATGTATTTGGTGGATTCCACTTGGTGCCTTTGACTTTGCACTTAGCCAGAGTCCTCTCCACTCAGCTTTCTTTGTGAGTTTTTAAGGACGCTTGTTTCCCAGGCAAGAAGTACCGAGTGTAACCCTTTCATTTTAACCATCCTCTGAGGGCCCGTCTTGAATAAAATATAATTTCTGATCATCTGTAAATGGAAGACAAGTCACAGTCATTTTTCCTTCCAGCTGCTATTGTGGAGAAGAACACAGAGGTGCAGATCTGTCCTCCCCTCCCCGCCCGTGCTTGCCTGTGGAGTAACCGAGGTGGCCGCGGGGATCCCCGCGCCCGTCTTCACAGGCGGCACGTGGTTGAGGGTGGGGTTTCTGGGGGTGTTTGCCGGTGATGCCTCTTGTACCGTGACCACTTCTTGTCACTTTGGTCTTCGCAGCTATGGAAGTCGGACGACTTTGGCCAGACCTGGATCATGATTCAGGAGCATGTCAAATCCTTCTCTTGGTAAGTCGTGCCATCTAAGAAATGTGAGTGACCACATCTCCTTGTTGGAGGACAGACCGGGTCCTCACCTGAAATGTGAAGCATTTGCTTCAGGAATTACACACTCCAGACCTGGGAAATAGAGCTGCAGGAATAACTGACTCACTAGGGGATGAGAAAGGAAGGTTCCTCGCGAGAGGAGTGACGGAGCTTTTGCGTTTTTCAATCCATGAGGCAATTCAGGGGAATCTTGAAGCTCTTGCATGTATTAGAGTTTCTAAAAGACCTTCATTTTTAGAGCATCATACCAGAAGTGGGGATTTTTTTCCCCTAAAATTCATTCGTTCATTCATAACATATTTTTTTGAATGTCTGCTGAATATAAAACATGCTCGATGCTTTAGGGGATAAGAAGTTGAATAATTGATGGATATAGTTATTAAGGAGATTGCAGGTGAGGAGATAAGAAAAGACATTTTGTGCAAATAACACACATCATGAAAGAAACACAGAAGTCCCACAGACATAGATTGAGAAGCCAGGGGAGGGGTGCACTCCTTCCAGACGGGAGGACCCTAGGCAGCTCCCCGCAGGCGGCTCCTGTTGGTCCAGGATGTGCCTGACGGGGTAGGGCGTGGCTGTGTGGAGGTGCGCAGGACAGGAAGGCTAGACAGGAACAGGATGGCCAGAAGCAGAGATGAGTCTTGGAAACACTGAGTCTTCTCTTTGGACCGGGTACTGGGTGACGTTTGGAAGCGGATGCCAGTATTAGACTCTGCAGTGCTTAATAAAGGGATCTGGCCTGAATTCTGAACACGGTGCGGAGCCGTGGTAGGTCTTTGAGAAGGAAAGCGAAAGCAACAGGGTTACACTTTAAGAAGCAGAGTTGTTTCTGGTCTTAGTTGCTTCTGATCTTTCAGTTACCGGGATGTTGTACACAATCTGGAATACATGAATTTGTACGTTTGCACACGAATCTGTCAAACAGATTCCCAGGAGTGGACTTGGCGGGTCAGTCAACCCCTTCGCACCTGCCAAACTTCAAACCTCTTGCTCTTCGCCGCCCCAGATCAGCTCCACCTGTAATCTTCCCCATTTCAGTCTCTCATTGCTCAGGTCAAAAACTCTTGAGTCATCACTGAGTCCGTGTTTGTTCATGCATCACGTTCAGTCTGTCAGGAAATCCTGCTGGCTCTGCCTTCAGTGTGTAGCCAGGATCCACTACTTAGCTCCTCCTTTGCTCCAAGCCACCACGGTCACTCGTTAGCGATCCAGCTGGTCTTTCTGCATCTACACTTGTCCTTCTGCCACTTGTCAGAACACGGCTGTGTTGATCCTGTTCGAAGCAGGTCAGATCATGTTGTTCTCCGGCTTTGAACCAATCAATATGCACCATCACTTCTTTCAGATTAAATGCCAGGTACATTCCTACCACAGGGACTTTGCACTTGCTATTTTTATTTTCTCTGCCTAGAATGCTTTTACTAAAGGTATGTTTATGGCTTACTCCTTTGCCTCATTCATATCTACCATCACCTTGTCAGTGAACCTATCCTGAGGATCCTCTTAAAATTGCAGCTGTTCCCCTCTCATTCCCAATCTGCTGCACCCTGATCTGTTCTTTTTTTGCACTTACCTCATTCTGATGTACTCTTATTGTGCTTGTTATTCATCTTTCTTCAGGAGAATAAAAGCCCCACAAGGGCACAGACTTTTGTCAGTTTTGCACTGATATATATCCCCAGTGAATGTAGCACTGAAATTGTAACTTTGCCAGGTTTTCTATAGAAAGTGTCAGATTTTGCACTCAGCTCAACGACATAGAATTGTGTCTCTCTCCACAGCCAGTGTGTTGGGCAAGAAATAATAGTATCTCAGTGTAGTTTTAATTTGCATTTTCCGTATTATGTATGAGTTGGAACATCTTTCAGCCTACTTAACGGTCATTCTTTCTTTTTTCTTTTTAAACATTTTTTTTATTGAGTTATAGTCAGTTTACAATGTTGTGTCAAATTCCAGTGTAGAGCACAATTTTTCAGTTACACACGAACATACATATATTCATTGTCACGTTTTTTTCGCTGTGAGCTACCACAAGATCTTGTATATATTTCCCTGTGCTATACAGTATAATCTTGTTTATCTGTTCTACATTTTGAAACCCCAGTCTGTCCCTTCCCACCCCCTGCCCCCTTTAATGGTCATTCTTATCTTTTTAGGGGACGTGTCTGCTCATGCTCCTTGCTCTTTCCCTGTTGGATTGTTAGTCTCTATATGATTGATTTCCAGGAGCTCTTTGTATATTTGAGGTTGGTCCTGTGCGATGCGAGAGAGCTTGTATGTGTGTGTTCATTTATTCTTATTTTTTCCAATGTGTCGTTGGTCTCTTGACTTTTACGTGCAGTTTCAGCCCTCTTTAAATGTAATGACCCCACGAGATCTGTCTGTGCATCTCCTAGCCCTCTATTTGAAGAGGAGCGTCTTCGAGTTGGTGTTGCTTGCTTGGTCATCGAGGGCAGTAAAGAAGGCTGGAGCAGAATGAGGCCTCACAGTTGAGTGTCTTCAGGCTCCAGTGGCCCTCCTTCTTATAGAGGGCAGCTCTTTCTGACCCTTTTCGTTATTTCCCTTGGGCAGACGTCATAGTCTTAGTGAAATAAAACCCAGTCTCATCTAAGCACAACCTCTTCCCAAGGAATACCATGAGAACTTTTTTTTTTTGGCTTTCTTTGAGCTTTAAGGGGACAAATTACTCTTTTATCTGTTTAGAGAGTCATCTATTAAGGGGGCAAACCAGCAGGATTACTAAGTAGAGAACTTCACGTTTGGGAGTTTGTGTGTGGTGCCTTCTGCCTCTGTGCAGACATGCAGGTAGACATCTTAGGGGAGAGGACCAGCCTAGCTTATTTTGGATAATTACATGTCTCGTGTCAGGGAATTTCAGGCTATTGGGGAGATTTCCCTCTAGGATTCCCCATAATAGGTGAGAGTGTAATCTAACCTCTCAGAGAATAAAGGTGCATACATTTGTCCGACAATGCTTGGCAGCCCTGGAGCAGGAGTGAGGAAGACCGATGACTTGTGTTATCCAGAGCTGCAGACTGGCGACACAGGACAGTGGAAGAGCTACGGGGGAGGGGCTCAGGGATGCCCCGAGGAACATCACTGAAGGGTTGTAAGTGAGGCGGTGAGGCCAGCCCAGGACCCATGACTGTGCTCAGAGACGGAGCAAGGCTCGGAATTTCCGAACAAGGGTAAAGAGAATTGGAAGGAAGTGTCAGTGAGCGTGGAAAGTGGGAGGCTGGTGATTGCAAAGTACAAGAATTTGCAGCGGGAGCAGCTCTCGGAAGTGGGAGGTTCAAGTAGGGATTACGGAAGAGAATTGGGATGAAAGTCACAGCTCCTTCCATCGCTAGATGCTGGCTGCTGCTTTTGGCCAGGAAGGAATAACAGAGGTGAGCGCTGTCTCAGAATATCTGAATAAAGGTCCCTTCTTCTCTGCCTTTTTAAAAATATCCAGCGCGTTTTAATTTGCATATCCTCCAGGATAGAGGAAGTACTTTAATGAGTACTTCTAACTGTGGAAAAGAAGAGAATGTGTCCTCCCGCCACCCTACGCCCTCCCCCGCTCTGCACACAGCATCTGGTGACGAGCATTTACTTGTCTTCTGCATCAGGACGGGCTGCTTTCTCCAGTGTCCGACTAGGACTCCAGATTGTGGAGCCAAAGTCACATTTTCCCTGGTTACAAAAAGAGGAGCTTTTGTTTTTCTGTTTCTTATTTCCCTTCTTTCCTTCCTCCTCCTTTCTTCCTTTCCTTTCCTTCTGTCTGTCTTGGAATATGCTGTTGACAGTACATCTTTGAAGGAATTTTCTTTTGTTGCCTTCATGATCCTGAGAGCCGTTGTGCCTAAAGAACTGTGCAAAGACAGTTGCATTAACGAGCCCCCCTTTGTATCCTTGGGTCATCACCGCATCCTCACAACGAAGCTCTCTTCCTGATTTCTCCAGCTGTCTTTCCCGCTGGCAGAATGCCCACCCCACCCGCCCCCTGGCCTTGGTGTTCCTGTGCATGTGAGGAAACCCCGGGCAGGTTAGCCATCTTCCCAAGCTGCTCTTTGGGGCCGTACGGGGGGGGCTCACCAGTGCACAGCTTCTCCGAGGCAGTTTGGTCTCATCACTCTACAGTTTTCACTTTGGAATAGCCTCTGTAATATGGTCCATGGATCCATGCAGCAAAGATCAATTCAACTGGGAGCCGTGCAGGATAAAAAGAAATGTAGAGACATGGCCTTTAAAGGAATCTGTACTCTGGGAAGCTCAGACAACCACATTACGATGAACAGCATAAGACAGTGGCTAAGAAGCACTGCTGTGTGACTTGAGGAGGCCGATTCCCAAATGCGCTAACCAAGGGGATTCTCTGCCTTTGTTTGAAGCTCATAAAAAAGGCTTGAAATTGACGGCAGTGGGGACGCATTGCTGATTTAGGGGGGAGAAGAGCACTGGGGGAAGGCTTCCTGGAGGAGGGGGACTCGCACTAGACCTCAGAAGACAAGTAGGACTTCGATGTGTAGGTCAGAGTCGAGGCAGAGGGCATCCCCGCAGAGGGGGTGGTGTGGACAGAGCAGAAGAAGGGGTGAGCCCTGCGTTTCTGAAGGCTGTTGAGGGCATCCGTACGTGCACGAAACAGTTTGTAAAGGAGCCTCGTAGGAGGTGACTTTGCGCTGGTGGCATAGACAGGTGACAACAGCCAGGGACAGACAGAAAGAGAAAGGGCAGGGTCCGTGAGAAAGAGGGGCCTTGTGGTTCCTCAGGTGTGGTTTCCCCTGGAGCTTTTCTTCCGAGAAGGTAGCATCCTGGGGACTTCATAACTTGTTCTGAGCTTCATAACTTGAGGCGGAAACTTGCTGACAGGCTCAAGCAGGCAGTCCTTACGGAGTCTCAAACACTGGCCTCTTACTTTTTCTTCTTTTCCCTCTCCTGAAGCATGGCCCCAGCTTGCCTGGAGCGAAACACCCAGCTACTTTGTAAACAGCAGGACCAGCATAAAACACTCTACAAATGGCAATTCCTTTCCCTCTGCTGAGCCCAGGAGCAACCAAAAGGATGTTCGCAGCACAGAGAGTGTCTCTGACAGATCCCACCACGATGGCCCTCAGTTCTAGCTGGTGGTCCGCATGGTAGACCCTCCATGCCTCCAATGATTAAACACGGAAATGATGGCAACCGTTTTTCTCCCCCCAGGGGAGTCGATCCATACGATGAACCCAACACCATCTACGTCGAACGGCACGAGCCCTCTGGCTACTCCACAGTTTTCCGAAGTACAGACTTCTTCCAGTCCCGGGAGAACCTGGAGGTCGTCCTGGAGGAAGTGAGGGACTTCCAGCTCCGGGACAAGTACATGTTTGCCACAAAGGCGGTGGTAAGTCGGAGGCACCGGGGAGTCAACTGCTTTTGCGTTTGCTGTCTGAGCCTTGGCGCTCTGTGGTCAGGCAGGTGAGTCTGCGCAGGTGGGGAGGGGCTGGATGGACGTGCCTGGGGAGCTGGACCAGGTGCTGGACATAGATGAACACTCCCTAGGGACTTGGAAGATTCTGGAAGGTCGAGGAGTGGAGAAGCTTGGACAACCCCTCAGAGTGTCTCTGGGTGCTGGGAATTTGGTCGATTGCTGGTAGCCAAGCATCCTTGACAAACACCTATTTCTTTGAAATCCCGATTAAAAGGACACAGAAAGGAGGGGTGCGGCTCAGTGGTTTTTTTCCCTCTAATCTCACTGCCTGATTTCCCTTCAACTCAGGCCGATTTCTCTGCGAGTGTTGGACACGTTCATTTACGTGGCTAATAGAATGTGTAGTTGTTGGCTAGTGGGAGTTAATGCTCCAAGAAAAGCAGTAATTACGCTTCCAGCTGTCAGTAAGTAGCTTAACTCTCAGCCTTTGGGAAAGTCTTCTCCTGATTTGATGTGTTGGAGCCAGATGCTGACAGGGAGGGCTTGCTCATTGAAAACCACAGATGATTATTCAACAGGACTCGCCTTGCAGCTGCATCACGTTGCAGCCATCCTGACCTTGTGTCCAGGAAAAACCCAGGCCTGGCCTGGTTGAGAGCAGGTTGGGCTGCTGTTTCTGGGGGCTGTAAGCTTGCTTTCCTAATGCGGCCTTTGCTTCCCTGACCTCAGGCTCAGATGAAGGCCTCTGGTGACTGGGAGGTCGCTCTCTGTCCTGTCACGGTTAACCTTAGGGACTAAAACCAGATGTCACGTTTCCCTCCAGGCTCTCACTTGTTTCCCTGGTTGGTAACTGGCCAGGCAGAAGCGGCTCAACCCCCTTGGTAGGATGCTAGGGCAGAGAATCTCCCCAACAGGCAAGGCAGAGAGCGAGGCTGGAATGAAAGGACAAGATGCAGGAGGCCAGGGGATTCCCCATTACACACCTGGCAAAATGTTCTCTAAAAGCACTGAACGATGGCAAGTTTCCTTCCGTCAGGCTGTCTGCCTTGAGTCCCTCCTGGATGATCTGCACTCTGCCTCTCCCGTTCTGCCCCTTTCTCTTACACTCGCACACAGAGCCACTCAAGAACACAAGCATCTTTGAGTTGCCTCGGGCAGGGGTGTGCTGGGAGTGCAGACATGAGAAGTCAGCCCTGGGGACTGGTACCTTGTGACATCCGGTTGAGTGGCCCCAAGTTCCAGTAGTGTTTACAACCTTGTCTGCAGCCCTCATAGGTCTTTTTTGGTTTTAGTTTCTTGGGCGTGGGTTTTTGGTAAGATTTTAATTTCTTCATTTTAAGGCACGGTGACTAATTGCCGGATTTATTCTACGGACTGAGTTGGGGCTGAGGTGTGAGCTGGTGTCCATTTCTCTTAACCCGGTTATTTCTAGAGGTCTCACCTGAGAGGAAGCTGTATCCCATCTGGAGCTTTCTGTGCCCCCCAGTCTGACCTCACAGTACGTCTGTTCTCTAGACACAGCTGATTTGCAGAGAGCCGGTGGTGATGTATTTATTCCTCCTGTCCAGCGGTGAGATCAAGGGTTGTTTCTGTAAGATCATCACTGATCTGGTACCTCGTATCTTGCACAATGCTTGATACATAGCAGATGTACAACAGAGGTGAATAAATCTTGACCTGCCTAATTTAGAACGATTAGGCTGCTAGGTTTTTAGGGGGTAAAGGTGGGGAAATATTAAATTACTGGTTGTTTCATTGTCAACTCTTAACCCGTGTATGGCTTCTTTATTTGTATGGAATTGATGGCAGCATTGTATTGGCTTCTTTCGTCAGCACATGGACAGACATCAGGTTCCAAGGTCAGTGGTTTAGTGGAGACTGTAGGTAAGATGAACTCAGCCACGTCCTGGAAGGGTTGCCTGTGGCAGCATCAGCAAGGGCCCTGGGTACCAGATGCAGATGGCAGGGCCCAAATGCACTTTTTCCCCTGGGCATCTGTATGATGCCTAAGAATCTCCAAAATTTGAGACACTCTTCCCTGAGGCTTCTACATGCAGAAGCTTTTGATAGTGATCTGTTATATTATCAAAGGAACATTTCTCAATGGATAGACTGATGAGAGAAGAAACACAATTGGCAGTGGATGATAAAAATGGGTATTTTCCTCCGTATTACATTAGAGTCCTAAGCCATGAGGATGGATGACTCTGGCCTTGGGTGGACAACCTCATCAGTAGGAGTGTTAGGTCTGCAAGTTTGTAACTTCTTATCTGGGGTGTGCCCAGCGCTGTGGATGCTGGGTTTGGGGAATTCTGAGTGACTTTAATGTTAAATGGATTCAAATCAAATTAGGGAAGTCAAGGAACTAATTGCAAAACCACAGAAAATTGGTTTTGGGCAACTAACCCTTTTGCTTTTTTCCAGCACCGTGAATGATTCCAGTTCTTTGCAAGTTAGTTATTTAGAACATGTCAGGGCAGCCATCAGGGTTGTGGAGTGGTGCTGGAATTCAGGGCTTTAGCCCTCCCCTGGTACCCTACTGACCTGGCTCTAACTTCACATGTGCTTTGTGTCTGATGCGTTTCGATTTTTTTTTTAAAACCAAGTTTAATTTTTATTTCTTGGTTTTTGACATGTAGTTCACCTACTTGTGGTAATAGTTTGTCTCAAATGCTAGGGCCATTAAAGTAACAGTGAGAGGCACCTTTGCAAAGTGAACTTGCTTGTGAACTTGGTGAGATACAGCTGTTAGGTTCTTCCTGGGAGGTAACAGTTGTTGTCAAGGAGGTGGAGGTGGGTGAGGATTGGCTGCAGCTCCTCCTGAAAGCTGCACAAACGTGCACCTTGCAGGATGCAGACACAGTGTTCTAGAGCAGGCTTGGCCGACGACGGGCCTTCTCTTGTGTTTGTCAATAAAGTTTTATTGAAACACAACCATGCACATTGGCTACGTGTTGTCTATTGCCGCGTTCTCGTTACAGTGGCAGGGAGGAGCCGTTACACAGAGGCAGGATGACCCACAAAGTCTAAAATATTTCTACACAGACCTTTCCAGAAAAAGTTTGCCCACTGTTGTTGTAGAAGCAGGATTCTGTTCCCCGTTCGGTTGGCATCAGGCAACCAGAATCCTCTAGTGCGAGAGCTTGAGAAGTCTGAAGCATCGCCCCCGAGAGTTCACGGGCCCGGCCTCCCCGGATTGCTGTGCCCTGTTCATGCCGGGCTGTAATCTTTAGGACGTTATGGCTAATTCAGATACCTTGCAGGCTGCTGATTTCCCAGGGGAACTCATTGGTACTTTCACTTTTCTGACCAACCAGCCACTCACTTCATTCTTGAAGACCAACTTCTAACCATCATTATGCTAATTTGAAGTCTCTAATGTTGGTAGTGATAACAGAAAAACTTAGTAATTGCCTCAGAACCATGGGCTTCTACGTGAGAGGATAGCAGACCACAATTGGAGTGTGAATTTTAGGATAACTGACCAAAATCAGACTATCGACAGGTTATTTTAATTATGACATTACTTACGTATACCCAAAGTAGAGTTAGGTATAAGCACTTAATGCTTATAACTCGTATACAGCAGTAAAGCTCGAACCTGTATTTATGGATTAAAAATAAAGCTGTAATACCAATAAGTTTAAAATTAATTTTTTACAATGCCAATATTGAGATATAATTCATAGACCATAAAATTCACGTTGTTAAAGTGTACAAGTCTGTGGTATTTAATATACTCACAGAATCATGTAATGGTCATCATGGTCTGATTTCAGAACATTTTTGTCATCCCCAGAAAGAAACTTTGTACCCGGTAGTGTTACTTGCCACTCCTCTCTCCTTGCAGCCTCTGGCAACCATGGGCATACTTTCTGCCTGTTCTGGATATATTCTGTAAAGGATATCATATGATATGTGATGCTTTGACATTTTAAAATTTCATGGTATAATGCTTTCAAGTTTCACCCATGTTGTAGCATGGGTCATCAGAATCAGTGTGTTTTTATATTCACTTTTCTTTCTCCTGCCAGATCAAATCTCTTGTTGAACTCCTATAGTGAATTTTTGTTTTGAGTTATTGTATTTCAACTCAAGAATTTCTGTTTGTTTCTTTTTTTTTTTTCATTGAAGTATAGTCAGTTTACAATGTTGTGTCAATTTCTGGTGGACAGCAATACATATGCATGCATATATTTGTTTTCATATTCTTTTTCACCATAAGTTACTACAAGATATTGAATGTAGTTCCCTGTGCTATACAGTATAAACTTGTTATCTATTTTATATTTAGTAGTTAATATCTGTAAATCTTGAACTCCCAATTTATCCCTTCCTATCCCTTTCCTCTCCAGTAACCATAAGTTTGTTTTCTGTGTCTGAGTCTGTTTCTGTTTTGTAGATAAGTTCATTTATGTCCTTTTTTTTTTTTAAAGATTCCACATATAAGCAATATTATATGGCATTTTTCTTTCTGTTTCTGGCTTATTTCACTTAGAATGACGATCTTCAGGCCCATCCATGTTGCTGCAAATGGCATTTATTCTTTTTTTTTTATGGCTGAGTAGTATTTCATTATATGTATATACACCACATCTTCTTTATCCAGTCATCTGTCGATGGACATTTAGGTTGTTTCCATGTCTTGGCTTTTGTAAATAGTGCTGCTGTGAACATTGGGGTGCACATGTCTTCTTGAATTACATTTTTCTCCATATATATGCCCAGGAGTGGGATTGCTGGATCATATAATAAGTCTGTTTTTAGTTTAAGGAACTGCCATACTGTTCTCCATAGTGGCTGCACCAATTTACATTCCCGCCAACAGTGTAGGCGGGTTCCTTTTTCTCCATACCCTCTCCAGCATTTATTGTGGCCATTCTGACCGATGTGAGGTGATATTTCATTGTAGTTTTGATTTGCATTTCTCTAACAATTAATGATGTTGAGCATCTTTTCATGTGCTTGTTGACCATCTGTATGTCTTCTTTGGAGAGATGTCTGTTCAGGTCTCCTGCCCATGTTTTGATTTGCTTTGCTTGTTTTATTTGAGGTGTATGAGCTGTTTGTATATTTTGGAAATTAGTCCCTTGACGGTCGCATCATTTGCAAATATTTTCTCCCATTCTGTAGGTTGTCTTTTCATTTTGTTGATGGTATCCTTAGCTGTGCAAAAGCTTTTAAGTTTAATTAGATCCCATTTGTTTATTTGTGCTTTTATTTCCTTTACTGTAGGATCTGGTTCAAAAAATATATCGCTGTGATTTATGTCAGTGTGTTCCGCCAATGTTTTCCTTTAGGAGTTTTATAGTATCTGGTCTTACATTTAAGGCTTTAATCCATTTTGAGTTTATTTTTGTGTATGGTGTTGGAGAATGTTCTAATTTCTGTCCTTCACATGTCCAGTTTTCCCAGCACCACTTACTGAAGACTCAGGAACAGTTTCCAATGACTATTGTGTGTGGGGGGTGTGTGTGTGTATGGGCCACACTTTGCTGTTTGCTTATCATTTTTTGTTGTTGTTGAAAACCGGACATTTTAAGTGATACAATGTGGCAACTTCTCATATCAGAATAACCCCTTCCAGGGTTTTTTGTTGTTGCCGTTTGTCAGTATTACTGCTGTTGCATTTTTTTTTTTGTATTGTTTTTGCGTTTCCTGCATTAATTTTGTGAAGTTCGCGTCCTTCGCTGGGTATGGCCACTGAAGTACTGACCAGAAGTGGTCAGCTAGTGATTGGACAGAGAAGATGTCCTTAAATGCTTTGAACCGTTAGTCTGGCAGCCTCTGCTGAGGGCCTCTGAGTGTGTGCTGGGGAGTCTGCCTTCCGTGCCGCCTGCAACTTGCCTTAGCCTTCACGTCTCGTTTGCGTAGGGTCTCGCGGTTATTAGCAGCACGTGAGGGATCAGGCCCTTCCGGTTCTTTCCTGAGTGCACGCGCAGCCCTCACGCGTGTGACCGTGTACGTTCCCTGGAGTATTTCAGAGCTTATCAAAGCCTCGTGAGGACATCGTCTTCCCCTTATTTTCCTTTTCTGCTTTTTAATTCGCCTTTTGTTAGGTCCAGGTGGTAATGTGTCTGTGGCAGCTGTGGTGATAAAACACTTGCCCCTGGTGACTGTTTCCCGTAAATCCCCTGGCTCTAGGTCTGTTTGTCCAGGGAGCTGAGTCAGGTGATGTACAGAGAAGGCCTGAGAGTGCAGCTTTCAGACGAGTCACCAGGCAGGTCGGACGCTGACAGTCCTCTGGCCGTGGGGCGTTTGGGAGGCTCCAAACCTGTTCTCTCCTCTCCGGCGGCTCCCGGGCTGCTGGTTTTCACAGCTCCTGCAGCTGTGAGGCCGTGGGTTTCCAGGCTACCACCGAGCTAGGGAGGAAAGGGATGGGTCAGGACAAGTTAAAGTATCGCCAGGCTGGCTCTCCTTGCCGAGCCCCAGTCATTGTCTTGAGTAAGTGCTCCTTGGGCTTTTGCAAGCCTGTGTTTAATTTTCAGGATTCTGAAAAAGTTGATTTTGAGAGTTCTTTCTTGTGAGTGTTCTTGTTGCTTTTATGGATGAGTGGACCTGCAGAGTCCCTTCCTTACTCAGCCATGCCAGACGTGCTTTCCATTAATATTAACTTTGCAAACTTTTGATTATAGTCATTTTCAAATCTGCATCAAAGAACAGTTTGTACTGGTAGGACCTCCCTTGTGCCCTCATTCAGTCTCAATATTACCTATGTTGGCTAATCGCTTTTCAGCTGTCTGCATGCTCCTAAGTTTTTTTTTCTGGGCTATTTTGAAGCAACTCCCAGATATATCATTTCCTCTGTGAATAATTAGGTATACACAGTGTGAACGTGGGAGATATTTTGCTGAAGCTTTGTTACTGTTTCGAAAGGTGGCAGTGAATGCAGCAGCCCTGGTGCTTCTGGACTGGTATCTTTGTCCACCACCTGTCTTGGGGTCCCTCATTTCTCTCACCAGTTTTCTCTGTGAAACTTTTCGTTGACTAAGTCATTATGACATCCTTTGGCCTTCCCTTGGCCAGAATATGTCATTTATTTAATTCTTTTCTACTCTTTCCTCCTGCCCTTTCTTTTCTTTTTGCTATTGACAGAATCTCAGACAAGAATGTAAATGGACTCTCTGAAATACAAATTATTCTGATTCTTACATTAATTTTTATTTACTTGTCAGAAATGAAAACACCAGGGGCAGGGAAATAGCCCAGTGGTGGAGTGCATGCTTAGCATGCTTGAGATCCTGGGCTCAATCCCCAGTACCTCCATTGAAAAAAAAGAAAGAAAAACACCAAATGAAAAAAAATCGTATTATAAATATTCAGGCCTGATAATATTGGCATAAATTAGAGCATTTAAATAATTCCCAGTTGTTGGTGAAGTTATGTGTGCTGGCAGATGTGTTAAGTGGTGTAGCCTTTCAGGAAGGCCATTCACGCTCTCTATCAAAAATAAAGATTTGACCTGGGAATTCTAAGGCTGCATCCTGCAAATATTCTTGTGTAGCTCTGAGAAAAGATAATATATACAAGTACCCTCGTTGAAGAGGACTTCTGGAAATAACCTAAATGGCCATCGGTAGCTGTTAAATGAAAGATGTCTGAGATACATTGTTGATTAAGAAAAAAAAAAGTTAAGTTGTAGAACACTAAGATACTGTTAATGAAAAGAGTTGAGTTGCACAGCAGTATTTCTCTCATGACCTAATTTGTATGTGGAAGAGGAAATTGCCTGTATCAATTTGGCATTGGGTTCAGCTACTGGTAATCGACTGGAAACTGAAGTGGCTTAGCCAAGATGGAAGTTGATTTTTCTCTCACCAGTGCTGCCTGGAGGTGGGCACTCTGTGGCTGGCATGCTGGTGCCCTGGTGTTACCGGGGACCCAGGCCTCTGTCTTTCTGTTCTACCGTCCAAACTAATGATTTCCATTCTCAAGTTTCACTCATGGCCCAAGACATTTGGACTAGCCTTCAAGTCTTCTGGAGTTGGGAGGAATAAGGACAGGCAGAGAGGCCAAAATAGGTCCCCTTCCAGCTGATTCAGTCCCTTTCAGCATCTTACTGAAAAACCCAGTACAATAGCCCTTTTTTATCTCATTGACTGGTACTCGGTCACATGACCACATAGAATTGTACAAAAGGAAGAGAACCTTAATCTTCCTTTGGGGGGCCGTCAGGGTCCTGTTGCCGCAGGGAAGGGATAATGGCTGTTGGGGCAGGTGTAGCTGTGTCTGTCACTGTACACATATGATCACTTGTGATGGGACAGAACATTGCTGAAGGAGTGGCCAAGAGCCAGTGACCAGTAGGCTCTCAGGAGCAGAGCAGGAGCAGAACCTCTGCATTTTTCCCTCCACCTGTCTGCACCATTGAATGTTTTTCACAAGTACGTTTTATTATAATAAAGAAAAACCCAACTAGAACAACAAAACCCATGGCTTATTAAGGAAAGTATTAAGGCCTTACAATACCTCTTATCATCAATAGTGCGCCACAGTTTAATTGGTAATGCGTTTCTTGGTGGTAGTGAAATATTACAATAATGCTTTTGAGAATGTATTAGGAGTGAACCTCATTATCCAGATTTAGGAATAATTCTCTCAGAAGGAAGTGGGATGGATGTTTTGAATATTTAACTAATGATCGGGCCTGAGTGTCACTGAGAAAAACAAGTCCTTTCTAAGATATAATTGCAGTAGGAAGTAGTGAAAAAGCATAAAGCATAAAAAATGTGTTTCACTGATACCTCTGCATTTGTGTATATTCATGAGGATTTATGTTGAATGACTTAAGCAAATCATCTGACCTTTATCCATCGCTCTGAAATTTTATTGACTTCAGGGGGGCTTTTGGAATTTATCCATAGCAGTTTTGCTGGGAACTCTTTTCTCATTCAGGTAATACATACTGTGTTTTTAATAGATCCATCATTTCTGCAGCCCCGCACTGAGTATAAGCTGTTAATGTGGTTTTCAGGGAGCCATTTTGGAAAGGCAGTGTTTTTCACTTCCCAACGTGGCTTCTTTAAAGCCAACTACTTTTAACCAATGTTAGCGGCGGCCTGAAAAAAAATTTTTTGTGCATGTGTGTGTGTGTGTGTGTGCAAGTGTGTGTGTACACACGTATACTCCTGCCCAAATGAATAAAAATAATCTCATCAGCTTGGTGATGAATTTGACCAGCTATTTAATTGTTATATTACAGTTAAGAGAAATTGGTGTGTCCCATGTTCTGTAGGAATTTAACATCTGTCGTAAACTATGGCAGGTCACCCCTTCTGGCTGGGGGCCCAGCCTTCTAATACGGTTCATGATCATCCTGCTTGTGACTTGTGTCCACATGCGGGTGGGTCTCCCTGTCTGTCCTTGGAGATATGCAATGTTTGCCTTCAGCATCTAGTCACATACATGTAGACCTGGAAAAAGCCATGTAGAGCTTTTACAGTGGTTCTTTTATGAATCATTGACCTTCTTGAGAATCTAGTAAAATGTATGTCCCCTCCCTCGCAAAATGAATGAGTTCGTCTGCACAGAAAATGTGCATATATATCTGTATGTGTGTGTATATATATATGTAGGGTCCCTGGACCATTTAAACACATATGCCGTGTCCTGATTCAAGTCAGCATCTCATTTTGTAGATGAATAAACTGGGAGCTAGAGAAATTTAGAGATTTCCTCAGGTGGTAGAGCTTGCTCTTAATCTAGTTCTTTCATACACGTCTTCAAGATTCCAGATGTGGTTTCATCTCTCTGAAATGCAGTGTGATGTGGTCAGCATCCTGTGGAACACTCTGGATTCTACCAAAGAAAACGTATTTTAGCAAAAGACACCTTCATCAATGAGAAGTATTAAAAGATTGAAGAATAGAATCGATGAAAATTTCTTTCCACCCGTGGTACAAATGAAAGCCCTGTGACTCCAGGACCCTCGGGATCTGCAGATAGGAATGGGGTCGAGGGTGTGTTCTGTACGCGTGGTCTGTGGCCGACCTCACCCTGTGGTGGCCTGGGGGCTGCAGGCTCCGCCCACTTGCCTCTTCGGCCCCGTCACCCGGTCCTCTCCCTTTTGCCCTCTGCTTAAGCTTCTGCGTTGTTCATTCCCCTTCCCGGGCTCAAGTTCTCCATCACACCGTTATCCTTTCTCTTCATGGAACATCTGTGGAGCCTCTCATGTCTATTGCACACCAGGCCCATTGACAGCAGCTGTTGCAAAAAATGTGCATTTGTGGTCACGTTCTTGATTTTGTGTTTTTACTAGAATCAGAGGGGTCTGACCTTTCTGTTTCCTCTCTCACTTACTTTGAGTGGCTGTCGTGTGGTACCATTGATTGTTTTTTTCTCCTCTCCTCTTTGGCAGCATCTCTTCGGGAGTCCGCAGCCATCTTCTGTTCAGCTCTGGGTCTCCTTTGGCCGGAAGCCCATGAGAGCAGCCCAGTTTGTCACAAGACATCCTATTACTGTGAGTGGGGTCTGCTGGGAGTGGGTGGGAAGGACTGCTGTTGTCCCATACGGAGGTCGGGGAAGGGGGATGGGGGAGGTCCTTCTCGGGTGGGTATTTGATGAAGGCTCCCTGAAGGCACTTACTAAATAAGTCTCGAGAGGGAACCATGATGCTTTGGGCATCTTGCTCTGCTTTTTCCCTCTTCACTCTTTGAAGTGGAGCTGAATGGGAGCCTTAATTTGGTTTAAGTGGGGAAGGATTGGCAGAGAGGTTTGGAGCCAGAGTCCGGGGGCTCAGTGTGTCAGTGCTGAAGGGATGGGAGGTTAGTGACGGCAGTAGTTAGTTATGAGTACCTGCTGTGTTGCTCACAGAGGGTGAGGGTCCAAAAGAGGATAAGATTTGAGTCTCACCCTTTTAGAAACAGATGAATTAGAGAGCCTGAGAACAGAGCAGAGGAAGATACCACACATAGTCCACGGCCTGACTGTGCAGTATGTGTTGGAAGACAGAGCGATAGGGGAGGTCACGGTGGGCCGGGGTTGTCAGAGAAGTGACCACAGGACGGAGGTGGCATTTGAAGGCCGTGATGCTAGGAGTGGGTGTGACGGGAGGTCAGTGGCTCAGAGGCTTGTGAGACGGAGAACACGCTCGTCAGTTCTTTGCTTTCTCTGTGCTCCACCTTCCTTAGAGAAGACGAGAGGGAGGGAAGTACATGTGAGTCCGTATTGTACTTTGTGCTACTGATCAGGAGACCCCTGATCTACCAAGAGGCTTCTGGGTCATTTGTAGAGTTCTGTGGCATTCTTATTTTATGCTCCACCTGCCGCTGAGGGACCTGCTCCAGCCACATGGCAGCCTCAGGTTCTCCAAAGAGAGGGTCAACCAAGCTTCTTCTCCAGGATTGGGAGGCCTTCCTTGGGCTCCAAGCCCACATTCGTCCCAGGGATGTTTGGAAGTTGTTGCTTTAGGGTGCAGAGGGACAGTCCATGGGGCATAGGCGGTTTTTTTGACTCGTGTCTTTTTTTGACTTTTGATGCCAAAGGAATATTACATCGCAGACGCCTCCGAGGACCAGGTGTTTGTGTGTGTCAGTCATAGTAACAACCGCACCAACCTGTACATCTCAGAGGCAGAGGGGCTGAAGTTCTCCCTGTCCTTGGAGAATGTCCTGTACTACAGCCCAGGAGGGGTGGGCAGTGACACCCTGGTGAGGTAAGGAGACTGTGCGTCCCTCCCGGCTCTCTCATCCCAACACAGCCTCTTGTCGGATGGTTTTCAACAGGAGCCGTACACGTGGACTTACCTGGGGAGCTTTTAGAAACCCTGATACCTGGCACCCATTCCCTGAAGTCACGTAGTATTCAGTTTAGGGTGTCGTGGGGGTGTGAGGGTTTTTAAAAAGCTCCCCAGGTGATTTTTATGTGATGCAGAGGCTGAGCACCGCTGCTCCAGGGGACAGTTAGGGTCACAGCCCCTGTGTCAGTCACCCCTTTGGGTTCCTTTCATTCAGTTGTCTGGTTTTGTGGTCCTGGAGCCTGTGGGAAGGAACACTTGCCAAGTTCCATCAGCTCAGGGCCAGCAGGTGGACGAGGCCGTGAGGCCCTGCCTCCCGGTGACTCTGGCTAACTGACGTCATCACTCTGTTTTTCCCCCAGGAATTGCAAGGTATTTTTCTGTAGTGTCTGTGAAGAGACACCAGCAACATTGATCCTTTATCAGTAACTCGCATGGTCTTGTCGTGCAGTAATGGGCATTCTCTGGGCCGCAAGGAGTCTGGGGGTTGGGAGGGTGGATGCCATGAATCCCTGGGTGGCCTGTGATCCATTAGTGCCACGAGTCCAGTTACCCTCATTTGTCATCCTCCGAAGCAGACTTCTGTGTGTCTGACTGTGATTAGGGTTCCTCTCTTCTCTTGGAAAGAGCTGTCTGGTGGCGCTGGCTGACTGGTCCTCAGTGCAGTCTGGCTCTGAGGCCGTGACACCAGGTCAGAGGGCATGTCGTTGCTGCCCACTGTCCCTCTTCATGGTGCCAGTTCATTCTGTCATCAGTTCACTCAGCAAGCACGCTGCTGCTCGGTGCCCCGTGGTGTTCCCTGCACAGTGGGGAAATCATGTAAACCGCAAGGAAAACTCGGAACAAGGGCCAGGTCTAATTGGGGGAAGACTGTATAAACAAGTGTGTGATCTGTCTGTAATGGTAAGTGCTGAGGAGAGAAATAAAGTGAGATAAGAGGACTGGGGGTTACAAGTGTATAATTTTATATTGGCTGGTCGTGAAAGGCTGCTTCAAGGGGGTGACAGGTGCAGGTGCCTGAAGGAGAGGGCCCGGCACATACCTGCGGAAGACCATTGCAGGTGGAGGGAACAGCATTGCAGGTGGAGGGAACAGCAGGCACAGCGGCTCTGAGGGTGGAACTTTGTTGGTTTATTTTAGGAGCAGAGAGGAGGCCAGAGTGGATCAAACACCTGAAGGAGGGAAGAGAGAATCCAAGATCCAGGAACCAGGAGAGTAGGGCTTAGGTGGCTTGAGGGCATAGAAAGAACTTTATTTTGTGCTTTTAAGCACGACCAGAAGATGGACATCGTTTGATTTAACCTGTTTCATTTTTTTTACACCATTAAAACAAATTTGAATCGCATTATATGAAGAAAAGTGCATAAAACATAAAGGGGCAGTGTTATCAATAATTTTGTCAACACTCACATGACTTATATTTTAAAGATGTCACCCCAGATGCTGGGTGGAAGTTAGACAGCAGACTTCCACGTGTCTGGAGGGGACGAGCGGCAGCGGGGTCTCTCCGTGAGGGTCCTGCACAAATCCAGGCATTGGAGGTTGGCGCTGGCTGGACTCAGGGCAGTGGCAGCGGAGGTGATAGAAAGGGTCAAATTCTGACCATTAGCTGATGTCTTTGCTGATGGATTGGACATTGGAAGGAGACATCAGGGCCCCACTGCTGCTTGACCCCAGCAGCTGGTACAAGGATGGTTCCTCACGGTCAGGGCGGACTGGGCGAGGTGCAGGTGTGGGGAAAAGACCAGGAGTTCCAGTTCGACTTATTAGCCAGGAGATGCCTATTAGCTCTCTGAGCCGAGGACTTCCCGTGTGGTCTCTGATGGTGCCTTTCCACTCCATTTCTTCTCCTTTGGAGGTGCTGCCATCTTTTACTCCTTTTTCTCCCCTGGTACAGATTCACAGGTAATTTATTACCCAGTGTCTTCTAATGCGTATAAACCGTTCCTGCCGTGACTCATCCTCAGGTTGTTCTGGTTTGGTCTGTCGCAGCCCCTGTGGGCTGGTTCCTGTGGCTTTTTAAAAAAAAAAATAATTTATTGCAGTGAAAGTTACATAACATCAGCTTAACCGTTTATTTAAAGTGCACAACTCAGTGGCATTTAGCACATTCACAGTGTTGTGCAACCACCAGCTTTGTCTAATTCCCAAACATTTATATTTTCATTTCCCCCAGAGAAAACGCCTTACCCCTTCAGCAGTTTCTCCCCACTCTTGCCTCCCCCCAGCCCCTGGCAACCACCGGGCTACTTCTATCTCTGTTCTGGCTGTTTCATAGAAATAGAATCCCACCCCAACATCTGACCATTGTGTCTGGCTTTGTTTACTTTGTGTAATGTTTTCAAGGTTTATCCACATGCAATAGCTGTCGATACTTCATTCCTTTTTATGGGTGAGTAATAGTCTCCTTCCTGTTCTATAAGTAAAATGATGAACTGCTATGTCTCAGGTCTATCGTGGACTCATTGTTTTTCACCTTTGAGAGCCTCCAGCTGTGGGGCTGACAAACCACAGCCCCTGTATTTGTCAGCTGTTCAGGATGGAGATGGTGACAGGGCAGAGTAGGAGCCAGAAGCTGCACAGTGCAGCCCCCCAGGAAGTGGGAGCCTCAGTCACGTGGCCACACGGCCACCATAGACAGACAGACGGCCTTACGCAGTTACAGGTGTCCCTCCTGCCTCCCTGACATTAGTGTGGTTGGGACGTTGAAAATAGATTTACGTCAAGATTGATAAACTCAGTTAATGTTTTTTTCTTCAGATTTTATCTCAGGACTGGAGATGTTCAGACATGCTCCCTTGAACAACCTTTGTCATCCATGTCTCCATCACAGTGTGACGAAATGAGAGAATGGTGAATTAGGTTATGTGGGCAGGTGGCTTAAAGAAACCAACAGAACCAAACAGAACCTTGTGTGGTTTTGGAACTAAGCTCTTCTTTGAGCTCATTAGGAACGTATGGTGCCAGGGACCTGGATCTCATTACTTAGAGCCCTGGAGAAGGAGTTCTTACTGGGGCGACCACCTGACCTTGGTAGAGGGTAGCGTCTACACAGATGGGTGGGAGAGACCTCAGGCCTGTGGGGCGTCCCGTGGGGGCCAAGGGGGGCCTCCTGAGCCGCCTGGCAAGGGGAGAAGCTGCGGTGAGAGCCAGTGAGAGAAAACGGAAGACAGCAACTCGGGGGTGTGCTTGGGGTGAGTCAGATTGTGGCGGGGTGGGAGGCGTCAGAGGGGAGGTGCCAGGATGCACCAGGACCTGGAGGCGGAGGAACGTGGGCAGCACAGGGCCCCTGCTCAGATCTAAAAGATTAAACTCCAGGAAAGAGGCCAGGGAAAGGGACAGGGCTCCTCGAAGTGAAACGCAGACCTCCCAGAGGTTTGGGAAGAAGCCAGTACACCCGAGGACGGCGGACCTCAGGGTGATGGGCTCCCGAGCAGGAGAGCCGAGGGACACAGGGCAGGAGGGTGGCAGACCTCGGACTGATTCCCGAGGAAGCAACTGGAAAACAACTAAAACAGACCAAAGGAAGCCCTGGGTGGGCAGAGGTGGTCTCGGCACTGGTACTTCCCTTAGGTCCTCACCCTGTCTCTTGGGCTTGAGTAGCCCTGCCGCTTGCCTGTGCATCTTTGTGTCTGAGGTGGCAGCACAGTCGTGGAGCTCCAGGTTCGTGTGACAGATGGCAGGAAGCCGTGTGCGCTGTGGTTACCCTTTCTCAGAGATCTGTTACGTCTGTAACGTGTGTTCCTGCAGAACTGCTATCCCAGTGAGATCGTAGCGGTCGGGGCCGGGGAGGGTCTTGTTGCTCTGATTCCCTGTTCATAAGCATAACTTCAAGGTTTCCAGAGCCACCCTGGTTAGGGGTACCGCGTCTTCAGGATGGGGTTCTGCTCTGCTCCGTGACACAAACTCTGTGCGATCCTGTCGGATCAGGGTGTTGTTGGCTCATTTGTTGTGAGTATCTGCACAGTGGCCATGGGGCCCCTCAGCTGTGTTCTTACACATGGGCTTAGGTTTAAGCCCCAGCAGCATAATTAGTATCTGGCAAGTTTGGTTTCTTGTTTCCTGTTTGTCAAGGCTCACTGGAAGATTTGGGGTCAGTTTTGTTAGTGGAGAAATAAATGTGCCTCCAACACCGACTTTTCTGTGTTGCGTTCAACATTCTGAACCTCAAGTGAGGAGTGATTGATCAGATGAGCATCTTGCCCTCAAAACTGAAAAAACTAGAATAAATAAAATAAAATCACTTTTTTTTTTAAAAAAGGGCAGATTATTCACCCATAAGAAGGAATGAAATAATGCCATTTGCAGCAACATGGATGGATCTAGAGATTATTATATCAAGTGAAGTAAGTCAGAGAAAGACAAATATATCATATGCTATCACTTACATGTGGAATCTTAAAAAAAAAAAGATAGAAATTCTATTTACAAACCAAAAACAGACTTAACGAACGTAGAAAACAAACTATGGCTACCAACGGGGAAAGAGCGGGGAAGAATAAAATAGGGATTGGGGATTAACAGACACACATTATTACATATAAAATAGATAAACAACAAGGACCTACTGTATAGCACAGGGAACTACATTCAATTTCTTATAATAACATAATGGAAAAGAATATGAAAAGAAAAAAATATATGTATAACTAAATCACTTTGCTGTACACCTGCAGCTAACGTTGTAAATCAACTACACGTCAATAAAAAATTAAAGGGAAAAAAAGAATGAAGTACTGATACAACGTGGATGAACCCTGAAAACATGGTGCTGAAGGAAAGTAACCAGATACAAAAGGTCACATATTGTATGATTCCATTTACATGAAGTGTCCACAATACGCAAATCCATAGAGACAGAAAACTGATCAGTGGTTGCCAGCACCTGGGATGGGGAGGAAACGTGGGGAGTAACTGCCCGTGAGTACACGGTTTCCCTGCGGGGTGATGACAATGCCCTGAAACTACACGGTGATGATCGTTGCATAACATCGGGAAGGTACTTAGTGCCACTGAATTGTGTACTTTAAAACGGTTAAATTTTATGTTATTAAAAATAAAAACATACCAAGCAAATGATGAGTTCAAGTTCACAGCCGTTTATTTTCTCTTATTGTAGGTATTTTATGAATGAACCATTTGCTGACTTTCACCGCGTGGAGGGGTTGCAGGGGGTGTACATTGCTACTCTGATTAATGGCTCCATGAGCGAGGAGAACATGAGATCCGTCATCACCTTTGACAAAGGGGGAACCTGGGAATTCCTTCAGGCCCCAGCCTTCACGGGATACGGAGAGAAAATCAACTGTGAGGTACAGAGGCTTTACTCTTGTTTGGATTTTTAATAGACGCTCTTAGCTGTAGGTCTCCCCTTACAGTTCCCAAACTCTGCACCGAGACACCCTGGGGTACGGTAGTGAACTCACGGGGCGCCATGGGGTATTTTAAGTTTTCGAAGGAAATAGCGCAGTGCTTGACGTCTGTTGGTCACCATGTGAGTTACCACTGTCTTGAGTTAGTTTCACAGTTTGAGCTTTAGCTCATGCTGTCTGTCTTTTGATGACATGTCTTTGTGAAGCTGCATTCTTGGCAGTTGATGTGATAAAGAGCAAGTGAAAAAATCAGAGTGGGGCAGGAAATGACGGTGGGTGGTATCTGATGAGATCCCAAAAAGCCGTGCAGCACCTAACAGGTGTCCACATCCTCTTACTAAGTGATGAGTGACTGTGGTTATTTATGAAGGAAATAAAAATTGTATGTTTTCTTTCCATTTATATATACATACACAAATACATGTACACACTATTATTTTGATCTGTGACTAAGTTTCTAAGTTTTCAGGACATATATTTACTAAGTTGTTTGGACTTAACTATGTTAAAAAAATTACTATTTCTTCTGGCCTGAGGCTGCTATTAAAAAAAAAAATTACTGAGACACCAATTGTGCCGTGAACCAAGACAGTTCAGAAACCCTCGCCGTAAGTAATTATTTCTGCAGAACATCTTTTAAAGTTCTTCCCTGTATATAGGTTAGGATTCTACAGTTTTTCCTCTCTGTGACTTCATCAGAAGAGCTCATGATACTAAAATGTGCTGTTTGGCCCCATTAAGAATTCCCATTCTCCCAAGCAGCTCCTTCCTTTTCCCTCGGGAGATGTGTGGCTTGTGTTCCCTGCTTTATGTAACACCCCTCACCTCCACTCTCATTTCTCTAGGGGACCTAGGGTGTGTCAAGTAGGTGGGCAGAAGGAACTTGGTTGGGAGAAAAAAGCAATAGTTCTCATTTCTGGAGAAGCCATAACATTTTTATTAGACAATTACCTGATCTCTTGGATTTTCGAATTTTGTTTGTCCACGGTGGTGAAATATATTGACTCTCCTACATGCTGTATCTGTGGCCCTTGGGAAAATTATTTTGGAGACTCTTGATCTTGGATGCCCTTCTTGACTTTTCTTCCCTGTTGGGCAGCAGGTCTGGGCTTACCGCACCACGTCTAGCTTGGGAGAGAGGCAGGGTGCAGGTAGCTACAGGCAAACACCAAGATGCCATTCCTTCACTGCAGGACGTGGGTGGGGGTCTAAACCTTGGTTTAATAAAATGAGTGGGATTGTTTAAACTGAGCTCCTTGTACCCCTGACCGATCAGTTTATTTATGAACTGGACAACAGTTAGTCATCAGCTTTTAGTTTCTACTTCTGATTTTAGGTGGTGACAGAAAAGGCGAATTGGCAGATATTTCTTGGAGACCCACCTGAATTTACTCCAGTTTTCACTTGCTAAACTTTGCTGGTAGCAAGATGGATATTTGTTAGGGAGATCCTTGCGTTAAAAAAAAAAAGTGTATCTAACAGAGAGTGTCAGTTTTTACCTGTAACGTAAGCACAAATAGACGTAGCCTGTCTAGAACACTGGACGAGGCTAAAGAACGTTCGACAGTCCCTTTCTGGCCAGGAGAGTCGGGCATGACCCTAGAGCAAAAGGGTTGTTTGCAGAACTATTAAAATCTGAACCTAAGTGATGGAGGCCAGTTGGAATAACTTGAGGTCCTTGCCAAGGACACCGGTAGACTTTTTGTACAAATGTGGACTACTTCAAAATGTTTAATGTGGATCTTTCGGTGTTTATGTATCTCCTAGGTTGTACATGTGGGAGGTTATCAGTGAGGCTTTCTGACTTCTGAGTGTTAGTTTTTCCTCTGACGGAATTGCTTGAATACTATTTGAAATACGTCTCCACTGACTTAGAAAATAAGTAATATGAAATCATTTTGTTTGTCTTGCGTTGTGAGTCCCACGAGAAAGAACCTATAGGTAACCTGGGGAGAAAGAGTGGTAACTCTCTGTCTGCTAGCGTTGGCATGGATCCTTCCTGCCTTCCTTCCTTCCTTCCTTCCTTCCTTTGTTTCCTTCTTTCCTTCTTTCTCTCTTTCTTTCTTCTCCTTCCTTCCTTTTCTTTTTTTTTTTTTTTGCATTTTAAATATATCTCTATTGAAGTACAGTCGATTCACAATGTTGTGTCCATTTCTGTTTCGTGTACAGCACGAATACTTCAGTCACGTGAGAACATACATGCATTCATTTTCATAGTCTTCTCCATCATAGGTTAACCAGGCACGGATTTCTGATTGCTGTTCTCCGAGAGCCTCAGAAGGAATTTTTACGAGGATTTTTCTCTTTTTCCCAATGAGAGGCATTTTCCTGGTTCCGACGGTCACATCCACCTTGGGAGGGTGGGATGTGGGGACAGCGGGCTGTGGCTCTCTTTTCCTTTGGGCTGGTCTTCTTCCTCTGGGCTACCCGCAGCACTGGTGCAACAGGGTGCAGTGTTCGGAGGGAGGTGGAGATGGCGTGTCCTGTGCTGACGGTGCCTGGAACTTGTGTCCCCGCAGCTCTCGCAGGGCTGCTCCCTCCACCTGTCCCAGCGGCTCAGCCAGCTGCTCAGCCTCCAGCTGCGGTGGATGCCCATCCTGTCCAAGGAGTCGGCGCCCGGTCTCATCATCGCCACGGGTAAGCCGGCCTTGCTGGGGCTCCCCGCCGGGTGGACCGCCGGCACCTGCGGCAGTCAGCGCTGTCTGCGGTTTGCTGGGCGACTTGGAATTCCTGCATTCGCTGACATATTCGTGAAATGAAAAATAATCACTCTTCTTGCACTTTAGGTTCGGTGGGAAAGAACTTGGCAAGCAAGACGAACGTGTACGTCTCTAGCAGCGCAGGAGCCCGATGGCGAGAGGTCAGCCCCTCCTGCCCTCCCCTGTTCCTGGCTGTGTGAGGACCTGGCTGGTGCCTCCATGTGTCAGGGACCCACGTGGCCAGTGGTGGAGGCCAGCGATGCCCATCGTGATGATAAACTATAGAGGGTACCCAGAGCCCCGCAGCTGCACCCATTCATATTCCCACCCTGCAACATGGGCTCGTGATTTTGCCAAAAATGTTTTTTTGAATCAAAAACAGCCTTTTTTTTTTTTTTTCAACAACTGTGAATTTGGGTAAATATTCTGAGATTGTTAAGTTCCATGAGGATAAGGCAGTGTCTGATCCATCCCTTCTTTACTCCTGGGACCTGGCAGGGACATCTGGGGCTCAGGAAGGCTTTGCAGACTCTGTTGGCAAACTGTAATGTGGTTGTCATGGCGTCAGGTCTGAACCTGGTTCCGCCCTTCCTTTTGCATATGAGCCAGGTCGAAGTCAAGCCTCTCCTCCCTGGGCCGTACTGTGCAGGAACTTCCCCTCATTCTGTGCTGTGGAGGAGGGCCGTTTCTGCCTTAAGGTTCTGTAACTAATTTAAAGGCTCCTTAGGACCTGGTGATACGGGTTCTGAAGGTGGAGCTCATTCTCTTGTCCTGAAATACTAACTCAGCCTTGGACATTTGAGAACTCCCAAACTTGCTTTTAAAAAAAAGGTACTTTTCCACCAGCCTCCCATGACTTGCACACATCTGCTCTCATTCCGTGGGGGCTGCTTTCAGTGATGCTCTGCTGGCCGTTCAGGGAGCCACCAGGGTAGAACTCAGAGGTCTCCCACAGGCCACGCTTGGTGCCTGGAGGGCTGTGGGGCTCTCACAAGAGCCGGCAGGTCGCTTCCAGCCTCGCGGGGCTCTTACTGGAAATGCAGCATGTACACTTTCACATCAAAATACGCAGTGTGTGAAGCGATAATAATACACGACATTTGTCTGGCTCTGGGCAGTCGACAGAGACCTGTCACGTGCCTCACCCCACTTGAGGTGGCATTCCTCCCGCTGACAGATCCGGGACCCAGGTGTGTGTGTGTGTGTGTAAATTCAGGCCTATACAGTACGGTAGAGAATATAATTATGTATTCGGGTGAAGGAGCTTGTTAAGGCCGGGGTAGTCAAAAAGCGTGAACAGGTTGGAATTTGGGGACATCTGTGTCCCGCTCCTGTGGGAAAGGTTGGGCAGCGGCTTTCCTCTTCCCTGGAGCCGGACATTCCTTGTGAAATTGGGTGTTCTCGCCTCTGCGGGTAGGCCTGTGGTTTGTTTGTGCCCTCTGATGTTGGTGGAATCTGGGATTTGAACATCTGCAAGCAATTTCCTTCTGGGGAGAAAGCAGGGTCTTGTTCCTCCTCCAGTGAAGTGGTGTCGTCTGGCTGGTGCTGGGGCAGCTGTCAGTGCCTCCCGCCGGGCAAGCAGCCACTGCACAAGGGACCTTGTTTTTGGAAATAGCAGGGAGCTAATGAGGGGATAAAAAGGTTGAGCTTGTCTATGGGAGCGGGCATCTGAGGTCCCGCGGGCAGCCTTCTCTTTAGAGGGAAAGTCTCGGGGGTGTGAGACGGGTAGGTGGTGGCCGGGGGCAAGGAAATGGGATGCAGGCCATGGCTGCTGCCTGGAAAACTGATCACTGTCTTCTTGTTCCCCTTTTACTAATGAGTTGTGCCAATTCTCTGATCCTAAGTCCCTTCCTTGTACATTTTGTTTTAAACTACTTTATTGAGGCACATGGACACAGGGTAAATGGCACACATTTAAAGTGTTTAATTTGATCAAAATTGATCAGCATGACTATGCCTTTGACCGACACCACAATTAAGGCAACAAACAGTCCCATCACCCCCCGCAGCGTCCCTGTGCCCCTTTGTCATCCATCTCTCTCTCTCCACCCTCCTCCCTGCCAGAGTGTTAGTTAGCATTTGCTGGGATTCTGTGTACAGGGGCTCATCCAGCACACAGTCTTCTGGCCTGCTTTCTGTCACTCACCATGAGGATTTTTGAGGTCCATTCGCTTTGTTCCATGCGTCAGTGATTCTTTCCTTTTTTTATTATTGATTAGTATCCCCTTGTGGGGACATTCCACCGTTTCTTTATCCATTCACCTGTTAATAAACACTCTAGTTTTTGCTGATGACAAATACAGTTGTTACAAACATTTACTTACATAGTGTTTAGGTGGACATACATTTTTTTATGTCTCTTGAGTAGATTCTGCAGAAAGGAATGACTGGGCTACTTGGTGGGTGCTTGTCCGGCTCTTAAAGGAATTACCAAATTGTTTTAAAATATCAGATTGTTTCCCAAAGTGGATGTGATATTTTGCATTTTCACCAGCAGGGTGTGAGAGCTCACTTCAGGTGTGTGCCAGCACTTGGTACGGTCAGGCTTTTTAATTTTAGACATGTTAGTTAAGTGGGTAATGATATCTCTTTGTGGTTTTAAAAAAATTACAAAAAAATTTTTTTAATTAATGAGAGTACTGGGGATTGAACCCAGGACCTTGTGCATGCTAAGCATACACTCTACCACTGAGTGTACTCCCCACTGATTTTGGTTTTAATTGGCTTTTTTTTTTTTTTTTTTTTTTGATGGCTAGTGATGTTGAGCTCATTGGCCATTTAAGAGTCTTCTTTTGTAAAGTGTCTGCTCAGATCTTTTACCATTTTTTAAAGGATTGGGTTATTTGTCATCTTACTGAGCTGTAAGAGGTTTTATGTAAAAAAGTATATTCTGAATTTAAGTCTTTTATATGATACATACAAATTACAAGTATTTTCTCCTAAGTCTGTAGCTGGCTTTTTGTTTGTTTTTTTGTTTTCTTAATGGTGTCTTTTGAAGAGCAAATGTTTTAAATTTTAATGAAGTCTAATTCATGAGCTTTTTCTTCTTTGTTTTATGCCCTTTCTTGTTCTAAGAAAGGTCTGTCCTTCCCAAGATCGCAAAGGTTGTCCATATTGTATTCTTTTACAGGTTCTGTAGTTTTGGGGTTTAGGTTTATGATCCATTTTGAGTTAATCTGTACATCTGGTGTGTGGGATGGGTTGTTACTCATTTTTCTGCACAGAGATTGAGTTGGTTCCTCACCACTTGTTGAAAAGACTTCTCTTCTCCCCATTGAACTGCCTTGGTACCTGTCTGAAAATCAAATGGCCACGTGTATGTGGTCTATTTCAAGACTTTCTATTCTACTCCATTGATCTGTATGTCTGTCTTTTCACCAAAACCAAATTGTCTTGATTATTGAAGACTTATAATAAGGGTTGAGATCAAGTAGGGTAAGTCTTCCAATTTTGTTCTTTTTTTGGTGTGTATATATATATATATATATATTTTTTTTTTTTACTGAAGTATAGTCAGTTTACAATGTTGTGTCAGTTTCTGGTGTACAGCATAATACTTCAGTCATACACAAACATACATATATTCGTTTTCATATTCTTTTTCACCATAAGTTACTACAAGATATTGAATATAGTTCCCTGTGCTCTACAGTATAAACTTGTTGTTTATCTATTTTATATATATTAGTCAGTATCTGCAAATCTCAAACTCCCAATTTATCCCTTCCCACCCCTTTCCCCCCTGGTTACCATAAGTTTATTTTCTATGAATGTGAGTCTGTTTCTGTTTTGTAAATAAGTTCACTAGTCTTTTTTGTTGTTGTTTTTTAGATTCCACATATAAGTGATATAATATGGTATTTTTCTTTCTCTTTTTGGCCCAATTTTGTTCTTTTTGAAAATGACATTGACTTATTCTAGGGCCTTTGTACACCCACACAACATTTGAGAATCATTTTGTCAATTTCTACAAAACCTGTTGGGATCTTGACTGGGATCTTGACAAGGATCACATTGAATATACAGATCAGTGTGGGGAAAACTGACATCTTAATACTACTATTAAGTATTAATACATGGAGTCTTCTGTTCCATAAATGTATATTTCTCCATTTCTTCTTACATTTCTGTTAGCAATATTTTATAGTTTTCAATATGGAGGTCTAATGTATCTTTTGTTAGCTTTGTTCTCAGGTATTTTTAATTTTTTGGCATTGTGGTAAATGGAATTTTCTTTCAAGTTCATTTTTCAAATGTTGCTGTAGTTTATAAGAACACAACTGGCTTTTATTTATTAACCTGGTATTCTGCAACCTGGCTAAAATAATTTATTAGTGTTTTATAGATTCAATATAAGTGATTGTATCATCATCACTTTTGTTTCTTCCTTTCTGATCTTTATGGTTCTTATTTCTCTTTTTCTGTCTTCTTTCTTTTCCCTTCTCTAAAAAATAATAATATGGTACTATGTAATAATGATATATTATGTTAAAGGACAAACTCTTTTCCTTTACTCTCAGAATACTTCTGATACCAAATGTGTGGCGGTTTTCCCATCACAGTAAGCAGTTCTCCAACTCTCCAGACACCAATTGGATGTCCTGCAGTTCATTCATGACACAAACTAACTGGAATTAGCACAAATCCACAGACTAAGGGCTCAACCTCACAAGACTGCCCCCGCCTCACCCTGTATCAGCTGCCAGTTGCAAGTCTCAGGTTGTCACCTGCACTTCTGACTGACCAGCTAGAAGTTGGGGGTTCCCATGACCCACTCTTTGGGTTCAGTAATTTGCTAGAATGGCTGGCAGAACACAGGGAAAGAATTATTTATGTTGACTGGTTTATTATAAAGGCTATTACAAAGGATACAGATGGACAGCCAGATGAAGAGGTCCACTGGACAGGGTCCAGAAGTGTCCTGACCACAGGAACTTCTATCCCTGTAGGGTTGGGGCGTGCCATTCTCCCAGCATAGGGATGTGCGCGCCAGCCTGGAAACTCTCCAGATCCTGCAGTTGAGGGATTGTTTAATCCAGGCTTCATCACATAGGCATGATTATTAACTCACTACCCAGTCCCTCTGCCCTCCTGGGAGGATGGGGTGGGGCTGAAAAATTTTAGCTTCTAATCTCACGTATTCTTTCTGTACAGACCCTCTACTGTCCAAATGCCAACTAATAATCTGGCGGAGATGAGGGTGGATGTAATATTTTGCTCATTTCAAGTGTGTTTTCCTTGTATGTCACGGAGCACGGTTCTAATTACTATTTTAAGGTCTTTGCCAATTCCAGCATTTGGATCATCTTGGAATTGACACCCACTGACTGTCCTTCCCCTTGAGAATTGGAGACATTTAACTGACACGTTTATATGTTGAGTAATTTTCAGTTGCATCCTGGACATGAAATCTTCTGGAGGATGTTGACAGTTTTGTTTTAGTGTGTCATGAACCTGTTTAGATTCCAGTCGTGAGTTCCGTGTTACGTCCTGTGCAAGTGTCGGTTCAGGCTGAAACACCTTCGCTTCACCGGTTTGGGTCTGTTCCACACACGTGCAGTTTCGGGAGTAGGCTGAAACTTACATGAGTCCATACACAGTATCAAAGGATTTATTGTTTCACACTCTCCCCTCTGGAATCCCGTTCGCATTCTCTCCAGCCTGCAGGGGCTTCTTTGCCTGACTCCTTAGGCAGAAACAGTTCCCTCGAAGCTTTAGCCACCTGACTAGAACTGAGGTGTTTCAGACTGGGGTCTTCTCTGGGGGCAAAGTCATGCCAGGAAGATACTGTCGTTTGGCGAGCTTCTCCAGGGTTTAAGTCCCTTTCACAAACTGCCTGATTTTGTTTATTTTTCAGCATCCTCAGGTAGCTGTCTTTTGTATTTTGTCCAAAGTTTTCCCGTGTAACCAGCAGGAAGGATGAGCCGTGGTGGGCTCACCCCATCACAGTAGAACCAGAACTCCAGCTGATTCATTTTTAATCACGGCTTGGTGGGGGTCAGAGATTTGGGTTTGACTCCTGCCTCTGCTGGTGGATAGTCTGCCACTTGAGTAGGAGCTCTGGTTTCTTCATTTGGCAAGGAAATCGGGGTGTGAGACCTTGCCCTGCCCATACTCAGGGTTGTGCGGAGCAGATGAGATAAAGGACGTAAAGTGCTCTGGAGAAGTTGTATTCAGGAGGTGGCATCCCTGTGTGTGTGTGTGTGTGTGTGTGTGTGTACATGTGTGTGTACACGTGTGTGTGGTGTGCCCCCCACCACGGCAGTGCCATCAGCCCCGGCTCTCTCTCCTCAGGCCCTCCCTGGACCTCACTACTACACGTGGGGAGATCATGGAGGCATCGTCATGGCAATAGCCCAAGGCATGGAGACCAACGAGCTGAAGTAAGTGTCTCTGGTCGAGCTTTTTCTTTTAACATCACCCAGTTCTCCCAGAAATTTAAGTCTGCGATTGTAAGTGGGTTCTCTCTCTACAGCACCGTATGACTGACAGCGCAGTTTGTGACTCGGGAAATTACTTAAACTTTCCTTGTTTTATGAAATGGGAGTCATAATTTGTCCTTCCTGTCTCAGTGAAGGACACGTGAAATAATCTTACTGATTCAAAAAAGTACAACTCTATGTAAATATAAATTAATGATGACTAAAAATTAACTAGAGTCTTGTCTTTCTTTGCTTTGTGTGTGACACACAGACTCATAGAATGAGTGACAGTGATTACAATAAATAGCAATGACATAGGAGTGATCATTTCAGAATACATGTTGTGTGATAGCCAAGTAACCTTTACTGTGAATCACTGGGTTTTGGAGTTCTTGCAGATGGACTTGGAAAGGACATTTGGGGTTAATGGCTTCATTTTACAGATGAGAAAACTGAGGTTCGGCAAGGTAAAGTAACTGCCCTAGGTCTCCCAATTTGTTAATAACAGGCAAGACTAGCCCCTCAGGTCTTTAAATTATGTTCCATACTCTTTGCAGTGCCTTCCTCTGAAAAGCAAAAATGTCAAGAGTTAGTAACCTCTGCCTTCTTGAGTCTGATTTTTATCAGAAACAATTGTTTTGTTACTTTTGTCCAAATCAGGACAGAAGTTAATTTTGTTAACATGAGGTCAGGGCAGACTGGCTCTCACTTCTGGTTTTTGAGCTGAACCCAGGAGGTGGATTACAAAAGGAGGGGAGAGGGCTTCTGTAGTCATCTTGTTTGACGCAAGGAAGACAGCTTGCTTTTCCTTTGCTCCTTTTAGAAGCAAGGCCAGCAGCAAACGAGAGGTGGGTGGTTTGAAAAAAGAGATCTCAGACAGCTGGTTTCCCCTGTGGTTAATTGGACATGCGCTGAGCAGCCTGGCCTGGCATCCACGAAGCAGAGAGAAGCAAAGTCCTGGCGTTCTGCGTTGCACCCGGCTGTTCCCTGGTCTGTGCAGCTCTGGGCGGGTGCCTCTTTAGAGCCCGGAGTCAGAAGAAGCCCTGTTTGTGCACAGGACTGTTTGTGTCTACATTTGGATTAGGGTTGGCTCAGCTGAGGACAGTCCCAGAGCACAGTGTGCCCCACACTCAAGTCATCATTTATTTACCCATTAATTTATTAATTCCCACCTCACACACTTCACAAGGGCTGATGGTTCCGGGTGATGTGTATCTAAAGAGAAACAGAAGGTTTTCCTCCACTCTCATGGGGTCCACCCACCACTGGTGAGATACACAAGCAGACAGCGTGATGTTCCGGACGCTGTGTGAGAAGTGCGGTAGGGGGCGTAGTTTGGCTTCCTAGGGGTACATTTCATTCTGTGTATGACAGTCAGGCTGCAGAGACAGTTCCCGATTTTCCCGGCTTGACTCTTCTCCAGGGTGCATTTGCATTCCAGGCGGGCTTCTCTGAGTGTTTAGCATGATTCTGGTCCTCTTACACCATCTGTCGGTACATATGTGCTCGGGAACGCGGCGGCGTGGCCAGCCGGCTGGCTGGAGCAAAACATGATCAGGAAAATAGACCTGCTGCCAGGAAGTCACAGTGCCCTCCCCAGACATTTAACAGTGACTCTGGGGCTGCTGACTTCAGGGATGTGGGCACTCTAACATTCCTTGATTTGTGCAGGTCATTTGGAGGTGTCTGTATGATTCAGATAAAGCATTTGCAAATAGGAAAATATATCCAGGACTCCTGCTGACGGGGGCACGTGCCCCAAATATCAGCCCAAGCTTGGCCGAATCTGTGTAGCGTAGCCACCTGGCATTTATTCAGTACGTTGCTCAGAGTTTTTTGGTTTTTGGTTTTTTTTTTGCTTCTACTGGTCTGCTTTTGACCTGGGCTATCCGTTTCATCAGAAGAGAAACGGGAAATAATATTGTAATTAGTTCAGATCCTCAAGACCACATGAGTGGAGGTTGCTTCTGTCCCAACTGGATTTTTGTTACTGATCAAGGGCTTCAGACCTTCCAAAGTCTGGTCTCCCCAGCCGCAGCCATCCTGCTCTCCTCCTTTGAGTCTCGTAGCGTTGATCGGCCATCTCATTGATTTGGCACTTGTCACATACCACCTCCTTTTGTTACTTACCTTTTCATTATGTGCCTGAATTCCTCAACTCATTAGGCAACAAAAATCCAGTTGAACATGTTTGATTGTTCAGTAAATAGGTCATGTACACTTAGTCTTCCAAGATTGCTTTTTTTTCTCCCCCCTGATTTGTAATACTCAAAGGGGTCGGGTAGTGTGGCCACGGCACAGCCCCAGCGGTAGGGGACGCTCCCGTTGTGCTCTGTTGTCAAGGACAATGCCTGGAGCTCAAACATGAGTGGCAGGGCCCTGGATGTTTGCAAGCTGTTGAGACTGGGACTGTCAGGCGTTCAGGCCCACGCTGGATGGGACTTGAACGTGGATCTGTTAGGCAGCGTTTCAGGTCAGTTACACAAACATTTGTTGCATCTCCACGATGAGCCAGATGTTGTTCTAGCAACCGAGGGTGCAGAAGTGAGCGAGGCGTCCTTTGGGAGCTGCCCGGTCCCACTGTGGCTCTGGGATGTTTCTGAGCCAGCCGGTGGGAGAGACCGGAGAAGGACTTGTTAAAAAATGGAGCTTCTGACCCAAAGCTTACCCACCATTAGGAAGGAAGTGGGTAAATTCAGTAACTCTCGTAAGAGGTTTAGTGGGGATGGAGGTGGGAACATTGCTTAGAGTAGGAATTAAATTTTGGGTTTTTTTTTTTTTTTTTTGGTTCTTTTAAATTATTCATATCTTTCTGTCCCTGATTAGCACAGTTAAGTAAGAGTTCACTGTTACGTGCTTCAGCTTCTGCCTTGATTCTCCACCGAGGCTGTTTTCTTTGTTGTTGTTAATTGAAATTGAGTAAGTGGAACGCTTTGCTGGGCCCCTGCATATGTATGTCTGAAATGAGTAAATAAGAACCTCTTCGGGGAGCCCCTGACACCTTCGTTCCGCATGCTGTGGCCGGGAGCCTACCCAGGGGATGCAGTGCTCTTCAGAGAAGGGGCTGTTGTGGTTTTGTGCTCTGACCGATAAACAGATTCAAACCCAAGTTTATCGGCTTGATCGTGAGGGAGGAGATCAGTTTCCGTTTCTTCCCGGCAGTTTGCCTGTCAGTGTAATATTATTGGTAGTTACTAATAATGCCTTGGATTTTGCCCAAAGCAGCTTTCCTCCTGGGAGAGTTCTGATTTCACAGGGCTTCCCTCTAGGAGTCCTGAAAAGCTATCGCAAAGACTCCACCCAGCAGAGCAGCTGTCTTTTCTGGACCTGAGTTCTGGAAGCCTCTTCACCGTTCCAGAATGTGGGAGGCGGCAGTTAACCTGTTCGCTTGATGGCAGAGCCTCATCTTGTGATACCTTGGGCAGATGCAGAGAGAATCACCTCTGGCCTCACCTCCACCAACTTCATTCTGTCCCCCATGTGGTCTCAGCCCCTTGAGTGATGGGGAGCAGGTGTTCTTATCAACTTTTAACTGTTAAGAAACAGAGATGGAGTTAAAAAAAAAAAAAAAAGAAAATACAGTGCAGTTCATTTAATTTGCTTTAACGAACGTTAATTAATGCCCCTCTGTGTTCCAGGAAAAGTGGCAGGTCAGAGGGGCAGAAGAGTGAGTGAGGGGTCTTGTTTGTGATGAAACGCAGTCTAGTAGAAGATGCTCATAAAATCAGGTCATTTAAGTATAGTAGGTATGTTACTGAATGAGCCAAAGCTACCGAACCAAACTTGGGTCCCCTGGTCTGCGCACAGTAAAGCCAATCTACTGACACCAGGTTGTGGTGAAGAAAAGTGCAGCATTTGTCGTCACAGGCCAGGCAGTGAGGCTGGGACAGCTACTGCTCACATAGCTCGAACTCCCTGACGGGCTTCAGCAAAGCGTCTGTAAAGGCTGGGTGAGGGAGGGGTGTTGGACGGTAGGTGATCAGCTGGTGCACAGTTCTCTGGTTGATGGTGGGGTAACAGGGCGGGGTCACAGGGGTTGACATCATCCACCCTTAGGCCCCAGAAAGCCTGGGGGCTGTGTGCTCACAGTCATAGTTAACGTCTTCCATTAGGTGGGAATTTCAGCTTCTGTAAAACAACTCAAGGATGTGCATCAGATACTGTTCGGTAGGTGAGGGCCTAGGTCCTACATCTTCTTTCATGACTCTTAGGAATATAAAGATGGCTTGGTTTGTTTTCTTGCAAGGTTCTCATCACTTCCACTTCACCAACACAAGTTCTCCTTTAGAGGTCAGAATTCAGTCAAGAATAGATGTTCCCTTAACTGTTGCAGTTGATAACGTGGCTGCCCTGTCTCCAAAAATCTGAAAAAGCACTGTTTTCTAAATGCACAATTTATTCTCCGATCCAAGGCTGTGTTTGGCCGTGCACCCACTTTTTCATCTCGTTAGTATGTTATTGTCAAAGTCTTCTGGGAACTTCTCAAGAAACAGGATGATTCATTTCCTGAGGTTATCTTGGGTTCGAGGAGCTCTTAAGTAGAATTAACCTGGCAGTGTGCAAATAGATGACTTCCGGCCCGCTCACAGAGCGGACGGCTGGCTCCCATCATGTCTGGTTCATTTTGCTTTCAAGATGGTACTAAGCTTTTAGCTCAACACCCTGCCACAGGAAGGAGATGGAATGAGTTAACCTAGCCCCATATCTGCTTCAGTGTTAGCTTAGACCAAAAGCAGACCAGATGAGAATGTCTTTTCTTTGGAAGAACTCAGTACCCCCGACACTTGTTAGGTTGCCTCGTAGCCCTCCCACTTGGTTTAATGCGTAGCCTTCCTGCTAATTTTAATAATCTCAGCACGAGAGGGAGTGTTTGGGTTGAATGATGCTGTGAAGAGATGTATGTCAGGTCCTGAAGATCGTAAGTGAGTAAAACTAAATTCTCAAAAATGTGGGGAAAGTGAAAGAAAAGAAGCGTTGTATATGATCAGAATTTAAGAGAGAGTCCCAGTAGCTCTGTGACCCTAACGAGCCCCCTCTCCTGCACTGGTTCCTCGTGCTGAGCACCTCCCCAGCTTCCTGGGTGATGAAGCCAGTATCACCTTTTCCTCTCCCTCCTGCTCCTCCTCCTCTTCCTCTTCAGTACAGAAGATAATTTAACATCAATACAGTTCCGTCAGTGCTGCTTATTTTTTCAAGGGCTTGCTTTCTTGTCCGGATGCAGTCTGCCTTGGAGACTTTTCTCAGGACACACTTTCCTTCAATTTTAAGACTATGAGAAAAGTTGGCAAGATGGTATAAAAATACTCATCTTACCTTTACCTACACCTTGTGTAACAATCACTAATTTTTTTTTTGTTTTTTTGTTTTCTTTGGAGTGGATACTGTTTTTATTACCCTCCCAGGTTTGCAAATCACTAATTGTGAGTATTTTTTCTATTTGTTCTACTTCTGCCATCTGTTAACCTATTCTGCCTGTCATCCATCCATCCATCTATTATCTTTTTCTTTTTGCAGAATCATTTGAAAGATTTGCAGATAACGTGCCCCTTCACAGCTAAATACTTCAATACATACACATCTTCAATAAATAAGGGTATTTTCCTACACAATCAGAATGTCATTAGCATGCCCAAGAAGATGATTGTGAACTCAGTATTCCTTCTAGACTGTATTTATATTTTCTCAGTTGTCCTATATGATTTATAGCTGCCTTTTTTCCCCCAGTCTGGGATTCAGTGAAGGTTTACCCGTTGCATTTGGTTGCCATACCTGTTTAGTCTCTTTTAACATATAACAAGCCCTGTGCCTCTGTGGCTGGTTGGTTTTTCATGGTCTCGATGCTTTGAAGGCTCCAGACCAGTTGCCACGCAGAGTGCTCCACGGTCTGAATTGGTCCAGCTGCACAGAGGAGAGTGTGGATGCTGTGTTATCCTCGGTGCTTTGTCCAGGACATCCGTTCTGTCACATGGCCGCACGGTTACTGATGCTGAATTTGGTGAGGGCTGTAACTCTCAGAACGTCCACTGTGAAATTACGTTCCCCCCCCCCCCCGGGTAGTGAATGTGAGTTGGTATCTTTGGACCATGTGAACACTCTGGTCCCCAGCACTTTTTCACCCACCCGGTGGATTTAGCATCCCGTGAAGATCTTGTGTGACCCAGCTGTTACAGTGGGGGTTACAGAACAGTCATTTTTTTTTTCTCATTCTATCATTTTCAACATTTATTAGATAGCATTGTAAAATAAGGAAAAAAATTCTCCTCCTCCCCTCCTCCCTCCCTTACCATTTAGAGCCCCGTGCCCTGTTTTCATCCAGTGTATAATTTGTTACCATCACTTCTGTCTTTTATGTTCAAATTTCCCCACGTTGGCCGGTTGGAGCCCCATCGAGCTGGTGCCTGTGTTCTCGCGTGCCGACTGCTTCAGTCTCTGAGCGCTTCCTTGCTTTCTGGCACAACCCGGAACTTGCCCGGCTTTAGCCCAGGGTCAGCCGTTTCTCCAGGGAGTCCAGGTTCCTGCTACTGGTGAATGTGATCTGGAAAGCAGGCCCTTTGCCTGGAGATTTACCTGCAAGGATCCTCTTGTTGCTCTTGGGCAGGTACAGCACCAACGAAGGGGAGACGTGGAAAACGTTCGTCTTCTCCGAGAGGCCGGTGTTCGTGTACGGGCTCCTCACGGAGCCTGGCGAGAAGAGCACCGTCTTCACCATCTTTGGCTCCAACAAAGAGAACGTCCACAGCTGGCTGATCCTCCAGGTCAACGCCACGAATGCCTTGGGTAAGCTGCTGCCTCCTCGGTCCTTTCCAGGGAAATTGCTGCTGACCGTAGCATCACTTAGATGCCGTGTCCTCAGAAGAGCTTGCGAGCCACTGAAGAAGGTGGCACCTGTGCGGTGAGTGAGTGACAACTCCAGAGGCCGTTACTCAGGCAGTGCTTCATTGGGCCACGTGTTGATTTTTGTATCCTCGTTTCCTTGTGGGCTCACAGCCTCGTAGTAGGTGTAGGTATCTGTGTGTTGAATGTGTGAATGAATGAATGCTTGAAAAACATTCTTCCAAATTAACAGTCCCAGTGTGGTAGATACAGTTCAGTGGGTCACCACTGCTAATGCTGCAGGGTCCTCCGAGAACGGTCTAGAACCTCATCACGATCCAGGCACGGGGCGTGTAAGCAAGTAAGTAGGGAGAAGTGCCACTCCTCAGCATCCTTCTTCCCTCCTCGTCCCACGTCACCCTGCCTCCAGCTGCCTGCAGTGTCCCCTGGGCTGCCCATTCACTAGTTGAAATCCTTTCCGTGTTTCAGGATCCAATGCCTGTGGCTGCTAATACCCCAGCCAGCACATCCCAACCTCCCCTCTTCTCTGTGTCCAGAGCATAAGTGGACTCATCACACCTTGAGGCACAGATCTGTGTCTGCTACCCTGTGTGTGTCATCTGCCATCACCTGGATCGCCAGGTGTTTGGACCCAGGACCCTGCCCTGTGCGTACTTACAGCCTGCCCACTGGGCAGCCCGATGGCCTTCCAGTCAGTAGGGGCACTGATTTGAATGACATTGAGTTGGCAGTAGTTCATCAGTTGTAGGCAGCATTTAATCTGACCAAAGACACACATATGAAAAAGACATGTTTCCAGTATAGACACCCATGTACTCTGGGCTCCTATGGAAAGCACTCTACTTAAATGTCGAGGGAGTGTGGGTAGGAGTGACTGTCCCGGTCATTTTACCATTTCTCAGCCTCCTTCCATGAAGATTCCGTACCTTCCAAGCAGTGACAGTGAATTCTCTCGTTCTTGGGCCATAATATGAGACGTGTCCATACTGCCTCGGAAGCTGGTAGGGCATGTACTCCTGAACGATACCATCTCTCAGGGATTCAGCCTTCACCTCACTCCCTAGAGATAAATGCCTCTGGGAACCCGTTTCTAAAGGGCCCTGCAGAATCTGCTAAAATCTTTCAGAAGTTTAGACTGAGGGCCCCGGAGGTGGCTTCCCTCTTCCCAGCTTTCTCAGATGGACACCGTGTTTCAGGGGCGCCATTTTCGTTTGTGTGGATGTCACCCAGCCTCAAAGCGAGCCGACGTGAGGGCCGGGCAGGACAGGACAGCCCACGTGAGCTGTCTCTAATGCGCCATCCTGCGCTTCCTCTTCCGCAGGGGTCCCCTGCAGCGAGAACGACTACAAGCTGTGGTCCCCGTCTGACGAGCGGGGCAACGAGTGTCTGCTGGGACACAAGACCGTCTTCAAACGGAGGACGCCCCACGCAACGTGCTTTAACGGGGAGGACTTCGACAGGCCGGTGGTCGTGTCCAACTGCTCCTGCACCCGAGAGGACTATGAATGGTTGGTGCTTCGTGGATGCCGGGGATTGAGTTCTGTCCTGTTCCCTCAGCGGTGTGGGGAGCAGACCAGGGCGTGGCCCCTTCCCCTGAAGAAGGGAAGGGAACCCTAGGAAATGGGTGTTTATTAAACATCCTTTATGAGCCAGGAACTGTGCGAGGCACTCCGTGTAGTTCGTGCCGCCGTGTGATGTGGCAGAGGTGTTGACACCGGGCCAGCTGCAGTGATTTATCCAGGAGTGGATCACTCTGGGGTTTATTTCTGAGGCCAGCCCAGAAAAGGAAGGTGCTGAAGGGCCCATCATAGATGGCTCCTTTTTCTTGGCGCCCTATTCTAGAGGGAATCAGTTTCTTTATCTGAAACGAGGGGATGTTAGTGTGCATATAGTTGTGTATTTGTTAGTCCTCAACACTGAGATATCCAAGGCACCGCTTGAGAACACTGAGAGTGGAGGAAACGCCATGCACACTGATGCCTGTGACGGGAGATGGAGGATGCAGGGACCTTGGGGGGAGACACGGGTGCTTTGCTGTGCTCATTGGTAGGAAAGAGGAGACTGATCTGCTCTTGGGGAATCAGAAAGATTCTGGAGGAAGCAGTATTTGGGATGGCTTTAGAGAAGCACGTGGATAGATGGGCAGGAGCGTCTAAGACGACGGAGCAGCTGTGTGAAGGTGTGGAGATGGGAACGTGTAGTTGGCGGTTCAGTTTGGGTGCCTTGTTGGGTAGATGAATCAGAGATGAAGCTGGAAATAGAGACTACGGCGGGGCAGGGACCGTGTTTTGTAAGCAGGAGGGTGTCTTTGGAAGCTTTTGAGAGCTGGTGGTCAGAACCCAGCTGTAGGAAGATGATTCTCTCAGTAGAGACAGGCTCCTGGAGCCGGAAGACAGCCCCCCGAGTCTGATCCAGCAGGAGATGATTATTCCACATCACGCAGGGCTGTCCGTAGAGCACGGATATTCGTCATAAGCACATAACTCATTTTTCAGCGGTAGCTGAGGCACAAAGGAACTAAAGTCTGGGGCTTTGGGAAGCCACACTTATCTTGACTAAAGCCAGAAACCTCTGATGTGCTCTAGTCCAGAGTTTGGAACAGGACCGTGCAGTAAGCGTTTTAGGCTTTGCAGGCCGTGTGTTCTCCGGTGCAGCTGCTCAGCTCTGCCTGTGGTACCCAGAGAGCTGCCATCAGTGAACCGGCTGACAGGGCTGGGCCGTGACCTGACGGCTCTATTTACAAAACAGCCAGCCAGACTCGGCCAATTCCAGCCCCAGACCGGTGGTGCCTCTGAAACGTACGTGCATGTGAATCACCTGGGATCTTGTTAAACTGCAAGTCCTGATATGGTCGTCCTGGGGACCTGCAGTCAGCTGGGCTCCTGGGGACCTTGGTGCTGCTTATCGGCAAAGCCACCCTCAGAGCAGCAGGGATTTAGTTGGTGCAAGACCAGCGTTCCCACTGCAAACTGTGTGGTCCTAAGATAACGCAGACGCTTCCGTGGAGAAGCACAGAGCTGTTTGATGCTCCCAGTGATACCCTTTCCATGTCCCTTTGCTGCCTTCTGCTTTCCCTTCGATAACAAACAGTTCTAATCAGAGATGCTTTGCGGGTCTGGGGTACCCCCTGGACAGGACTGAGAACACAGAGGCCCCCGATTATGGAAAAGACTGCTAGCTTTCTCTCCTCTCTTTTTTATCCCCATTAAGTTCTGCAAAATAGAATGAAAAATATGTAAGAAAATCTAACAAATCTTTGAATTTTGTTTTTTTTGGATTACATTTTTTTCTCTAAAATCTGCCCCCCTCTCTCCCGTAAAACAACAACAAAAAAACAAAAGCCAGGGGCTGATCTGATGTGCTTCCTGGGAAACTGGCCTGACTCCCGCTGGTCTGCCCTGCCCACCAGCTGAGACCCCTGGGCGCTGCATGTCCTCACAGAGGCCAGGACCGGCCTGCCCTGCCCCTCTTGGAGTTGGGCTTCAGGCCAGATGAGATCATGGTGGGGGGACGACCCATGAAGGCGGTGCAGGGTGTACTTCAGGCCTTCATCCTGTGGGTTTTGCTCCTTTTGCCGTGGCCGCTGGAGGAGACCCACCCCGCCTGCGTGGCTCTTAGAAGTGTTTGGTGGTGTTGAACTGTGACAGCGAGGAGGGAGGGTCTGAAGGGGACACGAGGAGAGGAAGTGAGAAGCAGCCCGCTCGGAGTGTCTGTCATTAGTCCTGCTCCTGAGGGACCGCTGCACTTGGACGTCGGCTTACGTCTGACCGTCCTTTCAGGCCTCCCTGGGAAGCCCAGTATTGGCCCATGTGCTCCCTGATTTCAGGGGTACTTCCTGTTACATCTTTGTGACCCCACAATTGCCAATAAGAGTGATTTTCAAGCCCTTGACTGCAGCCCCTTTTAAATAAGCAAGGTATTTTTATGGCATGACCCTGAGCTGCGTGTTTGTATACGTGGACACGTACATCTAATTTAGACAGAAGTTTAATGAGATAACATTTACTTTTAAGCGCCGTGAATTTTGCAGTCTTCTGGTCTAGACCCTCCAGTGTGTTTTCACGGCCCACTAGGTCATGGTCCACAGTCTGAAGAAACTGCCTAAGAAGGGTGCTTTGCCATTGGAGGCAAATGAGTCATGAATGCTCCACCCAGGCCCCCAGAAGCAGCCATTCAATAAAAATTCACCTGATTTAATGAATGGACCTGTTTGGTACAGTAATAAAACTGCTTTCTTCTGAACAGTTCTCTGCCAAGTGTTAAATGTGGATTTTGACATGATAGATACACAAGCCCCTCTGCCCTGAACTTGTAAATGAAGCCTTTGGAGTAAAGCATGTGAACAAGGCAAATCTCTCTGAATTATGAATTTACGGTCTGGGCCAGGCTTGGAGAGTACACAGTGCAGCTGCTTCACGTGAGGGTTGTTAAATCACACAGTCAAGCTAAGACTCCACCTGGGACCCCCACTTCCTGCCCCAGGGCTTTGCCCATCAAGCTGTTGGTTTGACAGATGTGGTCCCCCAACTGCAGAAGGTCTTGGAGACCGAAGGACTACTTCCCCCAGTGCAGACGGAGGCAGCCCAGGCGATTTTAGGGAGCAGGTGGACATGGTCTTAAATATCATTGAATCCTTAGTTTAGAAAAAAGACTATTCTTTTCAGTTTCTAATTCTTCCAGTCATGTCAGGATAAAGTCTCACTGGGTGTTAATCATTCTTCACATTTGTTAATTGCTTTTAACAAAAAGAGGGCAGGCCCAGAGTCTTTGGGCAGGAAACTGGATCCAGCTAAAAAGTCTAGTATTATTTTGTTTTTGGCATAATGCTCTGTCTTGTTTTTGTCTGTTTATGGCATATGATACTGGTTTTCCAATTACGGCTCTGATAAAAAATTTCTTTTGAAAATGTATTGGTGTAAAAAAATCGGGTATTCTTGAAAGGGACGTGGTAAGTAACTGCTAATAGTGAGGTGGGCAGCATGGTGGACATCACGGGGTGGGTGGGAGTTGCTGAAATGCCTGACGTGTGCAAACCAGCAGCCTTAATGAACCCCAATTGCCTTTGCAGTGACTTCGGCTTCAAGATGAGTGAAGATTTATCATTAGAGGTTTGTGTTCCGGATCCTGAGTTTTCTGGGAAGTCATACTCCCCTCCCGTGCCTTGTCCTGTGGGTTCTACTTACAGGAGAACCAGAGGGTATGTCTCACAGAGGTGGTCTTGTCTGGGACATGAGGGGTCTGCACTTGGTGTGGAGAGAGCAGAGAGGACCACCTGGGTTCCCCCCACACTTTCAGTGGCAGAATCCCAAGTTAGCAGGTTTCAGGTAGCTTAAGCAGTATTTAAAATTATGATGTTTGCAAATTCCTCTGCCTGCCCTTACAGCAAGTCTAAGCTTCTTTGCAACGCTAGTTGGAATTTTTTTTGGCAGGGAGGGGAAGTAATTGGGTTTATTTATTTACATGTATATATGTATATATTTTTAATGGAGGTACTGGGAATTGAACCCAGGACCTCATGCATGCTAAGCATGCGCTCTCCCACTGAGCTCTACCCTCCCCCCGTGGTTGTGTCTTAAGTCCATGAACTTGAGCAAGTGCACGTCTTCAGAGCTTGCTCTGACCCTTGAACAGTACAGGCTTGAAATGCACAGGTCCCCTGTACGTGGATTTTTTTTTTCAATAAATAGAGTACCTGTCTCTTCATTTTACAGATCTTTAACTGTGGGGAAAAGTTTGTGTTTGATTAGAGATCACACTATGTAGAATCACAAAGCCTAGGATCTGAGTCCTGATTCTTTTCAGACTGTTTCAGTTTCCTGCCTTTGGGTGAAGTCGTTGATCAATTCCTTTGTTTTTGAGGGAGGGATTGCAGTACGTGGATTTTCAACTATTTGGGGTCAGGGGTAGGGGGAATGGTCGGCACCCCTAACCCTCCCGTTGTTCAAGGGTCAGTGGTATATGTGAAGCTCTTGCCCTGGACAGCACTCCAGATTGTCTGGGCTGCCTGATTTGTTAACAGGCAGAAGCGATTCAGATTCCCGCACACGAGCAGATTCAGAGGGACTTAGCATCCTTCTTCTTGCTCCAGTGGGATGTAAATAGATAAGCTCTGTTGTCCATGGATAGGAAAAAGTTTCCGATTACAAAGGCGTCATGGCTGTTCTCTGATGTTTCTGACTCCTTGCCCTTGGTGGGGGTGACAGCTATCGGAAGATTTCTGGGGACACTTGCAGTGGAGGAGATGTGGAAGTGCGCCTGGAGGGAGAGCTGGTGCCGTGTCCCTTGGCAGGTAAGACATGGTTTCCTCCCTTTGTCCTGTCGAGACATCGTTGAAGCATTTCCATGATCTCAACTGGCTCTTCTAACTTCGTGGAGAGAAAGAATGGAAGTTACAGGCACCCAGAGCTCCCTTTACCCACTAAGCTCAATATCCAAATGACATTTATTTATAGCCTTATGGCTTATAGGAATGCAAGGCACTTTTTGAGGGAAATCCTTTGTGTTCATGTTTATTTGGCATCTGGTGTATCCTGGGCGGCATGGGCACTGAGGGGTGCCTGGAGGCTTTCTGTGTATTCCTTGATCTATTTGTCTCATAAAGAGACTTGTGGCTCTCTGGGAAACAGCTAAATGGTCTATCCTGATTCTTATAATAATAATTATGACTAATATTTTAATGAAATTTTGCATGTTTTAATGTACTTTTCTGTGTGTTGTCAATTTGACCCTTATAACTACACAGTGAAGCAGATATTTTTAACATAAGGAAGCGTGTTCAGAGGAGAGAGTTAATCGGCTTATTTAAGGTCACACATCTGGTAAGTGACAAAGCTAAATTTCAGATTCTGAGCCCCATGCTCGTCCTTGGACATCACCCAAGTGGCAGATAAGTGTCATTCCCATTCTTTGAGATGATCATTATATGCCAGCTCATTAGGAAGCACAGTTTTGGAGCAAGTGCGTGTGCTGTAAAGGTGTAGCATGTTGTAGACGTCTTCAAGTTGATTTAGTGGTGGTGTAGGTGTTGAGGTGTATGTGCGATGTAGACGTGAAATCATGAAACCTTAACAAATAGCTAATCTCTTAGCATCTTTTCTTTCTTTGCTCTGTTTCTAGTCTTACTCACATAGGGCTTCTCGTTCCTCTGAGCCCTCCCTCCTGCTCCTGCCTCTCGGTGAAGGTGTGAGGCTGGGGGGCCGACCCCGTCAGTGGTGGTGGGGGGGAGGTGAATTGTCCGCTGCAGGCAGGGAAGAGCAGCGCTCTGGTTCTCTCGCCACTGCCAGCTCACCCTGGTGTTTCTCACGCTAAGCTCATTAGTCCCTTAATTTAATCTTCCATCATTACCGGAGTAATTAACATCCCTCGCCGTGGAGACTTAACAAGAACACGGCTTCGCAGATTCCCGCACACGAACAGATAATACTCAAGTAGTTGCCTCCCGGGAGCTGTTCCTGATGAGGGCTTGGGTGAGTTGGGCTTGAGTGATTGCTCTTAAGGGGCTGGAGTACGTACTTTTGTAATAAATATTTCTGAAGATAATTCAGCGAGGGACGAAACAGTTTGTTTAAAACTGTCTAAACTGGTGGCAAAGCCTTTTTCTCTTCGGATAGGAGAAGACAGAACAGGGAGTGAAGTGGGAAAAATCTTATTCATAGTAAAAGCCACCTCCTAATTTTTTTTTAAAACGCATGGAACAGAAGGCAAGGATGTACCAAGAGAGGAAAAGATGGGCTGAGGTGCAACCATTGTATGTTGGCCATCATGAGGTCATCTGGTCATCTGGAAGGATTTTTAAAAATGAAGTCATTTTTCTTCCTTTGAGATTAGGGTGATAACCCACGTCTCTAGGCTGTGCTCAAGTATGGCTGGGATTGGCCAAGAATTCTGTTTCTTTTCCAAGTTAAGTATTGCACACGAAACACTGTACCTAATCCTGAGGTAAGAGTTTCTGGACTCAGGCTCTACTCGAAAGGCACTTGTGGATTAGAAGGGAGAAAAGCCAAAGAAGCAGAATGAGGTTTATAGATGGTAGGGAGCCACGTGGGGTGGAGGGCTCGCGGCTGTGGCTGCGTCTCCATGACTCTACGTGGCAGCATCACCGAGAGTCCTTGATTCCGGCGTCACGTCCAAAGTCGGCGGTTTTCATCTGAACTGCACCGTCCACTGGGAATTACAGTGGGGAGGTTTTCTTGAAAACAGAGGGAGGGATTAATTACCATGTGGTGCTAGCTTAGATCCTTTTGAAGTGAAGTGAGACCAAAGGGAGAGAAGGCAAACTTAACCTTTGGTAAAAATTGTAGGTAGATTTTTTTTTTTTGATGCATTATCTACATTGAAACTTTTATAAGGCAGAGATGGCTAGTACATGTTAATTCATTGAATGGAATGAGAATGAAATGAATGAAAGGAGAGAGGGAGAGAGAGGAAACAAGAGCAGAGGGATTCAGATTTGCGACTTGGTCCCAGATGCAAATGCTGCCACAGTGGATGCTTCAGACATGGATGCGGGTGTGTTGCTCATCTCCATTCCCTTGGGAGAATCTGGAGGTTTTCCAGGCTGTCCCCAAAGTGGAAGAGAAAGAACACCAGCTTTTCCACTTACTAAGCTGTGTGATGTGAAGTCAGTCTCCTAAGCACTCCTGGCTTCTATTTCCACATCTTGAAAAACGGCACCATTAGTGCCCGTATCAGAAGAGGTGGCATTTTGTAGTGGTTAAAACATAGTTTCTGGGTCCAGACCGCCTGAGTTCAAGTCTTGGCTCTGCCACTTACTCGTTGTGTGACCTTCAGTGAGTTACTTAACCTCTCTGCTCTCGGTTTTTTCGTTTGTAAAGTTGAGTTAATAGTAGCTCTTCCATTGAAGAGTTGTTACATGGATGAGACAACGCCCAGGATGGAGGATGTGCATTGTGTAAGTGTTAAGTGGAAAGAGAACCTTTGTTGCTGATTGTGTTGTAAAACATTTTCTAAGTGGTCAAGAAAAAAATGTATTATTATTGTTTTGAAAATAAATAGGTCGATATAAGTGCTGTATGTCATTGTGAGCAATATTGGATGGGTGAGTAAATAGATCAGAAAACTTAGCTGTGAGTCTTGAGTAACTCGAGGTCTCTGGTCAACAAGATTATGGTGCCGTGTGACGCGGTCCTGTGACGAGGTGGGTTGTGCTGAGCCGGGTAATTATTATGTCAAGCATGCAGACCGAGCTCTGAAGGATGGATGGATGCTGGAGTGTGCCTACTGGGTGGATCTAGATTTTTTTTTTTTTTAGTGTAACAAGTAGACACTTTGTAGACAAAGGAAACTGAGAGTCACAGGAGTTTAAGGAACTTGCCCAAGGCAGAAAAGTGAGTCCTTTCCCCACCTTCGGAGTCCTGATTCCTGCATTCCCACTCAGTCCAGCCATGCGTGGTGGCAGTGAGGGTTATGTGTGAGAGCAAAGTCAGGGCCAATGTACGAGGACCTCTTGAGCATCCCCCGGGCCTGCCCTCCCTGTCGCCCTGTGTGTCTGCAGAGGAGAATGAGTTCATGCTGTACGCCATGCGCAAGTCCATCCACCGCTACGACCTGGCTTCGGGAGTCAGCGAGGAGCTGCCTGTCACCGGGCTGCGGGCTGCCGTGGCCCTGGACTTTGACTATGAGCGCAACTGCTTGTACTGGTCCGACCTGGCCTTGGACATCATCCAGGTGCGTCATCCCTGGGTCTGTGCCTTGTGGCTGCCCAGTCCTGGTAAGCTTCTTCAGAGCCCCCTCAAGGAGATGGGCATTCGAGGTTTTAAGTCATCTCAGGGCCAGCGGGTGAAACCTTCCAGTTTTTGGTTCTAGTGTTTTCTTTCCCTGCCCGACCTCTGTCCTTGGAGGAAGGACAGAGGGAGCTCCAAATCTGTGGTCTTTCTTGTGAGGACTCGCTTTTCCCGCTGGGAGATTCTAGGACTGGGTACGTGGGATTATGAGTCTCCCCACCGTACCCGCTGCCTCTTCAGCAAGGATGCGAGCCGTGACAGTTACACTTGACTTGTCCATCGTTCACATAATTACCCACTCCAGCTCTTCCAAGCACAGTCAAGAACCAGGAAGGAGTGGGGAGGGTATAGCTCAAGAGGTAGAGTGCATGCTTAGTGTACACAAGGTCCTGGGTTCAATTCCCAGTACTTGCTCTAAAAAATAAATAATATATATATATAAAAAAAGGAACTAGGAAGGAAGCTGTAAAGACACAGGCCGGACGGATAGTCATACACTCACACCCGTGCATTTTAAAGGAGAGCTATTTGATCTTTATTCATTGTCTGTTTAATGCTTTTGGAAAAGCAGTTCCAACAAGTTTTATCTGGACTTGAACCCAGTAGAAATTTTAGTGCTCAGGTACTTGAGGGGGTGGGGAAGGGGTACCCTGCAATAACCCCTGATGGCAGAGAGCCTCCCGAGGGAGGAAAGACTATAAAAAGCAGAAACAAGATCTTAAAAATAACAGCGGTCTGGTTTCATTTATTTTAAAAGCAAACAGACTCATGCGTTTCAGGCATCTGCACCCCGTTACTGTGCTAGGGCAGAGCTCAGTGACCAGCGTTCACGGTGAGAACGCAGGGTAGCAGAAATGATTCAGCTCCGTTTAGTTATTCTGCTTAAAACAGGAAGCCGAAATCCGTTTTAGAAATGCTTTTATTATTCATCTGGAACATTTACTCATAGAAACCATCTCCTCCCTTGCCAGTCAAGCCAGTTGAAGAAAGAGTTGCCATCAAGGGGACTGACTGGGCTGCAGGTCATGTGACCGTTTCATGGTGTCTCCTCTTCTTTTTCTCTTTAGCGCCTCTGCTTGAACGGGAGCACAGGGCAAGAGGTGATCATCAATTCTGGCCTGGAGACAGTAGAAGCCTTGGCTTTTGAGCCCCTCAGCCAGTTACTTTACTGGGTAGATTCTGGCTTCAAAAAGATTGAGGTATGTGTGTTCCCTGCTGTCCTGAGTTAAGCAGGCAGGGGAGCACCTGGGCTGGGAGGCAGGTTCGACACAGAGGCGGGAGCCGGTGTGTCAGATTCCTCTGGAGATCCTCTGAGAGTTCCAGAGAGTGGAGGTCCCGGGTGCGAGCAGGCTGCCTGAATCTGTCAAACAGAGATGTCCTCAAGATACCTGAATGCTTATATTTTGGGCAGCAGAAGCCTAGAGTGGTAACAATGCTGATGATAATAATACCATAGCATCAAGACTCTGGTATCATGGCCGCCTGTTAGCGTAATAAAGATAATCTCACAATCGCCGTCATCATCATTGTATTAAATTAATGTTGAGGAGCCCTGTTGGAACCACTGTGAGTGAATTATTTGATTCACTTCTCACAACCACCCTGGAAGGTTTATCCTCACTTCACCTGTCTGCACTTTAGCTCCCAGGGGTCACAGGAAGGTAAGAAATGGTCTCTGAACCACCCAAGTCATTGTGTCATTGTCACACTCGACTCCTGCACGTTCCTGGGGCCCTGTCCCAGCCCCGTGTCCACGTGGAGGCGTGACATGCGGGTTACCGGAAGGCGCAGTAGAAGCCGGGAGACACAGAGCCAGGAGAGTTGCAGGACAGAAGCCCCAGACTGGAGAGACAGACCTGGGCTCGGTCTTGATTCTGGTAGCCGAGCCACTTGTGTGGAGGGGGTTTCTTATCCTCTCTAAGCGTCAGTTTACCCCTCTGTCAGGTGAAGGTGCTTTTATCCTCTCTGTCACTTGACAAGTGCTTCTTTCCGGGCGCGCTGTGTGCCAGGTATGGCTTTAGGTTGTGATGATACAGCGGGAGGCAAGATGCAGGTTCCTGCGCTGAGAGATTAGGTTTTAATGGAGGAAGCAAAACAATGAAGAAATGAGTCCACCAGTCTTTTTGGTGATCAGTGCAGCAAAGAAAAGTCAGACGGGGCAGTGTACTCGTGTGACTAGGGAATGGAGGTGTCTTGGAGGTGACATCTGAGCCGAGCCCTGACCAAGGAGAGGATGATCGGGGTGGCTGAGAGAAGGGAATGGAAAGACGCACAGGCCGGGGACACGCTGAGCCAGGGCATCGGTGGTCTCGTTGCTGTTCTGCCTCACCTTTTTCTAATTGAGTGAGGTCAGCACCTAGCTGGGTGCCGGAAGGAAGCAGGCAGATCTCAGGGGTCCACCCTCCCATGGCATACAGCTCACATACTGTATGTGAAAACGGTGTAGGAAGAGCTGGTGGTGATACTGTGAATGCCCCTGGATGGAGGTGGGTCAGGAGGGTGCAGAGGAGGTGGGCCTGGCGGGGCGTTTTAAAGGAAGGATAGGCTTTGACTAGAGGGCCAGCAGAGGACAGGCAGTGGAGAGGGATGCATCTGTAGCCGGGAGCCAAGTAGGAAACTGTGCAATGGGGGTCCTTTAAGGAGCTCAGGGCCGTCTTGGCCTTGTCCCTGCTTTCTTTGCCAGGTAGGGAATCCAGATGGCGACTTCCGACTCACCATCGTCAACTCCTCTGTGCTCGATCGGCCCAGGGCTCTGGTCCTCGTGCCCCAGGATGGGTAAGTGAAGTCCATGTGTGACGGGTTCTTGGAAATGCAAACAGCTGGACCAAAAGCTGTTTGTGATGATATGGCTGAAATAATCTGTGAACTGCAAGTCTCAGAACCATAGCTTGGTTGTCTTGGTCAGCTAATTCCATCCCCTTTCTGCTAGAAAGCCTCAGACTATCTCTAGGCGCCCTGCTGAGGGTGTTTCTCTAATGAGGGTAGTGTTAAAACCTCTGTAGACATAGTCAGGCTTGGTTGGATGTTGTAAGGAGCCTTCATCTCTTTATCTTGAGTTTCATGTCTGATAACAAACGTTTAACCCATTCCATCTTTTTTCTGCCCCACCCCCACCCCAAGCTTGTGTTTTCTCACTGGAAATTTGTATGCAAAGATTTTTTTTTTATTAATTTATTTTTAACTTAAGGAAACATCACTAAGAGGGAAATTCCGGATTAGACTTTATAGCATTTATGATTGAGGGTAAGAAGTATTTCTAAAAGAAAATTTTGAAAGTACTGTATGTATTTGATTAAAAATATTAAAAGAGAATAGAAGTTTGTCAAATGAAAAAAAAAATTTGTTTTCTTCCTTTCTCTTAACCCTTCCCCCTCACACTTCCTAGGGGTAACCATGGTTAATAGGTTCTTGTGTATCATTCAGAATTTATTTTCACCCATGTACAAGTACATACCCTTTAAACATACAGACACACACATGTGAACACACATCAGATAGAATCGTAGGATATTTGCTATTCTGCCTGTTTAAAAAATATTTAGTGTGGTTTGAAGATGGTTTTATGTGAGCACATGTAGATATTTGGGCTTCATTATATTTTTTTTGTATGTATCATAATATACCAGTTTATAGATCAACATTTTGTTGTGTGTACATATATATATATATATGTACACACACATAAAATAAATGTAGCTGGTATGAACAGTGCTGTGGTGAACATTTTTGTACATTATCTTTGCATAACTTGATTATGTCCATAGATACATTTCAGCAAAAGAACTTCTGGGTCAAGTAATTAAGTGGCTCTAAGTGTCCCAGAAACAGACTGTAATAACCGTGCTGAACTCCCTGGCCGGATTGTTGCAGAGGGTCTTCGTGCCCCTTTGCAGGCGTCTTTCAGCTCCCATTTCCCCAGTTCTGAGGGGATGTGTGTTCTTCCCCGGTTTCGACCAGGGTGATGTTCTGGACCGACTGGGGAGACCTGCGGCCGGGCATTTACCGGAGCAACATGGATGGCTCTGATGCCTACCGCTTTGTGTCGGAGGATGTGAAGTGGCCCAACGGCATCTCCGTGGACGACCGGTGGATCTACTGGACGGACGCCTACCTGGACTGCATCGAGCGGATCACTTTCGGCGGCCAGCAGCGCTCCATCATCCTGGACGACCTCCCACACCCCTACGCCATCGCTGTCTTTAAGGTGGGGCCTCCCTTTTGTCCAGCATCGGGCGGTCTGTTAGCGCAGGGGAGGAGCATCCGGAGGTGAAGACCCTGCTGCCTCCGGGGTTCAGCGGGGATGCGTGTCTGACGTCTAGAAAATCAGCCCATTTCTGCATTTGAGGCAGTTTCTTTCCTCCCGTGGGGAGGGATGTTAGACCTGCCCGGGGTCCAGGATGCTTACTCTTCAGCTTTCAAAAGGTTAAAGGTTGAGGCTGCACCGTGTGAAAATTCCTGGGTTGCCGTTCAGTGTGGGTAGCCTCATCTTAGCTCCGTGTCTTGGTCTCTCATGAGGTCTACTCGCTTCCTTCCCTGTTGTCCTGAGATGAGCTCCGCCCAGCCTCTGCCTCCTGGATGCCTGTCACTTCTGCTTCAACCCTAGAAGACAAAATGCTGCTTCTCAACCTGGGGAAGCAGGTTTTGTACTGAAGCGTTGGTTGTGGTTGAATGATTGAACCTGAATGCTTATCGGATAGTTTCTTTTGGGTGGTTCTTCAGTGTGGATCTTTGGTGAGGTTTGGATAAAATCACTGACTCTTTCATTTCAGTGGAATTTTTTTTCTCTTTTTTGGTTGGGGGCAGTTAATCAGGTTTATTTATTTTTTAAATATATATACATTTTTGGAGGTACTGGGGATTGAGCCCAGGACCTCGTGCACGCTAAGCACACGCTCTGCCACTGAGCTGTACCCCTCTCCCCTGTAAGTGGAGTCTTGATCAGGTCTGCCATCCAGCCAGTGAATGCTAGGTGTCCCCTGCACGGTGGCGCTCTGGTTCTTACTGAGCATCCAGAATAAAAGACCAAAGAGCTGACTAGTGAGCGAAGCTTTTCTTTTTAGAATGAAATCTACTGGGATGACTGGTCACAGCTCAGCATATTTCGAGCTTCCAAATATAGTGGGTCCGAGATGGCGATTCTGGCAAGCCGGCTCACGGGACCCATGGACCTGAAGATTTTCTACAGGGGGAAGACAACCGGTAAGATAGCATCTCCTCCTGAATCTCTGTCGGCTCCATCTCCCCGAAGGGGCTGGGTGTGGGCAGTCCCTGCTCCAGCGGGATCTGGCAGCCTGCATCTCTGTTGTCACGACAACATGCACATTATTTAATTTCTTCCTAATGACATCTTAATTTCTTTCCTAATGATACACAAACAGCTGGAAGACAGCATGTTTTTGCCTGCCTGGAGTGCTGGTGCTTGGTGGGTAATTACGCCCTCCTCCTGCCTTTGGCCCCTGGCCGGTGGGTGGTGTGGCTTCTGTCGCAGCTGGAGAGCCCCGGCATGTGCTTAATCCCCGTTTGGCGCCCTGACAGGGAGCAGGCTGTGCCACTTCCCGACAGGAGTCTTGTCCTCTCTGGTTGCTCAGATGGCCTACTCCTCATTGGGACCCACTTCCCTTGCAGCGCCAGGTGTAGTCATATGATGTCTTAATTAGCTTGTCGTCCCCACCCCCACCCTGTGAAACACCAGACCTCATAAAGGAGAGTCTGTCCTTGTGTTTGCTCGGTAAATGTTACTGATGCCCAGCACTCAGTAGGTGCTCAATTCATACCTGAAAGAAGAAGAGATGAGGAGGGGAGGATCTGAAAGATGGTGGGCTGAGACTTCCAGAACTGCTGGAAGACTTTGACCTGCTGGCCCCAGGGTCCAAGACTATGCGGTAGAAAGCCTTTTTCCTTCCTTCTCTGCCCTTTCTCTTTGTTTCTCTCCCAACCATACTGTTGATTCTGGAGGAGGGAGATCAGGATACTTACCCCCAAGAAGAACAGGCCCTTTAAGACGCGCCCTGCTTATCTCAGCCAGATTGAGTAGCGTCCTGGGTTGGCTGACTCTCCGCTATTGACAAACTGCTAGGTTTCCTGTTTTGAACGAGACTGTTGAGACTGTTTTGTGGGTTTCGGCTGGCCCTGTGCTGAGAGAAAATTGACAAAGGGAAATAATACGGTTATAGATACCATCATTAGCCTTTTGGGACCAACGAAGAGAGCATGAGAATGCTCTTGAAAAACTGTCAGGTGTCCTAGCGATGTAAGTCTGTGTCATTGTTACGTCTTCACAGCTGACCTGTGCGGTGGGTGGGGCGGGCCTTAGGATCCCTGGTTTCTGGATGAGGGAACCAGATCTCTGACTGGCCTGCCCAGAGGCCCCTTACTTGCTGAGGAGCTGGGCTTTGGTCCCAGTCCTGCCACTAAACGAAGAAGTCACATTCTTTCTTAGAAGAGGTGCTGGTTTTTAAATAGGGAGAGAGGAAAGATTCATGGCTTCCTAGCCCCAGTGGCTGCAATCCAGGGCTTTGGATGGAGGACACCCAGCCCTGCTGATCCGCCTTGCTAGCAAGCCAAGTGAGTTAGCGTTTCTCGAAGTTACCACCCAGTCCAGAGGAGCAGGTCTTCACTTTGATAAGTGCTTGCAAGCCTGTGCTGGATGAGCACACAGCCACAGCTCCTGCAACCCCAGCTTCAGAGGAACCAGTGGACCCTGGGCTCCCCACCCCTGGTGTGGGCTGCTCATTTCATGCCAGCGGACCTGCAGCCATTCCTGTGACCCGAGAGTTACTCTGGCTAGTTTAAATGAAGGTGATCCTTTGAGATGTGAAAGGGAAGCCTCCACCTGTCTCCTGCATCCAGGGGACCTCCTGCCCACAGAGAGGCAAGTTTGTCATCTCTCAGTCAGGCCAGTTTGGGTTAAATAATCAAAGCGTTTGCTGTGGCATCTGGCTGCCAGCACTGCCTGTGGGCAGTGGGTGCCTCCTGGCCTTGAACTTGTTTGCTCTGTCCATGCTTTTTCGGACACAGAGAGAGTATTGCAAACTCGTGATGCATTCTGGCAATCACCGGTGCCAGTCGGTCTTTATGAACTTTGTTGTCTGCTCCTGACATGTACGGAGCTTCGTACTAGCCACGTGTAAATTAGTAGTCACAGGACGACTCCTGTTACTCAGGAGTTTTGCTGTGTCATGAGCAGCACACTTATTTGCTTAATGGGCAAATGTAACCTCAGTTAATCGCCCCCAAATCGATGTGTACTATTAATACTACCATTTTATGGATGAGAACATGAAAGTCAGGTTCAGTAAGTTTTCTCCATCACGCATTTAGTAAGTGGGAAGAATTTGAGCCATGGCCTAAGGTTCAAAGCTTGAACTTCAGTAAAACCATCCGGCTCTGTTCCCTCTCCCTGTTGTTGGACTCGCAATGCCCTGGTGTACGACAGGGGCTTAGAATGACTAGATTCTGATTGATACTTGTTTATGAAAACTGGAAACTTTGTCAATTTGGAATATTTGGTTATAAACGGATGCATTTTTTGTCTTTATATTTGATTGATTTTTTTAATATAGTTTTACTGGAATTTACTTTGCACAAAGAGAGCTTTTTCTTTAAATAGCTTACTTTGCACGGCAGTTAATATATTCAGTTGCTGCAGCAATGGGTTAAAATATCTTGGAGGTCTTGGAATTCTCCTTCAGAGCCTGCAGGAAGCACATGCTTTAAAGTATCTATAATGAGGGCAAATATTCGTTATATGAGGTGGATTTGATTTTGATGATTGTTCAGCAGGTTGTAGATAGTTAAGCAAGATAATAGCAATTTTGACTCCTAAACAGGTTCTGGAAGAATTTTCCAAGGGGAAAGTCTGGAAATGTTCTGAAAAAGGCAGTGAAGATATGGTAGGAAGTGTTTGGTCCTCTCGAGGGATATCTTTGGAGATGAAGGCTGTCAGTTGTCCGCTCTTCACAGGCTCACCGTGTTCACCCAAGACTGGGCATCGTGTGTGAGGGTCTCTGGCTTTGTCCTTCTGGGACTTTGCTGAGTTCTTCCACGCCCTCCCAGCTCCTCTCTGACAAACGCTCCCATTCTCTGTTCTGTGGCTTTGTACCAGCACACGTGCTCCTGTCCTGCCTACCTCTTGGGGTCAGGGACTCGGTCGGCTTGGTTTGGGGTCTGTCCCCAGTCCTGCCTCTCAGACTGCAGCTTCACACACGTCTCTCTCCACCACTCTCCTGAAGTACTGCATCTCACCTTGACTTCTGTGCTTCTGTCTCTTGCTTCTTTGGGTGGGAACGTTTGGCCCACATGTGAAAATGTTCATGCCTTATTTTACAGACACAACCCATGTGAAAATACTCCTGTTGTTGAGTACTTAAAAAAAATTGTTTTTTAATTGAGGTACAGTCAGTTATAATGTGTCAGTTTCTGGTGTACAGCACCGTGTCCCTGTCATGCATACACATACATATATTTGTTTTCATATTCTTTTCCAGTAAAGGTTATTACAAGATATTGAATATAGTTCCCTGTGGTATACTGTCGAGTATTTTTAAAATATTCTGCTATGGTTTAATTTCTTGGAGCGTCAAATGATAGGGCATCCTTTGAACACAAAGATCACGGTCCAGATCCGTCTGGGGTTGCTTTTGGTTACTGGCAGCTCTGCATTCGGTCCTGCAGCTCGTGGCAGGTGTAAGCAAGATAAGGGACTGCCTCTGCCTGCCGACAGGTTGGGAGGACTGATCTCTGGCATTCCTGCTCCAGCCAGCAGATGGCTCTACGCTGGTGACCCAGCCTTTAGGGTGAATGAAGTCACCTGCAGAACCCTTTTCAATGTTTCATCACAGAGCTCCTTCTCCGTGGGTGTGTGTTTTATCTGTTTGGTAATGCCCTGAACTCTTGGATCCTTAACATCAAAGCAACAACTGTTGCTCTGTCAGCGGGATTTTTATCTTTATGTGTCCTGCCAGTTACACACCGACGAAGTGCCAGCACATCCAGGCTCCTGAGTGTATCGTCACCACCCGCTTCCACACTCATTGTCACCAGTGAGCCCTGTTCTCTGACCTGCAGGCCAGGAGAGGCATGGCATAGCTCCAGTGCTGGCTGGATGGAAACAGACTGCTTGGATGTGACTCCGGTGGGGTTCTCTGTCCACGAGATGGCACAACTGATGAATTGTCAGCAGTGGAGTTTTACCAAAGCGACTGTGGATTTTTCCCAGTTTTAATGAGTAGTCAACAGGCCAAAGGAAAAATATATGTTTCTTAATTGCTTAATTGCGTTCTTAATTGTGGCTTATATGTTGCTTGATAGCTCTATCATCCTGAGCTGTTAGAAATGGTTTATGCACCCTCTCTCTCCTTCTCAGAAAGACGTGCTGGGTAGGGAGACACCTTTTCCATCACTGTGCATCCACGAAGTTTCTCTCTCTCGAGTGCAGTGAAGGAGGAGGTGGAGTCTAGCTGGCACTCTCTTTGGAAAGCTGAACCAGAGAAAAGACTGGAAATGGGGGGCTAGATCAGCGTTAACTAGTCCTGATGTGGATTTATTGCCTAGTAAGCGCTCTGGTTGGATCCTCATTGAGCTCAGCAGCTGTGCTCTGTCACAAAGGACTCTGAAGGGCAGACCTGGATTTTTGTCCAGCTGTGTCGTTGCTCAGGTGTATGTGCTCATTAAGGGTTTCTGGGTCACACGGTACAGAAACCCAGTCAAGCTGACTCAACAAATGCTATGCAAAGAGTAGAGGGAGATAGTAAGGAACCCAAAGATGGGAGGTGCACCGATGGGGCCTGGCAAAGCCGCCCTCCCTCCCCCTCCCTCTCCCGGGTCCCCGGTGCTGTCCTTTTCTCTCCATAAGTCAGCTTCGTTCTCCTGACTCTGCAAACTGATCTTACGCACACGATTTGGCTTGCCCTGCGCCACCTAGGACACCCACGCAGAAGGATTGTTCTCCCAGCCCCTCCAGGCACTCTGTGGTGTCTCAGCAGCCAGCTTCCACATTCTCAGGAGGACCAGCTGGTGCCCAGGCCCCTGCTCCCGCTCTCCACTTCGCCACTTCACCTTTCTGTCCCTGAGCTTTGCGTCGTCGGGTCTATAAGCTGAGGAGGTTGCACCAGGTCTCAACCCTTGCCTGGCGCCCCCTGGTGTTCCTCACCCGGGTACCACCACTGTCCGTCTCCTCTCCAGGGAGCAACGCCTGTGTGTCCAGGCCGTGCAGCCTGCTGTGCCTGCCCAAGGCCAACAACAGCAGAAGCTGCAGGTGTCCAGAGGGCGTGTCCGGGAGCATCCTCCCGTCTGGGGACCTGATGTGTGAGTGCCCTCCAGGCTATCAGCTGAAGAACCACACATGTGTCAAGGAAGGTACGTGCCTTTCATTCTCTTACTCTGATCCTGTCCACCTTCCCTCTGTCCCCCGTCCCAGTGCCCTCGATTCCCTCACGTTTAGGGTTGTTGAAAATGCTCGAGGTAGAAATAAAACCCTTGAGATGCAGATATCCTGGTTCAGGTTCCAAGACCTGTGGTCCTTAGTCCTCATCCGGAACAGGCCTCTGCTGTTCGTTTAACAGTGAGAGCTGCTTTGGGGTTTAGTGTCAGAGGATGCAGGCTTTCCTCTTGTTTCCTTCCACCTCTTCCTCCTCATCCACCCCGCATCCACATTCTCCAGCCTCTCCTGCTTCTGTAGGCTGGACCGCCCTGATCTGGGTAAAGGCTGGTTGGATTCCTTCGAAGTTCACCTCATCTGACCCAGAATATCCTCCCCGTCGCCCCTGCCAGCCTGGAAATGTCCGAACTTTCAGACCGAAGCGGCAGAGGGCTTCGAGTCTTTACTCCCAAGTGTGGCCAGCTGGCTGCCGCAGCCTCACACCTCTGCCCCTTGAATTCTAGAATTGCCCCTCTGAAAATGGTTAGAGCTTTCTCTCCTGTCTAGTTTTCCCCCTTACCAGTCCCCAGCCTCCCATTTCTGTCAGGGAGGTGGGCCCCTGAAGGGGGCCTTGCCGTGAAGGGCCCAGGTGATGACCGTGGCCCGAATTCCTCTTTTCCTTATTCTCGAGGTTGTATTTGCTTTGTCATCATAACCACCCTTCTCAGAGCAGCCTCTTAGTCCAGGGCGGTGAAACCCGCAGAGCAGCCTTCTGGTCTCTCTTAAGAAATACAAGTGGAAAAAGGATGAGCCTTGTCTTCTGAGACACAGGAGGCTCTTTCTGCCTCTGGACATCGTCTCGAAGCTGTCTGGAATAAACAGAGTTAGCACTACATTCCAGGACGAGGAGAAAAGGGCCTTTTTGTATCCCCGTCAGAACGCCTTTGGTTGTCCAAACAGGAGGCCAGTCATCGCGCGTTCTTGACCCGTTTTACTAAGCAGTGCACTTTTTTCTGTGTCAGGAAGTAATAACTGCTTGCTCGGAAGAAGTCTTGGGGTAGAAAAAAATCCTCAAGACTAGGTAAAGAAAATCTCCGTAACCCACCTGGTTGATAAAAACTGAATATATACGACCATCGTCTACGCATAATACAGAGCTACGGATATAAAAATATATATGTTTGGCTGCTGTGTGAGCAGTCCGTTAAGGAGTCCTTTGTCTAATTGGTGTAACGCTGATGGGCGCTATCCCTACCCCCGAGACCCGGCGGCACCGTCACGCTCCTTTTCCATCATTGTAACCCCCTCAGACACTGCTAGCTGCCTCTTCTCCCTCCATTTTAATTAAAAGCGGAAAGGAGGAGGCCTCCGTCGGATGCTTCCTTCCCTCCGTGTCTGTGTGCGAGGCGTCCCCCTCGCCCGCTGTTATTTGAAGAGGACAAATGGGAACTCGCAAGAGAAATCCTTGTGGTCCAGCAGGAGTGGTAACTGGTTTTGTTTCTCCTCCGCCTCCCCCGGCGCCCAGGGAGCACCTGTCTCCGTAACCAGTACCGGTGCAGCAACGGGAACTGCATCAACAGCATCTGGTGGTGCGACTTTGACAACGACTGCGGGGACATGAGCGACGAGAGGAACTGCCGTGAGTGCCCGCTTGGCTGCGTTCTGGGGATGCTGGGCACTCGCCATTACTCGTGAGGCTGAGCAGCGCCTCCTGGGGTCGGGGCGGCTCCAGTCTAGGGTGCTGGCTGGGGGCCCCCCGTGAGCAGTGATGCCCGTGTAAGCAGATGGGACTTCGAGAGCAGAGGAAACACATTTCCTCACCTGATGAGATATGTGTGATTGTCTAAAAACAAACCCGTGTGAGTTAGGGCTCGTCGCAAGAGATGTACAAGTGAGCATCACGTGGCTGAGATAGAGCTGACGTGGGAGTCGGGGCATCTGGGCTCAGACTGTGGCTCTTCTTCTGTAATAGAGCTGGTGACCTGGGGCAGCTGACCAGGGGGCGGAACTTGATCTGTAAGTTCAGGGTGAAACCTTTTGGAGCTGGAAAACAGGTGTTAGCTTGACACCTCCAACCTGCTGATGCCAGCTGTCTGCCAGGCACAGGACAGGTTGTTCTCATTGGGCCTGGAACATGGGGCCATGGACGTGTGTGTGTGTGTAAACGTCATCCTCGGACTGTGTGATTCCTAAGGTCTTAGTACTAAAGTACGTGATTCTGTTGAGCAGGGTTTAATGACAAACAAGTAACTGTAGTGGATAATCTACGTACTGCAGATTTGTCCTTCTTTTCTTCATTTAATTTTTAGTAACTTTGACGTCCTCTCCTAAGGAGGTGCCTTGCTTGTTGGTCAGTGATGTGTTCATGTGTTCCCTCAACAAGTATCTGTTGAGGGCCCTTTGTTCCAGGCTCTGTGCTGGGCCTGGGGATGTCCCGGTGATCAGAGTGGACACAGAGTTTACAGTCTGAAGTGGGGTCAGAAGAGTGAACAGCTAGTCATATTAGAGCGATGAGGGCACCCACGTCAGACTTGGGCAGGTGCTTAGGATGGGTAAGTAGAGGTGAACCAAGCAGAGATGGAGGGAGGAAAATTCTAGGCCAGGGAGCAGCACGTATGAAAGCCCAGAGGTCAGTGTGTGTGGGGCATGGGCGGGAGAGTGGAGTGGGTGACTGAGAACTTGGGTGGGAGCAGGGAGGCCGGGGGTCCCTGGACCAGTGCGTGGGGCCAAGAGCGGCAAGGACTTTTGGACTTTATCAGAAGACCAGTTTGGAACCATCAAAATGATGTGGTAAGATGTCTGCCTTTGGAAAGACAAGCTGTGAGCAGAAGGAATTAGATGGGAGAAAGGCCAGCAGAGCAGGGACGCCAGAAACCAGTCTGAGGTTTCTCCTTCACATATTTTGCCCTTGGAATCCAGAAGCTCGTTTTCCATCTGTGCTGCCAGAGCAGGTCAGTGGGTGGGTCCTGGCTCCGCCTGCTGGCCTCGTCTCTGCGGATGCATTTCTTCAGCGTCCTGTGAGCCTGCTGGGGGCTCCCATGCCACTCCTCCCGGAGGGCATCTTTAGAAGCGGTCAACTCGGTCAACCCACCTGGGCCCTGCCCTCCCGTATCCTGCCCTTTCTGGCTCACAGGAGGTCACTACCAGACCTTTCCTTGCTCATTTTCCCTCGGCTTCAGTGGTTGCCGTTACACCGAGGGAGAAGGGCTTACTGAAGGCAGATGGGGGAGAGCACCGACCTCTTTGGGTATTTTTCTTTTCTGCCAAAAGAACTCTGATCCAACCTCCTTAGAATTAACATGCTGCAGGAAAATTGCCCAGACATGATCAGGCAAAGTGGAAGCAGAGAGAGAGAAACTAGGTGACCTTGTGTCCAGTAGCTAAGGATTCCTCCTTGGGCTTTGGTTTCCACTGGATGGACAAGCTGGGATCTCGGATTGGTTCAGTGTTCTGCAAGAAAGACCTCCCTCCATCTCCAGGCAGTGCTGCCCCCCTGCCTCCCAGCCCCACCGCCCCCCAGCCCTCAGCCCATGAACTCTGCTGCTGGCCTCATGGGTTTTCGTGCAGTTTGAGCTTCTCTGGGGGAAGTGTGCTGCTGGCTCTGACCTCCTCCTGGTTTGGTGCCAGAGTCAGCCAGGATTGACCTTCCCGAGACCCTGAGACTTGCTTTCTGTTCTGCTTTCTTGCATTTCCACGTGGCTCGGGTAGCAACTGGTCAGACGTGGCAGAGGTGAGAAGGTGAGGGACACAGGGGTTAAAACGTGGAGCCTGGGAGCCACGGGGGTGGTGCTTACCTGCGCCTTCCTGAGTGTCTCCCTTACTGAGGAGGGGGGCAGTGCTTGTGAGGGTGTGAGGCACGCTGTTCACGGGCAGGGCTGCAGGACGGGGACAGGCCGGGACTGGGCACCTCTGTCCGGGAAGTTAGATGAGGCATCCGGCCAGCTGCCAGGGAGGAGGAGAGGCGTGGCGACAAAGGCAGACACGGGAGGGGTGTTGTCGGCAGACCTCCCTTCCTCTTGCTCAGACTCCTACGCCGCGTGGTTGGTTGTCAAGCACGTGAGGTTTTGACACGAGTCCCCTGCGGTCTTGTCACTTCTGCATTCATCCCCTGCCTCCCACCACGAGCTCAGTTACAGGGAAGAAATGGAGTTTCAAATAAGAGCTGCGGGACGGCTGACTGCGGGGCTGCTGCTGGCTTCTCTTCCCAGCGCCCCCACCTACATCTCAGGATTCGGGGTCGTTCCGCATGGATCGGCTGCTCCTGAGAGCAGCCTTCTCTCCCAGAGCCTTTCCTGGAGGGCTCTTGGGATTCTGCTTAAACCCAGATCATTTCTGTTTAGAAGAGAGAGAAAAGTCTGATTGTGTTCGCATTCTGATGTGGAAGGGCAGTGCAGAGGGTCGGGAAGAGAAGTGACTGTCTGGAGCCTGTTAGAAGTGCATCCTAATCGTGGGCTCTGGTCCCAGGCTTGCTTTCTTCTTCACCTGCCAGGAGGGTCGGTATTATCTCCATCCCACCGCAGCGGGGATGGAGGCACCGCAGCTGGGTGAAGTGGGTCATGGGTGGCAGAATTAAGACCCATATCAAGTCCTTCTGTCATCACACATGCCTGCTCACATCACCTTATCCTCCTTTTACTGTGGAGGAAACTGAGGCTCCTGGGAGGTTACAGTTAATTGCTTGAGGAAGAGGCAGAGCCAGGATTTGAAACCTCATCTTGCCTGACTGCAGGGCCCCTCTTCCTTCAGCAGAATTCTACCCCCGCACTCCTTCTGTCGTCTGTGTGGTGTGGGGCCAGCTTCCCGCGTGAAACTGGGCTTCCTAGTGGTGGTCTTCCAGATAAAGGTAATTTCTGCCACTTATTTAGGAAGACATCGTCACGTCCGAGGGGGTATGAGGAGGTAACCTGGCCCATCACTCTGTCTCCCAGCTAGACGACAATTTCTCACTTTTCCTGGCTCTGTTTTGGTCTGAAACTTGACCCTGGAGAGATATGCCCTTATCTCCCTTGGCGGTAAATTTCAGGCTCTAATGCGGTTTATTTTTTTCTGTAAGTCTAGGTTTCATTTCTGTTGTTGAAATTAAAATTGCAACTAAAATTTGCTTCCTTCTCTCTCTCTTTTTGGGGGAGGTAATTAGGTTTATTTACTGATTTATTTAAATGGAGGTACTGGGGATTGAACCCAGGACCTTGTGCATACTAGGCACACACTCTACCACTGAGCTATACCCTCCCCACCCCTCTCTCTCTTAATTGAAGTACAGTTGATTTGCAATATTGTGTTGGTTTCAGGTGTACAGCAAAGGGATTCAGTTGTAAATATATACACTTTTCAGATTCTTTCCCATTATAGGTTATCACAAGATATTAAATACAGTTCACTGTGCTGGGCAGTAAATCCTTGGTGTTTATCCTTCTCTTTTTAAATTGGTTTTGCAGTGGACGTTTGCATCTTGGGGGGGTTCACTGGACCTAATGAGTGTATCATTGCTTTCCCACCTAAGCTACTACCGTCTGCGATCCGGACACCCAGTTCCGTTGCCAGGAGTCTGGGACCTGCATCCCGCTCTCCTACAAGTGTGACCTTGAGGATGACTGTGGCGACAACAGCGATGAGAGTCATTGTGGTAAGGGGACGTGATGTCCAGGAATCCTGCTCCGGGAGGGGCGTTGCACCTTTGCTCACCTGGGTGTACTAGTGGGGGAGAGGTTGGAAGTGGAGGGTTTCTGAAAGCTGTTGTGGGATTTATGACCCTAGCTGTGCTGAATTGCTCAGAATTCTGTCTTTGATGTCAGAGCTCCTAAGGGTTAGAGATGCACCTGGTATCCCCATTATTGCTGATTATCCAGAATGCATGCCTAGAGGGACTGTAACCAGGGACATAACGTCATGGAGGATGGTGTCCAACTACCATGGACCCTCTGTATCTGCGGGTTTTGCATCCACAGATTTAACCAACTGTGGATCAGGCACTAAGTTTATGATCCGTGGTCGGTTGAATCCGTGGATGTGGAGGGCTGACTATGGGACTTGTGCATCTGTGGATTTTGGAATCTGTAGTGGGTCCATGAGTCGACCACCTCCATCCACGTGGTAGGATTGATTCATTCATAAAGTGATGGACCCTGCTTTACCTTGCAGGGATGCTGTACCTATGGATGTGATAGTAAGGAAGATTTCTAAATGAATTCACGTGGTTATTAACAGCTGTACAGCTTGGTCCACACCTCTGGGCAGCTGTGAGATTAGCTTCTGAAGACACAGAGCTTACCTTGGTGAACTTATTTTTTTTTAACCAGTTTAATTCGGCAAACCCTGTTAGACGTCAGCAGATGGTACAAGCATCATTTGAGCATCTGTTTTCTAGATGGAAATTTTTATTTAGAAAAATGTTGTGTTGGAATTGAAGGAGTGGCAAGGATTCTTTAGTTTAGTCCTTTTGGTTTCCAGATGAAAAGACTGAGGTCCATAGAAGTCCAGGGGCTTACTCACGGTGACACAGTTAGTTTGTGTCAGAGTTGGGGACTGGAACCCTGTTTCCTGTGCCCTTGTCCTTGCACCATACGCCCCTGTCAGTTTCATCGCTTTCCTTCGTCCCTCCCATTTCCCACTCTGCAGTCAGATGGTCAACGTGTGCGGCTGGTTTTGCTCTCGTAGGAAGGAAACACCACGTGGTCATGTGTTTCTCTTGCTCACTCGCTGGACACTCGCTTTGATCATTAAATGGCGTCAGTCCCCCAGATTCTCTGCTCATGACCCCTTCATGCTGGTGTATCCTAAGTCCATCTCGAGGTCTCAGAGAGTCCCTTCCTCAGATTCAGGTCCTCTTTGTAAGTCTCCAGACTGTTTCCTCATGGGTATCTGCTTCCCCAGTTCACCATCAGCTTCTCACTGACCCACCCGAGCCCCAGGCTCAGCTATTCCTGTTTTCGTGGAAGATTCCACCTGGAAGTTCTGTTTTGCTGACAGCCCCAGGGCTACAGAAGCGGTTGCAGGTGTAGTTGCCTTTCACGTCTGGTCAGGCTGCCCTGGTTCACTTGCCTCAGACCCCCTGCCCCTCTAGAGACAGCCCACCAGCCGGCACCCTGGAGCCCTGCCCACAGAAAGTCCCCAGCTGTGTTTTCCTCTGTCTGGGGAGCTCAGCCCTGAACTCGCTTTCCCTGAGCTGAGCATTTTACATTGGTCGGCACACTTGGAGTTCTCATTGCTCCTTTTCTGAAACCACAGTCTCTGTCTCTGGAAGTCTTTTGTTTCTTGAAAATTTGACTTTCTGGGCAACCAGAGCATTGCTTCCCAGCCTTCTTCCCATTGTGAGAAGCATGGAAAATGGTATTTGTGAAGTGCACCAAGATAAATGGACAAGACCAGAGTGTGGCCAGAGTGCGAGATGTCAGTATCTCGGCACACTTGTACCCTGTTCACAGCACTGTGGTCATCCCTCAGTAACCACAGGGGGTCTGGCCCAGGACCTGCCATGGTTACCAAAATCTGAGGATGCTCAGGTCCCATAGTTGGCCCTGTTTATCCAAAAGTTCTGCATCCTTGGATTCAACCAACCATGTTGAACCACACATACAGAGGGCCAGCTGTGATTAGACACCATCCTCAATGACAATCTCACAATCCTGGCTCAAGTCTTTCCATGCATGCATCCTGGATAATCAGCAATCGTGAGGATATTGGGTGCATCTCTAACCTTTAGGAGGTTTGTCATCAAAGACAGAATTTTGTCCTCACATCTTTGTCTGTGGTCTCACCTGCAGAAATGCACCAGTGCCGGAGCGATGAATACAGTTGCAGCTCTGGCATGTGCATCCGCTCCTCCTGGGTGTGTGACGGGGACAACGACTGCAGGGACTGGTCTGACGAAGCCAACTGTACTGGTCAGTATTTCCCGGACTCTCTGAGCAACAAGTACCCATTTACGTGCTGGGCAGCATCACGGCCCTCCGTGATCGCAGAGTCTAGGCGCTAAGAAACGGACCTGTGATACCAGCGAGTTCACTGATTCTCAGAGAGCTGCTCTATGGCAAGCTTGTGTCAGAATGTTAACCAACTGTCTGCTTCCTTCATCGAGAAAGTGTTGCTATGAAAAAATGTTAACCGAACAGTGTCCTGAGTGATAGAATTGATTTGCATTTTGGCTCAAGCCTCTTACTTCCCTACGACAAGTAACGGTTTGCAGACTGGCTTCTGGTCTGGGGACCCTGCTTTGAGTAGCAGTGAACTAGCTCATGTTCTGGAATGGGACATCAGGGGGTCTCCTAAACTGTGAAAATTTGAAATGTGCTTGTATCTATTTTGGGTGAGATTTCATTGAAAATAAAGTGGGAAACAGCATGAGAATACCAGAGGAAGGCTGAGTGGTGTAAGGCAGGCATAATGTTCTAATTCTTTTGGGTGATAGGTTCATTCATGTTTGTTACACTCTTTTTTATGAATGAATGAATGAATGAACAGGGGCCATGTACATTACGGTGGACTTGGGGAGAGCAAGGAGTTGGGGAAGTTGTGGAGGAAGGAAAACAAATTCCACTACCTGACAGTAAATTTTCTCTGCCACCTTCTCTAGAAATTGTCATTCGGTTCTACCTTAAATGCCTCCAGCGATGGAGGCAAAGATGTTTCCTTTAACCTTCTATGGCGAGGGCAGGTCTGGCAAGTCGGGCTTCATTTTGCCATCCATTGTTAATGGATCTCCACTCTTGTGAACTGAATCACTTTCAAATCCCTTGTCTTAATCCCCCTTGACCCCACAGTACCCCAACCGTCCCTACACCGCCCAACGTCTGGGAGCTCAGAGCATGCCTACTAACCTATAAAATCAAGTGGAAAGAAGGTAAATCTGTTATCATGCCCCACACTTGAATGCAAAGCTGTTCTGCTTTGGTTTAGATTTGCTTTGTGAAGGGCAGAAATGGTCTGCCTTGTGGTTCTTTATGTTGTCCCAGTGCCCAGCACCTGGAGAGTGTGCGTTCAGAGAACCTTCATTGACTGGATGATTTTACACACCTGCAGCCCTCCATGCACTTTAGCTGGGAGGTGGCCTTACGTGGCTTTAAGGAGTGAATGGATCTCCTCAAATGCCAGCTAGGTCACACAGGGTGCCCTGTGATGTGACCAGAACCCACCCTTTTGTAAACTTCCCCTGTACCCTTCCTGGTGCAGTCCCAGTGTCTGCACCCCTGCTTCTGGAAGGACTTGCAGCTAATTGCTTCCTTCTGTATACAAGACGGGGCTGCAGGAGGAGGAGTAACCGAGGTCCACAAAGGAAATACCATCAGCCCAGGAAGCACATGAGAGTTGTTTGGAGCCTTTAGGTTTGGCTGGATAATTGGTCGATAAAGTAGGGGTGCCCCTGGGCATTTCAGCGTGTAAGTTGCAGGATGACTGACCATCTTATTAGCACAACTGCCTTTGTTAGACTTGTGTTTCAGCTGCACATGCCGGTCCCCCCAGGGTGAATTAACTTTCCTTCGACAAGTTGGCTTGCCACAGACTCCTGGTTTACCTCTGGTTTCCTCTGGCAGGGCTTCCTGGGGAAAATGTAGAGTGCCCGCACCATGTCTGCAGCCTTGTTCCAGTGGCTCTTCTTCCAAACCTTTTAAAGTTGATTCTCCTCCTTCGTCATCCCAAAATAGCCAGAGGTCAGATGTGAGCCTCATGAAGATGTGTGGCCTGGCATTTCATTTCCTGGGCTAATAAATTAAGTCCTACGCAAAGCCAAGGAAAATGGGTCGAGGCCAGCTGACTTCCCGTCAGCCTCAGCTCGCATGCAAGGTCTGCGCCCCGCGTTTTCTTGGCTCCTCCCACCCAACCCTGTTTTGCTTTCCATGGGATTGAGTTTCCTTTTCCCCACCCCGCTGTGTTGATTTTTGAACTTAAACCTTTTATTTCTGTTTTTCTAGCTGTTGCCCTGGACATCTTATGCATGTTCTTAATATTTTCCCCTCCCCTAGACCAGCAAGGACTTCAGAATGCTTTGATTCGAGCCTCTGCCCACAGTTTCAGTAGTGACGTACTTAGTACATATTTAGTATTTTAAAACATGAAATACTTAGTATTTTAGTTTCACATCTTAAAAATCCTAGAGGTAGTCTTCGTTGGTGTTTTTTAATAACAAAACTTCTTTAGAGGAACCTGCCTGCCACTTAACCTCTGCTTCCCTCCCATGTGCATCCTTCAGTGTTTCTTGCAGCAGGAGTCTGTGAGTAGGAAACCCTTTTGACATTTTGTTTATATAAACATGTCTTTATTTCAGTCTCAAAACTGAATTCAGGTGGACCTGGATTTCTAGATGTGTAGTAATTTTCCCTGAAGTATTTTGATAGAATTATCCCATTTCCTTCTGGCCTCTTTGGTGCTGATTTAAATTCTCCTGTGAGATTAACCTGTTCAGACAGCAGTCTGACATCCTTTTCTCTCTAGTTTCATGTTTAGGTATTTTTGCATTTTGTTTTTGTTTTTTTATGCAGTTTTACCTGCCTCGGTGTGGAATAATTTTTATTTATCCTATGTGTTTTTCCTTCCAAAATCTGAGGATTTATGTTTTTCATCGATTCTGGGAAATTACGGCCACTATCTGTCAGCTCTGTCTGTTGGCTGCTTTCTCTGGCCCCGAGTTCAGCAGCACCCTCGGCCATTCATTTGTTGGACTGTCTTGTTCTGACGTTCATGCCTCCTGTTTTTACATTTACTGTCTCCTTATAACTCTGGGCTAGAAGCTGAGTTACTTCCTCAGACTTCTCTTCCAGTCCAACAATTCTCTTTTCAGCTGAATCTAATCAGCTATTTCCCTCATCCACTGAGCTGGTTTTATGTCCAGGACTATATATATGTATTTTTTTTCTTACATTTTTTTATTGAGTAATAGTCATTTTACAATGTTGTGTCAAATTCTAGTGTAGAGCACAATTTTTCAGTTTTATATGAACATACGTATATATTCATTGTCACATTTTTTTTTTCACTATGAGCTACCACAAGATCTTGTATATATTTCCCTGTGCTATACAGTATAATCTTGTTTATCTATTCTGTATTTTAAAATCCCAGTCTGTCCCTTCCCATCCCCTGCCCCTTGGCAACCACAAGTTTGTATTCTATGTCTATGAGTCTGTTTCTGTTTTGTATTTATGTTTTGTTTTGTTTTGTTTTTTAAGATTCCTCATATAAGTGATCTCATATGGTATTTTTCCTTCTCTTTTTGGCTTACTTCACTTAGAATGACATTTTCCAGGAACATCCATGTTGCTGCAAATTGTGTGTGTTGTCATTTTTATGGCTGAATAGTATTCCATCACATAAATATACCACCTCTTCTTTATCCAGTCATCCGCTGATGGACATTTAGGCTGTTTCCATGTCTTGGCTATTGTAAATAGTGCTGCTATGAACATTGGGGTTGCAGGTGCAGGACTATATTTTTTTTATATCTAGAATTTCTATTTGGTTCTTTTCCCATATCTGCCTTCTATTTTTCAGCATCCTATTTCTTATGCTCTGTGTGGCTTTGCTACGTTGTTACTCATTCAAGTTGTGTTGATGTTAGCACAACTTTTTCCTCATTCACTTCTTGATCGTCCAGTGCTTTATAATTAGGCACTGCTTTTCCTGTCATGTAGTTAATTCATCTCTTCTGCCCCACTTTTATTTGGCTAATGCCTTTTGCAGAGGGTCTTCCTGAGTCGGGAGAGCTCTGTCCCAAGTCAGAGACTAAGTTGGAGGAGAGTGGCCTCTCTTACGAACCCTGATGTTCTGATTTCCTGATCGTTTACCCACTAGCCCTTCTGATCTTACAGCCGCAGTGAGTCCTGCTATGCAAAGGGTTCTTCCTTATCTTCCCCAAGTTCTTTAGTGTGAATTAAAGTCCATCTCTTCCCACCTTGTAATTAAAAAAAAAAAAATCACCGATTAAGCACGTATTATTCACCAGACACTCAATGTCAGAGAGCTAGTAAGTTACTCAGCAGGCAGAAAATTCAGAAACAGAGATTGTATTAAGCATTCCAGTCCCAGCCTGGCCACATGAGTAAAAACTGTGCAAATTAATTAGGTCTTTCTCAGCTCAGCTTCTGTGATAGAATCTGGAGATCTCAAACATGCCTCCCAGAATTGTCATTTGGAAGCTCTGTTCGCACTCTGAAATTGTTTTCAGTCGAAAGTGAAATGAGGAGGCTGCATAATGACAAGGACCTCAGTAGGGCATTGTGTGGAGGCGACAGGATCTTTTATGAATGCGAGCAAGGCTTAAAGGGCTGTCAGATTTGTAAAAGCAATAAATCAAAAGTATTCCAGACAGTGGCTGTTACTGGGGCAAAGCTCACGTAACATGCGTGATACACTTACTCCTCTTATCAGGGATACGTATATTTAACAAGATGTTGAATGAATCCTGAGTGCCAAAGGTTGTGAAATATGGAAACTTCCTGTAGACTTACTTGCATGCTACCAGCTATAGCCTTGGTGTTTCGGGAGATAAGACAACAGATAGTGGACCACCATTTGTTTTAAAGTGGTTTGAAAAGCCGGGTGCTTTGTATTTTAGGCTATTGCAAAAAAAAAAAAAAAAAACAGCCTCAAGTTCAGTAGAAATTCTGGGAGGGCGCCGGAAGCTCACTCTCCCAACCCTTGAGTCGCGCTGATCGGATAGATAACTGTGGCTTGCACGCAACAACCCGCTTTTGTTTGTTTCGCCTCCTTCTGTCGTGAGGACGTGTCCTGTCCACACAGTTAAACCAACAGAGAGCCCGACAGTCTTGGTTACATTATTTTGTGCTGTTTGTCAACAAGGGCGGTCCTGGCTTTCATTCAGCCATGAACAGACAGACTGCTTTCTGTGTCAGAGGAGGGAAGGGAAATCTGATGGACAAGGTGGTTAGCCGTGTTGGTTGGCTTTGAGGCAGACGCTGTATTTGAACCAGTCTTTGGCCGAGGTTTTGAGATGTTTCTTGAATGACTTCCAGGTGGCCTCAGCCCATGTATGCAAATGAGCCTGTTCATTTATAGTAGTGACTCTGTTTCGCTTGCCTTTTTTTTTTTCCCTCTTACTGATGGTAGTGGACGCCATGGATTGTTGGCTGGTGGATGTGGCTCTTGACTATCCAGAAAGTGAGACCGTTCTGGGTTCTGGAGGCTGCTTTCTTTGTGACTTTGGATATGTCTTTTATGCTGTTTGGACCTGAGGTTTTTCCATAGTTGAAATTGGGTAGTTTATTTAGAATTATAAAATCACGGCCCTTCGGAACTTCTAAGGGCCCTTAGATATCAATACAGATGATGAAATTGAAGCCGCTCACACAGTGGCCGGACCAGGTCTAGAACGCAGTCCCCTGAGCGCACGCTGCCTCACCTCATCCTGCAGAATCTGGATGAGTGAGAAGCTGAAGTGGCCGGGTCGAGTGGAGAAAGCCCAGGCTTTGGGCTTGGGCAGCCCTGGTGCTGTGACTCGGTTACCTTTGTGAAGGTGGGCAGGCTTCTTCGTCTCCTGAGCCTGCTTCTCACCTGTGAAAGCTGGATAACCTTATGTCATAGGTTGTTAGGAAAGTGAGGGATTTTTTAACATGTGCTTGTGTAAAGTCTGTAAACCCAGAGACTCGAGCCTGCACTCCACCTTCAGGGCGGCCCCAGATGCCTGCCTCCTGGGCAAGGAGAAGCTGACACTTGGATTCATGCCAATGACCTGGTACCAGCCTGCTTTCCAGTCGCCCCCGGTGGCTGATGGGGGAGCGGAGGTGAGGGAGGCTGTGACAGTTTCCCTTGTCTTTCCCGGGCAGCCATCTACCACACCTGCGAGGCCTCCAGCTTCCAGTGCCACAAGGGGCACTGCATCCCCCGGCGGTGGGCGTGTGACGGTGACATGGATTGCCAGGATGGCTCTGACGAGGACCCAGTCAACTGCGGTAAATACGTATGCTTTGGCCCCCCACCCGGAGCTTCTCCCGTGTCTGCTGTTCAGGGAAAGAGGCAGCCGATGGACCAGGAGATGGGAGGGAGTCCCGCTCTGCCTGGGTGCCCACCCTGACCGCCAGCCAGCCCACACGTCCGTGCGCCCCTTCCCTGCCCCGTGGACCCTGTGTTTTGTGGTCTTGATTCTTGGGCGAGCAGGTTGCGTCACTGCTTGTCCATAACAACTTTGAAGAAAAGAAACAGAAACCCGCTAACCCTCCCAGGGCACTACATACGGTCACACTGCCAGTACTCTGCTAGGAATTAGCCAGCAGTTCCCGTATAAGTGGTGTATTTTACGGCTAAGAGGTCTCTGTTTTGGTCCTTTGGGAAAATGGCTTACCACTTGTAAGGAAGAACTTTTTCGGTATAATTGATTTTTAAAAGAATTCTGAGGGAGTCGGTCACCTTCACAATAGAAGTTAACCACAGAATAGCTGCTACACACACACAGCATATAAAATGCTTTTCCACACTGGATTTTTAAAAAATTATTTATTTATTTATTTATTATTGTTTTTTGTGGGGGAGGGAGGTAATTAGGTTTATTTCTATTTATTCAAATATTTTTTAAAAACTTCATGTATTTTACAATATATTATTTAAACTGAAGTATAGTTGATGTACAATATTTATGTTACAAGTATACAATATAGTGATTCACAGTTTTTAAAGGTTAGGGTATAGTTATTATTAATTCCTGGCTTTATTCCTCCATGTCTTCAGCAAACTGGAGGCGCTCTGGACCATGGACTTTTGGGATTTTGAGGGTTAGGGGGTCTCATCACATAGGCATGATCCATGTCTAACTCAGTCTTGACCTCTCCCCTCTTCCAGGAGGGTGGGAGGTGGGGTGGAGAGCTCCAAGCTTCTAATCCTGGCATGGTTTCTCTGGTGACCAGTCCCCCTCCTAACAGTGTCCAGGAGTCACCTCATTAGAACAAAAGACTCTCCTGTCACCCAGAAAGTTATAAGGTTTCTAGGAGCTTTATGCCTGTAACCAAGGGTGGAGACCAATAGACACACTTGCTGTTGTTTCATACCGTGCATCCCTCATGTTCGCGGAGCTGTGGTCATTGTCTACGTGTTGTTCCATACTCTGCTCCTTTCACGACACAGTATTGGACAAAGACTTTCCCGCGTGTCTGTGTGTTGCTGTAGTTAGCTTTCTCACGGCAGGTGCGTATTCTCTTTGTATTGTTCTTAGTTTACTCGGTCACTTCCTGGTCGGGCAGTTGGGTAATTTCAGTTTTACACTGTTCTGCATAGTAAAGCTATTCATGTCCTTGGAAATGAAGGCTTAGTTTTCCTTTGAGATACTTCCTGGGGTTCGTTCTTCAGTATAGACATGCTGGATCAAAGGTTCTGCTCAGTCTTCATGATTCTTGTTAGGTGTATACAGATTTCATTTCCAAGTGATTATACCGAGAGGATCTCCTTCAGCACCAGAGTGTATGTTTCCCCGGGTCTCCCTTGATTGTACATTTTAGGTGTTTTCACTAACTGAGTGAGTGGAAGTTTGTCTCGTGTAGTATACATGTTATTTATACTTTTGAGAAACCTTTTTATACTGAGTGACAGTGACTGTTTCCCCAACTCACGGCACCCATTTACTGTTCTTGATGTTTTTTGGATAGTCTTCCAGAAATGATGACTTTTTACAGGATTAAAACACATTTTCTTGCCTTATACCTCATCTTCCTGGAGCTTTTCTGCCAGGAGTTGGGTTTGCAACTGACCTGCTAGAGTGATTTTTAAGCGTAATGTCCGGCAGTAGTTTCCTGCTCAGGAGAAAGGGTGACCCGGTGTTCAGGATTCTGTGCTAAGTATGAGACCTAAGATTCTTAACATTTCTGGGACAAACTTCCTCCAAAAGGGCTTTGGTTTAGAATTCCTGAAGAATTAAGATGGTGAGTGATTTCAGAGAGCTTTAAAAAAAATCAGGGTTTATAATCGGAATTCATATTTTTCTTTTTTCTACCCACTTCTACTTTTCTTTAAAAAAAATAGTTTTTTGAGTAGGTAACACAGTCACATAGTTCAAAATGGAAAAAGTATATAAAGGTAAACAGTAAATGGTTTTCTCCCCATCTGCCCAGCGCTCCCACATTGTGGTCCTCTCCTTTCAGAATATTTTTGTGCGTATGTACAAATATTAATATACTACGTACTCTTGCCCTGTTTTACACAAGTAGTATGCTACGCACGTTGTTTTGTACTTTGTTTTTTCCCACCTATCACGTGTCCTATATTGAGGACGTGTTTTTACAGAGTGCTTCCTGGATCCCTTTGTAACAGTCTAGCGTTCTAGTGCACGGTAATTTATTACACAGCCCCCCATTGATGGATAGATATGTAGGTGGTTTTCAGTCTGTTACAGACAGTGTTGCAGTGAATAACCTCGGACCTCCATTATTTTACAGTTGCTTAGGTAGATTGCCTTTCTAACGCGCCATTGCTGGGTCCCACTGTGTACCCACTGGCGACTGTGATAGCTGTTGACTAATTGTGCCTGTGGGTGTGGTACACATTTAAGCGTCCCCCATAATGGACATGAGTGTCTGCCTGTTTCCTTATCCTTCTTATTGAAATGGATTTCAGAGAAGAAGTGCAATGGATTCCGCTGCCCGAATGGCACCTGCATCCCGTCCAGCAAACACTGCGACGGTCTGCACGACTGCTCCGACGGCTCCGACGAGCAGCACTGCGGTGAGGCCCTGCCACCGGGAGGCACCTGGCCGTGGTGGGGGGACCGGCACACACTGGACTACACCCTTTCACTTCCTCAGTACCTGCTTGCTGTTAGGTGACCCTGGGTGCTTGACTGGGACTTCGAGAGGCTGGCCACAGCAGGGAGGCTTGGTGTGGGTGAAGGAGAGCAAGGAGAAGGGGTATGTGGCCAGCGATGGTGGAATTAGGGCACGGTTAGTGGTCACCACTGTTCAGTTGCTGTGTGTCCTATGAACCGACCCACGGTTTTGACCCGGACACTTATTTCTCCCACTTTATTCTTTTGACCAGTGTTGCTCATTATCACTCGGGTAGCATCTTCAGGCCGGGTGACCCTTTCTGTCCCGTTTTCTTTAGACCCAGAAAGGTGGTTGCGAGTCAGTGACACTCACCTTGAGAACAGCAGGCTGGAGACCCAGGGGCGGGTCGGAAGGTGTCTTCTCTCGGGTCCTCGCGCGGCATTTTCTCCGTGTCTGCATCTCTGGTGCCTCTTCTTCTGAGGACACCCGTCCTGCTGATCTTTTTATCCTTATTAATCTCCGTTAACCCTGATTATGTCTTTAAAGGCCCTGTCTCCAGATACACAGCATATAAGCCGGGGGCAGGCACAGTTCAGTCCATGACACTGGCCCTTCGTAGAAGTTTGCCGACCCCCGTATTGGAGAGTCAGCATTATTTTAAGAGTGATAAGATCAGGGAGTTGACGTCAGACAGCTCTGGGCGTCCGTTTTGGCTTTACCGTCATCAGCTGTGTGCTCTGGGCGACATACTTGATGCCACCTTCCATCCCCCGTGCCCCGCTTAGAGAACAGGACAATAAAACCTCTCCTGCTGCTGTCCTGGGGGCTTAACGATGTGCTTCTGCGTCAGGTGCTTTAGCTCAGGGTTTGGCACACAGCACGCCTCAGCGACGGTGCCCGTTAGCTGCCGCCTCCTGAATGTGCGTCAGGCCAGGGTGCACCCTCCCAGGGCCTGCGAGGCCCCCAGCCCCAGATGCTTACGGCCTCTTCTCCTTGCCGTTCCCTTCCAGAGCCCCTCTGCACTCGCTTCATGGACTTTGTGTGTAAGAACCGCCAGCAGTGCCTGTTCCACTCCATGGTGTGTGACGGCATCGTCCAGTGCCGCGACGGCTCAGATGAGGATGTGGCATTCGCCGGCTGCTGTGAGTGGGGCAGGGGGGTGGTCGCTCTCGGGCCCTGGGGAAACCAAGGGGGTGGGCCGCCTTGGTCCAGTTTACAGGTCTCCGTTGAGTGTCCAGTCTTGCCTTTTCTAAGGAAGACTCACATTTGCTGCTTCAGATGCATTCTTGTCAGCTCTTGGTGTCTGGATAAAAGAGAGGACAGAGGATGACCGAGATCTTGGCTCAGGTGTCACCTTCTCCCACAGACGCCCCGTCCCTGAGTGGCCCCCTTCCCTTGCTCCAGTGTCTTCACTGCACTGAGGTCCCCTGTGCACACTGATCTTGCAGCCCGCCTCCCCCGGCTGGAACGGGCGTGCGCACGTGGGCAGGTCCGTGTCTTGTTCGCCGCTGCAGCCCCGCCCCCCAAACTGCCCTGCATGTGGCGGGTACTCGTATTAGCTCTCCCGGGCCGCCACAGCGGGCGCCCACAGGCCGGGGGCCTTAAACAACAGACAGGTGTTTTCTTGGTTCTGGAGCCTGGGAGTCTGAGGCCACACGTCGGCAGGGTCGCTTTGCGCTGAGGCCTCTCTCCCTGGCCTGGCGGTGGCTGTCCTCTCCCTGTGACCTCGCGTGGTCTTCCTGCTGCTCCTCTCTGGGCCCAACTTTACTTTCCTTGTAAGGACACCGGTCCTGTTAGGTGGGGCTCCACCCTCATGACCTTATTGCTGTGGAATTAACCCTTTAAAGACCTTTTCCCCAAATGCCACCGCATTCTGAGTGGCCAGGGCCAGGCCTTCAGCTGACTTCTGCTTTCAAGGACCCCGTCGGCCAGCCAGTCTCTCGGGGGAGGCCGTTTGTTCTCTCCTCTGGTTTACAAACAGCGTCGCTACTTTGAACTCTTCAGGACGGGAGTCACCTGGATTTTGTGATGTTTCTTCCTTCTCTAGCCCAAGGCCCCGAGTTCCACACGGTGTGTGATGAGCTCAGTTTCCAGTGTCAGAACGGAGTGTGCATCAGTATGATCTGGAAGTGCGACGGGACGGACGACTGCGGCGATGCCTCCGACGAGGCCAGCTGCGGTAAGGAGACCGCGCTCTGCCGCGCTCAGCCCCATCTTCGGTTCCACGGCGCCTGTGGTTCGGGGGGGCGCTCGGCCCCCTCCCACGCCGGCTTGACCTTCTCCCTCCTCAGCCGTGGTTCCTGCCCACTCTTGAGTCTGCATGAGAGGAATTGAGTCTTAAAGCAGAAACATGCCCCCTAGCAGGTGTCAGGGGGGTTTCTTCCATTTCCTTTTCTTTCCCTTGTGGGGAAGTTCACGTTATGTATAAGGAATACGGTAGGAGAATTATGCTAAGAATTTTGGAGTGTTCCCCCCTCCCCACTAATGGTTACAGAGGCCACGAGGAAATAGAGTCACTGTCACCCTCCAGTTATCATCACTAGTTTGGTCTTCCCTTTGGTCAAGTGTCAGGATGGAAACTCAGGCATCGTTTGCAAGCTGTAGAAACGTGGGTCAGGGAACATGGTTTGGGATCCAGGAGGGTGGGCTTTGGTCGAGTTTGTGGATATGGCTTTTGTCTCCCTCTGGGTCCCAGAATCTGCCTGATCTTTCTCTGGGAGTGTCACATGGGCTGCCCCAGGACTCTGGTGCGTGTCCTCGGAGCTCTGTGTTTACACCCGGGCAGGTCAGACGACTGACCAGCCGTGTGGTTTGCCTCCCCAGAAAACCCCACGGAGACCCCAAACTGCTCCCGCTACTTCCAGTTCCAGTGTGAGAATGGCCGCTGCATCCCCAGCAGGTGGAAGTGTGACCGGGAGAACGACTGCGGGGACTGGTCTGACGAGAAGGACTGCGGAGGTGAGGGTCCCGGGCCAGCCCCGCAGCTGGAACACACTGGAGTCTTCCCACCCATCCCCACGGCATTCAGCGAGTCTCCAGTGCCTGGCTTAGGCAGTGATTTGGGTGGGGGGTAACTCTGAGTGCATTTTACTCCCCCTCCCATTGGGAAATCAGTGCAGTTGGTCCCTCCTGTCCCCAGGGGCCTGCTTTCCAGGGCACAGGGGCTCCTCTGAGTGAGTGTGGTCTGCAGATGTGCAGACCTGCAGCTCCCTGTTAGAAGTGCCATCTTTGATTCCATTGGAGGCCTCCCGTGGGGTCTGTATTTTGACAGGGTCTCTGGGTGATGTGTGTTGTGATACATTTACGTGTGCGTGACACGTGCCAGGGGCACACCTTTCCTTTCTGGTGATCTCCTGTCTGAGCCGCATCTCGGGGTGGTGGCGCTGGAGTTAACCACAGCAGTGTTCGGCCTCGGTAGGCCTTCTCCCACCCGCCCTCTGCATTCTGAGTCTCCTTTCTTCCACCAGCCTGCGTGAGACCCTGTGAAAGCAAACTCATCTAGATATTGGCCCCAATCCAATATCACAGTAAAGTGAATCTGCCTCAGAAAAGGGGAAGGAATGCTGTCTGTTCTGACGCCCCCTCATAAATGACTTTTAGTTGAGCCGCTGTCCAGAGCTGGGCCTGACACTGGCCTCCCCGGGCTGGCGCCGCTAACCCTGGGACGCGCGTACTGGGGTTCGGTCACGTTTTGGTCTGAGATCCGCGATGCTCCTTGTAACATCTTGGGTTTCCTTGCTTGGTGTTTTCCCCAGATTCACATATCCTTCCCTCCCCTACGCCCGGGCCCTCCACGTGTCTGCCCAATTACTTCCGCTGCAGCAGCGGGGCCTGTGTGATGGACAGCTGGGTGTGCGACGGGTACCGAGACTGCGCAGACGGCTCGGACGAGGAAGCCTGCCCCTCCCCTGGTGAGTGCCGGCGCCGGCCCTGCCCCGTGGCACCTGCTTTATGGAGAGGACCTTTGGGTCCTGCCTTCTGGGACCCCACTCTGTGGCCAGACCGCTTCTCACCCCCAGAGCAGGGAGACCCCTGGGAACTCAGAACTGCATGTCTCTCACTGCCGTCTGGTCTTCCTGCAAGAGAAGGCCGGCCACCCTGCTTTCCCCCCCGTCTTTCGCTGCCTCTCCTTTGCTTCCTCCCCACAGGAAGTTACAGTGGGAATTACAGGGAGGTGTCAGTGTGTGTATTACACTCTCGGGGGCAGAGCCCAAGTCTGCTGGCTGGTTGGCTGGCATCCTGCTAAACGAAGGGTAAGCACTGCCATCTAGTGGCCGGACGCAGGGAGGCACGTGGAGGTCTGCGCAGTGGCCATTGCTGGAGCCGCAGTAACTGGGGAGACCCCGCCAGGGCACGCCCTTAACCCCCGGTAGAGCTGTCCCCTTTCCTCAGCAGGTTTGCATTTCAAACTCAGTTATAATAAGACAATAGATGATCATTTGCTATAGTTTCCATAACTTTTTTTTAGCAAACCTCTAAGTCAGCAGTCTGATTTTTCTCCTTTAAGACTGTTTCCATCCCATCTCTTCCCTGTTTAAAATCGCCACCGGTTTCCTCGTGTCCTTTTGTCCAGAGGACAAACTCTAACCCTTGAGTCCTATTTTCAAGGCCCTGTTTGAGCTGCCCCTTCTTGCCTGCCTTTGCTTCTCTCTTCTGCCAAGCGGGGCTCCTCACGCACTCTGGACAGACCTGCTTCTTCTCGGCTTAGATGCCCCCAGCAGGCTGTTATCAGAACCCTCTGCAGCTGTCAGCTGCTCTAAGCGCTGTTCCCTTTCCCCGTCTCACCGACCAGGAGACAGAGAGTTTGGAGACTTCATCTGTGCTCCTGCAACTACACGGCGTAGACTCAGGCTCGAACCCAAGTCCTTCTGGTTCCTCTGAGCGTGGCCTTCTTTTTATTCACTGCTCTTTTAGTTTTTAATAACATTTCCCCTAATTAGAAAGGGGGCACATGTTTATTACAGAAAACTTAGAAAATAAAAAAGAGGTATAATAAAAATTTTAATTTCCTGTTCTTTCACTTCCCAGAGAAACTGCTTTCACATTTTTGGATATCGCCAAGTTAATATGTTTCCGCTTCATTGATTTCTTTATATATTTTTTTATAAATTTGGAATAATACTATCTATAGCTTTATATCCTGCCTTCAGAAATTTGAGGACGTTATTCCATTGTCACCAAGCAGCTCTTGGGAAATCCAAAGCCATTTTGATTTGTATTTTTTATAGGTAACCTGTTCTAACTCTCTGGAAGCTTGTAGATCCTTCCTTTTGATGCCAGTGTTTAAAAATTTCACAGTGATACACTTCCCATCCAATGTTTGGACATGAGGGGCTCTTTCATTCTGGAAATTTATTTATTTTAGTTTTGGAAATTTTTCTTGAAATATCCCGTTAATATCTTCTTCTCTGTCTTCTTTTTCTTCCTGGAACTCTTGTCGTTTATATATGAGATCCTCTGATCTGGTCCTCTTACTTTTTTAAAACTTAAAAAAATTTTTTTCTTTCATCTCTTACTTTTTCTACTTTCTGAACAATTTGCTCAACTCTGTCTTCCAACGCTTCAACTAAGTTTTCCATTTCAGTTACTGTGGTTTTAACTGTTATAGCATTACAATTTTTAGTACTGTTCCTTTTTTGTGACATCTGGTTGTTTTTTTCATAGATAAATGTTTATTCTTTCTTTCTGAGCATATCAAAGGTATTTATTTTTGAAGTTTTCTTCTTACAAAGTCTCTGTTTCCTCCAGATTTCCTTTTTTGGGGGGAAAGTGAGGGCCTGCATTGGTTTCTGTTTTTCATGTCACAGGTTTTCCTCAGAGAATCCTGGGTTGCTTCTTGTGTTTAAGGGACTTTAAAACGCTAAGAAGTACTGCGCACATGGGTGGGCTTGTTAGCCTGGAGTCTCATGGTTGGGCTCTTTGTCTCTGAGAGTGATCAGTTTGCCTAGAGAAGATTTTTATAATCTCTGGCCTGGAGAGTAAGGGTCTCACTGCCAGGGTTCTTGAGGAAGATGGCAAGGACCTTCACATTCAGCAATCTTTAGTTTTTTGGGTTTTTTTTAAATTTTAAAATTTATTTATTTATTTTATTGAAGTACAGTCAGTTACAATTTGTCAATTTCTGGTGTGCAGCATAATGTCCCAGTCATGCATATATATACATATGTTTGTTTTCATATTCTTTTTCATTAAAGGTTAGTATAAGATACTGAATACAGTTCCCTGTGCTGTACGGAAGAAATCTATTTTTTATCTATATAGTGGTTATCATTTGCAAATGTCAAACTCCCAAATTTATCCTTTCCCCCCCACTTTCCCCCAATAACCATAAGATTGTTTACTATGCCTGCAAGTTTGTTTCTGTTTTGTAGATGAGTTCATTAGTGTTTTTTTTTTCTTTTTCTTTTTTTAGATTCCACATATGAGTGATATCATATGGTATTTTTCTTTCTGTTTCTGGTTTACTTCACTTAGAATGATGATCTCCGGGTCCAACCATGCTGCTGCAAATGGCATTATTTTATTCTTTTTATGGCTGAGTAGTATTCCACTGCATAAATATACCACAGCTTTTTTATCCAGTCATCTATCAATGGCCATTTAGGTCAGCAACCTTTAGGTTTAATCCTGCCTTTTCAGTACAGTATTCTTGTTTGTTCACACCCCCCCCATCTTCTTTCAGGTGGTGGAAGGGCGGTCATCTCGTTGGGGGGGGGGTAGGGGAGGACCGTAGGGTTCCAGCTGCTGCTTTAGCACCTCTCGGTCAGTCCCTTGTGTAACCGTCCCCTCCTCTCTCCCAGCTAAGGGACACCATTGTCCAGCTTCTTGAGGGTTCTGTGGTGTTGCCCCTGTTCTTAGCTTTCTCCCCAGACAGTTTAGGGTAGAGTACAGCCTACTCTGGAATCTTTAGTCAGTCACCCCTGTCTGTCTTCTCCTTCCAGCTTCCAAAGTTTGGTAGCTTCCATCGCCTTCAGTGGGGTCCTGTGAGGGAGCCCGGGGAGAGGCCTGCGTCTCATCCGTCCATCTGCTGTCTTAGCCAGAGCTCAAGTCTCTTGTCGGGTCCCCATCGTAATTCCTAAAGCACCAAAATCTCCAGTGCACCGAATTGGTTGCTGTTGCTGTCCAGCCCCGTCAGTACTAACAAGTGAACTTTGAATCTCTCTTCTCCAGCCAATGTCACTGCTGCCTCCACGCCCACCCAGCTAGGGCGGTGTGACCGGTTTGAGTTCGAGTGCCACCAGCCGAAGAAGTGTATCCCCAACTGGAGGCGCTGCGACGGCCACCGGGACTGCCAGGACGGCCAGGACGAGGCCAACTGTCGTGAGTCATGGGCAGGGCGCTGCCCCCGGGGGGGGGACTTCCAGGGAGCGTGGTATCTTGTTGCCTGCGCTTTGTTTCTCGCGATAATAATACTGGTGTTACCTCCGTTTTAGAGACAGGAAGAGTACGCTTCAAAGAGGATCACCTAGTCAGTAACAGATTGGGGCATTTATTCAGTATTTCTGGTACAAAATGTGGTCTTTTCATCATGCCGCATTGAGAGCTCTTAGAGGGTGGAATACTCCAAAATGACAGAGAAATTAAATGAGGATTAGTGTAGAATTCTGCACTTACATTAAAAGAATGAACAAAGTGTCCCTTTGGGACATTAAAATAACAGGGCAGATTGATCCAACGCTTACCAAAATAATAGTACGAACATCTGAGCCAGTAAGTAACATCTAAGCCACAGTAAGAACATTAAACATAATTAACAAAGAGGAAATGAAATAGGACCTTCCTCCTGGGCGAGATTAATTCATTTATGAGTATTCTTTCAGTACGTTTCCTTAGCCTGTTTCCAATAGACCTTTACGTAAGAATGTTGCTTGGTTAAGGGTCTTAGATTCAAGACGTGCTCTGTCTACAGTATTCCTCAACCCATTAATCAGACAGCCCTGTCAACAAAGGAAATGAGATGAGTGTGACATGACTCTTAGAGAAGCTGGCCCCCGAAGGCCACTGCTTTCTGTTCCAAGTGCCCGTGAATCATTTGTTTAATAATCAGTTTAAGAATTTTCAGAGATTAATGACAACTTTATTCCCAGTTTCTAAATCCTGTTTTCTTCCTTTTAAAATATATGTTTCATAAAGAAATTTCAAACACCCTCCAGTGTTACTGCTCAGCTGTTGTTTGATTATATCTTGCCACATTCTTACCAAGAGGAAGAATAATTCTGTTTGCAGGTTTCCAAACAATCCCCTTCTGAGTGTAGAATCCTGTATGCTTCTTTGTAGTTTTTTATCACTATCTAAAATCACATTTTTGTTTACTTTTGTTTACTTTTGTTTGCTGTTTCTCTCAATAGAACGTAAGCTCTTTGAGGGTAGGTCCTGTGTTTAACACATCACCATATCCTTAGCATCTTGAGCAGTAAGTAGCTGATTCATGGTAGGACCTCCATCAGTGTTCGGTGGATGGATAGGTGGATAGATGGATGATGAGAAGGTGAAGAGGTGGGTAGATGGAGGGATGAATTCCATCTTAGGCTTCTGAGACTGTTCACTAGTGGTTCTCAAGCCCCTTCTAAATATTCTAATGCAGTTTATGTAACCAAACCCTCACTTCAAGCTTCTCAAGGCAAACCAGTTTTGGCTCAGCAAATAACAGAACTACATAATACAATGATTTTCCAGGAAATGGGGGATTATACTTTGTAAAAAAAAAAAAAAACTTCACAAGTGGTTTTGATATTTCCCTTCTCCCATTAAGAATGACCATATTAGAGAATTCTGTAAAAATAACTGAAGTCTGCCCCTCCATCCTAGAGACAGGCAGAGAAGTCTTAATCCTTCTTTCGTGTGGAAACTCATTAGTTGAGGGCAGTTGTTAGCGTATTTCGCTCCCACCTCCCTCTCGCAATCCCTGTATCTTTCCGTCTCTAGGAGAAAAATCCCAGGATCCTTGACCCATCCTTCTTGCCTGTTGTTGTCATGAGAACGTTATCCACTTTCTCTGCCTACATCTCAGAGTGTGGTTTTTGGAAGTGGAAGCGGTGCTTCAGATGGGAAACGGGGTCACCTGTCCCTGTTCCAGAACACAAGTCCTCAGCACCGGCCACAGCTGATGAATCACTATGGAGCTTAAAATACTGCAAGTGCTCAGTGTCATGAAGGTTTGGGGCAGGTCCGAGGAACCTGTGGTTTTCGAAGTCCCCCCAGAAGACTGTGAAGAACCACTCGTGCAGATTTTCTGCCCTCAAATAACCACCGTGGTTCACTGGCCTCTTCAGTCATTTCTTTCAGTGTCCGTGTAGTCACTGCATGGGACATTGTGGGCATGTCTGCATGCAGCAGGCAGCAAAAGCTAGAAGGGGCTTGCTTCTTAGTCCCAATGGGGAAATTAAAGTTTGAACTCAGGAAACCAGCGTAGAATCCTCAGTGTAAGATCTGGGAGAATGCAGGGGTTCAAGTGTGTGTTCGTTTTCTCCGGCCAGGATAACACACTGCCACAAACTTCGGGCCCTAAAAGAGCACACGTTTATTTCCTTACATTTCTGTAGGTCAGAAATGTGACCCACGTCTCACTGGCTGAAAACCGAGGTGAAGTCAGGGCTGCTTGCTCGGGAGGCCCCAGGGCAGAATCCGTTCCCTTTCGTTTTTCCAGCCTCCAGGGGCCTCCTTCCTCCATTTTCAAAGCTCACAACGTGCTGTCTCTCCGGTCCTTCTTTGGAATTCGCATCTTCATCTTTGACCGCAGCTGGGGAAGGGTCTCTGCTTTTATGGGCCCAGGTGATCGGATTGGGTCCCTGCCTGGATGACCCATGCTAAAGTCCTAAGTCAAGGTCTCTCACTCAGTCACATCTGCAAAGTCCCTTTTGCCATGTAAGCTCACTGTCACGTGTTCCGGGGATTAGGACGTGGGCTGCTTTGTAGTGAAGACGCAAGAGCAATGTTAGGTCCTCTTCACCGGTGGGGCTGGGTTCCGATAGAACCTTCCTGTCCTGGGTGGGGCAGGCAGGTGTGGGTGTCTAGACTGAAGGCCCCAGGTGCTGACCTGGGCCTGGCCCCGCCCACCTGGGGCAGCAGATTCGTTTTCTGTAGTCACCTCCTCTTCTTTTTTAGGATCATTTGCAATCACGTTGTCATTGCTTCCTTCTCAGAGCCCCTCATGTAGTTTAAGTCTACTTTCCGAACTGGAGAGAGCATCAGATTATAGTTTATAGCCAGTGAGTTGTGTAACTCTTAATTTATCAATTGCTCTTTATTTGCATTTTTTCATTTTCTGTGAGATACGTTGCGGAGCTCTGCAGTTAAGGTACCACATACAGTAGACACGCCACTTAATCTTGTGATGCATCGTGTTGTCGTTAGTATCGCTCAAACCAGAAGTCAGAGTGTCCTTCTGGACTGCAGATGCACTAACAGGAGCAGAATAATTAGGAGAACGGGCGAGGAAGAGCGACGGTTTGTGGATGCCTGCTGTCAGCCGGGCATTACTCCAGGTGCCGGATCTCAGTGGATCCTTGCGGACACAGTAGGGATGGGATTGTCCCCCCAGTTTCATGTAGAGGACCAGCACTTGGGCACCACAAGCACACCTCAGAGATATTGCTGGTCTGTTCCAGAGCACCACAATACAGACAATATCACGATAAAGTGAGTCACGCAAGTTTTTGTTTGTTTGTTTCCTGGTGCATATGAAAGTTACACTCACACAAAATTGTAGTCTGTTCAGTGTGCAATAGCATTAGGTCTAAAAAGCAATCTGCAGACCTTAATTTAAAAATATTTTATTGCTTGACACAACATTGTAAACTGACTGTATACTTAAATGAAAAAAATATTTTATTGCTAAAAAAATGCTAAGCATCAGCTAAGTCTTCAGCGAGTCCTAATTTTTTTTGCCGTAGTAACATCCGAAGATCGTTGATCACAGGTCACCATAATAAGATAATGATAATGGAAAGGTTTGAGATAGAGTGAGAATTACCAACGTGTGACATGGAAACACAAAGTGAGCAAATGCCGGGGGAAGGAAGGCACTGGCGGACTTGCTTGATGCAAACCCTTTGATTTGTAAGAAACACATTTATCCGCGAAGCGCAGTAAAAGGAGGTGTGCCCGCAGCAGACGGTTGGCTCGAGCGCTCGGAGCAGGATTCACACTCTGGGCTCTGGCTCTTGCTGGAGGCGTGTCCCTGTGGTTGACAGCAGACGAGGGTCTTTGGAAGCAGAAGCGGATTAGTTCGCTTTTCCTAAGCACGATCAGCCTTTGGTGACCGTGGCCCCCCACCCGTGTGCTGTGTTGCAGCCACGCGCGGCACCCTGATCTGCACCAGCTGGGAGTTCGGGTGTGAGGACGGCGAGGCCTGCATCGTGCTGTCCGAGCGCTGCGACGGCTTCCTGGACTGTTCGGACGAGAGTGACGAGCAGGCCTGCAGCGGTGAGTGCGGCCCCCCGAGGACCTGCCCGGGGAACCCCGAGGCAGAGCCCTTTGGAGCTTTCCCTCTATCTGCCCACTTTCTGGAGCACCAGGTGGGGTGAGGCTTGTCCTGCCTCCGCATCCCACCTCGTCCCGGGTCTTGTATGATTCCGTTTTTTTTTTTTTTCAGTGGGGGGAGGTAATTAAGTTTATTTATTTTCAGAGGAGGTCTGGGGGTTGAACCCGGGACCTCATGCATGCTAGGTAAGCGCTCTACCCCTTGAGCTACACCCTGCCCCCCGGGAAAGGCGGGTCTTGGACTGGTTTCGGATGGCCATCCCTCAGGTGAGCCCGCAGTAGCCCTGCAAGCCTCAGGCTTTGGGGTGGAGTCAGCTCCGTCCTTCTGCCCAGAGTGCGTTTAGTCCCCACCTTGGGCTGCTCTAACTGAGTGGCTCACAAACAACAGGATCATATTTCTCCCAGTTTTGGAGGCTGGAAAGTCCAAGATCAAAGCAGCAGCAGATTAGGGGGAGGAGGTAGCTCAGTGGTAGAGTGCCTGCCTAGTATGCACAAGGTCCCAGGTTCAATCCCCAGCACCTCCACTTAAAAAATAAGTAAATAAATATTACCTCTTTCCCTAAAAAAAAAAAAAAAGGAGCAGCAGATTTGGTGTCTGTGAGGGCCACCTGCCTGGTTCATAGACAGCGTCTTCTTCATGTCCTCACCTGGTGCAGTGGGTGAGGGAGCTCTCTGTGGTCCCTCTTATGAGGACCCTAATCTCTACTGTGAGGGCTTCATCCTTCGGCCCTAGTGACCTCCCACGGGCCCCACCTCCTAATACCGTCACGCTGGGGCTGAGGTTTCAGCATGTGGATTTCGTGGACACAAACGGTCAGGCTGCAGCACTAATGGGAACCTGCTGCGACACCGTCCTTGGATTTGTAGCATTCTCTGCTGGGAAACAGGCTCTAATCAGTGCAGACAAGAAGGTGAAATGCAAGGGAAAATATGATTGGAAATTTAGGAGACCCTGGGAAAGACTAGTACAGGAAGGCTTGAACTTTTTTTTCCTGGAATGTCTTAAGGTGAGGATTGTGGCCTGACCATCTCGGTCACAGCAGGTCTGCCTGAAGTCAAGGAACCTCTTGGGTCCTTTGAAATCCAAGGATTTGTAAGAGACCACTTTCTCTTTTTCGCCTTTCTCTCTCTCTAGATGAATTAAACGTATACAAGATACAGAATCTTCAGTGGACAGCTGACTTCTCTGGGGATGTCACTTTGACCTGGACACGGCCCAAGAAGATGCCCACTGCTTCCTGCGTGTACGTCGTCTACTACAGGTGGGTCCCGTCTTTGCCCCCCCGGGAGGAGAAAATGATGTTCTTATTGCCACCGGATGTTCTGTAAACTCCGTGTGTGCCCAGAGCAGCTCTTTGTTGACTGGTTCAGACAGCTCAGCCTCCCCCTGCTGCTTTGGTGTGACAGTGTCTTTCTTCTGCTGGCCAGGGTGGTTGGAGACAGCGTGTGGAAGACGGTGGAGACCCACAGCAATAAAACAAACACAGTATTAAAAGTGCTGAAGCCGGACACCACGTACCAGGTTAAAGTCCAAGTCCAGTGTCTGAGCAAGATGCACGGCACCAACGACTTCGTGACCCTGAGGACTCCGGACGGATGTAAGTGTTCGCAGGTGCACGACCTTAGGTGGGATTTTCAGACAGTTTCCCAGGATGCTTCAGAGCGTGGGAACATAACTCCACGTGCCTCCTATGTAGAGAAGTTTTGTGGCTAGGTTTTATGGTCTCGGCTGAATTGTTGAATATTTATTCTCCTTATTATGTCACCTAATATTTTTTATTTTTTTTTTTCAATATTCTTTTTTTTTTGGGGGGGGGGATTAGATTTATTTATTTTTATTTAACGCAAGTACTGGGGATTGAACCCAGGACCTCGTGCATGCTAGGCATGCACTCGACCACTGAACTGTACCCTCCCACCTACTCTTTTTTTTAAACACAATTTTTTTTTTAAAAATATTGAAGCACAATTGGCCTACAACTATGTTAGTTCCAGGTGCACAGTATAGTGATTCACTATTTCTTTATACAATGATCAGACATACTGTTTTCCTACCTTAAGAAGTTAATTTCAGATTCTGCCCCCCACTGCCCTCTTTTGCATTTCTTACCTAGTTTCTGCCTCTGTCTTCTGTCTCTAAATATTTCCCGGTAGTTGGTACCTAGGAGATCATCTTCCTTAACGTATGAGGCATGTCTGAAGTATCATACATTTTAAGGAAATTTACCAAAACTCCTGTGTCCCAGAGAGTTCCCTCCTTCCTCCCCCCTTCACAGCAGTTGACAGCCAGTGACTGCTTGTTCCCATGATCTTTGCTCCCAAGGTCTGGTGAGCTTCTCATTGGTAACTGGCATCAGAACCGTGTTCACAGTCGGATTACAGTTGGAGATGTGAACGTGAACTCTTTATCTTAATGTGCACGCAGATGGTTACACATAAAGTATTTATAGTTATGTGTACGCGCTCAGGGAAGTATTCACGCATGCATTTCCTTGCTGAGAAGGCCCAGAAAATCTTCAGTAGCCACGGGCCACCCCCCAACACTCAGATATGGGTTTCTTTCTTTCTTTCTTTTTTTTTTTTTTTGAATTTTTTTGGGGGGGGAGATAATTAGCTTTATTCATTTATTTATTTTTAGAGGAGGTACTGGGGATTGAACCCAGGACCTCATACATGCTAAGCATACGCTCTACCACTTGATCTATACCCTCCCCCCCTTTTTTTTAAATTTTTTTCTTTTTTAAAATTTTTTGTTTCTTTAAAAAATCTTTATTTGTTTCTTTGTGAGCGGGTAGGTAATTAGGTTTATCTATTCATTTATTACTTTTGGTGGGGGGACCTGGGGATTGAACCCAGGACCTCGTGCGTGTTAGACGTGCCCTCTCCCACTGCGCTACACCCTCCTCCTGTGTCCGCGTTTCTAATGCCATTCTTCAATAAAAGCAAATGAAGCTTCTTGAAGAAATGGTGAATTCCAGTCCTGGGGCAGGAAATCTGCAAGATGAGCCTGGAGCATCTGGTCTGATAGAGATGAAGGACATGATAAGCAAACACGCAAGAAAGAACCTCTGTGTTAGGACTGTGTGTTAAAACGTTTGTTCACTAGAGCCCTGGGGTGTCAGAGAATCAATAAAAGCCCCCCAGGGAAATTGAAATAGAGAGGTTTATTACTCCCGGGTCCTGGAGGGGGTCCTGGCGTACCTCACGGGGCCGCATGGGAGGTCAGGGCAGCTTGCAGGCGGGGAGAGGGAGGCCGGGCCGGGGGCACATGCCTCTTTCAGGGCTTACGGGTGGAGGCTTTGGAGTTCCTGGGTCAGGGCTGGGATTGGTCAGTTCAAACCAAAAAAGAGGGCTTTTGATAACTTGGGGGTCTTACCTAAGGAGCACACGAGGGGAGGGCCCCGGGAGGCCGGGAGACTGTTCCTCACCAGGGCCCTTGGAGAAGTCATGGTAGGACTTTGCACTTTCTTGTGACTCTGACTCTGCAGGCTGGGATCTAGGGCTTGCTTGGGAGCTGACGGCAATTTAAAGCCCCCTCAGGCTGCTTGTTCAAACAAGATGAATGCTGAGGCTGCGATTCCATGGAGTAGTTTAGCCAAATCCTCGACACCAGGGACCTGTCTTTGCAACAGCGCATCTGTAGCTCTTCTTTCCACAGGCGGTAGCGGAGCGGTTAGGTTAGATCTAGGTTAGATGTCGGGGGTTCGGAGGTGGAGGACGCGCAGCTCCTGCCCTCAGAGGGCGTGCGGGCCACTGACTGTTGATGGACAGTCACTGTATTCACTTGCTCGAGTGGCTGAGGGGGCTCAAACCACAGAACTGTGCTTCCTCACAGTTGTGGAGGCTGGGAGTCCAGGCTCATGGTGTCAGCAGGGTGATTTCTGCCGACGCCTCTCTCCGTGGCTTGCACGGCCGTCTGCTCCCTGCGTCCTCACCTGGTCCTGGTGTCTGCGCCCTAATTTCCTCTTCTTATAGGGACACCCGTCATACTGGGTTAAGGACCATGACCTCATTTTAACTTAATTCCCTTTCTTTAAGACCCTATTTCCAAATACACATTCGGAGGTACTGGGGGTTAGGACTTGAGCATCTGAATTTGGGGTTGGGGGTTCAACCTGTAGCATTCGTCTGCTGTGGATTAGCGACGTGAGTAACTGTTCTATAGACAAAATGAAGTCTGTGTGTGGCTTCCAGCCTGGCTCTGAAGGCAGCCACAAAGAGGAAGCTGCAGCAGGGTCTGGGAAATACCAGCACAGAGGTCACTACGGAGCCTGCTCTGAAGGGGATCCCCTTCATTTGAATATAGGAGTCTGTGCTGTTAGAAAGTCATGCCCATGGTTCTCTGGTTGTGGGAGAGTTCAAGGCCACAGACACCATCCTGGGCAATTAAGTTCTCAGCATCCAAGGCCCAGGGCCAGTGCTGACTCAGCTTTTTCAAGTGATTCCATCCAGCAGCCCTCATGAGCCCCAAAGCTATGTCAGACTCACTAAGCCACGATCGGATGTGCAGACAGCATGCTTTGCATTCTGGAAGAAAGGAAAGGTGTTCTGCCCACGTGAACACCATGCTCACAGCCCTTTCTGGTGAATGGGTCCCACTGTCGGCTCTCAAGTCTGTCTCGTCCTTGTTTTGAGCTCAGGGAAATTCCTCCAGGTGACCAGTAGTATGCAGATGGATTTTAACCCCAAGTTGACTCTTTTCCAGTGCCAGATGCCCCTCAAAACCTCCAGCTGTCACTCCACCGGGAAGTGGAAGGTGTGATTGTGGGCCACTGGGCTCCTCCCGCCCATACTCACGGCCTCATTCGCGAGTACATTGTAAGTACCTTCTGGGAGTGCGTGTGGGTGAGTGGAGGGGATTTCTGGGTCCGGCAGAGCAGAAGCGTGTTCTGTATGACGAGGACTTGATTTGGTGTCTCCTTATAAATAATCATCCATCCATTAGATCATTTTGCCTATCGCCTTGCTCTCCCTCTGCCTGCCTCCTGATACCTTAAGGTGTCAGGATGCCCAGACCTTGACTGACCTATTGCTCACTTTTTTTTTTTCCTTCTCATTTCAGGTAGAATATAGCAGGAGTGGTTCCAAGATGTGGGCCTCCCAGAGGGTGGAGAGCAACTTTACAGAAATAAAGAACCTGCTGGTGAATGCTCAGTACACTGTCAGAGTGAGTGTTTGCCGGTGTTTCCACCACCTGGGGGGTCTTGGAACGTGGGGAGATGGTTGTCCTCCTGTGAGATCGTGCTTGCCTTCACAAGATGCTTATTTGTGGTCTGCCAGGTCCCCAGCCCCTCGCTCTGGGAGGTCATCCTTTCTTTCAGTCTCATAAACCAATGCCACAGAGAACTTGAAATCCGGCTTCCCTGCCATAACCGAGCATGTAGTATTCGGTGGGCGTTCCAGCTGCTGCTCCTTTGGTGCCCAGCTCTTTTCTGCTCATCTTTAGCTGCAGGAAGATGCAGAGCTACGATAAGTGGCACCTATAAACTGACGTTATGGGGCTCTTATGAAACATATCATCAATGTCTTTAGTAGAACAGAGACAGAGTTTGTGCAAAGCATCTTTTAAGACCATTAAGTGCATACACAGACTCCCTCACATTGATGGTCTCGTGGCTGCGTGTTCATGCGTATACATGGACACACATGCCCTCTCCACCCCTGCCCTTGAGAAGAACCCTGACACCTGTCCGTCACTAGAAATTTAGTCATTTCAGCGCTGTCACGATCCCCTTTCCCCGGGTTCCCTCCCGTGGTCTCTTTCCCTCTCTTGCTTCGGTGGCGGGGGTTTCTGACCATCTGGGAGCTCTCTGTATATACTTTCCTCCACCCTTGTTGCCAGAGCCTCACCCCGTTGGCTCACTTGGGAGTCTTGCCGTACGGTGGATTGCCTGTGTTTCGTACTGATTCACGCTCTCATTTGAAAGGTGGCTGCGGTGACGAGTCGTGGAATAGGCAACTGGAGCGATTCTAAATCCATCACCACCATAAAAGGACAAGGTAAAGGATTCTGGCATCTGCAGGTTTAGAGACGGTAGAAACCCTTTGGAAAGGACTTTCAGTCTGACTGGGAAACAGAGAGGCGTCGATCAGGAAGCTCTCACACAGTCTTTCCCTCCACGACACACGTGCCTTTCTGAGTGCCTCTGTACTGCTGTAGCCACAGAGTCTTTTCGGGTGACCGTTAAACATGTTCCTCTATCCAGAAGTGAGCGTCTGTTACAGTAAAAACATACAAAGGGGTTTCCAATAGGCCGTCCCACACCCAGCCCTTGTTCTCATGCACAGAGTCCAAAATAGAAGGAGTCCCGCCTTCCCAGCCAAGATAAAGATAACTTTGCTCACGTTCATTTAGGTGTTTTTAAGAGTGCGCCATGCTGACACTCACTCCCCATTGGCACTGACCGACGATGCCTGGGAGGTCGTTTCTAGTGCCGGAGTTGCTCAGGGTGAGAGCTGATGGCCGGCCATCACAGGCCTCCGCATCCTCCAGCTCATCTCACTAGACCTCCGAACACTCTAAGACAGGATAAGGTTTGGAAGGAGGTTATGTCACCGGCCACACGGTCAGTGAAGTGACAGAGCTGGAATTGGACCCTCAATCCTCCTGACTGCAGAGTCTGTGCCCTGAACCCCTGTGCCAGCCAGGCAGCGGCTCCCCGTCCCACCCGTGTGCCTCCCCAGGGCAGGATCTGCTCCGGTTTCCTCCACTCCATCACTGGTGCCGAGTAGGAGCCCCTGAAAGAGTGGATGAGCGAGTGAATGGAGCAACTGAATGAAGGCTCTGGTGCCCAGGGAGATAGACGGTGGCTCGTCCTCCAGCCTGGGTGTCCTGGTCTCAGCATTGGCACTTGGGGCTTTCGTTTCTGGCCGTAGTGGGTGTTAAAGCCGGAAGTGTCATGTGGAACAGGACTGGGGGCTTTTACTTTAACCCGAGCCTGGGAGAAATAGGCTCTGGGTCATGGAGAGTCACTATCTGGTTGCCTTTAAGACTTGGGTCATTGACGTCAGGGCAGGGGGCAGCCACGCTTGGTGAAGCCAGTCCTTGGAGCTGGACGCTGTGGGTATTGGAAAAGGTGCACTGAGTTCACACTCCCTTAGAGGTTTGATTGCGGTATAATTTTACTCTATAAAATCACTCAGAACATACTGACCGTACGTACTGAAAAGGAGGGACATTGGAAGGTCATCAGAAAAGCAGGTAGCACCTTGAATTTGTTGTTGCAAGTCACAGCTGGGTTTGAAAATCTCGGTGGTTGCTTCTCTTAAACTCCTTGAATATGACATTGAGGCTGAACCTCAGTTCGTATGTGTTTTGGTTGGGGTGCGTACCAAGGGCAGCTGTGTGCAGAGTGAGAAAGCGGGGTACAAAAACCACGGTGGCGTCACCCAGAAGCACCACCTTCAGTCGCGAACGCAGGGGGTTAAGCATAAAAACAGTGAGAAAAGCCCCCAGTTTTTGAGCACTGCTTTTGCGGGAGCACCTGCTGGTCCTTTTACAAGAATTGATCTCTTTTAATCCCCCTCGACCCTGTGAGTATTCTTACGCTCATCTTGTAGCTGAGGAACCTGGGATTTGGAGAGGATTGTGATCTGTCTCCAGCCACCAGGACTGTAATTCAGGTCAGCTTTACGGCAGGACCTGAACTGTTTTGCTCTGAGCTGGCGCCTGAAAATCCTAACGTCCTTTCTCCTGGTTACTGTGTCCTCCTCAAGCCCACCTCATGGTTGGTCATCTGGAGAGGCTCGTCTGGATTTTGATACATCCCTGCCTCTGAACTACTCCTTTGAGTCTCTCTTGCCTCGCCTGTGTAAGAGGCACATGTGCTGAGAGTCTGACATGCAAGCGGCCACTTAAACACTGTCTCCTGACCGTGTCCGTCCATCACGCCCTCTCAGACCGCACCTGGCAGGCACTGGCAGGCTTCTGGTGGGTAGACCTTCAGTACGGCCAGCACGATGCTCTCCACTTGAACCAAGAGGGGTCTTTTCTCTCTGCTGCCCTCTTCTTTCCCCTCAGCTCGAGCTCTGGTCTTTTTAAGAGTGCCAGTGGCTTATCAGCTCTTTAATCTGCCACGGGTGGGACCTGATTGGAAAAGGAGAGAAAGGGAATGTTAGCTAAGTGTCGGACACTTGACACACATTATTTTAGTGAGTATTCCCACCTCTGCGAAGTCAAGATGATCTCCTAGTAACCTGCCCTGGGGCACAGCTGCCCAGTGTCTCAGTAGGAATTTGAGCTCCAGTTTGCCAGACTCCAGAGCCCACGTTCCTTTCCGTTTGGCCGCACGTACCTTTGCAAGTTGTGACTTAACGATGTACTCTGCTGTCAACCTTCAAAAAAGGACTTACGGCCACTGGGATTTTCTCGGTGCCAGTGAAGGTGGCTCTCACTGTGATCCCCGCAGCTTCAGAACCAGGCTGAGGCGGGGCCCATGTGGGACACTGACATAATGGAACGTTTCTGCTCAACCTAGTTAGCAGGCTAGTGACGGAGCCCTGACAGTTACGTGTTCACCAGGCAACTGTGGACCCACGCTCAGCGTCAGGACGACGGTGGTAAAAGAGACAGACGACTGAAAACAGCCAAAGAAGTGCCCTTTCTTCCGCCGCTGAAAGACGGCTTTGTCTTTGAGTTAAAAACTGTGAAGTCCTGCCTTCTTCCCTTTTCATTACATGGTTTCTCTTCTTGAATATCTTTTTTTCTCAGTGATTCCACCGCCGAACATTCGCATTGACAGCTATGGCGAAAATTCTCTCAGCTTTACCCTGACCATGGATAGTGACATCAAGGTAATGTTGACACATGACTCCGGGGCTGCAGGGGTGGGGCTCTACCTTGTGCGGGAGCCGATCCGGCCGAGGACACGAGAATTAAGAAAAATGAATGGCTCGATCCAGGGAAGCTGAAATCCCACAGCTCAGCTGGTTCTTTCCCCCATGAAGAGCAACTCGAGTCTTCACATGTAATTATTCTGCCTCAGCCTGGTGCCTGTTTTTTTTTTTTCCTTTTAAACCTTATAATTAAATGGTTCACAGCTATAGTGCAAATAAAGAGTTGGTGTTAACAGAATATGTACGCCCTGTAATTTTCAGCTTTATTGGATTTCCTGGGGCTGAGCGCTGGTGCAGCGGCTCCCACCGTGAAAGAGAGCCTTGGGAGAGAGAGTCAGACACCTTGGAAGCATACCCACCCAATAGCCTCCTCTTCCAGCACCACCGTCCCCTCCGCCCAGCCCATCTGCAGAGCCAGCTTCATAATTATCTGTGTCCCCATGGTCTCTCCAGTTGAGACCCACCTTCCATCCCTCCCTGTCTGTGACACTGTGGTGGAACTAACAGCCTTCAGAGTCCCTGTGCCATTTACTGAATTATAATTTGGTGTCATGCTCTTGGCTTCAGAGACAGTTGATGCCGGAAATGGCCTTGCATAGATATAGTATTTGGTCTTGAAGACATTTTGATTTTGTGTATTGTCCGATACTTTTGAAGACCTTTAGATCAAATCCTTCTGTGAGTTCGGGATGTGGAAAAAGTGGTCTTTCCTGACTCGTGGGTATATTCACTCCTGTTAGACAGATCTAACCAAGCCCCTTTTGTGTTGACCTCTCGGCCTTGACTGCAAGGACCACCTGAGCTAAGATTTACCCTTAATTACCATAATCTGATTACCTTTTCAACTTTTCTTCTTTCTGCCTGTTTTAATGGGTTCTGGTCCTTTTATCTTGCATTAACTTTATTCTCTCATCGAATCTGTAAATTGTAAAGGGTCTCACGCCTGTTTTTTAGAAGTAGAGGGAGTGTAACTAAATATTTAATGGTAGCACAAAATGGAACTGGGTTAAGGATCAAAGGACCCAGGCTGTTCCTTGTAAGAAGAGAGATACCTGGGGAACAACAGAAAAAGGCTGCCCTTCGAGTCTCATGTGCTGTGTGAGTGTGTACTGTCCGTGTAACCTGGTGCTTGGCTCTTGGCAGGTGAATGGCTATGTGGTGAACCTCTTCTGGGCATTCGATGCCCATAAACAGGAGAAGAAAACGATGACCTTCCGAGGGAGTGTACTGTCACACAAAGGTAGTGTCCCGGAGCTGGGCGGCGTGTAAGCCGGAAGGAGGGCGGCTCGTGCAGGGCTGCCGGGAACGGGGCGGGAGGGGATCTCCTCTGCAGCCCTTCTCAGTGCGCGGGTGCTTGTCCATTGAGGATGCTGTTCAGGGACTCCTGAGTCCAGGTGAAGGATGCACTGATGGTTCCCCAAACCCCCTTCTAACTTAGGGACTCCTCATGGAAGTCAGAGGCTTGAGACTTGGAAAAAAAAAAAAAAGCCAGATTAACCCTCTGCAGATGAGTTTGGCCTCCCACAAGCTTAGTTACCCTTCTCTCTTTTTTTTGGTCTGGTTTGCTCCTCCTCTGTGGATACAAGGTAGCGCAGGGCTGGTGCGTAATTGGTGATCAGTCAATGTTTGTGGAACAAATGGTCATCTGGGCGAAGGGAAGAAGGAAGGGGCTCCAGTTCCTCTTGTATCTGTGCAAATAGTTAGTCTCAGTTAAAATTCTCGTATCTGAAAATGGGCTAAAGGAAAGGTTTTTAATTTATTCTCAAAACCTTCAGTGGCCAGGGCTGCCTGTGGATGTTGAGGACGGCATGGAAACTGAAGGTTGCCTAAGGAGGTCGTGCAAGAGTGAAAGAAACACTGAGCACTTACTACATGCAGGCATTTCCCTGGGCGCTCTGAGTGTGGTGCTTTCCCATAACACCCCAAAATAATGCTGCAGGAGGTGCTCACTTTTTGGATGAGAAAAGAAGGTCCGGGGATGGAATGATTCCCTCAGAAAGTGGCAGAGCCAGGATTGGAACCCGCATCTCGTTAATTCCAAAGGCCGGTGTCTCACTGCCTCACTGCTTCATCCATAGGAATTGGCAGAGTCGGGAGCTGAAGTCTTACCAGCCGTTGCCAGAAACACATTAAGGGCTCGCTCCGTGCAAAGCGTCTGCTGAGCACTTACGAGCATTTTCTTTTTCGTTCCCTGCAACAGTCAGCTGCTGTAAGCGCTGTTCCCTTTCCCCGTCTCACCGACCAGGAGACAGACTTAGAGAGTTTGGCAACTTCATCTGTGCTCCTGCAACTACACGGCGTAGACTCAGGCTCGAACCCAAGTCCTGATTCCTCTGACTGTGGCCTTCTTTTTGTTCACTGCTCTTTTAGTTTTTAATAACATCTCCCCCAATTAGAAAGGGGGCACACGCTTATTACAGAAAATCTAAAAAACAAAAAAACGGTATAATAAAAACTTTAATTTCCTGTTATTTCACTTCCCAGAGGAACCACTTTTAGATTTTTTGGATCTCTCCTAGTTAATATGGTTCTGCTTCACTGATTTCTTTTTTATAAATTTGGAATAATGCTATATATAGTTTTATATTCTGCCTTTTTCACTTAACACAAATAACAGAATTTTCTAGTCTCATTCTATATTTTGAGAAACAACTTTTAGTGGCCATGTAATAGTTCATGGATGGCACATGAAGGCACATAAAAGTTCATGGATGCGCAGTTACTGCCTCTTTGCTGGGCAGTCACATTATGTACACTTTTTTCTACTGAGACAAACACTGATAGACGTCCTGGTTGCGCAGATTTTGCAGTCCCTCTTGTTTAGCTGGATTTAAGGTTATGGAGAATTTCAAGACACACACAAGGCCAAGTGGCTCTCTAGGAGTGTGGTCCCAATTTATATCCCCAAATGGTGAGCTTTACAACAATTCCCCAGTGCCTATGCTGTGTGTTACTTGTAGTCTTTAATAAATAACGCCGAGTGAATTTGTTAAACAATAAAAACCGTACAGCATGTGGGATTCACTTAAGTTGAGAGATTACATTTAAAAGACTAGGCTGTGCTTGTAAAGACTGTATTCTTGACTGCTGCCCCAGCCCCCTGTCCCTGTTTTTTCAGTCGGCAACCTGACAGCTCATACACCCTACGAGATTTCTGCTTGGGCCAAGACCGACCTGGGGGATAGCCCTTTGGCATTCCAGCATGTCACCACCAGAGGAGTCCGCCCACCCGCCCCAAGCCTCAAAGCCAAGGCCATCAATCAGACGGCAGTGGAATGCACCTGGACTGGCCCCAGGAATGTGGTAAGTCGGCCAGGATGACCCGTGCAGAGCAGGGACAGACGGTCCCCGGGTGCTAGGCCGCCCGCCATCTCTAGGACTTTCCTCTCCATTGCTGCTGCTTTTTCTTTCTCACCCCATCACGCTAAACACAAGCTACCCTCCTGGTCCCTTCTGGGTCTCCTTCCTGAGGCACCTGACAGCCCAGCCGCAGCGCACCTTTCTGCAGCCTGGCCTGGCCTCTGAGAGAGAGAGTCCCTGCTGTGTGCTGTTGCATAGACTGAGCACGAGGAGGGGGTCACTCCTGAGCTCGGAAGGCACCTTGGGTTTGGTGACGAGTCAGCTGCAGTGACAGTGACTAGCCCTCCCCCACCTATGGGGTCCCTTGCCCGTGAGGGGGCTTCTTTGCCTCCCGCTCGTGCCCCACGTCCACCCCACACCGTTCCTTCCAGGGGCCCGGCTGCACCTGTAGGTGGGTCCTTTGTCTTTCACTGTTTTGCCTGCATTTTGATTCACTCGGATTGGGTTTGTGCTGCTTTTTGGGTCTGGTTTTTAGTTCCCACCCTCCCCAGGGCGCACCTTCCCAAGGCTGCTTCCACCCCCCTCCCGCCTCTGCACCGAGGCTTCCCCGGAGGCCTCCCCGCTCCCCGCGCTGAGCAGTCAAGTCCTGCCCTCTTCCGCTTGATCTTGGTCCCTGACGAACCCCTACATATTTATAGCTGGTGCCGCACAGCATCACATCGCCCTGGATACCGAGCATCCTGTTTGATGTCGTCTGTCTACACTTCTCTCCCTCACTGGTTTGTAAGCTCTTGAAGGGCAAGTTTGTTTTCTAAGTTTCCCAAATGGAAAAGCAGACGGAACTAAGCCTGCGATTGAGACTCAGTGAACCCCCAGGGGCCGGTGAGGGAGGCCCTGGCCTGCATCTTGTCTGCTGGGGGCCTCCCCAGTGTGCCCTGGGTGCAGGACTGGTTCTTGGGGGAAGAACCAAGGTTTGCAGGCAACTGTCTGTAGGCTCAGCCGTGCAGAAGGAGGAGGTGACAGTACTGAGCACCCTCTGTGTGCCGGGCACGGTGCCAGCCCTTCACACACGGCCTCCCAGGTGTGCGCCCAGCAGCTCTGGGGGGGTGAATGTTCCCGCTCTGCCGGCGAGGAGGTTGGGGCCTGGAGAGTTGAGGCCAAGTCAGCCATTGACCAAGTTAGGCTCAGGTCCAGCTCATTTCACAGCCTCGGCTCTGCGGTTGTTCCAGAACCTGATTCTGAGACAGGGGCAGAGGTGAGAAGGCCCAGAGCACCCCCACCCACCCCCCAAGTCTCCATTTTACCTTCAGGTAGACTCTGCTCACAGAGGGGCCTTTCTGTGTGTCCTCAGCTCAGCCTGCCCCGTCCCACCCGAGCATCCTCATGGGACGGCGTTGTGGACAGAGCATGGGCGCGGGACTTGATTTTAGTGTCTCGTCATGTGTGAACTTGAAGAAGCCAGCTCTGCCTCCTCCTTTCTCAGTCGCTTTCCAAGGGCGACGGGCCTGTGAAACTGTTGTAGGAAAATGGGGTGCGAGAGAACGGTCATGTCCGAGGTCTTAGGAGAGCCCCTGGGATGCACCCGCTAAGTGAGGGTCCTTAGCTTCGAGCAGGAAAGAACTCAAGAGAGAGTCGGAGTAGAGTGAAAGTAGATTTATTCAGGGAGATACATACTCCATAGACAGAGTGTGGGCCCTCGCAGAAGGCGGGAGAGAGAGAGAAGGAGGGAGGGAGGGAGGGAGGTGCAGGGTTGTCAGTTTTAACGTGCTCAGTAACTTCGTGTGCTAACAAGTGGGAGGAAGATTCCAGCTACTTTGGGGGAGGGGTGGGGATTCTCAGGAACTGGACCGCCGCCCACTTTTTGGCCTCTTCCGTCCAGCCTTGGAGCTGTCTGGCTCCTGGGGGAGGGCCATTTATCATGCTGAGACATTATGATGCGTGTAGAGTGAGGCTCCAGGTCTACTGGGAGTTGAATCTTCTGCAGTAGTCGGGTTTTAATCAGCTCATGTCCTGCCCCCACTGCTTTTCGTGGTTGTGCCCTGGCCCCCTCCCTCCTGTCTCAAAGTCACCTGTAGGAAACTCTCAGCGTGGACCCGTCTTCAGCTCACTGAGGGCTCTGGCGTGTCACTCGCGGTTGTCCCCTCCGCTCGCACTGCCTGTGTGGCGTCCTAGTACCCGCTGGCTCCCTGGGCTCTGAGGACCCCTCTCCTGGCCCCCGGACCCCGCTCCATGTCCTCACTGGGATCAGGCTACCTGTGCCCCAGGCCCCCTCTGCCACGATGTCCCATCTCACGCTCTGAGCCCTCTGCTTCCCCTATTCCTGCTTCTGCCCCATTTGTCTGGGACATGGAAGCGTCTTCCTACTTGGTTCCCTCCCTCCCAGACGTGCATGGTTTTCTTCAAGTCCCCTGTCTTGCCCGCTCTTGTGCTCTTTGAGAAATTGCCTCTTGTTTCTGCCTTCTGAACGAAGCTTCCTCAGGCTTACTCTTGGTTATAAATGCTCTCAGCTTCCGCCCTCCCCACTGCCAGGGCCGTCAGAGTTCTTGCTTTAAACTCTGTTTCCCTCGTGGACCAATTAGGGTTAAGAATGGCCACATAGAGCAGGAACTGAGAGGAACAGTGGCTTTCAACAGCTTATTTCCCTTCTCACTGAAAGGTTCGGAGTTGGGAGTCGGGGGCTTCCACAGCCACAGTGCAGTTTGATCCGGGCCCCAGGCCCTGCCCCTCCAGCCCGTGGCACCACCTCGTGGTCCAGGAGGCCTCCTGGAGCCACAGCATCCTCCATGTTTCAGACACCAGGAGGGCAGGAAGAAAGGCTTTCCTCCTACTTGAATGAGCCTCACCGAGGCCCTGCCTGGCATGTCAGCTGACGTCTCACTGACCGGCCCTGTCACATGGCCTCTCCTCCTGAGAGGGAGGTGGGGATGTAGGCGTGTTTCCAGGTAGCATGGCTCACTGAGGACCAGGATTCCACTGAGGAGGAAGGGGAGGTTGGGTACCTGCTGTGCAGTCAGCCGTGTCTGCCCTCCTTCCGTGTGTGCCCTCCACAGGCTCGCACACCTGCCACCCCCTCCCCACATCTGCTAAGCCTTCCGCACCCCCCTTTGCTCTGGTAGGGTGCCCCCACTCCTTATAACCCCTTCTTTTTCCCGGCTTATCATGCAGTCTTCTAGTATAGCATCTGACGTTCTGTATTTGCAACTTCTTACATGTAATTCTGTTTTTCTTCTCTGCCTGGCTCTTCTCAAAAGAGCAATCCCTGAGGACAGAGACCACACCGTATTTATCTTCCTAGGTGGGAATCCACTACCTGGCTCGGTGTTTCTTCTCGGTAAATAGTGATGAGATAGATGTTGGATGAAGACTTCTTTGCGAGCTCTTTTGAAGCGGTTCCCAGGGTCTTAAATTAGGGTTTTCCAAGAGAGTGAGGTCACTGGCCACTGAACTGGTATCCTGTTTTGTTCTCTTCTTTTACCAGGTTTACGGTATTTTCTATGCCACGTCCTTTCTTGACCTCTACCGCAACCCCACAAGCTTGACTACTTCACAGCACAACAAAACAGTCCTTGTCAGTAGGGATGAGCAGTATTTGTTTCTGGTAAGTTTCCTGGACCAGAGTGTACAGAGGAATGTTCTATTTTTAAAGGATGTCTTAATTGCTGGGCTCCTAGCTCAGAGCCAGGACCCGGGGGAGCTGGAGATGTGGATTCCAGGATCCGTGTGTGCGCACGTGTGTATGAGAGAGAGACACACACAGACGATGGTTCCTCTTCTTCACAAGCATCAGGTTTTTACTTGAAACCCTGGGACTCCCTTGTGTAGGATTGGAGACTTGGTAAACAGGTCACGGGACCAGATAAAAGCTTTCGGTGGATTCCACTTCTAGGAATTTAGCCCGCGTGCTTTTACATGTGCGCCAAGGTGTGTGGAAAGACGTGCCTGGCGTACAATGGCTTGTGATAGCAAAAGGTTTGAAACAAATGTCTATCAAGAGAAGACTGCTTAAAAATATCATGGCTTCTCTTTACAATGGAATACGAGGCATCCACCCAACATACATACAGCAAATTAAATGTCATGATTTGGAAAAACCTTTGAGCTATGTTATTAAGTAAAAGAAGGATTGAGCATAATAATATGTGTAATGTTTTCTTATTTGTGTAAAAAAAAAATTAAGAAAAATAGGCTAGGGGAGGGTATAGCTCAGTGGTTAGAGTATGTGCTCGGCATGCAGGAGGTCCTGGGTTCAATCCCCAGTACCGCCGCTAAAATACCTAAGTAGATAAACCTAATTACCTCTCCCCCAACAAATAGAAATTTTTTAAAAAATGTAAAAGATTAAGAAAAATAGACCACACGTACACATGCATGTGTAAGCACACACGCATGTATGAGAATGTCTCTGTGCACACACTTGTATATCTGTGCCTATATTTGCATAGGATGTTTCTGGAAGGAAACACATAAAATCATTGCTCGTACCACCTCTGGGAAAATGGATTAGCGATCTGGGGACTCTTGTACATTTTCTGTATTTCTGTACTCACTGGATTTTAGTTCTGTACGCGTGTCACTGTTCTGTTGAAACCCGGTTTGGTGGCAGCTGCGTGAGCTCACAGGGTGCTTGTTTCAGGTGCGGGTGGTGGTGCCCTACCAGGGACCGTTCTCTGACTACGTCGTGGTGAGGATGGTCCCCGACAGCAGGCTTCCTCCCCGTCACCTGCACGTGGTTCGTACAGGCAAAACCTCCGCTGTCATCAAGTGGGAATCCCCGTACGACTCTCCTGACCAGGACCTGGTGAGCGGCCGGGCGTCCAGGCAGCCTTGCTTCCTCCTTCCTGACGTGGTTTGGGTTGGGTGGGGGTGGATCCTGTAATGGGAAAGAAACCTAGGTCTGCTGGTTGGAGCTCAGCAGGAAGTCTCCCCCCATTTCCGTCTGCCCAAAGACGGGGTCCCTATAGGGGCCTCTTCTCTGTTGTCACTTCTCCATTATTCCTGGCTGCCATATTGGTTTGTCCCTGCTGCTTCTCTGCATTCTCTGCCTTCACAGACAAAGGCCTGCAGGCCAAATCTAGCCCGTGGCCTGTTTTTCTATGTAAGGGTTTATTAGAACCCAGCTTCTCCCATTCGTTTATGCATTATCTGTGGCTGCTCTCATGCCACAAACAGCAGAGTTGAGTTAATTGTGGCAGAGCCCATCTCGCCTTCAAGGTCTAAAATATTTACGATTTGCACCTTTACAAACAAGTTGGCTGGGCCTTGTCCTAAAAGAAGAGGCATCGATTCTAGAGAAAAGCTCCCATTCTCCCTTGCCCCCAGCTACTTTCACCTCCGTCCCCTCCTCTGCCGTCCCCGCTGTCCCAGGAGTGGGTCGTTTTAAATGCTTGATTGCGAGACTCTTCTGGGCTCTCTGTTTTTTTCTTGATGATTGAGTTTCCCGAGCTTGACAGCCTGTCCTTATGTTTTCCCCGTCCCCGTATGTGTGAGAAGCAACCTGGGAGAGAGTAGGTAGGACTTTTGTCCCTTAGAGCTGGGACTGAACATTTTCATTCATTGTCCCCCTCTGACGACATCCTGACACTGTTGCAGGGGTGGGTGGAGGGTCAGAAGTTGAGCGCTGAACTTGGGTTTTTCTCGCCTATTCTAATCTACCTGCTGATGCCACCATAAATGTGGCTTTCCCTAGGGTTACTTTGTTCTGTTTTTTTGGGGGGAGTTGGGGTGGAGATTAAATTGATAATTCTCTGCCCAAGTCTGGGAGTGAATTTGTTATAAGGTGGGACCTGACTGCCCCAGAGGCTTTCCAAAGAACAGAGTCAGAAGTTGGGGCTCAAAATATTGTTGCTGTGGGTCACAGCCATGGACAAACTTAGGTGACATGGTCCCCACTGATCTCCAAAGGGTGAAAAACGCTAAGTTTCTATTAAAAGGTGTCTTTTTCCTGCCCCAGTTATATGCCATTGCAGTTAAAGATCTAATAAGGAAGAGTGACAGGAGCTACAAAGTAAAATCCCGCAACAGTACCGTGGAATACACCCTGAACAAGTTGGAACCTGGAGGGAAATACCACGTCATTGTCCAGCTGGGGAACATGAGCAAGGATTCCAGTATAAAAATTACCACTGGTAAGCAGTGAGTGGAGCCCTTCCCACACAGCAAGGCGCCCCCTGCTGCTGGGACGCCTCTAGACGTGGGATTTCTTTTTTTCTGCTCTTTTAAATTTTTTTTTAAGATGTGGGATTCTATCAGGAATTGCACAGAAAGTGCAGAGACTACCCTCAGTATCCACAGGGGCAGAGCCGGGCAGGGGTGGCGGGGTCTGGGCTGCAGGGTGGTGGCCAGGGCACCGTGGGCGGGGGCGTGGCTGTCATTTTCCACATTCTCTGTCTCCTGTAGTCTCCTCCCCCCTTGCTGGTTTTGGCATTCCCAAGAGAGTTAGGAGATAAAACTGAATATTTGCCACTTAAGGCCAAGCGTTGCATCTGTGCACCTGGACTGAAGTCACGGTGGTTCCTTGTGGCAATAGCATATGCAGAAATGGATGGAGACTGGTAACTGGGTAGTAGATTAAAGTGGGGCTTGCTGCTAGCCCCGGGCTGGCTCAGCAGTCAGGCTCAAGTTCAGAAAGCAGGTTATAAGCCCAGTTATTGGGACAACAGCAGATGGTATCCGGCATGTCTAGGATGGAAGCTAGCAGTGTCCACAGTGGGCCTGGGCCGTACTTTGTGCTCATTCCAGGGCTCTGTCTTCAGGCTGAGCTCCCTAGCCCCTCACTGAGCTCTCAGGCCCCTCTGGCTTTGGGGGTAGGAAAGCAGACTGGAATCAAAGCAGAAATCCAGGCAGATTTTGACGTGGCCGCATCCCTTCCTCCTCCATCTCCACTTGTTTTTGGCCATCCTTGGGTCTAGATACCACCCAGATTTCTTGGCTGAAGATATTATAACAGCAAATGAGATGCCAGTTAAGAGTCTACAATGTGCTAGGCTCTATACGAAGCAGTATGTGTGTTTCATTCCTTCCTTAACCTGTCCCTTCAAGGTTATCACTATTTCACCAACCTTGGATGAACAAGAAAACAGAGACTCAAATGTATAGCCACTAACTGCTTCCCCTTTTCATCTTTAATTTTCAGTTTCATTATCAGCACCCGATGCCTTAAAAATCATAACAGAAAATGACCATGTTCTCCTGTTTTGGAAGAGCCTTGCTTTGAAGGAAAAGAACTTTAATGAGAGCAGGGTAAGTCCCTCCCTCCTTCTCAGTGACTTTGGAAATGTAATTGGAATGCTGTTTTAGAGATGAGCTCGTTAACAGTCTGCGGGCATAGAGAGAGTGCAAAGAAAGAACAGGGCAGGGGAGTGAACTTGAGAATTAGAGGACCATTTTCTGTGGGATCGCTAATTAGCGAAATGTTTATGCTGCCCATTAAAGATGAGAATCTCTGCACTAAGCACTTCGCAGTCCTGAACTCGCCTTCCCTGGAAAGACGGGGAAGTGGGCTGGAGCCCTCACTGTGCTTCCTCAAGCAGGACTGGGGCTCAGCATTAGAACCAAGGGCACCCCATCTTTCCCATGTAGCCTGAGGCCAGGGCTGCCACTTCGGTACCGGGAAACTGAGCTGAACTGTCACCCTGGCATCTCATCCGTTTCTTTTCAGTGAGCGAGAAGCACTTGAAGATGTAGTCTGTTGACATATGAAAAACACCTTGTTTTGTTATTAGCAGACCAATTACTGTATTTATGGCAGGAGAGAGGAGGAGGGTGGCACCAGGGAACTGATTTGCCATGCAGGGGCGCACAGATTCTCGAATGGAGCTGGGCTGGCCCCATCGTCAACAAAGCATGAGCTAAACAGAGACACAGTGAACCCACGGTGTCTACCTCCGGGTCTAGTGTTGACAAGGAGCAGCCCTACGGTGCTAAATAGTCAAAGTGTGAAACCAGGGGCTGAATTAAAGCTAAATTAAAACGGGAAGCTTCTCACAGCTCTCACAACTATGCCATATAAATGTTTACTCAAATACAAAGAAAACTTTCAAATCAATTCAAAACAGAAACACAGTTGGCCCTTGAAAAACACCAGATTGAACCACGCAGGTCCACTTATATGCAAAACCTACACTATTACACGGTCTGTGGTTGGTGGAGTCCAAGAATGCAGCACCGCGCATACAGAGGGCCAGTTCTAAGTTATTCTCAGATTTTTGACTGCTGGGAGGGTCGGTGCCCCTTACGCCCACGTTGTTACCAGCTGAAGCAGGTAACAAAATTAAAAAGTTTCAAGCATCAGTAAGCAAAAGAAAGTAATGATTTGGCCTCACTGGTAATCTAAACAGCAAAGATACAGTGCTTTCACATTAAATTGGCAAAAGTTTTGGGGGAAGAGTGCTATCGATTTGAGTAATAGTTGGGAAGATGAGTGCCCAGGGAATCTGAATTGATTTAACCTTCTTAAGGTAATAGGTGTCAGAAACATCTAAAGTGTTATATCCTTTGATCCAATAATTCTTCATGGGTTTTATTCTAAGGAAACAGTGTGCATAGAGAATTTCATTTATGACAGCAGGAAGGAGGAGACCCTCCGTATGCCCAACAGGATGGGATTGGTCAAGTAAATTATGAGTGGTTAATGTTTGTGTCATTAAAATTTTTCTCTTTATATCTTTACATATGTTGCAAATGTCCTGCACTGAATATATATTTGATAGAAACTAATAAATCCTAGTTTATGGAAAAGAATGCAGGAATGGGACTCCGGGCAGGTGGTGTTGGGAGGCCCAGTTTGGCAGCTGGCTGTCATCAGAGGATCCTCCCTGGGCAGCAGAAGCCCGGCTCTGTAAAGGTTGGGCCTGCAGGACAGTACTCCCTTCCCAGTGGAGGGTGCTGGCTTAAGCTTGATACGTCCTTCCTCTCCAACTTAGAGTTCAAAGAAGAGGCAGGTCAACAGAATGGGAACCAAGGGGCCAATATGTGGGTACAGATAAGAGAGAAGGTCTTTTGTGTGGTTGGGGCTGTGGGTGGAGGCGGGGGCGTTGCTGGTAGCCTTGACCTGCAGTACGTGGAGGTCAGCGGAGAAGCATGGTCGTCAGTCCTGACCCCGGCCAGCGTGCTGGGCTAGGGCTGTTCAGGGGTGACGTTTCCCACACAGGAGTCCGGGACGCTCCCTGAGCCAGCCTGAATGGGAAGCTTATTTCATGCTCCGATGACTAGGGGGTCTGAGCTGCCGCTCAGTTCAAAGCCAGGCTGGTCTGGGGCTGAGAGCAGCTCGGACGAGCCAGAAAGCCAGGAGCTCGGAAGTGAGCGGTGAGCTGACAATGGAATTCCCACACGTTCCTCTAAGGAGAAATGTCTTGTTTTAACAGTTACAAGTTCCTTTTTTTACCCCATGGCTGGTGTCCATTGCAGCTTGGATTTATTATTAGTTCAACCCCATTACAGTGCACTGTTGCTGATTTGGCCAGATTCTGCGGGATTTAATATTGCCTGAGACAAGTGGATTGCTGACCAGAGCTTTGAATTCTGTACCAAAATATCTGTTAACATGGCTTTTGTTAAGGCTACGCTGTTCACTTCTACCAGGCAGCTCAGAAGTGGGCTTGGCAATTATCAGAGACACTGGGGATGAGAAAATTCCCATTTTCTGAATCCAGTACCTCAGTGGTAAAGTAAAAAGAACTAGTAAGAAACCCAAAGTGCTTCAGCATCTCTAAAAGCCTAAAATACAGTCTCACCTGAAGTTGGAACCAGCAATAGAAGCTGTTAGGTTCCTTCTTTAACTTCCCAAGTAATTTCTCGTGTGTTTATTTTCAGGGCTATGAGATTCACATGTTTGACAGTGCCATGAACATCACGGCTTACCTTGGGAATACTACAGACAATTTCTTTAAAATTTCCAATCTGAAGTTGGGTCACAATTACACTTTCACTGTCCAGGCACGCTGCCTTTTTGGCAGCCAGATTTGTGGGGAGCCTGCCGTCCTGCTCTATGATGAGTTGGGGTCTGGTAAGTTGCTGTAGTGGCCCGTTCCCACCTTCAGTTCCGGGGAAATGTTTCCAGGGAGTAGCATGGTTTGATGAACGTGTGTGTTCCTAACACGCACCTAAAATGTTCTTGCAGTTCAAAAGAAAACCATTTATGCATCAGTTTAATTAGGCACTGATTTATTTAACAAATACTTCCTGAGCCAGGCATAGGGTGAGGAGCTGGGATTATGGGGTGACCACATTCTGAATGTAAAACAGAAGAAAGGGAGGTTTTGTTGAAAAAGGAGATTCTGTTTGGGAAGCACTGGGTCAGTGCATTTCGTTCATTTTTGGAGGACCGTTCAGAGCCTCTAACAGGCTAATATTCCCTGTGATTTTCCAAGCCAGCAGATCACCTCATCACAGAGTAACTGATTTCACAGCCGTCCCCTTCATCTTCGCGGTCGGCCTCAGCTCAGAAGCTGAGCTTGGTCTGGGGTCCCTGTCTTCAGGACACTCGCAGATGGCCATGTTGGGCCATGCTGATGGCAGAGGAGAGGAACCTTCCACTTGCCCAGAAATTCTGCTCAGATCGTATTAATAGCTTTGCTGGGATTTCAACAACATTCTGCTGCTGGTCGTTTTAGTTCCGCTTACCCCCAGCCAAGAACTAACCAGCGCTTAAGCTCAAAGTCTTAATGTTAGAGCTGTTGTATGTTCCTCCACGCTTCTTGGGGTGGCTTCCGGTGGAATACTTACCCTTGGCACCTGCCTAAAAGAGGGAGAACTGAGGCTCTGAGAAGGTCCCAACAGAAAACAAACAACCCAACTCTTACTGACCTAGTGTTTCCTAAATAGAACCTCCTTTTTAGTAAAGCCAATCAGAAACCTGCGAAGTAGACTTACGGGAAACTGCTGTGAGGACATCTGCCAGCTGCCTTTGTAAAACCAAGATTGTCAGGCAGGAGAATCTCTCAGGTAGACCCCCCGGTCCACGTCCTGCCCCCTGATGGTCACGTCCCTATGCAACTGGGGCGGGGGCGGAAACTCACTGATTCCTGTCGCCTCTACCAGGCTGCCTTCCTGACTGCTCCAGCCCAGAGCGTTCCCCCAGTGTACCACTTCGCAGTTGGGATTAGGTAGAGACACGGGAAATAAGAGGGGGTAGAGTTTTCCCCGGTAAGTCAGTAGTGAAGGAAGGTAAAGATGTGGATATGGAATTGTTAGGTCAGGCTTGTGGGAAACAGCTGCTGTCTGGCCCATCTATGAGTACCTGTTGGGCTGAATCCCTGGGTAGTTACTGAGCTTCCTCCATGCGCAGAGGCTGGCCCGCACCACCTCACCCTGCACCAGGGGACAGCCTCAGGCCTAGCCAGGCTCCTTGTGGGGATCTAGAAAGTCCACTTTGCTTACTTAGCTAAAACTGACTCCCAGGAGCCAGTTTCCCGCCTCGAGCTCAGACGTTCCCCAGAATTTCTGACATAAAAATCTACCCCTTCCAGGAAGCCTGGCTCTCACCCGACAGCGAGATGGCTCTGCCCCAGATCCCTGTCGCTACAGCTCTTATCAGTGCATCATCATAAAGCGAATATTTAAGGCAGTGGGAAGGGAGCATCACTGTTAGGTTATAGACACCCAAAATGGCCTTGCAAAGAGCTTTTAAAAAATGTTAAATGTATAAGGAAAGGTTCTCTCTCACTCTGTTTAAGTTAAAAAAAAAAAAAACCTCATAAAACTTCATGAGCTGTTAAGTCAGTACTGCACTGAAGGAATCTCGTTTGTATCACTTAATGGAGCTTCAGGTAATTGCAGTTCAGAGTGACTTTGGTGCCAAGTAGGGGGAAATAATTGCAATCTCGTTAATTAGTGGTCTGATTTCACATCCTCTTATGTGAGCCAAGCAAGTGGTCTTAAGTAATAATGCTAATGAAATCAATGTTGATACCCCAACAAAGGTCTCCCTTCCAAGAGATTATCTAAATAACCAACGAGGCAGTGATTAGGAGCCTGATGTAATTACCGTATTTGCATGCACGAGGCCTGCACCCCGTCCGCTGGAGGCAAGGGCTCGGGGAAACATTCGGGCGTCGCGTGCAGGAACGTGCCACCCCCGGCAGGAGATCCAGGTGGCGGGTGGCGGTCGCTTAGCTTTTTTGGTGGGTGGGGTGTTGCGGGGCGGCCCTTTCATAGGAGGCTTACGGGCTGGCCTCGTGCCTCCGCAGGTGGGGACACATCAGCGATCCAGGCTGCCAGGTCCACCGATGTGGCTGCCGTGGTGGTGCCCGTCTTGTTCCTGATCCTGCTGAGCCTGGGCGTCGGGTTTGCCGTCCTGTACACAAAGCACCGGCGGCTGCAGAACAGCTTCACAGCGTTCGCCAACAGCCACTACAGCTCCAGGCTGGGCTCGGCCATCTTCTCCTCCGGGGATGACCTGGGTGAGTGGGGCGGGGGCGGACCCCACAGGAGTCCTTCGGGGGAGGTAGTTAGGTTTACTGATTGATTGGGGGTCCTGGGGATTGAACCCAGGACCTTGTGCATGCTAAGCCCGCCTACCCCTGAGCTACACCTCCCCTCCTTGAGCTCATCTTTTGACGCTGGTGGAGTTCTTCATCCACCAGCGATCCCCCTGCTTTGGGTTGAATCAGTTGGAGCCCTTTGCTTTGAAATCACTCCTAAATTAAAATACCAGTATTCTCGTCAATAGTGTGCTTCTGGCCCGAGACGGGGAGTTTTGTCAAAGGACAGGTAGGAGCTTGCCTTGTACGGGAAGGAGGGATAGACCCTGCACTTCGGGTATTCCCAGGGTATCGGCAGATCCTCAAGAACCTTCAGCGCCTCTCATCCTTCCCAGGCCTGGAAGTCTGACATCTCTGGAGATTTTAGTCAAGACAGAAAGCTGTGCTTTTCCCATGGGCTTCTGTCCAAAGAAACCCTTCCCATCTTGCCGTTTCTCTTCCTGATTGCTAGCACGCCCTCAGTTCTTTCCCTGTCGATAGCACGTGGCACGGGAGAAGGAAGGAAAAGTCCCTTTTAGAGCTGTCTGCACGCTGCAGTCGCCGAACGCTCATAGAGCTAGTAGCCACTCCCTAAGTACAGTTAAGTCCGTATGTTTTGGGACCTTCCCCAAACTCAGGCTTGTCCAAACTCAGACTGCTGAATGTAAGTTGATTTTTTTTTTAACATATTCATCTTTCCTGTAAGCTAGTTGCAGTTTTGTTGTTGTTTATAAAGACATTTCTGGATTCCCTTCTCACTGATGACTTGATAGTAGCTCCTCTCCCTTTTTTTTTTTCTGTCTCTTTTCTTGCTTTCTTACAAGCGCTTGGACTGCCTTGCATGAAGAGGGTGGGTTCTTTGCTTCTGTTCTTGGGGGCGAGAGGAGTCTGCCCACCCTGGTGCTGAGTAATGATCACTGAATGCGGGTCAGCACTTAGATGCACAGGATGGTACCAGGGGCCACGGAGGGACAGCCATTAGTCTGGGAGCCTGTCCTCCAAGTGCCTAAGCCCCTCTACGACCCTGTTCTTCGCGAGCAGTGTGGGTTCAGAGGAGAGAACAGACGGTGACGTTCACTTACTCTGCTAGCACGGGGTGTGGATAACTCAAACTGGGCAACTAAAACCGCCCATCGGACTTCTGGGTAGGTAATAAAATCCTCCTCCTTACAAGATTTACTTTCCTTGTTTGGTTCAAACCACCACTAAAATAGGCTTGGCCGCCCGTTGATGGGGAACGGGGACCCAAGGGTGTCAAAGAGAAGCCGGGCTGGTTTCAGCATTGATGCTTATGCCTGTGGGCTCTGGTGCTGACTCTTCTGGCTGGGGCTCGTTTGTGACAGGGGTGGGGGGCCGCGGGGGAGGTGGGGCTGGGCGGAAGTGTGCTGGAACTCATCGAGGACTGATGGTTTTGCCTTTAGGGGAGGACGATGAAGATGCTCCGATGATAACTGGATTTTCCGACGACGTCCCCATGGTGATAGCATGAAGAAGCTTTCCTCACTAGAAACCAAATGGTGTAAATATTTTATTTGATAAAGATAGTTGATGGTTTATTTTAAAAGATGCACTTTGAGTTGCAATATGTTATTTTTATATGGGCCAAAAAGAAAACAAAACAAAAAAAAAAAAAAAGGAAAGAAAAGAATGAATAAACTTTGTTGGAATCAACTGTGAACTTTAAACCAGGTTGATTTTAGTAACCAAACTGCTTTGATTTGGTATTAGTGTCGTCTTCCAGGGCTGTGCTTACTGGGCATGCTTTTAAGTCTGTGAGATAATTTTGGTTCAATAAATTGGCCATTCTTTTTATTTTTCTAAGGCACAGAAATGTGTTTAATAAAAACATCGAGAGAGTGATGGGCAGAACCCCTTCTCCTTGAAAGTATGCTCAAGTCTAAAGCTTTGTTTGCATTTAGTTGCTGTGAAAGTGTTTGGGTGAGTGATGGGGGCAAGGTTCTTCTATGTTATTTTGTTAATTTATTGGGACTCTGTATGGGGCAAGGCTTTAGTGGTCATCTGACACCACACGTGTTACGAGCCGCTCGCCTGCAGGGTCGGGGGGCGAGGAACAGAAGCTGTTTTGTCACCATTGCGGATATGATCTCTTTTTATTCACCCGTGTGTCACCCAGTGGTATTTGGCAGGAGAGCATAGTGAGTCATTGCTCCATTTCAATTAAACAAGAGTTGCAGCCTGAGAAGCCCTGCAAGCAACAGCTTCCTCTCTTCCATGAATCGATGGACACTTGCTGGACACGCCACTGTACAAGATGCAGCTTTCCAAGCTGCAACATGATAACACTGCTGTATTATACACTGGTGTCATTGTCGTTGCAAAAATTTGCTCTGGTTGTGGGAGAGAGTTCTAGATCTGTGCCATGATAGCTACACTGGCAGATATGGTACCTAGTTTTTCCTTTTCTGATTGTTTGATTTTTTGTTGTTGTTGTTCTTACTTACCACTGAAGAATCTCGAATGTAAAGTTTTGTATTTGTGTTGAGGTGGCCGCTTACTGTCCTTAAAAATCCATACTGATATATGCAGTCATTTTGAATTGGGTCAGTGCCTTCCTTCTTTCCTCCTTTCTTCTCTTCTTCCACCTCCCTTGCCTGGACCCCGTCCCCTGACCCCCGCCCAATTTAAAGAGAAAGCGCTGTTTACTCTTAACAGAGATGCAGGAGATGCCCGAGTTTGAGACCCTTCAGCCCAGCCCACAGCGGACACTAGAGTTCATGTTCTCTGTCAAATCGGCTGGGCTGTTTCCCTCTGCCTTTCAGTGCCTCCCCTGCATTCAAGCTGTGGCCACTTGGTAGGTATGTGGAATCCGCTGGAGACTGATGCCCACGCTTTAGAGCTAGTGTTGGAAGCACCGGTGCCTAGCATTGGTGTGACGCCTACTGTATGCACCCCAGCCAAGAAGCAGTGAGCTCGGGGGGGGGGGTCATGCTTCTGCGTGTGCGTCCTTTATCCACAAGCTTTGTCACAACCCCATCTCCTCTTAGATGTACTGCATCCCCCTCACAAAGTATTTGCTTTCTTTTCACCAAAAGTATCATTCTTAGGTGATAATATAGTTTTGTTCTGCCTAGGTAGTGTTTGGGAAACAAAGAGCTGATTAAATTTTTTTTAAGTTTAAAAATTTTATTTGTGTATATATGTATATTTTGATGGCGGAGTGTTTTCAGTTGTACGCGTTCAGGATGTCGTGTGGGTGAGGCTCCGTATCATTTCAACAAGAGGTTGTAAAAATAATGAGCCTTCCTTCCAGCATGTTTTTTCTTCTTTCCTCTCTCTCTCCTGTGTTATCTTTTTAAAGACTGGAGTTTCGTTGGCTTTATCTTGTCTTACTTCGGAGTTTCCTGCAAAACTTCAAGCCCCACCACGTCCCCTTTAATAAGCACTTTAAGTAACTGAAAGGTTAACGATCTGGTGGGAGGCAAGTCATTTAATCGAACCACTAGAAAGTGTTTTTTCTTCCTTTCTTTTTTCTGCCAACTTTTTGGTGGCATTTGTGAAAGCTGATATAAAAGGCTCTGAGACTTTATATTCATTTTTCCCACAGGCAAGCCTTTGTACAGAGCATATGTCTCCGGTTGGCAACTTGAGATATTTCTGAGCATCCAGTTCTCACTCCCAGTGCCTCCCAATGCTTAGTGCACCGTACTGTACAGACTGGCCATCACCCCTCTCCTTGGAAAATGCCACTGGGCTGTTTGAGGAAAAGCAGCCTTTTAGGGCTAGAGTATTTTATATAAACAGAAGAGCTAAATTCCTGAATAGATGCAGCTATGTGTAAATTGTATATTTTTATGAACTCTTGAGGCATGCACTCCACTCCCCTCTGTGCAGCGCTGTGAGGTTTGGATGTATATGTATACGCCGTCTGCAAGAGTCCAGAGGTTGAAGTGACCATAGAAAATGAGAAGAAAAACTACATGGAACCTTTGCAGGTGACCAGATCATTGTCTTCACTGTGACCAATTGGAGCCCCTGGTTGTTTTAGGAAGAAGGAAGGGGCTTTTGTACCTCACTGGAGGTGCTACCTCCAAAGTTCACACTGTACAGGGAAAAGGTTTTATTTCCTCCCAGGATGCACTAGAACGTCAGAAGCCCACGTTTGTGCGCCCGTGACGGACCACGAGTGGGCGGCGACAGTTTGGTGGGCAGGGGGATTGTGTACAGATTTTCTCTGGAAGCGGGTTTGCCCCTTTATGTATTGAATGCCCTTCAAGCCTTATGAGATGTGGGTCCACGTGGGTAAAGTAACAGAGTAGAGTTCTGCAGAGGAGTCCGGGGGGAGGCCACACCTACGCAGACCCTTTTCCAGACAGGTGGGGAGTGTCGGTGACTGCTGGCTGCCCTGGCAGGCTGGGTGGATCGTTACAAAGCTGGGTAACTGGTTGGCACTTGTGACTTTGGGAAGAGGGGTTTCTCAGGTTCCATCCCTGGTCGTGTCACTGGGGGTGTTTGGATGGGACAGGTGTGAGACACAAGCTGTGTGTTCTCTCTGCCCATCGTGTGTAATGGACTAGATTAAGCTCTACTTCAGCAATTTAAGGAACGTACCCCTTCCCAAACCCGTGGACATTTGGTGGGGGGCAGGCACTGAAGACTCCTGCCTTCAGAGAGCCACCCACCGGTCGCTCTCCATCTAGTGAGATCCTCCTGTCCGGTTTGGTTGGTCACTTTCCCACTAAGGACATCGTGGTGAATCCCTGAGATGTTTGTCTTCCTTCGGCAGAGAGTCAGGAGGTCCCTCAGAGAAGGGATTCAGGGGTATCAGCAAACGGAACACCCATCTCCATATTGATTTTAGGAACTGACTCTAAAACTCTGTGCGGGATCTTCACTTGTGTTGGGGCTGTATCGACATTCCTATTAGATTATTTTTCTTAAAGGAAGTGTGTGCTGCCTTTCAGGTACAATTTTTGTGTAATAAAAGCCAGTGCATTAAGTTTATATAGACTACTTTCTATGCAAGACTGAGAGATGGAAATGGAACAGATGGCAAGAGGTTACGTGTACTGTTGGCTACACGGACAATAAGCATGTTTTCAGAAGGGGTACCACCAGCGAACATGGGTCAAGGGAGAACAGGATGTAGATATGTTTCTGCCCACTCATTTTGAGCAGCCATATTATGAATTAAATCATCAGAGCCAAGTAACCCAAGAGTGGTATTAGTCTCATGTGTAATAGCTCAAATGGGTCAAGTCTGAAGGCTGAAGAGGAACATTATTCTCAGAGATTCCATGTCATTTCTCATTGAAAGACTCTTGTTATGAATTATTAGAAACTTTAGGCAAAATCAAAGGCATTTGCAGCAAAATAAAGGCCTACTCTGCTCTTATTTAAAGTGAAACACTGTATCCTTGTTTCTCTCCAAAGTGAAATTAGATGCTTATGATTTCAGCTGCCTTGATAAGTTTCCAAATCACTTGATTGATGCTGAAGATTTTACTGTTATTGTCGCACAGTTTTAAGATCACTTTTGTCTCAATGTCAACTTTTTTCACTGAATAAAAACCTAACTGGGTCAAGAAAACACCTATTTGAAAATCCACTCTTTCCGCGTGTCTCGAGTTGTTCTTTTGGGTGCAGTCAAGGTGGTTAATACGGTCTCCGAACACCATTTGATTTGTCTGTCTTAAAAGGATGTTTATTTCCTCGATGAGAGAACACTAAGACCTGGAGTAATTTTGTTATTAACAAGCCGGTCTCCGATGGTGGCTCCTTGAAGAACACGATGTCGTTGTGTTGGCTGAGGGGTGGGGAGGTGTGGCGGCTGTTTTGAAGTAAATAAAATTATTCTGCGGGGGCAACGACTAGTGGCTCCCTTAAAGCTGTAACTACGTTTGCTGAGAGACAATTTGCTAAGAAGGCAATTTTCAAGTTCTAAGCGAAGAAGGCACAGCAGTGTGACGAGCTGGGTGTCCGTGAGCACTTTCGGGAGGTTTCCACGGGCAATGAGGTCTCTGAAGGATGCTGCCTTTTCTTGTGATCTGTGAATGGAAGGTAGACGGACCTATAAGTCAGAATTGGAGAGTTTGGAATGGGATTGGGGAGGGAGGAGGGTGGTGAGGCAGGAGGTTTTGGCATAACATCTTCCAGTATGCTGCTTTTGTTTAAATATTAAGCCAAAATAAATCTCTGAAGCATTATCATCCCGTCCCCTAGGTGAGGATACCTGCCTCCTGGGCAGGGATGAGTGTTCCTGGTCATGACCGAGCCCTTATGTTTCCAGCTTAGATAACTGGTTTTGTAAACACATGACAGTTATCTCTCGAGGGCACGCGCACCTTAATGAAGCTTGTGAGACTGATATGCAACTAAATAATGCCCATTTGTTAACTCAGCATGGGAAATGGTCCTCTCAGCAGGTGGGCGTGGCCAGTGTGTTCTCCCCACCTGGGGAGCCCTAACCAGGAAGCCAGCTACAATGGGCAGGTTGCTGGGTGAGCTGGGACGCAGAGCAAAGCAAGTGGGAGAGGTCTGGGCATAAACAGTGGCTGCCCAGTAAAGAATGGACAATGCGTGATTGATATTCCAGTCCAGGAACAATCTGCTCCATGTGAACTTGGTATTTGAAACCTTCAGGTTACAACTTCCTGTATCCATTTCTAGTTAAGAAAGATCTTGACAACACTACCTGAATCCTCAAAGTCCCTTTGCTAAAGTTTCCTCTGGATGGAGCCTGATTACTGCCCGGATCTGCCGCTCTGACTCATCTTCTCCTGCGTTTGGTGGTTGAATACACTTCTCCCCTAAGACATTCTATAGCTGATGTTAATAATGCTTTCATACTAGGTTATAATAAAATCTTCCTGGCTCGAAAGCCATTGTTTCTGTAAGATTATTCTGCCTATTATGTGTTGATTTAAAGTGTAACTCTAAGAGGACACTGTTTTTGAGTCCTTGGTGACATAATGTAGCCCCCCAAATTCTGCCTACATGTGTCAGCTATGAGTATCTGGTTCTCTGGCCCACAGCAAATTAAAAACAGAAAGAGACAACAATAAAAGAAAAACTAAAAATACCCCTACCCTGTGATCCAGCAGTCTCACTACTGGGCATATATTCAGAAGTGACTCTAATTTGAAAAGATACATGCACCCCAATGTTCACAGCAGCCTATTTACAATAGCCAAGACGTGGAAGCAACCTAAATGTACATCGACAGATGACTGGATAAAGAGGTTGTGGTATATTAATACAATGGAATACTACTCAGTCATAAAAAAGAATGAAATAATGCCACTTGCAGCAACATAGATGGACCTGGAGATCATCATTCTAAGTGAAATAAGCCAGAAGGAGAAAGAAAAATACCATATGATATCACTTATATGTGGAATCTAAAAAAAAAAAAAGACAGAAATGAACTTATTTACAAAACAAACAGACTCACAGACATAGAAAACAAATTTATGGTTACCAAGGAGGAAAGGGGTAGGAAAGGATAAATTGGGAGTTCGAGATTTGCAGATACTAACTGTATATAAAATAGATAAACAAGTTTCCACTATATAGCACAGAGAACTATATTCAATATCTTGCAGTAACCTATAAAGAAAAAGGATGAAAAGGAATATATGTGTGTGTGTATTTGACTGAAACATGCTGTACACCAGAAATTGACACAGCATTGTAAAGTGACTAGACTTCAATAAAAAAAAAAGAGAGAGAAAGAAAGTGGTTGTACAAATTTACACCCTTGAAAAGAAAAGCTATCGGAAAATGAAGACTATCAGAAAACCTCTATTAGAGACAAAGGAATTCAAACAGTTTGTTGTGGCTATTTAGACCTCATCGGCCCCAAAGGGACAGAGTCCCACACGTTAACTAGCCCGCTTCGTTAGAACAATAATGGTTCCCTTCTGTTTGCCCCCTATTCTTTGCCAATTGCTGTGCTGAAATATTTATAAATATTTTTTTTTTATTATTCTAGAAGTGATTCTGTGACTTAGTTAATTCGTCTTTGTTTCAGGAGATGGAGAATTAGTCATAAGAGAGGTTGAGTGACTTCTCCGAGATCTCACATCGTAAGTGGCAGAGTCAAGACTCAAACTTAGATTCACTCCATTCTTAAGTTTTGGTTCTATTCACCATGCGATTTTGCCCTTTTGGTACAGTATTAGAGGTCTGCAATAGTGATACTGTCTGTTTAGGGAATTCAAGGGTAGAGGTAATACATTTTTAAAGGATTTCTGCTAGAAAGATGAAAACTGACACTTGGAGAAGTAAAGAAGTATGTGTAAATTTCTTTGCAAAATCATTTATGTGGAATCCAACATTTCCTCCCGATGCTAGATCAATGAGCCCTTTTTTTTTAAATTGGAAAAAAGTTTTAATTCAGTAATTAGAAACACAAAGGATTCTTTTGCTTTGTGACAACCCAGTTAGATTTTATAAACATCCTTCGCATCTTGGGAAAAGAATGTTCCGTGCACAGTTTACTCGCCTTTATTTATACGTACACGGTGGGGCAGACCACTGCGCCGTGTTCTATTAGGGCGATAACTGGGCTCGCGCAAGACCGTTAGAGTCCCAGCAGAAGGGGTGGCTGCCGTTTTTTTCATCCAATCCTAACTGGCTTTGATGCCAGTACCGCATTAATTTTTTTTTTTTAAAGATCATATGTACGGTAATTTGAGCCTGCAACAATTTACAGAACAATGATGTTACGCTTTTAAAAATGCTAATGTTATCACTGTAATGTCGCAACCCTATTTAACGCCAAATGACAACTGGTAATGTTTGGGAATATTTGTGTGAAAACAATGACATCTCATACTTAAAAGTCGGCATCAGCAAACTTTGGAGGAAGAAGAAAAGGATCGAATTTAAATGTAAATCAGCCTTTTATGAAATTTGCCCTTTGGTTGTATGCCTAGTACGTAAAGTCTTCAAGATCCATTGAATGAAGAGGTCTCATAATTAAAGCTTATTTTTTAATCTCTCTCTAGCAGAAAGTTACCCAGGGATTGATCACGCCCTAGATGGTGCTGAATTATCTGTGTGTGTGTGTGTGTGTGTGTGTGTGTGTGTGTGTGTGTGTGTGTGTGTGTGTGTGTGTGTGTTTGTGCACGTGTATTTTCTAGACTTCTTCACAGGCAGTAGATGAATGGCACAAGAACAGAAGTACACTGTACTTCAAACCCCGGACAGCACACCTGCTCCCAAGAACCGGCACATCTTCAAAGGAGGAGATTTTATTCACGCTGAGATGATTCAAGGGCATGTGTATAAGATCCTGAATACAATACTCCCAAAAGGTGGTCCAAGAACATTTCACGCAATGGTAGTCCAGTGGCAACAATAATAACAAATGTGTAACCGTTTTGTGCCGGGCATTGATCTGGGGGTTTCTTGGAGATGAACTCATTCAATCCTCTCGACAATCCTGTAAGGAGAATACTGTTAGCCTGGTGTTACAGATAAGGAAATTGGTACACAGAAAGGTGAAGAAATCTGCCCAAGAACACGATAGTAAGAGGCAAGACTGAGATTTAAATCCAAGTTGCCTGGTTCCAGAGTCACACAGACCCTCCAGGTGAGCCTTTGAGAACCTAATTTGGGTATATACATTTGGAATTTATTTTAACCAGCCAGTTTACCTTTTTAAATAACTTTGTTTTTTTGGATTATAAAAGGAGTTTGTATCTTCTATAGAAATTTGGGGGAAATGAAAGCACCAAGAAGAAAGTGAGGTTTCCTGGCAATCCCAGAGACAACTACTATTCGCATTTGGTGTTTGTTCCTTTGTCACTTTATATGAACAGTTGCATCTGGTTACAGCTCCATTGTCACGAATATGACCAAGTTCATGTAAGGGAAGTTTCCCAAATCTCTGCCATGTCTGATAGGTCTTGGTTCCAGCCACAAAGGCAACTGAATGCAGATCTCAGAAGTGGAGTGATGGCCTCTTCCCCTTTGTCCCCAGAAGCATGTTTAATATAGATTTACTGTGAGGACCAGCGGAACAAGAGGACTGTCAGTGCCGTCAGCTACGCTTCTACCCTTCACAGCACAGTCAAGTGCTTTGACTCGTCTTCCACGCTAATGAAACTCAGAGGAGGATTTATTTGAGTCACTTTGTTATCTCTAGCTCACTAAGTTTTCCCTATTGGGTGTTTTGCTGTTCGGAATAGGGGAAGAACAGCTCTCAGCGCATCCCATCAAAGAAGGCAGTCAGCATAAGTAGATGTAAGACAGCGTAAGACCGACGCGTAAGCAGAAGATGGTTTGCAAACATGGTTGTCACATGGAGCTTGTTTGGTACAAAAGTAACCTGCTAGCCAGGAGGGATGTCTGAGCGCCAAGGAAGAGAAGGGAGTGGTCTGAAGCGAGGTGGTGGCATCAGTTTGCGTGTCTCTGTAGGACGGGGTAGGGGGAAAAGAAGGAATTGGAGGGAGTTTGGGGGTATTTAGTGCTGGATGGTGAGTACGTTCTCCATTTCAGTTGGGCAGGGAACGTGTTAAATGGCAAAATGGTTTCCCTGAATATTAAACCGCAGCACATGGACATGGAAGAGGCAGAGGGTAGGACGTGTGGATTTTATGTGATGAGATGCTGAGCCTCCGTCGGAATCTCGTAAATGTCTGCCAGTCTCTAAGAGTAGGAAAAAGAATTCTGAGGAGTGGGACAGTTCCCAAAGAAATTCAGGATTAATGTCAAGTCTCAAGTCCTAGGCTGGCAAGACTCAAAACTCCCTGGGCAGTCAGGCACCCGATTCGTGGATGCCAGAGCAACACTGATTTAAGAGGTATTCTGAGAGCTTCCCTGTACCAGGTCCTGCATCAGCCACTGGGAGAATAATGTGAGTAAGATCGTTAGGGTTCTCACCCTGTGGAGCAACAGAGGAAAAAACCTTCAGGAGGTAACGTCGCCAGTGAGTCTCTTGTAGATGGTATATGTGATTTCATAAAAGAGGAAACTGAGGCTAAGGGTGTTAAGTGACTTGCTTCAGAGATCAGTTAATCAGTGAGATAGCTAATCAGCCTTGATTCTACAAGCCTGCAGCCAAGCTTGTGCTAGCGGTTCCTGCAATTACACTGAGGGGAGGAAGGAGGCTCCAACGGGATTCTGAGCCAGAGACTCCAGTCCAGCTTCTAAGAGAAACCCTCCTTGGGGCAGAAGAGTGTGTCCCTGGCTGCAGTATCTGCATTTGATTAATAATGTGGTAGCTTGTTTCCTTGGAGCTACTGCTTTTTATATGCAGACTTCCTCCACTGCAGGAAGAATGGATGGAGGAATCCTGGTACCCAACTCCTACTTTCTCACCTACCACTATTTTCTTACACTCGAGAAAGGAAAGCTGATTGTCTTAACTTCAGGCAAATGTGGGAAAAGCAGGTCATCTTTTTTGACGACAAAATAAACATACAGAATACATTTTTGAATAACCCACTTTTTAAAATTTTTTCAGGGCTTCTCTGCTCCTTTCCTTGAGCACAGAGGGTGGAGTCCAAATGACACATCTCTCTTAACGACTCCATCCTGAACCCTACCACATAATCCAGCGTGGACGCAAGCCTCTAGAACGGACATCAACAAGGTGCTATTTCCTCCTGCTCTCAACCCCGCGGGTGGGATCCCTTCCCCTTGCCTCATCTCTTAGACAGGCCTGGAGGCACTGGTACAAACAGCTGCATCCTAACACCCACATGGCTGTTGTTGTGTTCCACCCTCCACGGAACCACGGAAGAGCCACAAGGAGTCCTCCGCTGAAGGCTTATGTTTGTCACCTTCTGTAACGGGTCCCAGCAAGACGGAAAGTGGGAAATGCATCCTCGGGTCCAGGATAGCCCCTTGTCACGTGCTAGTCTTTATTTAAAGGGAAACTCTCTTCCGTTCATCTTCCAGGTCGGGCTATGTGAAAAAAAAAAAAAATGACATATATCCACGTGGCCCAAGGCATGATGTGGTTTATTACCAAAGTAACGCACACTGGAGTGTTCATTAGAGAATCAGTTTTCTGATTGCAGAGACCCATGGCTACTGGAGCTCCTTCACAAGAAGTCCATTTTACCTTCTTCCTTGGCCATGTTAACTCTGCAGGCCTGGCTAGCGGCCCAGGCAAGCAGAGGCGGCTAGCTGGAAGCTGGCTTCTTTCACTTAGCAAACATTTACTGAGTGGCTACGATGTCCTCGGTGCGCTCCAGGAGCTGGAGGTACTGCAGTGAACCAATCAAACCAAACCCCTGTCTTCAGGCACAGTTTAGACTCAAGTCGAGGGAGACAAAATAATGAACACAAGAGGTTATTAAGTGATGCAGTCATTTGAAGGAGGCAAGTGCTATGAGGAAAACAATTTAGAGTTCAGAAGGGAGCCCTGGGTGTGTGGGAGCGAGGCTGAGGCAGTTTTTGGAGCTCAAAGGCGGAGGGGGCTGGAGGTGCTCGCTGGAGGGTTGTATCCAGGAGGGTCCGGGGTAGCGGGATCAAAGCCTGGAGAGAGGAGGTCTGTCAGGAGTGAAAGGAGATCTCAAAAGCCGAGGAGCTTGGGACAAGCCAGAGGGGCAGGTGGAGACCAGCGCACTGGGGCGCCATCCGAGGAAGGAGTATTCAGTCCCGCCAAAGACCACGCGGAGGACACGACCGGCGTCTACGGGGAGCTCCCGCCGCACCAAGCAGCCCTTCATGCGGAGTTTGGGGGCATTTTCCATGCAGAATCGCAGTGTGGTCAAGGGTCTGGGCTCTGGGCTCAGGTGGCCTGAGTCGGAACCCCTGCCTGGGGAGCTGGCGAACCTGGGTATCTTCCTTTTTGCCCTAAAATCCCCTCACCTGAGAATAAGGATCCTTTAGCACCTACCTCATAGGGTTGCTGTGAGGATGAAATCAGATAACCGAATACATTAGATAATGCATAGTAAATGCTATGACTAGGGACGGCGTCTAGGTGGGTGACCCTTTTGTCCGTCCCATGGCCCTGCAAGGCAGACCCTGATTATAGATGAGATCAGTGGTGTCCGCACAAGGCTTTTGGAGCACGAGGTGTGTGGATGCTGGCTTCGTGCAGGATGAGCAGGGTGTGGGGAGTGGGGTGGAAGAGCAGTGAATTTAGGCTCTTCTTTCTACACACGCGAGAGAGACCGAGTGCAGCTGGGCCTGGCCAGCACAGCGTCCGGACAGATTCTTGTGAAACCAGGACCCTCTAAAGCCAAGTTCCCCTGCCGAGTTTATGATTACCCTCTCTACCCCAAACTCGCTTCCCCTTCTAGTGCCACCCCTGCTTCCCTCAAGACGGAGGGTATCAAAGAAAGCGGGTGGTGAAACCGAGCAGGAACTGGCAGGGCCCTCCATGTCCCCTGTTTCTCGTTTGTAGAAGGCAGCTTTCATCTCCTAGGCCTTCCCTGAGTTCCAAAGAGCAGATTCCAGCAATTACTAATGAGGGAAGTCAGGGAATGTAGAAACAAAGGAAACGCAGTTATGCAAGAAAAGTAATGACAGTAACTCAGCAATAAAGCAGAATCCTCGTTCCTCCCCGAGGAGTATACATAACAACCTGACCCCCACCTGTGAGTTGTCCTGCGGGAACTGAGACCCCCCACCTACCCAGGTGGCGGACAGTGATTACCTGCTGACCGCAAGCACACAGACCCCAGCCCGATTGAACCCAGAAGGTTAATGATCAAGATTCCTGTTACCACCTGTTACCTCCCCACCAGCCAATCAGAAGAAAGTCCTGCCCCCTTCAGCCCACCCCCCCAACCGTTGCCTTTAAAAACCCTTCCTTGGGCGCCATTTGGGAGTCCGGGTCTTTGGAGTGTGAGCTGCCTGCACTCCTGGTCCAGTGCCCTGCAGTAACCACCGTCATTTCCTTCACCAAAACTGGGCGTCAGTAAACTGGCTTGGCTGCACAGCAGGTGAGTGCACCCAAGTTTGCTTTGGTAACACTTGCTGCTCCATGTTGTTTGCTGCTCCTGCTCCTGAAAGTGCAGAGAGAACCCAGGTCCCTGGGACTCAGAGGGGGACTGGCTGATGGCGGGCGCCTGACCCGGATGGAGGGAATGGAGAGGAAAGGATGCCTCTCCCCTCATCACCACCTCCCAGCACTGGGGGGATGGGGGAGGGACCCCCATTCTGCTTCTCCCAGCACCTGGCAGGGGCATGCAGTGGCCGGGGGAGGGATTGTGGCCCCAACCACAGCCCCTTCACCCCACATGCACTCAGCAGTCCCCACGCTGAGCACTGGGGAAGCAAAGACGGTGGAGGAGCCAGGATACCCACCATCCGCAGGCTGGAGGGGCCAGCACTGCCCGCACCGTGACGGAGGCAGGGGCCCAATGCTATGGAACCCGAAGGGGCTGGAACAGCCAGACATTTGGGGAAGTTGGGGAAGGCGTCAGAGTGAAATTGGCACTTGACCAGGGCCCTTGTGGAATGAGTGGGAGTTTGCCTTGTGGGGGGTGGGGTGAGGGCAGGGCTGTGAAGATTGCGGTCTGCAGCGGGAGGTGAGCTGGGTGTGGCTGCTTCAGGTCACGTGCTGGGGAGGATTCCAGGTGAGGGTCATGTTGTCAGATCCAAGTCCGTGTTCTCAATGCAGAGTGAGGCCAAATAAACCGAAACCTTGAAGTCTGGAGCAGAGAATAGTTTATAGGAGGGCCCCCAGGGAGGAGAACTGGCAGCTCTTTTGCAAAAGAGAAGGGTTTTTAAAGGCAACGTTTAGCGCGGAGACCTGCAAGGGGCATGAATTTCTTGAGTGGTTGGTGGGGTGGAAGGGAGGTGACAGGGTGATGTGGCAGGAATCTTCATCATCAACCTTCTGGTTCCAAAGAGTTTGGGGTCCATGCTTGTGGTCAGCAGGTAGTCACCACCCTCCATCTGGGTGGGGTGCTCGGTTTTTGCCGAACAACTCAAAGATGTGCATCAGATTGTTGTGTGCGTCCCTCGAGGGGAAGCTAGGACTCTGCTTTATCTCTGAACTATTGTCTCCTGACCGCTTTCTCTTTGTTCCCTCACTTCCCTGATGAGTAATTGCTTGAATCTGCTCTTTGGAACTCAGGGAAGGCCTAAAAGATTAAGGCTTTTTTCTCCAAACAAGAAACAGGTTGTGTGTGTGTGTGAGATGGAGGCGCTTTTGCACCTGGGACGGTGCTCGGTTTCAATGACATGTGAATACATGGCAGAGCTTCTTCTAGAAAACCTCCTGGATTGTCTTCAGGAAAACGTTCCTCTAGAACACCAGCAGTGTCCTCCAAGTCCGGAGAGAAGCGTATTGGAGCAACCGCCCGTTTTTCTCATGCTGCTCCAGAAAGGCAGTTCTGGCTCCGAGGACCTTGAACCTGAACCGAGCCTTCAGACCTCACCACGTGTTCTGACCCGACCTCCGCTTTGTCCCGTGTCTCATGGCCAGGGTGCTTACGAAGGTTTGCAGAGGCAGAAATGTGGGTAGGGGGTCGGGTACTGCAGACTGAGTACAAACACACTGCGTTTTGTGCCACAGATGCATGCTGGCATTCCGTGTGTCAATCTGTTTTCTGCAAATTCAATAGAATCTTTAACAAAATTAGAGGGAGTTGTCATTTAATGGAGTTCAAACCTGCCTCTTTTTTTTTTTTTATATTAAATGAAGGGTCCTTTTGTAATGCAAATATCTCCCTTGTGTGAGCTGGATTCTGCCTTGGCTTTCTTTAAATGAGACACACCTCTGTGGGGCAAAATATGGGGCTTCCGGGCAGCATTTTAAACACAGGCAAACGTCCACCCCCCTGCCTTTGTTGTAACCACTTGCTTTGGTGGTCTTTGTTTAGATCAGGTATTATTTTGGCCACTGGAGGGCCCTCCAGATAGAGAATGACTGGAGAATCCCAAATGTGTTCCCTGAGCCCAGACTCACTCACACCCAGATTTTTGAGCACATCTTGCAAATCGGATTTAACTGGGGAAAGTAGCAGGAGCATTGATGTTTCTTTTACTTAGGACTTTAAGCATAAAAAAAACCTCTATTTAAAAGAGCAGCTTTTGGATTATAGTCTATTTGGAGCTAGAAAGGAGCTGCTAATCTTGTACGTGGAGAGTGATCTTGCAGAATTCAGCCCAGCTTAGGCAAGCGGAGCTTCGAACAAAGGTTATTTCTCTGTGTGAAGAGAGTCACACCAAGAGGTACGGAGCGACGTGGGGCAACAGAATTTATTTTTCTAACGAGGAAAAGGGAGTTCAGAGCGGACTGGAAGGCTAGTTTGGAAGGTTGGCATCTTACGCGTGGTGAAACACAAAATGACTACTGTGTACTTTCATGTCCTGTCTTTCCACCCGCAGTTTTCTACTTTGTTCTTTGAGTCTAGTTCAGAGATTCTATTCTGCTGAATGTTGCCAAAACACCCTAACTTCTGAGCTCAATGCAGCGTTGAGAAATTTCAGATCCAGCCCCTCTGTGAATCAAAACACAGACCTGCTGCAAAACCAGGTAGAAGTGAGAAAAAGTCAAGGAAAGAGTCCAGAAAAGAAATAATGGGCCAGTGACCAGGTTTCCTCAGTTTATTGAACAAAGAAAATTCATCAAAACTCTCCGGGGCAGATCAATATCAAACCAGACCGAAATTAAGTCTCGTGTTCTAACCTTTTAAGGCCTGCAGCAAAAACTAAACTTGCTGGTATTGATTTGCATGGTTTCCCTGAACTAGTAACTTTCTACCAGCAGACCAGGGCAGCTTTGACTTGTAGGCATCTTTGAGAATGCATTTGGGCTCTGACAATGTAAGAACTCGGGTCCTGCGGAAACAGATATGGCCACTGGGGATGTACCTTGCAAGATCTGTGAGGACTGAACTGGTATCAGATTGTCTGTCCAGCTGACTTTCTGACTCATCCCTTTAGATGGGAGGGTTACCGAACCAAACCTGGGTCCACTCGCCCACAACACACCAAAGCCAATTTACTGACGCAAGTTTGTGCTGAAGGAAAGTAGTTTTTATTTGCAGGGTGCCAAGCAAGGAGAAGGGCTCGTGCTCAAAAGGCTCCCAGACCCAAGCGGAGGGCAGCTCTTTCTGTATCTAGGGGATGAAACAAGAACAGGAAGGACTAAGCCCCGGCAGAGAACCTCAGTACTGCTTTGAACTGGGAAGTTTATAGGAAAGGTGACAAAAATGAGCAGACATATTGACTCCAGTCCATATTAGCAGACTTGCCCCTTCTGGGAACCTCAAAAGTAGGCAGCAGAGAGCTGAGGGGTGTGTTCAGCAGATGCGTGTAAAGGGACTTAATGAGATTCGCAAGCCTGGACCTTTTCATTTGACCAAAGTTCTTTCTCCTGTAGATTAACCCCTCACAGACTGTGGACTGTTGTGAAGCGCTGTTCATACAGGTGTGTCTTGGAATTACGCTTCTCACCCAAGCAGGCTGCCTGGCGGTTGGGTCTAGGACCCAGGTCTGATCTGGGGCAATAAGATGCAGCTTGGATGCTTCCCTAGACGTGTTCTCCCCTGGCAATGAGCGTCCCAGAACTGGAGAGAAGGGTTTGACTTTAGGGCTGGAGGCATGGAGGATGAGGCTGAAGCCGGTAGACTGAAATCAGTTATTTGGGGGACTAGACTACACAAGGGATGATTGGGAGAATCAGGCATCTCAGAATCACTCCCAAATACTGGGAACAGGTCAGCGGGGGTCTGGAATCCTCTCCCTGCCTCTAAACTCACAGCTGTCAGTTTCTCGAACACTCCCTGGACATTACACATACATTGTCCTCTGACATATTTGTACTGTTTTAAAAACGGTGTGACAAATGGTGGTGCTGAGTGAGTGCTGGGCACCTAGCAGGTCGGCAGTAAATATTTGCTGAACATTGAAAAACTGCAGTGGCTTAGCTGTCAGTATGGCTCCTATTCAGAACCCATCCCCAGCGCTCCATTCATATGAGGCTGGGTGGATTTCGCGTTCAAGGGATGATTGAGCCCTGCCTGGCCAGAATGGTCTCTGTGAGTACTGGAACATTCTCACACATGCAGAGTAGCAAAAGCCAGCATAGCAGGAAAGAGGGACGGCTGGGGGGGAAGTACAGCTGGGAGTTTTCCTAGAGACGCGGTGCGGTTCCTTTGTTCTGGTAGATTTCAGCCAGGAGGAACAGCAAAATTTTACTGTCTGCGAACCACCAACGAGCGCCCCCCCCCCCTTTACCTCCTCCTTTCCCAACCCCAGGGGTTCATTTGCTGCTTCTCCTCCTCCTCTGCCCCTGAGCAGTCCCCAGGGACAAAGCTCTTTGTTGCGATCACTCCGAGACAATACGGAATTGCACAGTCCCCAGGGCAAAATCAGGGCTGTCCTCCAAGGAGAGTGATCGCGGGGGCAGAGACCCCCTTCCTCCCCCCGCCTCCCCACCTGTTGATCTACCCCTTCCCCGGGGTGAGCGGCAACCTGCATTGTGCTTGGGACGCACGCGTTTCTGCACTAGGCTCAGCAGATGGCGCTGGTGAGCAGAGCCGGTCCCTGCCCTCCCCCGCCCCTCCCCACCGCCGCCAGAGCCTCGCTGGTCTAAAGCGAAAACAGATGTTTTCATCATTTCTGGATCTGGCATGTGACTTGCAGTTCAGCAGTGCGCCGACATAACCCAGAGTTGCGCGTTCCCTTCATCCCCCGCAAAATAAAAATTCTTACTTGAACGAGCCTTCCTCCTAAGTGAGCCACTGACATATGATCTGTTTAATCCAAGGGCATATGTTTAATCGGGCTCCAAGTGTCTCTGTAGCCAGCCCTGGCGCTGTAATTGGGAGGTTGTCTTACCGCTTAGCACCCCCCCCCCCGCTCCCCACCCCCACCCCGAGAAAAGCCAGGGCGGCCAGACTGGCTATCTTTATACCGAGGGCCGGGGAGAGGTGCTAGCTTTTCAAAATACCACCGGTCTGGCTGGCTGGGGAACGCGTGTGCGTGGGAGCCAGCGCGTCCTGAACAAAACAGGAAGGCCCGGGCGGCGCGCCCTGTTCCGCGCGCCCACGGCAGGTGGCAGCGTCGGCCCGGCCTGGCCTCTGCCGCTGGCCAGCCCCAAAGCCGGGCCCTTTTACTTTCGGTGGCCTCAAAATTATTAGTTCCAGATGAGTTCTTGCAATTGTAATATTTGGTTTAACCCAATCTGCCCGATTGCGTCAGCACACGTTCAAATACAGCCGTCTGAAGTCAAACCAGACATCAGAGGCATGTTTCAGGGGGTGTCAACATTCCTTCCCCTTTGAAAGAATTAAAAAACATACACACACACAAAAACCCAGAGGTTGATTTATCCCCGAAACGAAAGACGGGTGAGCCCCTGGGGCTGAGGTGCCCGAGAGGGACGGAACAGGGGAAATTCAGGGAAGGCGTAACAACAGAACATCGTGGGTCAGAGCCTGCTAGGATGGGACTGGATTTATTTGTTAAACTAGGAAGGTTAGAGCAAATAAGCAGAACTGGTGGGCATTCAGTTTTCTAAAAGAAGAGCCCTTCTAGTCACATGACTATTGTGAGACACACAACAGGGGCTATCTGCCTGTAGCTGGCCTCGGCTGCCACATGGCCAGGCCTCTCGAAGGGCGCTGGGGAGTGGGGGCTGGTATCTTCACACACAACTTTGAGGGGTACCCCTCGTCTCCGCGCTGAGGGCACAGACTGGGTTTCCTAAGGATGCCAGCTGAAGGCCCCCGGAAGACCCAGTTAGAAAACCCAGGCTTCTGGCCAGGAGACCTGCTGGAGGCCTCAAGGGTCTTGGAAACAGCAGTGCTGCAGTCGGTCACTGCCGCACCCTGGTGCTTGACCCCCGGGAGACCGGGCACCCACTCTGGTGGCCTCAGGGTTTACAGACGAGTCAGCCGAGGCTAAAAGACCCTCCGAGGCCTGGGGCAGAGGTGTACCCCGTGCCAAGGTTTCCCAGAAATCCTGTCCCAATCACCAGACACGAAAAAGAGATGGAATCACCTGGCATCAGGAGACAGCCTCCGTCATGCAGTCCCCCGCCCCCTGCCTGCACCCCACTTTGAAATCCATGCTCGGATTCTTCAAGCATCCCTCTCAAAGTTGCAGAGAGATGCCTGCTAGCCACCTATGGGGAGCCTGGCCGTTTCCCTGCAGGTCTCTGGCTCGACATGGTACTGATCAAAAGCCGGCACCCGTCTGGCAGATGCTTTGTGTCCTTAGTGTCGGCAGCCAGTGGCTGGTGCTGGCGTCAGGCCGGCAGGCAGACCGACCAGCCATCTTGTTAGATGTGGTTGGGACCTCACTCCCCTCCTCCCTGCTCCAGCAGCCAACCCCCAGCCTGGATTAGACATAGGAAGGGTGATGGGACCTCCACACAGCTGGATGGACACCTCCAGAATGTTTAGGGGTGCAAGCTGCTGGCTACTTTCCCCTCAGGCTGAAAAATGCACAGGTCCCTGCAGGTTGCTGATGGTCCATGTAAGAGCTGCACCTGGATGCTAGCAGGTGCTCAGCTTGGGGGAAGCAATCAAGTCGGGCAGACAAGTGAGCATGAGCCTTACCATGGTCTTTGTACACCCAGTTGAGAAATCCCAGTATTCCTCTCCACTGCCACGCTAACGTTATTCCCTTCTGAGAACCAGCTTTTAGAGATTCTACAATCCAGAGGTTCGCAACCCTGGCTATTGAAGAATCACCTGGACGCCACCCCAGAGATGTGGAACTCAGAATGGAAATGGGCTGGGAGATAGGCGTCATAATTTTCATCTTCAGTCCCCCTACCCCACCCCAGATGATTGTCATGTGCATCTGGGAAAAAAAAAAAAATCACTGATTCTATCCCAACTTCCCTCAGTGTATAGATGAGGTTCCTAAAAGTTAGAGTTCAGCCTGGGTCACACTAGTTCAAGTCTAAGCCTGGAATTCCTGTATAAGACATCTAGTTCCTCACTGATGATTGAAGCTCTTCTTCCAGCCACTGAGCCAGTCCCCTCTTCCATACCTGTCACTTTTCCCTGTTCAATGACACTCTCCAGGGACCACAAACCTGTGTCACAATTGCCTCCAAGAAATTTGGAAAGAACAAATCCTCCCTGAGGAATTTCCAGTTTTGCTGGTTTAATAAATGCATAGACTCAGACAATTAGGAATGAGAATCACCCCTCCCCGTGATTTCCCTCACGCACTGCTTATGTTTCCAAATGAGATTCATGCCTGCAAATGGCCATGACCGCTCTGCCGTGATCTGTTTTTATTGTTGAGGCAAGCGGGTCCTAGAAAAGTTCAGTGTTCACTGAGGATTAAGTAGATGGCAGAGGCAAAGTGAACACGGAGCCATTCTACCTCTCAGCCTGGTGAGACCCAGGGCTTCGCTCTTGCCAGCCTCTCCTTTGTTTAACAAACACACTCAGAAATAACTTTATCCTGTGTGGGCAAGGAGCAGTCACTGACTCATCCCTTGAAGTAGGGTTTCAGAGAATAAGTTTGCCTTGAGTACTTTGAGGTCTCTGATGCTTAAAGGTTAAGCAAATGACTGTAAATCATTGGGGAACAAGAGGCAACGTTCCTGGGTACCATTGCGGAGACCAGGTCAAGTAGAAAGGAAGCTAGCTAGGAGTTAGGGACGGAGGTTTCCTGTTGACCTGGAAGAGTCTTACACCTCTCTGGGCCTGAGTTCTTGCCCCTGACCATGACCTCTGAGGCCTCTTCTCTGACTCATGAGAGGCAATGAGTCCCTGCTTTATGGGACCTCCCCATCTTCAGTCAGTTGTGAGGGACCAGATTCTCTTCTCTCCTGAAGTCAGTTATTCTAGAACTATTTCCCAGTGGCCTAAGGACTAGTTCATGACTATTAAGGGGAAAGTCTGAAGATAAACAGCCATGGGAGGGTAACGACTTTGTTCCCTACTCAGTGCCTGGTGGTTTCACAAAAGACACTTGTTGTAAGTCCCTCCAGTAGAATTCTGTCTCTTCTTGGAGGAACTGCCCAGGGGATCTTGCATCACTGGGGTTCATTTGTCCATCAATTATTTCTTCCATCATTAAACATGTATTAAGTACTCACTATGTTAAAAAAAAAATGAGTAAGAAATGCTTATACCCAGGAATAACTCTTCCAGATTAAAAGACTAAAGAAGCTTTATAACCCAATACAATGTGTGAACCTTGACTGGAGCCTAGATCCAAAAGGAAATGTCTTATAAAAGACATTGTTGAGACAATTAGGGAAATCTGAATGTAGAATACATAATGGGATTATTGATAATTTTTTAGATGTGGTAATAGTATTGTGGTTTTACAGGAGAAAGTCCTCATCATTAGAGGCATGCTGAAGTATTTAAAGATGAGTGTCTTGATGTTTGCAACTTATCTTCAGGTGACTCAGGAAAACAAAAATGGCAAATGTATCAAAATGTTAGCAGTCGGTGAATCAAGGGTGGAGTGTCTTGGATGTTCATTGACTAGTTTTTCAGTTTTCTGAGGATGACAAGATTTCAAAATAAAAAAGCAAGACTAAAAAGAAGTGCCTGTGTCCTCAAGGATTATACCATTTACCTTCCATTTATTCTTTACCAGGGGCAAAAAGACATGTGAATGTTGCTATGTGTAATCCAAGGTGGAACACAATGGGCGGCCAGTGGAGGTGGGAGTAGTAAATCTTGGAAGCCCAGAGTAAAGAATGGCTCATTTTCCCTAGGATGTTGGTGGTGGTGAGGGGTGTCTTCCCACATGGGCAATATTTGTGTTAGTACAGAAAGCTGTGTACAGTCTCAACAGGAAAAGGGCAGGGGATTTGGGGCTGAGGGGACAACTGAAGCAAAATTACAGAGCAGGAAGTTGTCCAGTGTAACCAGAAGATGATAGGTGTGTGAAGGCAGGTACTGGGATCTAAATATTCATTGGTGTCTGATGATGGGTGGCCTTCAATACCTAAGGAAAAAATTTCAAACTCTGACCTTCTCAAGAAAAGATAAACCAAGCATATACTTAATTCTACATCTATAACTGTTTGCTTTATAAGTGTCTAAAATTTTCTCCAACTTCTGCAGGTAGAATTTGTCACTATTTCCTTTTCCATTCCTGTTTGTGAAACTCACTCATGCTCATTGGCCATGTTGTGAGGAGCACATAAGGCCAACCTTGACAGTGGCCAGTTCTAACTGCTTTCTCTAGATTTGACCCAAATGCATCTTATTCTTCTCCTTTTGGGATTTCCAGTCCTTAGGCACCACAGTTCAACTCTCAACACTTGCCTCGGGCTCTGCTAGCTACAGTCCTCAGTCAGTGTTCTTGAGGTCCATTGGTTTCTTCAGATTAGCTCATTTTGCTGGCTCCATGGATCATGGCTGCAGAAGAGTGGCCTGGATGCTGCCCAGCTCAGCGCAGGGACCCACCTCAGCTGGATTAGACTCGGTGGGGCTTCACCAATGCAGAGGATAAGAGCTTTCTTCTTTTGTGTTCTCAGAGCAAATCTGTGTCCCTTTATCGTATTGAGCATATTGTACTGTAATTTTTTTTTTGTCAGTTTGCCCTCCTAGGTCATGAGTTCCTAAAGGACAAATACCATGTCTTAGTGAGCTTTGAATCTCCAGGACTTAGCCTACAACCTGGTACTCAGTAGGTACTATATTAATGCTTATTGAGAGAATGAGTGGGTAAAGCAGTGAACAAAGAGGAATCTCACCTTTTCACTGTCATCCAAATTTCTGCAGCATTGATCCCTTATTTCAGTGCATAATTGAGAACTGACTATTGGTGTAGAAACCACCAGCCATAAATAGGTCGCAGAGCGTCTACCTTGTTGAAGTTCCATCTCTGGGTTTATTTGTTTCAAGTATGGCTCCTAAGACGGTGAGTCTCCAGTGCTGTTCCTCTGGGAAGCTGTTTTTCGGATGCATGTGAAAGAGATCAACTCTGCCTTTGAAACTGCGGTGGGATTTCAGAATGTATCAACACAGAGCCTGGGAACGGAATTGAGTCATAAACCATAGTAACCAGGCTTTACTCTTATACGTGGCCCTTTTTCACTAGCAGATCCACCAAATATGCAGCAAACTAATCAAAATCCAAAGATTGCTAGAGTTGTATTTCTGCCCAGTCTTTATGGGAAATGCATTGTCATCGCATCTGCAGAGGCATGGCCATCTCACCTTCCTTTCACACACCGGTGAATTGTGTGCAGAGAGTCAAAAGAACCAACTTCAGAACACAAAGCAGCTTCCATGAGGAGCCCAGGCCAGGAACCATGGGGTCTGTTCTGATCACTAAATAACCATCCTTAGTCCATATAACAGATGGCGGGTAATTGTGTTGGCTTGTACGTTCTGTCCTGGCAATGTTTCCTTGATTACTGTTTTCAAAATATTCTCTTCGTCCCTGCCACCCCACCCCCCACCCCTAGGCTCTGTCCCTGCAGGGTAGGAAATGAGTCTCCAGCGCTTTCCTAATTGAGGACCAAGCTGACCATGTTTGTGAGATTCTTGTAGAAAATACAAGTTACATGCTAGATCAAATAGTAGCTTAAATCCCATGTGGGACAATTGGAAGTGGTTTTGGTGACCCTTTCCATTGACCAAGAATGGACACCTGGCAACCCACCTGGGCTTAGGGACTCGACCCTGTTGATAGAGAGGGCTTCTCGTTGCTTTATCCACCTTCCTAACCTAGAAGCACAAGAATCCTTCTACAAATGACTAAGTCTGTGACCAAAGGATCACATACCCATACTCTTCTGAGCACTATTCACGGTGCCATTTTAGTTTATTTCAATTCAGTGAAATTCCGATTACTTATCAAGCAACTCTTGTGAATAAAACACTGAGCCAGGAGCTAAGAGAGCAGGAAATTGTATGTTAGACATTGATCCTTTTTCTCAAGGCTCTCTCGATCTCTGTCCCACCTTTGCCCCAACTTCTCATAGGACCGCAGAACCGATTTCATCCTCAGCTTCTATCAGATAAATTGGGGTAGAGAGAGAGCCCGGGAAAGGGAGTGCGGGTGGAGTGAGAGAGGTTGTATTCAACCAAGTGCCTTAAATGAAAGTGGCTATGCAAAAGAATAGTCCGGTAGTAAATGCAATTTCCCAAGACCTGTTCCCTTCGAAATATTCTCTCTAAATTCTCTGGCTTCAGAAGCAGCCATCCTCTGCCTGCCATTCAGAGGACTGGCGATAAGAAGGCTGTAATGGTCTAGTTTCATGATTTTAGGACATTTCTCTTCCCTTGTCTTGGGTGCCCAGGTCCACTGCCATCAGAACAGAGAGCTGGAACTGTGGGCACTGGGCGAAGCGCCATCAAAAGAGAGACAGACCAGCCGGACTGTCAAAGCGGCCCCAGGCAGGCGCTAGGCGAGCTTTGCGTGCGGGACCTCAGGTGCCCTAGAGGAGACGGGGGGGGGGGGGGGGGGGGAGAAGTTTGAAGTTAATTTTGCTCAAGTTTCCCAGAGTTCTTCCCTGCAGGGGCCTTTCCTTGAGTTGCTATGATTCTAGAAGGTTCTATGTCAACATGAAGGGGCTTTGTCCCACCACTAATCCTGCCGTCCGTTAGTCCACAGGTTCAGGCTGTGTTTATCAAACGTCTGCTGGGTGTCTCGCCCTGCTCGCGTCGCTAGTGGTAGGCGGGGCAGCCCCGTCTCAGAGTCTGGATAGATCACTTACTTGTGTATCAGCTCTTCTGAGCCTCAGTTTCTGTGCCTGTAACTAGGAATATCTATGCACCACTTCGTGGCATTTCAGTGAAGAATGCGTGAAAGATGTTTGACAAACCCTGGTTACTTGGTAGATGCTCAGCGATGTAGATTCCTTCACCCTTTCTTTAAATCTGAATTTCTTTATTGCAAAATGTGGATAGAATAACAGCTCTTTCAATGGGAGGTTTTGAGGATTGAGAAAGATAATGCATGTTAAAGTGTTTTGTAAGCTCTCAACTACTGCAGTAAGGATAGCATTATTACAGTCACCCTCAAAGAGCCTCCAGTCATGCTGGAAGGCCATGGCGCACACCTGCGACACTTACACATAGTACACGACTAAGCACCTCAGCACCCCAGCGCCCCACTGCCCTCTAAGTGCTTTGGAGCCGTGTTCTTTCTTCTAACATGAATATGGGCAATAGAGGGGGCTGCGTGGCACCTTTTTATGAATGAATAGTTTTTGAATAGTGCCAAATTGTCCCTCCTGCTAGCTCAGCCACATGCTGCTTGAGAGTTGTTCCCACTGCTGTTCACTTTCCCAGCCCAGCCTCTGGTACCATCCCTCTGGTGTAGCCAGGTGGGGTTGCCTTACTTTTCAACAGACCTATCTTGTCTTGTTCCACATCTGCGTCTTTGCTAATGCAGCCCCCGAAGCTAGCACTGGCTTCCCCTTTCTGACCACGCCATTCATCGTGTGGCTGCCTCACTTTCTCCGTGTGTTTTGTCTAAATCTTTGTAATCCCCACAACAACAGGCATTGCACATGGTATGTGTTCAATAAATATTTATTGGATGAATGGGTAATTTTCTTCTCCATATTATATTCAAAGAGACTTAATTAAGGGATTAAGCTGTATGAGGCACTGTGCCAGGTGTCCTACTGAGATAATTACAAGAAGGATTCCTGTCCCTAAGTAGCTTAACATCTAAAACTGTTAAACAGATATAAACACTCATTTATAGCAGCCAATGACTTGGGTTCTTAACCTGGAATGTATCAAAAAACCCCTCCTCCTCTGCAACTTCTGAAATTATGTGGAAAAGGTTGCCTCTGCCTGTTCTGGGGATGAGTCCACAACCACTATGAGAGGCGGAGCAGAAGAGAGGGTGAGAAGCAGCAGATTCAGGATTTTATTCTGGATTTATTGACGGATGAGAAAGGACATGAGAGGAGGGCAGGAGCAGAGATAATTTTGGGGTTTCCTATTTGAGCAGCTGAGGCTTGCCCAAGTACTGAGGGAGTGATAGTTTGGTGGTAGAGGTGGGGGCAGATTTAGGGGGGAGGGAAATCAATAGATAAATAATAAGAAAGCTTGAAATGTCTATGAGGCATCCAAGCACAGACACCATGGCGCAATTGCATGTATGAAACAGAGCTCAGGGGAGAAGTCTGGGCTGGAGATGGACATTTGGGAATTGTCAGTGTGTGGACAGTACTTAAAGCCACAGGTTTGCTATCACCCAGGGGAGAGGAGGGCCAGGGATGGAGCCCTGGGACTTTCTGAAATGTAGAGATATGGAGAAGGAGGATCCAGCAAAGGAAACTGAGAGGGCAAAGCCACTGATTGAGGAGGAGAACCAGGTGAGTGCGATATCCTCAGAGCCAGAGGAGACTGTTCAGAGGAAGTCAGCGGTCAGCCACGCGAAGTTTCTCTACTGGAAGCTGTATCACCTTAATGTACTTGTTTCCTTGTCTGTCTCTGTTACTGGACTGAATTCCTTGAGTGCAGGATTCATGTCTTATTTTAGAGTCACCAGGGTATAGCACAAAGCTGGATACCTAACTGATACTTGCTCATTGTCTAACGAATGGGAAAAAAAATCTCGAAGGTCAAGCAGGAGAATAAAATGCCCCCCAAGCAGAGACCTCTGTGGCTGAGCTAGGCTCTGCTTCTGACGTGCTTTGGGGGAGATGTAGGGGTGGGTGGGGTGTGGCTTGTCTCCATCCAGCAGGAGACAGGACATTGCATCGCTGTGCCAAAGAGCTGGAGCCTTGGTAGGACACTTAACCAGCAATGTCATGTGTGCACAAGGACACTTGGCTGGGGAGCAACTGCACTTCCACCTCCACCATCTGCTTAGTTAATTCCCAGCCCACTGGCTCCAGTGTCACTTACCTCTTAATTACCAGCCTTGGCTCCCACCTGGCTCAGGAGACCAGCTTTGCATCCCTGTTACATATTTAAGCAGTGACCCAATGAGTCCATCTCTCCTGGCTGAGAGGACTCACCTTCAGCCATCCCATCCCCTCTGAGATGTTCTGAACTTGCCCATTTAGGGGTTTAGAGCAATCTGACATCCTGGTGGCCCTGGCAGCTCGGAGCTAGTTCTGTCCACTCAGGAGCAATGCCCCACAGGACAAACTGGCATTTAGAGGCTTGGAGAGCAGCTGGCACAGAATAAAACCAATTAAGAGGATAGTTGAGAGATGCCTGGGACCCGTGGCATAATCTGCCGTTGGTGGACTTTCCAAGTCGGGATGATGGTAATTACCAGGATCCTGGATGCTCCATATAAGGTTCTGATATTCTGGAAAGGAGCCCAGTTTGGTTGGTTTATCTCACCCCAGATGATGTCTATTCTTGAGCTGTCCTGCCTCTAAAGAAGTTCAGCCTTTTTCAAGTGGAAGAGGTGGCTTTGGGTTTATGGCATCTTGGTTTTATGGCATGACCCCAGAGCTTTCCCCAACTGAGTTGACCCAATATGCCCCCTCTTAACTAATGTTTTTTCATAAAGCCCAGTCAGTAGAGAAACCCCAAAGTTTACCCTTCTTCTTCTGAGTTGAGTTGTTTCTATTCGATTTTATTTTAGTCTTTCCTTGTGTAGGAAAACTTTCCATGACCCTGACAGTGAGGAGGAGCATGAGGTCTAGATCTCTGAGCGTTGAATTCTCATTGGGAGCCAAAATATACACTCCAGTTGTATGTGACACCCCTGAAAGGTAGATTTGTCTCGTATATTTATATGACTGTTCTAGGGAAAATGGGCTTTTATTAGGAAACCAACAGGAAAACGCATTTTCCCATTGCATCCCTTGCTCTCCGAAGGGGAAGGGAAGAGAAAGAGGGCTCTTTTTTCCTCCCCTTTTGCAGATGGTAACTGAGACATAAAAGGAATGAGTTACCCATCAGGTGTATCTGGGACTTGAACCCAGCTTCTTAGATTCCACCACAGACAAAGGTTCTCTGAGGGCAGAAGAATCACATGTGATTCCTGGTTCATCCTTCTGGGATGAAAATAGCAGAACACTGGACTGTTACGGGCACTCGGCTACATCTCCATCCAGCCGGTGCATATCAGAATCTTTTGAAAACTGCACCTCTTGGGGAGTGGTGGAAATGTTAGCTATCTTGATGGTGGTGTATACGTCTATCAAAATTCACCAAATTGTACATTTGAAATATGTGTAGCTTTTTGTATAGGAATCATACCACAATAAAGGTATTTAATAAAATGAGTGAATGAAATGCTGCCATTTGCAGCAACGTAGACGGACCTAGGGAGTATGATGCTTAGTGAAGTAAGTCAGAGAAAGACAAATACTGTATATCACTTATATGTGGAACATAAAAAAATAATACAAATGAATGCATATAGCAAAACAGAAACAGCCTCACAGATACAGAAAACAAACTAGTGGTTACTCGTGGGGAGGGGCACAGAAGGGGTATAAGATTAAGAGATACAAATTACTATGTATTAAATAGATAAACAACAAAGATATTTTATATAGCACAGGGAATTATAGCCATTATCTTATAATAACTATTCATAGAATATAATCTGTAAAAAAACAAAAAAACCCCAACAAAATCTGAATCCCTATGCTGTATATCTGAAACTAATATTGTAAATCAACTATATTTTGATTAAAAAATAATAAATTTTCAGTCAAAAAAAAAAGAATCTATAGACAGATGAGGGAAAAAAGGAGGTACTCTTCAGAAATAAATTCATTGTACTTAGATGTGTAGAAGTGAATGTTTATACTATAAACTGCTTAGCTGAGTTCCTAATAAAATCTTGACTAATGAGGTATGGGTTAAAAAGTGTTGAAAAACATTTATAACTCTTTTGTCCTCTTGATTGAAGAACTGAGTTCTCTGGAGTTGAGACAGCCACTGCAGGGCTCAGCCGTCATCTCACTAAATCCCGGCAGGGCGGAGAGTCAGAAGCAACTTGGGAGGAACCGGCTCCAGCTACCAAGCCATGTCAATAGAGTGGGTTTTTGTGAGCTGGTGAACTGAAGCTGACCCTTCATTAATCACCAGCTCTTACTAAGCACATGTTCAGTGCTATGCCAGGTCCTTTGGCCAAGAGAGAAAGCCCCCAAAGGGTATGCATTCTAAGGAAGGAATTAAGATAAAATGCTTGAAGCTGGACTGAGCAACATTAAACTAAAAGATGTGTTCTTTTTTTAGAGTCATTTTCTATTTTATACATTCAGAATTTGAATATTAAATACCTCCTATGTGCTAAATTTCCCATATCAAGTGTTGAAAAGTTGGAGTGGTATAATAGTCAGGATAAGCCAGACTATGCTGAAGTAACAACAATCCCCACATTTCAGAGCTTTATCACAACAAAGGTTTGTTTCTTGTTCAGGTAACACATCCAATAAGAGTTGTCAGCTCCACCCAGTCACTCAGAGACCCATACTGATGGAAGCCTGTCATCTTGCAGTTGCACTTTTAGGGGACAGGTGACTGCTAAGGTTTCCAAGGAAGGGAAGAGAAGGATGGATGAGGCACACTGGCTTTCAACCTTCAGCCTAAAGGTGATATCTGCCACTTTTGCTTAGAGCCTGTTGACCTAAACTAGTCATAGGACCCTGAAGTCATGCAAGAGAGGCTGGAAAATATGGAACATTTGAAATTTTTGATGCGCACTAATGGTTTCTGCTACAAATGGGGAGTGGCTACAATGATGAATAGAGCCCCTATCCTCAATGTACAAAACTGAGATACAAAGCAGGTGGTGTTAAACCTCAACAGAGAAACACAGATAATGTGCTAAGGATGTTTAGACACTGGATAGTGAGTGGGGCTGAATCCAGGACAGGATTTTGGAGAACATGGTCTTAGAGAGGGGCCTGAAGATGGGTAGACTTTGATAGAATTTATGAACAATACATGTTGGTGGAAAAGCCAAGTAGGAGAGTGAATAGTTGGCAGGAGGGCAGGATTTGTGATGAGGAATAATATTAATGATAGTGGTAACGAGAAATACCCAGGCAGTGCCAAGAATACGCCAGGCCCAATTCTAAGTGCTTCATGTGTATTCACTCTGTAATCATCTCAATTATCCTTTGTCGAAGCTCAAGGCTGTGAAGTAATTGCCCAAGGCTGCACCAGTGTATGGAAAAGCTGGGCTTCTCACCTAGGCTGTCTGGCTCCAGGGTGGGTTAACCACCACCAACCACTGGTTGGAGGAATAGGTTAGGGCGAAATTGCAGAAGATCTAATTTGCCTGAGCATCTCTTGTGAACAGAGGGTCAAAGGAAGGTTTTAGAGCAGGGGAGGGACATGATCAGATTGGCAATTAGATCACAGATTGCTGAGATCTTGTGTGTGAAGATCTGGGAGAAGATAGAAGGCTTTGTGGAGAAGGGGACCGGAAGCTGGGTTCTGAGAGGTGGGGCGACTAGGGTGGATCAGAGAGTTAGGCGTGACTATGGTTTGGAACAAGGTAGTGGGATTTGCCTGACCAACCTGGGGCAGGTCTCCTAGGCTTCGGACTGATGGGGAAGAGCATCACGGGGAGGGATTTGAAGGTCAAGCCAAGGACCTTGATTTTATTTAGTAGGAAGGAAAGAGACATCAACTGCTTTGAAGACACAGCCGAGGAATGTGTTAAGAGGTGCCTCTCTGCCCTGCATTGTCCCCAGTCTGACTCTAGTCATAGGTCCCAACACACCTGGTGTTTCAAAGCCTGGGGGCATTTTCAAAGTCAGCCCGAAAGACTCACTGTCATTCCTTCAAAAGATCTCCTCTGCCCTCCAAGCAATCAAATAATTGAAGTCAGGTGGTTGTTTTCTTCTTTCTTTAAAAAAAATTTTTTTTTTACAAGAACCATTACAAAGGTGTGAAATATTAGACACTTACGCATCTGTGAATAAGATTGGAGGCTAAAACATGTGAGTTCCCATCTCAGCTAATGAACCAGAATACGGTTTTCATTTTTGAACTGCAAAAATGGTCTGCTTTTTTTTGGTCGTCCCTCCAGAAGACTTGATATTTTAATAATTCAGTGTAGCCTAATTACTTTAATTAATCACCTTCTTTTCAGAGATGTCAGTGGGCTTCGTTATTTTCTTGTTACTGTAGGTACTGTTGGAAGTTTTAAGGAGTTTTAAAAATACATATGTAATCATCCAGGTTAACTCTTTTGTGAAGTCTGAAATGGGTGTCATCCCCCTAAGGGTGCTCTGTCCTTCCCAGATGGTGGGTTAGGTCAACATCCCACTCTGCTGTCACACATCCTCCCTATGCCTGGCTCACAAAACTATCTCTGGTCATTCTGTACCTTAAAAACTTCTGTCTGGAGACAAAAGTAAAATGCTATTTAGAGCAAGTCAGTGTTTTTGCATCTTTCTGAGTCATGATGAATATACCGAGAATGGCAATAGCTTTTATTGTACAATCAATATAATTTGCTTCCCTTGCAGGAAAACATAATTAGCTCACAGCTCACACAGTGGTGAGGAAAATGTGCTCATTTCTAAAGTTTGTGGGTGGAGGGTCCTTTCCTGCTTAGACTGAGGGTGTCCCCTCCTGGCTCCTGACCCAGGCAGACCGGGTGTCAGTAAGCTGATCTCTTAACTTTCAAGGCCTTGGTTAGTTCTTTGCACCAAAGAATGACACTGCTTTTGTACCGATTTAATAATACATAAGTTGGATATGCAGAAGCTCGAAGTTAGGGCCCGGCCATGAATGCAAGCTGTATTGCTTAAATGACTGAACTCTAATATTGTTTTAACTGGCCCCATATTTCTCTCTCGCGCTCTTTTTTCCAGGAAAGAGAGAGCTCAGATCTTACCATTTTTACCCATTTCCCCAATAAGCATAAAAGGGCCCCTAATTGATTCATGCATGGAGAAGTGGGAAGAGAAGTCACCATGGAAACTTCCTCCCTCTCTTCTGGGAACTTTTTGTCCCCCTTGGAGGCTGCCCGGCCCCCCACCCCTCACTGCAGGCTGGCTGCCTGCAACGTGGGTCCCGTGCTTTTAATACTCCTGGGCTGTAGTCCTGGAGCCTCCGCTAAGTTCAGGTGGGGCAGCTTTGTGAGCAGCCTGAGGTTTCATGAGGACGGAGAACCAAGCGAGGTTTGAGTGGAGCCCTTGGCTGAAGTGCGTCTCACAGGTTCCTGGTAAAAGCTGCAAGGAGGGCTCCTCTTCAGGGCTTAAGGTTGAACGCTTTTATTTTGAAATGCTGACTGTCTGCAATCAGATTTACTCAGCCTCGACTTTGGCTTTGAACTGAAGCACACATGCTACCTGTCACCTGAAGGGTGCAATTAGGGTCTGCACTTGGAGCTGTGTTTCCTATCAACTGAAGGGTGGCTGTGGGCAGAGCCTGGATTTGTTTAGCTGAAACAGAAAAAGAAAAATCTGTTTTGAAATCTCCCATTTCGCTTTTATCTCCTCCCATTTTCTGTTCATGCCCCACCCTCTTTCCTCCCAAATCTTGGGAATTCAGTGAAATCCACAAGAAATAAATCAATAGTCAGATCAATTCTTGCCATGGATCCAGTAAAGGCTTATGGCTCAAAGCCCTCCTGGTCCTTCTGAGCCTCCTAAAATGTTATATTGCAATCAGAAATGTTAATTGGTTGAAATTGCCTGTGGTCTTAGGAAATGCTCTGATTACAAGGAGAAATCCTTTTATGTTCTTGGATTCCAGCCACAAAATCTCTGAAGTTAGGAATCTGGCAGAGGTAGAGCCCCCTCCGGGGTGTAAATAAACTGGCCAGGTCTATAACCCAATAAGAAGTCAGTTTATTGCATGTGTGTTTCAAGTAACCCAGCACACACCCTGCACATTTATTAAAGAAAAGGTGTGGGTAACAGCCAGGGCCCAGACAATGAAATATGGTACAGTTGGTGGATGATTGTCAAGTCTACACAGTTAATGGAGGGAAAGAAGGGGCCCCGCAGGGATCAAAGACGCTCTTTCTGCCCACGTTTGCAAGGAACTGCCTAGAATCGAGCAGCTGAGCATGACTGGCACACAAAACTTTGCTAGCGGGGAGGCTGAGACTCAAAAGGCTTAAGTGAGTGGCTGTTTTATACACCGGGGCTGGAAGCTGGGTGACATTCTCTGCTGCAATGTCCGTACACGAGGTTGTTATCAGAACTGGAGCTTTTGCTGGGCCAGATCTCGCCGTGACCCCCTGAGATGACAGTGCAGTGAGCTGAGAGGAGACTCTGAAGCCTTGGGCAGAGTCACATGATCAGCCCCTGGTTTACATACACAGAACTATTTTACTTACATTGCCAGAGGTTGTTTGGGATTCACCTAATGGTGATCAAGACCAGAGGAAGCATCCAACCCCGCTGCACCCACACTCCCACCTCCCACACTTCAGCTCTAGCAGAATTGCAGTCCCTGAACAAACGGTGTGTCGCAGCAGGGAAGGGTGTGAAATGCGCGCAGGCTCGTTTGCATACTGCTCCAGACTGCTGGTGACAGTGAGCTATTAGTGAAACCCAGGACAGTGTGAACAGTGCAGCCTCTTAATTGCTCATTCTTCAGCACTAGTTCTCTCGGACAACACTACCCACTCACACCTTAAAAAAATAGACTTAACCCCATAAATTTACAGTACCCCCACGTTACTTTAACACAGCAAATACAATAATAGTCCAGCCAGAGAGGTTTTTTTTTTTTTTGGGTGGCTCCCCGCCCCTCTCCACCTCCATCCCCTTCATTCTCATTGGCTGCTGTGAAGTCCCAGAGAACCAATGGGATTCCTCTCCTTCATTCATGTCCTAGCAACAAGCCCTGTTCCAATCTTTCTCTGCCAAACTAACACCTGAAAAATTACATCATGAATAATGGCAAAAGCAGCAAGGGCCAGAGAAGGGCCTTTTTTTTTTTTTAACTGTCTGCTGCAGGGTTCATTTAAGGTGTTTTAGTCTAGATTCTTAAAGAGACAATGTCCTAGATTTTTTTTGCCTGTTTTTTCAGCACATCGGTGAACGTATAAAATATAAAATGAACAACTGAATGTAGCAAAAGACCTTCAGGTGAAGTGAAGGGAAAGCATTTTGTCAACTGTGTTCTCTGAACATTCCTTTTAAGAGTCTTCTTTCAGGAAGCCCCCCAAATGGAGAAATAGATTGTTCATGCTGTATACTTTGGAGGGGGGAGCGCCTGAAATATCCCAAGCCACAGAAGCTGCCCACCCACTCTCCCATACAAAAAGTCGTCTTGGTGGCTTCTCTTGCTCCAGTTAACTACACCCAAGGCCCTTTCTATTCCTGCTTTGGAATAAAGGGCTCATTCTGTGAAGGGGGTTGGAACCAGGGAAGGAATTGCCTTATGAATCTGTGAGCTGCGTGGGGCTGTCGCGGGAAGGGGCCGCAGGGTGGGTGCGGTGAGCACGGGTGTGTCTGTGCACGTGCAGGCTGCAAAAGTAGCCGGGCAGCCGCGGAGATGCAGGAACAACGAGATCCAGATGACCAGGGATGGGGGAGGCGAGGCGGTAGGGAGTGGTCGTGAGGGAGGGAGGGAGCCCGGGAGGGGAAGGCCGCTGCGCGGGCCTGCTTGTTCTCTCCAAGTGTGCAAGGGTTTCTAATGAAAATGTCCACCCTTCTATGCATTTTTCAAGACCCAGACGCTGATTTGCCGCTTCCGGCTTCCCCCACCCCACCCAGTCTAGCGCAGACAGCGAGCCAGCCGCAGACACAAAGAGCTGCAGCCCTGCGCGCGCGCGCACCGCAGGGAGAGCGAGCAGCGCGGCAGGTCGCACCTGCTCACGTCCAAGTGCACCGGGGCGCAGCCAGCCCGGGCCCCCGTTCCCCTCAGTCCTGGGCCCCGCGGCCCATGCACGCCGGCATCCTGGGCTCCCCGTGAGCTTCTGTGGAGGGCCTGTGGCACGAGCCGCGCAGGGACCCCGGGCCCCCGGGCCCCCGGGCCGTCTCGGGTGCCTTGCTGGAGAAGCAGAAAATAGATATATTCAGTGTCTGGCTCCGGTGCGGAGTTTACAACTCGCCTCAGCCATTGCCTTGGCAGCTGAGTGGTTAGAGGTGTTGGCAGACAGGCTGCCTTGGGACTTGTGAAACCGCATGACTATATAAGGCCCGGGAAGGAAAGGGGAAGGAGGCCAGCCTGAGGGATGGGATGGCGCGCGCGAGGCGAAGTGCAGGGGACCCAGCCGGAGATGTAACCCCCTCCGCCGCCCCGGGCAGCCCCCTGCAGGTTGCAGCGATAAAAACTCCTCCTGCAGAAGTTCTGCGACCGAGGAAAAAGGAATCCTGGAGGGTGGGGCTGGGAAGGGCGCTGCCCCCGGTATCTGCAGGAATAGATGCTCTTTCCCCGGAGGCTGCTTGGCAGCTGCCTCCTCCTCTTCTGGCCTCAGAGTCAACTGGCTTCAGGGTGGGCCAGGAAGGAGACCCAGAAGTCCGAAGTCTCAAATACCTGGGTGTAAACCGCGTTTACTGGAGCTGAGAATTTGAATCCCCTAGTCTGAGGGGCAGTTTGGAGAAACCGTAACTAGACAGGTAGGTCAAGGAAAAGGGAGTGAGGGGAAGGGGTGCTGGAGTGGGAGCTGGGAGTCCCGTATTTGTTCTGGCTCCGGCAGGAGAACCAGAGCATCACTTGTCCCCATCGTGGCTGTTGTAGAGATCAAATCAAAGGATTCTGGCAAGGTGCTTAGAACAGTGTCTAGACTGTACTGTAAGTACCCAGTCAGGTGAGACATGATCAAACCCTCCCCCTGGCCTTCTGCATGGGTCTAGAATTTTGAGTCAGAAGGGACGCCATGCCCAACAGCATCCTCTTTGAAATGCTCCCTTCCCTCCCTTGCTCCTGGGGTGTAACCTCTGTCTGTTCTTCCCCCACCTCTTGGGCACTCCTCCTCATCCCTGTTCTTTGTGGAACCTGCTTCCTCTAGCGGTGCCTTGCGTATTGGTCCTCCTCCCTGCTCACTTCTGCTCGTCTGATCCCATCCTCACAAAGGTTTTGATGATTCGGTCTGTCCAGGTGGTTGCCATAGTACAGCTCAGCCCAGCTCTTCCAGACTTCCAAGGAATGCCAGGAATCAGGACTTTCCAGATCAGGGTCCTCCAGGTACTTTAGATCCGGTATGTCTCTCATCTCCATCTGCCCCTCAGTTTGCTTCTTCATCTTTGTATAGTTATCTCACTGAAGAAGGCTTCACCCATAGAGGTGTCAAGGCAGAAACCTGGCTGGTGTCCTGGACCCCTCTTACTCCCTCATCCCCCATATCCAGCCTTCACCAAGAGCTACCCATGGTACTTCCTATTTAGCAAATAGATCCCCGTGTCTGCCTCCCCACAGCTATCGCGCGAGTATAAGCAGCCAGTCTTCTCACCTGGACTGTTGCATCAACGCTGGTGCACCACCGCGGCGGTCTCACCTCATCGCTCCTGGCCAGGACTCCTCGGGGGCTTTCATTGTTCTCAGGATATACTTGGACATGACTCCCTGCCTTTCGGGCTTCATCTTGTTTCACTCTCTCCCTTGCTTTTAGGGCTCCGCACACTGAGCTTCCTTTAGTCTCTTCAAAATGCTCCCTTCTCACTCAGGGGTGGGCTTCCTAATGCAAAGAGTACCCGCTTGTCCTTAAGCTCCCAACTGGATGGGCGACTCGGGGAGGCATCTCCCGCCCCCTGTAGACTCAGCCAGGTTCCTTTTTATTTATCTCGAACACAGTAGGCGCTTAAAGAATATTCGTGGGATGAACAAATAAAGACACTCTTCCAACTATGTGCCTCCAGTACATTTGATAATCATGATTTCTTGCTACATAAGAGTGCTGAGGTGGGCAAGGCCAGGGACAGAGCCCAGTACTTCTAATCCAATTTATGTAATCTTTTTTGATGACTTAGGATCAACATGATTGAGGTAGAACTTACAGATAAATTACATACGTTAAAATGAACCCGCTTTAATTGTACGCTTTGAGTTTTGACAAGTGCGTGTACCTGCATAAGCACCACCATGGCCAAGATACAGACCATTTCTATTACTGTCATGCCTCCTCTCAGGCAGTCACCCCTCCTGGACCTAGGCAACCATAAACCTGTTTGTGTCTGGCTCTTTTTACTCAGTGTAATGTATTTGAGATTCAGTTATGTGGCAGAATGTATCAGTGGTTTGGTAGTTTGTTCTTTGTATTGCTAAGGAATATTGTATCGCATGAATCTATCACAATTTCTTTATTCATTCATCTGTTAATGGACTTTTGGGTTATCTCCAGTTTTCGGTATTGTGGTTAAATCAGTCTCAAACATTTTCGTACAAGTCTGTGTGTGAACGTACCTTTCACTTCTCTTGGGTAAACACCTCAGAGAGGAATTGTTAGGTCATAGGTAAGTGTGTGCTTAACTTGATTAAAACCTGTCAAACAGATTTCCAAAGAGTTGTCCTATTTTATCTTCCCGTGAGCGATGTGTGGGAGCTCTTCTGCATACTTACCCACAGCTGTTTTTGCGCTCAGTGACATCTCACCGTGCCATGAATTTTCATTTTGATGATGACTAACAACGTTGAGCTTCTTTTCACGTGCTTACTGGCCATTCGTATATCATCATTTGTGAAATGTCTGTTTAAATCTTTTGTGTCCATTTTAAAATTGGGTTGTTTGTACGCATCTCGCTATTACCAAGTTGTGGAAATTCATATGTGTGTATATATACATACGTTTAGCTAGAGAGATTATCTATCATCTTTCCACCTCTCAGTCTGTGGCTTTCCTTTTTATTTTCTTTATAGTGTCTTTCAAAGAATAGAATAGAAATTTTAAGTATTCATAGGTTTAATTTATTATTTTTTCCTTTTATAATTAACACTTTATTTGCTCTAAGATTGATAAGATTTTTTCTCCTGTGTTTCCTTCTAGAAGTTTTGTAGTTGTAAATTTTAGGTTCAGTTTGATGATCCATTTTGAGTTATTTTTTATGTGTGATGTGAAGTAAAAGTCAAGATTTATGGTTTCCCCTAGAAATTCCAGTTTTTCTAACATCATTTGTTGAAAAGACTTGTTTCCAGCATTGAATTATCCTGATAATTCAACTGTTTGAATTAACTGACCAAAATATTGAAAAATCAACTAACCAAGTAATGTGTGGGTATATTTCTAGACCCTCTGTTCTCTCCATTGACTCGTATGCCTGTCTTCACGCCAATCCCACATTGTGTTGTTCAGTGTTGCTTTATAGTAAATCTGAAAACAGTAGTCTAAACCTCCAACTTTGTTCTTTATCTAAAATTACTCTCTATGTATTAAATATCCTTTGCATTTTCATATGAATTTTAGAATCAGCTTGTCAAATTCTACAAGAAATGTCGATGATTATATAATTTCCTCCTTTTTTTTTTTTTTTGTTCTTATGATGAATTTCAGTGGCTGAATTTAAAACATTAAACCAACATTGTGTGCTTGGTATAAACCCCATTTAGTCATGATGTACTGTTATTTTTATACATTGCTGAATTTAACTTGCTAATACTTTGTGAAGATTTTTGTGACTATATTTTTGAAGGAGATTGGTTTGAAATTCTCTTGTAATTTCATTCTTGGGTTTTTGGTATAACAATGCTGCTGTCCTGTGAAATGAGTTGGCAAATGTTCCCTCTTTTTCTGTTTTCTGAAGAAGTTTTTGTGAGATAGATATTCTTTCTTCCTTATAGTTCCGTTAGAACTCACCCGTGAAATCATCTGAGGTTGGGGTTTATTCGGGAAAAGTTTTAATTTACAAATTCAATATATTTAAATCTATGTTATATTTACTATTTCAGTGCTCTTCATTTCTTTATGTAGTTCTGTCTTTCCATCTGGTGTCATTTTCCATCAGCCTGAATATCATTAACAATTTTTTGGAGGGCAGCTATGCTGGTGACAAATTCTTTAAGCGTTAAAAAAAAGTCTTTATTTTACTTCTATTTTTGAGGAATGTTCTCAGTAAATATAGAATCCTGGGTTGATTGTTTTTCTTTAAAGGTATCCTTCAATTGCCTTCTGGCTTGCATTATTTCCGAGAGAAGTCTGCAGTCATAGTTACTTTGCTTCTTTAAATATGATGTATCTTTTTCCTCTGGATGCTTTCACAATGTTCACTTTACTTACGATTTACAGAAGTTTCACTATGATATTTCTAATTTTTTTTCCTTTCTACATGATCTTTGTTGGGTGCTTTGGATCTGTAGGCTTACAGTTTTTAGCAATTTGGGTAAATTTTTGACTTATTTAAATATTTTATGCTGCCCCTTCTGGGGCTCCAATGACACACATGTTAAACTCATTTATATTGTATGAAAATTGCTGGTGTTATGAGCTATTTCCCAATCTCTTTTTCTTTCTACTGCTTGTCTAAAACCTCACTGGTCTTTCCTGCAGTGTTTAATCTACTGTTAAGTAAGTGTATTTAGTAAATTTTTCATTTCAGATGTAATATTTTTTCAGTTCTGCACCTTTCATTATGCTTCTTTTCCATATCTTTAATTTATGTCACTACGTTTATGTTTTCCTTTAAATCTTTAAACATATGTATATTAGCCGTTTTAAAGTCTTCATCTCCTACCTCCATTGTTTCTATCTGTTCTCTTATTGTTTTATTTATTTATTTTTTAAAATTTACTGGTGATGAGTTACGTATCTAGCAGTTTTTGCTGTTGGATGTCCGGTTGGTGTTGGAGACGTGTATTGTAAACTGTTCTGGGTCTAGGTTCCGTTGTCTCTAAGGAGTAGCGAATTTTCTTTAGGCAGGCCATAGATTACTTGTGCAAGAGCCTGATCCTTTTGAGACTTGTTTCAATAATTTTAAAAGGCGGGTTTATTAACTTTAAAATAAACTTACCCATGGGATAGTTTTGCCATATTTCTAAGGCGTGACTTTTCTCCACCTCTTGACTGCCCCAAGTATCACCAAACTCTCGCCATGCTGGCTAGTTGGAACTTTACTATCTCCTAGCCTCATGTGAGCTCTAGAAATGTTTAGTTTACATCTCCTTAGCATCTGTTCTTTGTCTGGCCTCACAGGGTTTCTCTTCTTTGAGCACGTGAAGCCTAGGACTTAATGAAAGACTCAAGGGGATCACTGTGCAAATTTCTGGGTCTTTGTAGATTCCCTCTCTGTGGTATTCTATTCTGCAAACTCCAGCTGCCCAGCCGACTCAGACTCTGATCTCTGCCTCCTCAATTCAGTAAGACTGCTATGCTTTGTGTGGGCTGCTTCTCCTGGTGCTGCAGCCTTGGAAATTCTTCCAGACAGAATGCTTAGCCTACCACACGGCTCATCTAGTTTGCATCTTTTGTCTCAGGGATCACAATCAAGCACTGCCTGTTTTCTAGTGTCTGAAAAATGATAATTGCATTGCTTTTGTCTGGGTTTCTAGTTACTTCCCACAGGAGGGCAAACCTGATACTGTGGCCATTGATATATCTTTAAGCAGCTTACCTAACAGAATTCTCATTTTGTATATATTCTAGAAAAATTACCAAAGAGTATAACACTTCACAAGAAATGAAGATACACTACCCTCATTAGGTATAATTACTCTAATCATCCTTCTCTGTCAAGAAATAAGATTGACGGATTTGACTTAGTCATGATAAACACATGCTAACCTAAAAGGATCACCTCTTTCTTTTTATAAGTCATCTGTTGAATATTTTTTAGGACTCTGCCTATATTGTGTCCACTATTAAGCTGTTTCCAGAATTTATTTTTCTTTTTAAGTATGAAAACATGTGTCTATTTCTGGTCTTTTGATAACAATAATATTTATAAATAACATCTATTTACTTATAGAGGGCTTACTTTGTGCTGCACAGCATGCTACGTATTTTATGTACATTGTCTTTTTGAATCATCACAATATTATCAGTCAGCTTCTTCTATTATCTTCACTAGGTAGATGGAGGAGCTAAGAATAAGGGATATAAAATAACACCCAAGGGCACTCAACTAGAAAAAGGTGGAGCTGGAATTTGAATCAGGATCATTTGCTTAGAAAATGCCACTTTAACCACTTAGCATCGCTTTTCTCAATCTTCATGATTTCTGAGAATTTTTATTATAATCAAGTTTCTTGATTCTTCTTCGTTTCTAAATTTCATTTACAGTACCCAAGGAATGGCAAATGTGAACAACGATACGCAGACCTTCAGCGTGTAGCAAATGTGTTCTACTGATTAATTCACTTAATCTCTTTCTACTCTTAGGGCATTGCAGGCAAGTGGAACAATATGTAAAATGGCAGAGACTCAAATTGCAGAACTCATTAATTCAAATGCAGTGCGGTCATGTTTCAGAGCGACTTCACATGGATGTTGTGAGGGTGAAAAGAGGAAACACATTTTAGATGCATACGGTACTAATAACGAAGAGTGTGCATGTAAAGTTCATCGATATATTTGGCACAACAATGACTACCACACCTGCATGGATCTAATTAGTGCTTTTCTCATGAAGAATGTAAAGTACTTAAATATAGCATAGTATATTATTGTTAGTGGTTTTTAGGAGGGGAAATCACTCACCAAACAAGACAGACAAGAAAACCATGAGAGCCAGACAAGAGCAATATGTTGGAGGCAGAGGAGACCCAGAGGAGGGAGAGATCAGCCTAATTCTCCTATTTAAAGAAGAAGAAGAATTTGCCTGACAGATGGGAACAATAACAGCTGGGGAGAGGGCATTCCAGGCTAATGGAACAATGTGTACCACAATACAGAGGCATGGAACAGGCCACATTCTCGTTGATTTATATACATATTATATGAATATATAAATATTTGCATAGACCATTCAAGTAAGTTTAAAATCTTAATTTCTTCCCCCAAAGAGTTTGTAACATAACTGCATAGACCAAATGTAAGTATGGAAAGAGAATATTGATAATATATGATAGAAGTCTGATGAGATAAATTCCTAATAAATGAACAAATGAATGATAAATGAATATCAGGGTGTGCTAAATGTGAAGTGATGCTAACAGTGAGACCAATGGAAAGACAGAGGAGAGGATGCTCATTTTTGGGGTGGCATGATTAGGAGAGTCCTTGAAGGAGAAGTAGGGCTTGATCCAGACTTTGAAGGGTGGGTAGAGTTTGCTAAATGGACAAGAGAAGATATCCCAAGAAACACAAAGAACAGTGCGAGCAGAACCAGGCAGGAGAAAGGCCTATTCTGAGGCAGGGAGGGAAGACCATGAGGTAGGCATCACCAGATCATGGTGGGCCCCATGAACGCCACATTGAGTTTGAACTTCGTCCTGTGGATTGTGGGAGAATCCTTAAAGGGTGATGGGCAAGGATAAAAGCACCTTTAGCATTCATGGGCTAAGGTGAGTTACAATCTGGCACGTTAAAAGACATTTCTTACAATTCTTAATTATTAACTAATTAATTATTTAACAGATTAACTAATTAGTTAATAGGTATGAGGATACAGATGGTGAACAAATCTCTACTCTCATGGAGCTTAAATTCTGGTAGAAGAAAGACTGACAATAAATAAATGTATAAATAACATGTCCAGTGGTGTTGGGTTTACAATGGAGAATAATACACAGTAAGGAGTAAAAGAGGGATGGTGAGGTGTGTGATGTCATCAGGGGTGACCCCTCTGACAAGTTGGCCTTTGGGAAGAGAAGGCAGGGAAGAGGTAGCCCATACAGCTCTTCGGGGACTGAGCAGGGAGTGCGAGCTGCCAACAGGAAGGATCTAAGGCAGGAGTGAGCGTGGTGTGTCTGTTGAACAGCAGGGCAGTCACACACGTGGGGAGGATGTTGTAGAGTGGGCAAGAGAATGGCCGTGGCAGTGAGATCAGAGAGGTGGGGGACTTTTCTGGAGATCACGTGCGAGCTGGCAGGTCATGGAAAGGATCTGAATTTTGCTCTGAGATGGGACGCGATCAGAAAGCTTGAACAGAAGGGTCTTATGATCCGACTTATTTTGACATTATCACTCTGCCTACTGTGTGGAGGGCAAACTGTAGTAGGAGAAGCAGGAGATCTTGTTGGAAGTTGTCGCACTGATGGGCAGACGGGAAGGCAGGATGGTAGCTTGGATTAGGGTGATAATGGCACAAGTTGTGAGAATTAGATTCTGAACATTTTTTTGAAGAGCTAATGATTTGGATTTGACATATAAGAGATGGAGAGGAGTCAAGGCTCTCTCTGAGATTTTTGGCCTGAGAAACTGAAATGGAGATATTTCAGGGAAAATAGGCTGGTGTTGTGTGTGTGTTGGAAGTTGTGTCTAAAATAGACATATTAAATTTGAGCCTTGTAAGAAGAAATATCAAGGAGGCAGTTGTATACATGCATTTGTGAAGTTGAGAGAAGCATACTAGGCTGCAGATGTAATTTTTGGAGTTTCCAGCATGTAGATATTCTTTAAATCCACGAAGCTGGATGAGATCACCGGGGGAGTGAGAAGAGAAAAAAGACTCTATGTTCCAAGATACGGAGACTGAGAAGATGATAAAGAATCAGCAAAGGAGACTGAGCAAGAACAGGCAATGAGCTGGGGGGAGAGCTAAGGGAAAGTACCATTGGAGACGCCCACTGGAAAGTGTTTCAAGAAGGAGCAACTATGTCAAATGCTGATCTTAAGTTGAGTAACGTGAGGACTAGAAGTGGCTACTGGATTTGACAATGTCAAGGTCACTGGTGACAAGAACAATTCTGGTGGATGATAGTGACTGGAAAAGCCTATCAGATGTTAATTCTGGGGAAAAAAATGAGAGAAGAGTAGAGACAAGTGTCATAATTGTTTTGAGGACTTCTGTTGCAAACTCAGCAGAGGAATGGGGGTGATGTGGGGTCAAGGGGGTTTGTGATGGTAAGGAGATGTGTTCATAAGTTTGTCGATTGATGGGATGAGAATAGTCCATTTGAGAAGGAAATGTTAAGGAGAGAGAGAACAGGACTGAGTAAGTGAGGATGAGGACTGGAGGGGCTGGCCTGGGAGACAGGGGCAGGGACAGTTCATTTTGGTGACAGGAATACAGTCATCCCCCCTTATCTGCAGATTCAGTTACCCATGGTCAACTGTGGTCTGAAAATATTGAATGGAACATCCCAGAAATAAACAATTCATGTTTTAAACTGCACACTGTTCTAAGTAGTGTGAAGAAATCCCGTGCCACCTGACTCCGACCCGCCCGGGATCCCCGACCATCAACACCATCTGCTCTTGGCATCTGACCTCAACATTGCCATGGGTGATACTCCAGCTTCACCTGAAGCAGGTGATCCTCCTCCTGACGTATTTCCAGGTCAATAGGCGTCTAACACTGCTTCACAACGCCTACGCCATTCACCTCACTTCCTCTCACCTCGTAGATGCTTTGTCATTTCACATCATCACGGGAAGGACGAGGACAGTTCAGGAAGGTATTTTGAGAGAGGTAGCGACCACATTCACATAATGTTTATTACAGTATATTGTTACAATTTTCTATTTTATTGTTAGTTATTATTAAGCTCTTACTGTGCCTAATTTATCAATTGAACTTTATCATAGGTATGCACGTATAGGGAAAAACAGCATATCGAGGGTTTGGTATAATCCATGGTTTCAGGCATCCACTGGGGATTTGGACTGTATACCCCACAGATAAGAGGGGTGGACTGCGGCCAAGGGAGTGATGTGAATACAGATGTAACGAGGTTAGTGGATTTGCTTCTACCACTGTGAGATAAGGAGTAGGGTCACTAACGGAGAGAGATGAGGGGACGAGATGTAGGGGGTTTGGAAGGAAGATGCTCATTTTGTTTCTGCCCGTGTTGAATTGAATAAGCTGACTGATCTCCCAAGTGAAAATAGCTGGTGGGCAGTTAGAGCAACGTGACTACCACTTGGGTGGTTACAGTCCAGGAAAGGAGTCGGGTGCCAGGCGCAAAGGCATGGAGGTTGAAGCTCTGCTAGCGGATGAATTCTCCAAAAGACAAAGACAGGGGCCGAGCCTCCCCACTGCCCGCAGCTGCGCGGGTAGGGTAGGAACTGAGAATCAGTGAAGGAGACAAAGTCAGGGAAATCAGCATGATGTTCAGGCCCCCTTTTCCTTTGAACCTTCTCTCCCTCTCTTCCAGCAAGTGGGAAGGTCACTTAGAATTATCGCAAGGCTGCCATATGCCCACGCTTGTGCCATATACTCTTTTAATGACTTCTCACAAGAATCCTATTATTACTGTTCCGATTTTACAAATAAGAATCAGAGGCTCCTCAGACACACATGAAAGGGGTAAGCCGGGGTATGAGCCCAGCCTGTCATCAGCCATGGGCACCAACTCCAACCATTATCATAATCCCCATTTAAAAAATGGGGAAACGAAGCTCAGAAAGGTTATGTGACCTGCCCAAGGTCACACATGTACCAGTGGGTGACTCAGAACCTTGACTCAAGCCTCCGTCTAGCTTTAGAACGCACACACTTAGCACCAGGCAACGTGGCCATTCCTAACCTCACCTCAACCATGAAGCCCCCCTGGATTTACATTAGAAAGAAGCTGCTGGCTTCCCTCTGCCCACTGGTCAAAGCAGACCTGTATTAAGTATGTCCCTCATGCAGGGGATGATTGAGAGGGTGCTGTGGGAGGCAATCAGCTTCAGTGGTGGTGCACATATCCGAGTGGTCCTCGGGTAACAATTTACTTAATGGGAGAGAAGAGACATTTTACTGGTGGTTTCTTGCAGTCTGGAGGGACTTGCCTGAACAGCCATACAGCCAGCTCCCAAATGCCTGCTGGAGTCACGTGGAAAAGGGGATGGGAGTGCAGCTGGACACACACACACCCCCCCCAGAAGGCCTGCACCTGAGGTGCAGAGGCTGTAACAATATTCTTGCGTACCAAGAATTGATGTATTGCTGTGTTTGTGTGTCAATAGAAAACATCCTAGAAATCCATCTGGACGCCTTTGTTGAGCAATATTGCTGCACAGGGAGGCCTCGCAGGGATTTGCAAGTGAGAGTGATGGAGACAGGTGTGTGTTTGAGGCCACCTCTGGCCAAGGAAGGATGAGAAATCGGACCTGAAAGCTGGCTGAAGCTCTCTCTGGCCCTCACTAGCAATTGGATTAGCTGGCCTTGGTGTCCCGCTCTGTAAAATGGAATAATTACACCCACTCCATCTCACCCTAGAGATGTAGGGGTTCACATAATATATGTCAAAGTGCTTTGCAAAGGGTAACGTGAAAAAAACCCATTACATATGATCCTAAACATCAGGCAATTAAAATCACTGGGAATATATTTTAATTTATAATCCAAGGGGATATCAGCTCAGGCTAACACTAAAATAAAAAAAAGTCTTGTGGCAGCTAACTATATTTTACTGATAACCAGGATTTCAGAGCTCTGTCTCAGTGCTGCCCAATGAAAAATGAGAGCCACCTTTGTAACTTAAAACTTTCTAGTAGCCACATGAAAAACGTAAAAGAAATAAATGATACCTTTTTACTATGTATTCTTTTACACAAATAGATACAAAATATTCTCATTTTAATATTTTTTAAAGTTTTATATATTTTATTTGAAGTATAGTCAGTTTACAATGTTGTGTCAACTTCTGGTATACAGAGTACTTAAAAAATTTTTGTATATATATATTTTTATTGAAGTATATTCAGTTTACAATGCTGTGTCAGTTTCTGGTGCACAGCACAATGCTTCAGTCATACATGAACATACATATATTTGTTTTTCATATTCTTTTTCACCATAAGTTACTACTAGATATTGAATATAGTTCCCTGTGCTCTACAGTATGAATTTGCTTATCTATTTTATATATATTAGCATCTGCAAATCTCGAACTCCAAATTTATCCTTTCCCATCCCCTTCCCCGCTGGTAACCATAAGTTTGTTTTCAATGTCTGTGAGTCTGTTTCTGTTTTGTAAATACGTTCATTTGTCTTTGTTTTAGATTCCACATATAAGTGATATCATATGGTATTTTTTTCTCTTTCTGGCTTACTTCACTTAGAACGACAATTTCCAGGTCCATCTATGTTGCTGCAAATGGCATTATTTTATTTTTTTATGGCTGAGTAGTATTCCAAAAATTATTGAAATTATTTGTCTCTTTTTTTAGTGGGGGAAGGGGAAGTAATTAGATATTTATTTATTTATTTATTTATTTATTTATTTATTTATTTATTTATTTATTTATTTATTTTAATGGTGGTACTGGGGATTGAACCCAGGACCTCATGTATGCCACTGTACCACTGAGTCCCCCCTCCCAATTTTAACATTTAATATTAAAAATTATGAATGAATTATTTTACATTCCTTTTTCACATGAAGTATTTGAAATTCTGTGTGTATTTTATACTCAGAACACATCTCAATTTGGAAGCTACATTTTCAGTGGTTAAAGTAAAATGTAGTCCTCACAGACAGTAAAGTTTAAGGGAAAAAAATATCTCATCCTGTTTCAGTCCCTCAGTCACACAGACTATGTCTTAAGTAGTCAGTAGGCGTTTATGGGCTTTTTGCTACCATATTGAACAGCACAATTTCCATCACCTGGCCCCTCTTTATCCTAGTTTATGCTCCATTATGGCACCAGAAACGCCTGCCACCTGTAATCAGACAGTTCCTGTCTTATCCCATGAACAGAGCCCAACAGTTGAGGCTCAGTTTGCTCATCTGTCCAATGGGGTTACTGAGAATGGCTCCCTCACATGTGGTTGTCAGGTGTCCACAGGTTTCCGTAGTCAAGTGCCTACAGCAGTGCCCTTTGAATGGTTAGTGTCAGCAAACACTTGTTTCTCTTTCCTGCTTTATTGTTTCTGCTCCTGGGGGCCGGCCCTTCCCCCTTCTAGCTCGCAGAGGGCTGCTATTCATTTTTCGAAGGTTTGCTCAGTCCCAATTTGCCACAGCATTGTCACAGGTTACCCCGAGCATTCATTCATCTCTCAAGTTTGTTCCCTACAGTTTGGCCCTTCAGTCATAGCCACAGTTTTGTCACTCTTATTTCGTCACGTGTTAGTCTTGTGTTTCTAATAGCATCGTGACAGGGCAGGACCGGAGCCCTTCAGATCTTCCAAGCACTTTCCACAATGCTGAGTTCACCGTTTAAAATAAACCCATACATTTCTATTCTCTGATCGATGGATTGAGGTTGCCACAGAGGGCTTCTTAGTGAACAGGGGTGTCCCATTTGGATTTAAGAAACTGAACATAGACACAACACTTGGTGAATTCAGTGGGACATGGAAAATTAAGAATTGACTGTGTTTTGCCCTTGTGTGGAGTTCATCGATTTCAAGTTCCTTTGTTAAATTTTACATAAATTAAATTTTTTTTCTTTAGGAAAGGTAATCAGATTTCAAGTGTTGGAAAATAAAGTATAGAAAAAAATCCATCTATAATTCTATCACTAGTCCTTCTTACTAGCCAGCTGTTTTTCCTCCCAACTTAAGTTATTCCAATATTATATTACTGATGTAGGTGGTTAGGTAGAAAGTAGGCTGTTTTCTCCATTTTACAGATAGTGAAACTGAGGCTCACAGATTCAAGAAAATTGATCCATTTTACATCAGAAGCCCAGGCTGAAGACACAAGAGACATGTGGGTGTCTTGACAGCATCTCCCAGCCTGGCACCGGCATGTATGGTCAAGCAGCTCCCTTCAGGAGTCACTATTTTGAGCTCCCGTGGCTGATATGAACTAAAGCGCAAGGCATTACTAAGAAATTGCATTGCCTTTATTTTCATTGCATGTTTGCTGGCCTTCTAGGATTATGTCACGGTTTCTTAGCATCAATAAAAAAGGTGGAATTTGCAAAAACCAAGTGATTACAGCATTCAGTGGCATCTTTGAGAGGAACCTGGATTCAGTTAGATGGTGGAGGCTTTGTTTGACCTTAAACAGCTTTGACAGTTTAAATTTGAGATTTTAACCCCTCCATAAGGCTGTTAAACCAGCCAGAAAATCTGGAGCATTTGAGAAATTCTGCAGTTGGAGGGGACACTTGTGGACTGGAAGGAGCCCCGTGCTGGTGCTGAGGACACAGGTGCGGGTAGAAGCAGGAGGCGTCGAACCTGGATCTGCAGATGCTCTGGAGATTCCTGAATGACTGGCCTCTCTCTCTTCTGCTCTGCCCTGCCCCTGCGTGCACCTGCCTCCCTGGGCCCTCCCACAGCAGGGCTCTCTGGCACCTCTGCATTTTGAGCAAGCGTCAGGAGGAAGTGATAACAGAGCCCCCTTGCTGTCCTGCATGGAATACGTTGACGCGTCCTTTTAGTGAGTGTTTGACTGCCTGTGGCACCGGCAGGATGTGCAGAGGGTTCAGAAACAGATTCAGGCGACATGGGAGGCAAAAGGCACCCCGATTTGCCCTGTAGACACATAATGCGGCTCAGAGAGGTGCTGGGACTGCTCCTAACTAGCCAGGTTCGAGCTCTTTGCATAATCCCAGGGGCCCTGTTTCAACAGATGAAGCTGACACCCCTTTTGTCTGAGTTTACAGTTTGTTATTTATGATCATTGAGTAGGACCACAGGCTTCCTGTCCCCACGGAGGACAGAGGTGGAGTAAACTCGAGCCCCGAAGGCTGCTGCTCCCCAACCTGGCCTTGCTGATGCCTCCCAAATCTGTTTTCCCCAGAAGCTCCCTTTCCCGAGCTTTAGACTTTATATTATGATTTTTCATTTTCCAGTGGTTTCTTCCATGTCCCTCTGGCCTTCTTGCCAGGAATCAGGTCCCAAGCATTCCAACGTGACCACCATGGGCCACTTTCTCCAAAGTCAGTCTACCTATTGTGGCGATGAATGATCTCTTGCTACCTGAGAAGCTCACCCACAGAACGGACGGGGCCCCTGGTGAGCAGGATCATTACCGCCGCTTTCTGATGGGGCAACTGAGAGCTCAGAGAGGGGAAGCAATGAGCTCAGAGACACCCAGCGAGTCAGGATCAGCCTCACCCTCAAGTGCACTCGCTGGTACTTGCTCCCATACACATGGGCATGACCCTGAACCCCAGGGCTTGCAGCTTGGGTTGTCAGAACTCTTGCTACTTCTCTGTGTGCCTCCCCTCGCTGACCCTCCAGAAGGCTGAGCAGAAGCTTCCAAGCAGCTCGAGTTTCACTGGGGGATGGAATGGGAGGCAGGCAGGCCCGGCTGCAGCGGTAATTTGTCTGGTTTACTAGGTCAGTTTCCTGTCAGGGCGCACTGTGGTTGAAAATTATTGTGGAACTGGTTTCTTATTGACAGAGGTTTATAAGCCCCCAGCAGGTCTGCCCCTCCTTCCAGCCTGGAGGGAGCACCTTCTCCCTAACTTTCCCAGGCCTTGCTTCTATTCCCGGGGGCTAGATGCTCGTCTCCGTGATGTCTGGGCTCCACATTTGGGGCCCATGCGGGCTTTCCTCAGCCCCTTTTCTGGTGAGACACTTCCACAACAGCACAATTTCCTTTTTGAAGAGAAGTCTACTGGATTTGCAAATGCAATCTATCCTCTTAGTGTTCCCCACTTTCCTACATCTGTGAACAGTCTTGCACAGTATTCATCAGCCACATGTAGTTATTCCATACTTGAAATGGGGCTGATCCGAATTCAGACGTCTACTAGGTATACAATGAACACTAGATTTGTTGGAGATTTACAAATGTTAGCCACTATATATAAAAATAGATTTTAAAAGTTTCTTTTGTACAGCACAGGGAACTACGTTCAATATCTCATAACAACCTTCAGTGGAAAACAATACGAAAACCAATATATGTATATGTACGCAGGGACACTGTGCTGCACACCAGAGACTGACACATTGTAACTGACTGTACTCCAATTAAAGTAACAACAAAAACTTAGTACAAAAAGAAGCTAAACTAGGTCGTTCACATTTTTATACTCATTGCATGGCGAAGTGACAATTATTTAAACAATGATGTGTTACGTAAAAATATTAAAATTAATTTCATCTGTTTCTCTTTACTTTGTTATGTGGCGACTGGAAATTTGGTAACTTACATATGTGGCTCACGTCCAGTTTCTGTTGGGCAGGGCTGATCTACATCAATTTATTTTCTGGAAAATGCTGATTGCGCCTGGGTTATAATTCGGAAGCCCTGGGTTGGGCTCCTAGTTCCCGTATTCCTTGCTTATCAAATCTCCTGCAAGTTGCTCACCTATACCTGGATGCAGATTCTTTGCCTCCTGCCAATACCACTGCCTGTGCTTTCCTGTCTCTTGTGAAATTTTATGTGCGGATGCAAACTCTTTGAAATGAGTGGCACTGGCCGTAAGGAATTGTAATTATTATTAGGTGGTAGTGGCTGCCACTTGTAACAGGGAATCCAGTGTGTCCAGGATAATTTCCTTACCCTCCCCTCTGTACAGGAAGAAAACGGTGAGAGCCTTTGTCTTCCTAAGAGTTAAGAAGAGGCTGTTTGAGAGGATCAGCCTATCTTTTGGTTAACAGTTCCCAGAATAGATCTGGGGAGGTAAAAACAAAAAGGCCATCGAATTGAGGAGACTGAAAACTGCTGGCATCTCCCTTCTTTTGTTCTCGCTCTTGGCCGGCGGAACAGAAACTGATGGGCAGTTGGTGGCGTGGCCGGCCTCTGCAAAGTGGCCTGATCAGATTCCTGAGCTTGTAGGTCATTGGGCAGGATGGCGACTGGCTGGAGCCAACGCCACGCCCTCATGACCTTGAAAGGTGTGACAGTGGACTTGCATTCATTACTCTGCCAGCCTCCGCTGGGTATCTGTGATGTCCCGGGCATCGATCTTATCTTTGTGAGAATTTGGTGAGCCAGCAAAGGAGTAAGTAGAGGAAATGAGAAAAAAAAACCCTGCACATTTGACCTTAGTGAACAACAGCAGTAAAGAAGCAAACTAGAAACAGAAGATAAAGCACCCCTCCCTTCCTGTCCTTTTCACCCTCCTTGCATCCTCCGGGCGAGTGCAGCATCGTCCCCGGCACTTACGGTTCTCTACAAGTGAATGAATGACTTGTTTGCGTCGAAACGGACATATTCACTTGTGAAATAAAACCACGTTGGGTGTTACGATTTATTTTTTCAATCCCCAAATACGCTGCCAGAAGGTGTCAGGCATCCGTTGGGAACAAAGCAGGATTCAAAAGATACTCAATATATTGACAGTGAACCAGAGAAGCTGAACTCAGCCCAGGTTTATGTGATATCATAGATTTTTCTGGGGGGTGGAGGGAACTCTTTTTCTCTTTTAATCATACAAACATAATTTTATATAAATGCAAAATCCAGTCATATTATAATCCACGCTGCTACTGTCTTTAGTGTGGCCTTTTCTGTTTTTCTTGGCCCCCTCTTCTTCCCCCTCCACTCTCCATCCATTGGCATCAGCTTCTCCCATGTAGCTCATATTAGTGTTAACCCCAAAATGTAAAGACCCCGATTCCTGTCGTTCTCAAAAGACAAGTTTACAGTCGGGAGATGGTGCATTGTGCAGTGAAAGATTTTAAAAGATTTATTTCAAAAGAAAGGAAAAGTACGCCCCTCAGGAACAGGAGGCGGGCTAATCCAAGAGTAAAAGCTGCCTTTTTTTGTCTCCCCTCTTTCTCTTGTACCCTCGCTTTGAGGTGGTCTCTTGATTGATTGATGGCTCCTGTCCCTGGAATGCTTACTCGTGTCACGTTTGGCCCCTTTTCACATGTCCTTACCCATGGTGTACATAGGGGAACCCATGCTGGGGGTGGGTGGGGGGCTGTGTGTGGCTAAACTGCAATGTTAATTATAATACAGCGGACATTGGTTTTGTCCAGTGAAGTCCTTTCTGTTACTGCGCAGTCCTGGCTGTCGGGTTTTGACCTTTTTGGGGGCACTCATTTAGAAGAAGTAAGGTCCCTTTAAGCTGGAGGTGGGCATAACACCACCTTCTGGACCACCCTCCCCCTCCTCCACCTGTCTGCCCAGTGCCCCACTTGTCTAACTACCTAACATTAGTACCTTCATACCGTTCTTTCCCACCTTTCTCCTTGCTCATGTAACCTCACACACACCATACACACGGGACATTCCTTTGTCAAGATGTATTTTAATTATAGGAAATCAAATTGTATTCCTTTCCTCATTCAAGGAGTCTTCTGGGAAATCTCACCAGGGAGTCTCACCTGGGAAATCTCTTAGAGCTCTAAAGCCTTCTTTTTAATGACTGTAGATTATTCCAGAGCATGGATGTGTCATCACTTCCCAACTTTCTCCTTAGAGATGGGCCCTCATTGTGTTCCCAGGTTTGTTGGTTTGTTTGGGGCCTTTTGAATGATACTTGTCCATCCATCTTTTTGTGTGTGGCTGTTTTTATTTATATTAGCTAAATTCCAGGAGTGAGATTAGATAGTACACATATGCATTGTGGAATTTTAAGAAATAGTGCCATATGACTTTCTAAAAAGGCTGTTACAATTCTCATTTTCATCTGCTGTGTAAGAAAGTACTCCTTTGCCACATCTTCCCCTGAAAAGGGTGTTGTTTTTTTTTTAATATTTTGCCAGTAGGATAGATATAAATTAATAATTCATTGCTCTAGCCCAGGAGTTGTTACCCATTTTGGGAGGGGGGATGGATTCCTTCTTAGAACACTGTTTTCTGAAGAGCAAAGTAAATTACATAGGATTACAAGGAAAACTTAATTATATTGAAATAACAATTTCCAAATAGCAAAACCCTCATAGATATTATGTGCCTCTATTCACATTTTAAATAACAAAGTTTTGTTGCATATCCAATAGCAACTGTAAATTCAAAGAAGTTGAAAGAGATTTCAGTGTGCACGCTACAACTGTAACCCGCTGTGAAAGTGTCTGTGATTTCTGTCGGACACAATCACAGGGCCCGCTAATACGATTATGGGTGGCTGCCTACACTGGCAATTGAAGCAAATGCTACATTTCAGTTAAAAATTAATGAAAGAAGCTAAAAATGTAGTGTTTTCACCTAAGTTCACAGACAGCTCAGTATTATCCATAGGTTCCTTGGGGGCATCCCCGAACCTCAGGTTAAGTGCCCCTGCTCTGGACTTCCAGAGAAGAGGTCCTGGACACCATCTTGTTCTAATCCTTCGTCTTACAGATAAGGAAGACATTAGCCTTGTGCCCTGACCAAGACCCAAGCTCAGATGTCCCAGCTCCTTGCCTGGGTTTTTTTTTCCCCACGAATTTTACCCTCTCTAGGGAGGCCCACCTCAGCTGGTGAAATTTCCTTAGCTGCCTCTGTTTGGCTCCAAGTCCTGCTTAGACCAGGGGTTGAAACACTATGACTCGTGGGCCAAATCCAGCCTCCTGCCTCTCCTTGTAAATAACGTATGATTGAAACACAGCAGCACCCATTTGTTTGCATGTCGCCTCTGGCGAGTCCCTGGTCCGAGGGCGGAGTTGAGTACTTGCAACAGGCCACATGGGACACCCAGCCTGTAGGATGTGCTATCTGGCCCTTCACGGGAAAAGTTAGCCAACTTCTGGCTTCAACCCACAGATACTGTACCTCTCACCTCCCCTGTACTTTGATGTTTCGCCTTCTAACTGGAGCTGGGAGCACGGTGGGACTCTTGCCTTAGGGACTTTGCGTCAGCTGCTCCCTTTCTCCGGGAATCTGAAGCCCCACCCTCACTCCCATGATTCCACTCCCTTCAAGAAGCTTCCCCTCTTCTACCCTTTGCTCCAAGTCTGCTTCATGTGCCCCTAATGTGTGCTCTTTTCGTGCCTTGTGCCTACACAAGTTAATTTTTTTTCAGTGTTTATGAGTGGCTTTGACCAGCACGAGTTGTATTGTACTGTGATTGTCTCCCACACTAGACATAAGCTCCCTGAAGGGAGGGGCAGTGTCTGCCTTGTTCAATGACTTCACCCCCAGTATCTGGCTCTAAGGGGATGCTTAAAGCATGTTTGTTGGATGGATGGATGAATGAATGAAGTAGGTGAAATTTATTCCACCTGTCTCCACCCTGCCCTCCTTTACGTGGTCCCACTATAGTCCCCTCCTTCTATTGAAATGTACTTGTAGGAAACGACTAGAGAATCTTATCCTTCAATGACTGGTAGAGATGAATATTAATGCCATGAGACCAGAAGCTTTGTCCCTGTCACTTCCCCATCTCTCTAATACCCGGCACAAGACAGACAGCAAAGAAGGAGCTCAGTCGATGTTTGCTGAGTAAGTGAGTGTTGATGGTAGCTTACAGTTGGCTTAAACCAAAGGAATACATTTCAAATTATGGAATTTCTGGCGTCAGGGAGCCAAGCTGGGGAATCTCTTTCGAAACAGAATGTCTTCTTTTGTGCTTCTGAAATTTTACTAATTCAAAGACTTTCTCTTCCACTTGACTGTAACTAGTCAGCTAGCCCACGGGGTAGTTTCGGCTTCGTGAGTTCACTAGGGTACTGTGCATTAGGCGAGGTACGAAAAGCCAGGGAAGGTGGGCATTTTGAGAGCCTGCTTTCTCTGTAGCTCCATTATCTTAAAATTCTTTAACCCCTTAAGTACAGCAGTTAATTTTTTTTCATTGCTTATGGGTGGCTTTGACAGCTCACCTTCTGGAGTCCAATTCTAGCTCCGCTCTGGGGCCACGCCTGCCAGCTCTGGGCGTGAGGATGCATCAGTGGCCAAGGTGCTGTAAGAATAGAAGCCTCCCTCTCCGGGCCAACGCCTTGTCATGTTGTCACCCTCCACTTTTACCAGTGCTTCTGGAAGCTCCTGTTGCCAGGGGTTTGGGCTGCTCCTGGCCCCGTACTACCGGCCAGTATCCTGTTTTTCCCATATCAGGCTCCTGTCTTCCTCAACAGCCCCTCATCTGTACTGGCAAAGAGACCCCAGTACCTTTTCAAAGTGCCAGAGAAGTTGGAAATCTCTCTGCAAAGCTCCCACATCTTTTGCATCCTCCCAGGGCACTGGAGAGCTGGAGTTCCCCCTCAGGGATTTTTCTCTAGTGATCAGCTCGGACAGAGGCCCTGGGAGAGAGGAAGGGCAGGCAGCGAAAGTGGAAAATAACGACAAAGACTTTCCTCCGTATCTTCACTGCCTCCTTGGGGCTGAGTCTGGGAACCACAAGCTCGCTTAGCTCCCAGTGACCCTCTTCCCACCATCACTGATTCTCAGGTAGCTTTTTGTGGGTGGAGGGGATACCATAGATTCAGTTTAGATTCCTGGCCTTGGGCTCTGTGGGCCCCCACTAGCCGGACACTCTTTCCCAGCACCCCTACCCCCACCTTTCCAGCCTGCTTGAGAAAAGACTCTATTCTTGACCCCCACCCCCACCACGACGCTGGTCCTGCCTCTGCCCGAGGACACGTGAAGATTATCTGAGGGCATTTGGTCCTGACCTCCCAGTGCCTTCTTTCCCTGGGCAGCCAGCCCCCCTGGCCCGGGGTCCATGAGGTCTTCATAAAAATCTCCAGGCCTTCCAGCGTTCCAGGTTACACAAGTGACGTGTGCAGAAAGACAGTCCCGTGGCCCCAGTAACGCCTGTAGCAAGTCAGAGCAGAAAAATCGTGCAAGAGCTACCACCTTCTTGGTCCACAGGGTGTCTACAGGCCCCTTCTTTTCTGGAACGTCCCACCAACCCAGGGATGGGCTGTGACGAAGATTTGGCCTCAGGCAACGCCAGAGCCCAGGGAAGGCTTTCGATGCATGTGTGTTTTCTCACAGAATTATAAAGCCCGGCCGCCCTCGGTGCCAGAGGCTGGAGGGACTTTCTGTGGTTTTCGACTATTCATTAGTGATTACATACCCCCCTGAACACCTGCAACACCAATTCATAAAGCGAGCATTCATGGACTTTGGCAAGGCCTTCATGGGAACGGCAGAGTATGGGCCACGGTCATTGTATCTCCAGATAAAAACATTCTCTTACCAAGGAGGCCTCTGAAAATAGAAGCAGGCTGCAATTTCAGTTCAACACCGCGGGGTATGAAAAAGAAAAGTGTTACTTCACCTCATCTCTTTATAAAGTCAGCACGCCGCGGGGCTGCGGCGTTCCTGGACAAATCCTCTTTCAGGACCCTTTTGGGGAGCGAGGAGAGGGGAGCGGTGGGCCTGGCATTGATCGTGACAGGGGACGGGCCGGCCATCGGTGTGTTGAGGCATGCTCTCCTGCAAGTTACACTGATTTACAGCAGGATAACAGGAAACACAGAGCTTGGGTGGCCTCCTGTGTAATGCTGGGTGACAGATTGCTCCTGCCACTTATAAAATCAGTGCCATAATTAATCCGAAAAGGCCAATAATAATAAATAACCATCCAAAAAAATAACATCTTTATACAAAATATGGGGTTGACTTTTAACGTGATTCTATTTCACCTTTATTTATTTATTTTTTTTCTCTTTTAAACACTGGTTATTAAATGGGAAGATGGCTGCGGCCAGCCCCGTGAGGCTCTGAACGTCAGTGCTGGGACATCGCGGCGGAGTCTGTCTGAGCTGAACGGGCAGGGACAGAAATACACTCAGGAGTCCTGGGAGGACCATTATCCAGAATCAGCTGAGGCTGAGCTGGGCATCTGAAAGCCCAGGTTCCTGAAAACCTAAAAATATTTTGTCTATAGAGGCAAAGTGAAGATGTTGATTCATGATCAGACGAAATTGGCTTTTGCAGAGAGTTTAGCAGGGTTTTGCTTGAGTATGTGTTGCGGGGGCTGGGGAGGGCTCCAGATCTCCCCTCTGCTCTGCCTGTGTAGACAGCCTCCAGTGCTCAATTAGCCTCCTGAAGTGCCTCATTCTCGGGTAACAGCTTATATGCTGGGAGAAGCAATGCTCACAGTATGTTTTATCCTCACACGTATAAGCACACGTCGTCGCAAACTCATTTAGGTTAGAAAGGACTTTTAATGGGACATCTGGCTCCCTTCCACTCCTCCTTGTCGAGGCAGCAAAGTAGACTCCCTTGTGAATATCCTGCCCGCAACCACGTGGATGGCCAGAATCTGAGGTTACGTAGAAAAATTTTTTGTCTCTGGTTATCTATTCAACTAGCACAAGGAAGCAGAAATGGAATGGTTGAACCTAAGAAATTACAGCCAGAATTTCCATATATATCATTGCCCTGGACAGTGGGGGAAGCTTCAGAACTGAGCACAGAAGGGAAATGATGGCCGAGATGCTGAACAGAGAAGGGACAGTGGTCATGGTGATGAGAGAACTTGTAACTGGAGTGAAAATCCTGCTCTTTCGGTTAGAGGGCGCCATAGAGCAGAGCGCCTGGAATTCGGGACTCTGGAGCTGGACTCCTTGGGTTTGAATCCCAGCTCTGTGACATATTAGCTGTGTGATCTTGACCTGGTTTTCACCTTCCTGTTTTTCAGAGTTTAAGTGCCTTTGTCACCTGTGAAAGGGCAGGATAACAGCTGCGAACCTTAGAGGGTTAAGTATGAACACATACAGAGCACTTTAAACAGTGCCCAGCTATATCAGTGTGGATTGTCACTAAATTATCCAGATCATTGGTTAGTAATGAAGAATTGTATCACTCACAGCAGAATGATGGCTCTCCACCATGTTTAGCCATAACAATCTAAAAAAACATTTTATTTATTTATTATATCATTTTATTTTATTTTAAATTGGCAGGGGGAGGTAACTAAGTTTTATTTTATTTTTCGGGGAGGTACTGGGGATTGAACCCAGGACCTCAAGTGTGCTAAGCACGCCCTGAGCTTTACCCTTCCTCCTAACCATAACAGTTATTAAGCGCTTACTGTGTGCCTCATCTCTTCTGATACTACAACGGCCCTCCAGTGAACAAAAGAGAATGCTGAGATTAGAAAGACTGATTTGTTTCAGATCACACAGCCAATAAGTGGTAGAGCCAGAATTCAATCCAGGTAGACTCCAGCAAGTGTGGTTTTAATTCACAAGCTCTCCCACCTCTGTTTGCCTCTAAAGAGTTAAAAGCTATGACAACTTTTTTTTCTGTCCTTTTTGTAGTTGCTCTTACTGTCCTGATCCATACTTTTGAAAGTGTGATGTAGGCAGTGCTGAAAGTTAGCAAAGATCCACGGTCACACAGCCATCCTCTTTCTGGGGAGACCCAGGAGTGCCGAGAGCCCCCGGTCTGCAGTGACTTCAGCCTGAGTTCACAGCCCCAAATCTCTGTGTCCTCATCAGCAAAATGGGGATAATAAAAGCCTACCTTGAAAGGTCTTTTCCGTGTTTAAATGAAATGATAAATGTTGAAGACCTGGCCTATGTTTGGTATTCAGTGAATATTTCATTAATATCAACAATGGCCAGCTTCTCAAAGATCTCAGCGGACTGTTCTGGGGAGGTTGAAGCTGACTGATACAAAGAGAAAAAGTCATCGGCTGCTACAGGCTGCTGTAACATCAGACACATGGAAACGCTGCATCTCCTTCTAGCTCCGGATGTTACTACGTAGCAAAGTAACACGAAGCAAGCTGTTACTGAAGTAATGCAGTCTGTGCAAAGGGTCAATAAAACCCCGTCTAGATTTCCCTCATGGTAGGATTTGTTTGTTTATTTTGTTACAGATGATCCCCCAAACCTTCCATTGTACTTTGTGCAGAGGTGGCCAGGATCTGTTAATACTTGAAAAGAGCAACTAGATTTTGTAAGATAATTTCTGGTGATCCTGTTCATGTCACCTGTTAACTCACAGCTTGATTTAGCTCTGTCCGCAGTGGAGACTCGGCACAGCTGGAAGTGAAGGTTGTCAGTTACCGAATAATGATGAGACTCTGGATAATTTAGGCAGGATAAAGAGCTTGCTCTTTTCTGGGTGATCTGGTTAATTATCTGGTTAAATTAGGTTAAAACCTTTTTGTCAGGGGGGTCCTCTAATTATCTGGAAAACCAGGTAACTGTGTCCTTTTAAGAGCCTTGAGGCTTGAATTATTCATCGACGTAACCCAGCATCCTGGGAAGACACCCAATTCTTCACCTGCCTTTTTGTGCCTGGTTTTAGATTGAGATTCTTGAGCTGTTCTATTTACAGCTTCCTGTAGATGCAAAATTGTCAAACCATCTCCATGTTTTTTTTCTTAGACAAAAGAGAGATCCACCTTTGAGCTGTGAGCATGCTGGTGCTCAACTTGGAAGATCGGTAGCAAATTTTCCCAAGAGACACAAACAAACACATACATAACCAGAATATCAATGAGGTCTTTTTAGAAGCGACACATTAAAATGCAAGGCAGGAGATAATGAGATAAGCACCAAGTTACAGGTTTCTTAATTCCAGCGTGAAAGGAGAGAGGGGGGAAAAAAGCATAGAAACCCCTGTGAAGCGGCTTAGCACGAAGATTGCCTGGGCTTGGTGGTATGCTTGCTAGCGGGTGTTTGCGCCTGTGACCTCAGTGACACAAATAGAAGGGGAAAGAATTGTCTTAGAGGTGACAGGAGCGATATTAAAACCATGCCAAAAAAAATTTTTTTTTCAGATCCTAGTTTATGTCTGTTTCTTACCCCTGCTAGCATATTCCTGGGTCAAATATAAAATATCTCCACTACTTATGGTTGGCTCATTCCTCGCTATTCTGGGGGAAAATTGCTACCATTTCTTGAGAACAGACTATGCACCAGGCCCAGAATTCGGGGCTCTGATCTCATTTACAGCAACCTGCTAGCCACCCTGCGGGATGATGCTGTGATCAATGGAGAAATGGAGGCGTGAGGTTATTGTTCAAACTTGAAGCATCAAACCTTGGTTGTTCAGACTCCAAAGCCAGGCTCAGCCATAGCTGTCTTCTGAGCCACTGAAGTGACGCCCAAATTGTCTCTCTGCCCGGCTTCAGTCTGACATAAGAAAGAAGTAGAACAAGAATGAGTCTGGAGCTACTTAGCAGAGGTGCGGTTGGAAGAGCACTTGACTTGGAGCCAGAAAACATGGGCACCAGGCTAGCTGCTGCCTCTAGCTGTGTGGCTTTGGGCCAGTTACTTAACCTCTCTGAGTCAGTTGCTTCTTTGGTAAAACTGAGGTACTAAATACATTTCAGGGAGGGTGGTGAGGCCCAATATAAGTGAAAACACAGGAGTACTCAATTCATGTTTAAAAAATAAAACCCAAGCCACCCAATGAATGAAACAAGCAAAAAACCAAGATTCAAAGTCCAGGAGGAAACCAGGATAAATATCCAAATAACTGAAAGCTTTCTTCCTCTCTAGTCCCACTGTTACCACATTAATTTAGGCCTCAACTCACCAAGACCTTTGCAACATTCTCTGTCAGCTTCACCTGCCCCCAAGCTTGGCCTCCTTCAGGGAATCTTCCAGCCATATATAAAAATAAAGTAAAAAAAAAAAAGAAAAAAGAAAACAATAAATTTCTTCTGTATAGCACAGGGAACTATATTCAATATCTTATAATAACCATTAATGAAAAAGAATATGGAAACGAATATATGTATGTATATGCGTGACTGGGACATTGTGCTGCACACTAGAAATCAACACATTATAATTGACTGTACTTCAATGAAAAAAGAGCGTTCTAAAACTCAAGGATAGTCCTGTGATTCCCCTGTTAAAATCCTCCAACAGTACCTCATAGACTATGGGACAAAATCCAAATTTCTCACTGCGATGTGGATCTGCAGCTTTTTATGATTTGGCCCCTGCCTCTTTATTCAGCCCCGGGTCCTGACAGGCTTTTATCTGCCGTGCCCGCTACTCTTTGACCTGCACCGAGCTACTTTTGATTTCAATAATGAATCGTAATCTTTCCCCCACCTTCAGGTCTTTCCCTGCCTTCTTTCTGGAACGTCTCTCAGCTCAGATATCATCTGTGCTCCGAAACCTCTGATTTTTCTAGCAGAGTTTGCTGCAGCCTCCTCTTTGACACCATAGTCAAAACCTTACCTAACTGTGGCCCTGATGTCCTTGTTTGTATCTCATCTGCTACGTTCAGAGCTCCTTGACGGGAGGACCAGGTTGACTCATCCCCGAGTCTGAGCAGCAAGCACAGTGCTTCGTATTTTATCACTTGTTCAAGAAGGACTGGGGGTGGGAGTGGGCAATGCACCAGTTAGGAGGCTGCTGCAACTTTCCAGGGAAGAAGTGACAAAGGTCTGGACCATGATGTAAAGGAGATCTGGTTTTCACCTCTTCTCACATCCCATTCCCTCTGCATTAAGTGACTGGCTGCTTAAATGGGTACCCCCTCCCTGGCCTGTCCACAGACATCTCTTCTGAAGGACCCCTTTCCCCAAGAGTGGAGGACCCGAAGCGGGGGAATGGCGATGGGATGGAAATGGAGAGGTGAGTTTAAGAGACTTGAGAGAGTATTAAAGAATTGAATTAAGGGGAACCATTGTATGTGAAGGTCAAGGTAGAGAGGAGAAGCCAGCATGAATTATCCCAATAAATCTAGCAGGAGAGCACAGTATTTCCCACCTCTAACAAATCTATTTATTATTCAGAAAAGGTGAAATCTAACTGACTAATGGTGGGTCATGCCCAAGTGGATCTAAATGACTCAAAACTAATAGCGCAGCAAAAGAGGCTGGAGGGTGGTCATGTGGAAACCAGAGGCCTTCAGTAAACTCATGGGTGAGCTCAGTCCTTCACAGAGAAGGAAGGTGAGGAGGCTCAGGGGGCTGGGGGTTCCCTACCCAGGCAGAAAGATCTCTGGTCTTACAGTGGCTCAAAGGACCAAGAGAGTATCTGTTCCATTCTGTCGTCCAGTGTCAGGGTGAGGATCCTGCGTCTGGGTGATTCACCCTAAATCCCCTCTAGTTTTCTCTCCAAATGTATGGCAGTTCTGGAAAAGGCAGATTTTATCATTTTTATCACTCAGGGCACATGGCTGTACTTCAGTGGGCAATGTTTCCCACGGGGTAGCACATGACACATTTCTGATCAGTCTAACAGCTCCAGGGGAACGGCGGAGGGAACCCTTTAAAGGCTGGGTTTCACCACCGTCCATATTTGGTTTGCAGACGAGCAAATAAAGCCTCAGAATTTAGACGCACTCTTTCTGAGTCACGCCCTGTCAAAAATGCCCTTCCCCGCTCCTCGCCTCCCTGCGACTGTGGTCTGGTGCATTTTTCATTGTATCCTGCTAGCCTCCGACCTTCACACCCGGATGCCTCAAGAACCTGGAAGCCGACAATCCAGAAGTTATGGTTGTTGGGTAAATTTTGTGAAGTTTTGACTATGTACTTTGGTTTAGAAGACAAGCCTTGGTCTTTAGGCCTGAGGATTTCATAAATGTCAGATGCAAAAGAAGGAAGTCTCTTGTACCCCTATTTCCTACATGTTGTTTGTGGATGGAGAAAAAGGCTGTTGAGGTTTTAGACATAATTGACTTTAAAATACTGGTTTCCATGTTGACTACACATTGGAGTTACTTTAGGGCTTAAAAAAATGCCGATGCCTTGGTCCCGCTCCCAGTTTCCAATTCATTTGGTTTGAGGTGCAGCGCGGGCCCCTGGGTTTTTGAAAGATCCTCACGTGTTTCTGGTACACAAACAAGGCTGAGAACAACTCTCTGGATGCCTTGGCTTCCCTTAGCTCTAAACGGGTCCCAAGAGCTGTCAGCCTCACCTTGTCTAAGTGGCTGTGCGAGGCTTTAGAGGAAATTAGAACGAGAACAAAGAGAAAGGAAGTGAAGACATAAGAAAGTATTCAGCATAAAGGTTCATTACTTAGCTGAGCCCAGTCACGGCCGGAGAAAGATATTTTCATTTCTGCCAAAGGCCATGTGTGAGCGTCTGTGAGGGAAGCGTGTCCACAGCTTTGTGACTGAACCAATAACTCACATCTGATTCAGAAGCTGACTTTGTTGGATTATAGCTCTACAGCTGTTCTCGGTCTAAGTCCAGCCTCTCCCAGCGGGGCTTATTGTAGAAACACGTCTCATTTATAGAACTCATATGCAGGGGCCTGGAGACCCCGAACTGTAAATTAAAACCTTGTGTATATCACTTCGGTGAATTCAATTCAAAAGCATTTTGGCTTCTCCAAACAGGCCATTTTCACTGGAGAGAGAGGAGGGGCAAACACAATGGAAAGGAAATAGGTCTTTTATATTCACCCTTCCTATTTCTGGTAGGGGGTCTTGACACAAAGGTAATAATGGAAATACATTCTAGTAAAACGTGGGGGCTTTGCTCGGGCTTGGTGCCGGCCTGTGTGGAGGAGGGGCGGGGAGGCAGGCAAGCAGGAAGGTGAGAGGGACAGACCTCGGGAGTGGAGAGTTAGAAAATTCCGTAGAGAGAGTCTTCCGGGGGAAGACCAGCTCAGAGTTTCGTGAGTTTGGAGGCTTTTTTTTCAAGTTGATGATAGAAAATGAAACTGAGACCCAGAGGGAAAGTACGTGGACCAAATTCACGCGGTGAACAAGCAGATGGGGTGAAGCTAAGGCTGTGTGTCTACATACACAGGCAGTGTCCTTCCCTCTCTCCCTGTTGTCTTCAAGGTACTAGGGGGCCGAAAAGGAGACCTAAGATGCAAGAAAGAAGTCTAGGTGCTGTTTCTAAAACAAAGGAAGACTACAGATCAGAAAAAAAATGTCCAGGGGTTTGCAGATGAAGAGAATGCTCCTGGTTTGTTCCACATAAGCTCTGACTGGGGCTTGAGAGTGACCTGAAATGTGGGAGACAGTTTAAAGGGAGAACCAACGAGACTGGTGACTTGGTGGATTTTGCCAAAGAGGAAAAAGGCCAGTGACTCAGGACATACACTCAGGTCTGATCTAGAAATGCTTTGTCTGATTGCAAGAATATGATTGCTACTGACCTGCCACTCTGTTCATCCCTCTGGTTTCACTTCCATTCGTTTCTCATTCCTTATTGACACATCAGGGTGAAATATGGGGAAGGCAAAGAATACAGCTGCAGGGACACGGGACAGCAGGATATGGACTTAATGGGAGTGGACAGCCCACTGGGGTTAATTCATTCAAGACACAGTAGACATTCTGTCGCATACCATCTGCGTACCGGGCACTCAGATGCGGAGCTAGATAAATCCCCACCTCTGCAGGAACTCAGGCTGGTGGGATTGCATAGCTACAGGCGCAGACAATTGTGATGGTCCTCTGTGAGGGTGCTGGGGAGGGACTCGGGGTGCAGGATGGCGCCGTGGTTGGAGAAGCCTCCCAGAAGTAACCTTTAAGCTGGTTTTGATGGGACGAGCGGGACTTTGCTGGGGGGAGGTAGCAAAGCAGGGAAAGCACCAGGTACAAAGGCAAAAGGATGTAAAAGAAAACCCAGTGTTTGGGGCTTGGCGATGAGTTTGATGTGTCTAGAGAGTAGGATGTGAGGGGCCACAGGGAGAAATAAAACTGGAAAGGTGGTCTGGGGCCACATTAGGAAGCCACGCTAAGTAAGGAGCATCGCCTTTACCCTTAAGGGATTGGGGTGGGGAGGCCTTTCTGGCTTAGAAGGCCAGGAGTGTGGAGTCATATGCTCAGACAGGAGTGTTAGAAAGTCATTGTCTGCCTTGAAATGATGTATTCATGAAGGGGAAGAGCTGGAGGGGTGGAGACCAGGTGAGAGCCTCTGGAGTAGTCCGGATGGGCTAGAGGCAGGGCCCTGGGATGACCTAAAAGTGGGGATGGATGTGGGGGACGCTTTAGGGGGAGAATCAGCAACACCTGTGACTTTGTATTTTGGAGAAGAGGAAGAAAGATGTGATGAAGAAATGGTGACATTCTCATTTTGATGCCTCAAAGACGAGTTTTTTTTTAACCCAAACCTCTTAGGTAAGGGCTTCGAATCTGTAGTGAGTTCTCCTTCTCAGCCCTGGTAGAGCCGAGTGTTTCCTCGTGTCCAATGTTATTAAGACACCAAAAGCCAGCACACTGCTACTCTCCTACCTCCCACCGTTCGCACTACCAGTGCTGTTACTGCTGCTGCTGCTGCTGGTGTACTGTTTGGGGTGATAAGGCTTTTACACCCCAAACAGATATAAGCCCAAAGCAAAGTTTTATTCTGCTCTTTCTAGCCACCCGCTACTCCTACCATATGTAACCGGAATTTATTTCTTAAACAGACATTTAAAAAGAGCTTACTGTGTACAAAGCACTGTGTGGAGCTCAAGGGAGTCATCTCAGGGCTAAAATGAAAAGCATCATGAGTGTGTCGAGAGTTGAGACAGCAGGACACCATGGGGGCTGGGGCATCGGGACCAGCCCTGTGGAGGAGGGAGGAATTAGCATTTACGTCCTAAAGAAGAGCAGGTTTGAAATGATGCTCTGTTTGAGAGAGATGGAAGGCCAAAAGGGAAGGAGGGAGAGCTTGAGTGAAGGTGCGGACTGGATACGTCATTGACATATTGGGTTCAGTGGCCAGACTTGTGGTGAAAAGCATTTGGGAGGGCGGAGGAAGGGACTGGATCGTGCCTTGAGCTCTGATGTGTTTTCCAGGCATCTTAGCGTGGCCACGTGTTAGACGAAGCCATTTGCACCTTGTTCTGAACTATGTCACGACCCACACTTTGCAGCAGTGGGATGATTGGATGGGATTCTGCTGACTGTCCCAGCAAACCGTGACAGTTAACTGCTTTTTGGCCTGTGAAATGAACAGGCAGGAGATTGGACCTCTGAACCCAGTCGCATTAGCACCTTGCTCTAAGCAACTCAGAGACACTTCACAGCCTCCTTACTTCTGCCTGTGACCTCGTACAGCCTCATAAATAAAAAGACTTTATAACACAGCCATCGCTAAGAGAATGGTTTTGCTTTGAGACGCATCTTTTGTTTTCCCTCTGTTTATCTTTGCTTCTGCATTTCCTGCTTGGAATTTAGTTGGCTAACTACAGTGGAATGTGCTGTGATCACCTCAGGTAGGGAATATGGTGCTGTGTGACTATCTTCTCTTCCTGTGAGACACCCTGCAGTTTAACAAGGTGAGGCGAGTGTGACTGAGAAGGGTGTGGTGAAGAGGAGTCTGAGGGTCTTGGTGGTTTTGGTTATGGGGTAGCCAAAAGAGATTCAATTCCAAGTTGAATCTCTATGCTAACGCTCAAGGGCTTCTTTTAAAGGCCACTCCATGTCTTGATGATAGTGGAGCCTTACCTTGTTTAGATTCAGAGAGGAGACCCCACGCACGCGTGGTTTGTGAATTCTGTCTCATCAGGTCTGGGGATCTGGAGCTCGGGGAAGGAGCTCAGGTCCCCTGCATGGATGACATCCTATGCTTCTTGCTTAACCCACCCACCCTCCAAGGCCAGGTCCAGAGTTGCTTCACCCATAATGCCGGGGTGAAGCACCCATCACTCCAGCTCCCTGAGATTGGGACTTGTTTTAAATTCATAAATCTCACTGTCTGTACCTTTCACTTGCAAGCAATTACATATTATCTTGCCAAGCCACTTGTCACGTTGTTTCTCCAACTTAATCGTGACGCTGTAACCTCCACTGGGTAGGCTGCGCTTTGTTCCTCCAGATCGGTTGCAAGCCCCTTGGGAAAGAGGCCCGGACCCCACGCTTCACCGCGTCATCACATGGCTTTGCATTTCCCTGGCACTTTGACCTTATAAACCCCCTCCGCATCCATTACCTTATTTGAGCATCACGGTAATTCTGTCAGTTTGGAAGAGCAAGTATTATTAGTGTCCAAATTTCTCAGATGGGGAGGCCTGGTCTAAAAATATTAAATGGCTTTCCCAAAGTTACACTGAACCATGATTTCCACAGAGGAGGGGCGTGGGAGATGCTCCGTGAGTATCGCTGATTTATCTGTTCATTAAATCCTAGCCCCGTTCCACAGCCAGCCTGATGTTTTAAGCGACAGGATTTGTGTTTGGGGGAGATGATTGGCTGTAAAGACATCCTGAACTCACTGGCTTAATATGCAACCTTCTGCTTTGGCGTCCCTCTTGGAAATGCATTTGGTAAATCAGGACAACACAGACTGATGATAAATCAGATTTTTAACATGCGCGCTTCTCTGATATTTTCCTCCAAAGTAAGTTTCAGAGAATCCCTTTGCTGCCTCACCTCTCCTTTCCACGCTGCCTATAAAGACACAGGTGGGGGTAATGAAACAGTGGGTTTTAAAACCCTTATTTCCAGATGTCATCTATTTAGTTCTTGCGATATTAGTTGGCAGCCATATTCGATTTTAGAAGTGTGAGGATTGCTTGAAACCATATGACAGAATTGTTTTTTCTTATGGAGCCAAGTGTTGAAAAAAGGCTTCAGTAATAAAAGGGGTACAACAAAACTGGAACTTGTAAAGAGGGATTTTATATCTTTTATACTTCCAGGAGTCTGTCAACCAGGGAAGGACAAATGTACAAGTGCGTTTGAACATCCTCAGTGGGTGGGAGGCCCTTTCTGCCTGAGTCTGCAGTACACAGTGACTCAAACAGTTGAGTAGATGAATGCCCCTCCTGCCTCCGTCTCCTTTCCCTCCCCATTACTCCCGTCTCGGCATCCCATTCTGTCTTTAGTGTACTCAGACTAAAGTTTTCAATTTGTCTGAATTACCTGAAAAGTTGCGAGGATAAATGAGGTGTGAAAGCACTTCGAAAGTAGAGAATGGCTTTGAAGAATCCAAACCCAGTCTAAACAGAACACTCTGTACTCTCTAATCCAAGAAGAAAGAAGACGTTGACAATGATTAAAAATGAAATTCAGAATGAGGGTAAAAGAGAGCTGGACTTCCAGGGTGTGTCTCTGGTTCAAAGGCAGCTCCAGGATGGAAAGCAATTCAATGGAGTTGGAAGATCTGACACCCCCCCACTGTCACTTACTCGTGCTGTCACCGGGGATGACTCATCGGATCGCTTTGAGTGTGTTTCCTAATCGGTAAAGTGGTGATAGTAATGCTTGTCTCACTGGGTGGCTGTGAAGAGCAAAAGAGATAAACCTCAGAGAAAGACTTTGTAAATTGAAAGGTGCTACCCAAAAGTAAAGGAGTACTGTTATTGTTTAGAACACTATCTGATGCCTTTGACATGTGCCTTTATGCAAGGGTATCATGGTTCCCAATTTTTCCCATGGATGGTTGGGGCCCCAGAATATCTACAATAATTGAGCAAAGACTCTGTTCTGTCCATTAGCTACTGATTCAGAAAATGAATTAAATGCCCTTAAGCAACCATGTCCAGTCACTTCCCAGGAGACCCCTGGCTCTTGCTAGGAGGAGCTTTCCTAGAGCGCAGACATGCCCTGGCTTCCGTCCTGCCTCTGGGCTTCTGTGCATCTAGTTCTCCAGCCTCGGGAGCGCGTTGGGTGTTTCTCTTGGTTTCTGCTGTAATCCTGCCCATTCTGCAAGGCTCCCCTTTCTCTTGTTCTGGGAAGTCCGTTCTTGAGGTCTTCAGGGAAAATGACTACTTCTTCTGCAATTATTCTGCAGAAACTCAATCCTCTTTTTAAAACATTTACACCTATATTTCAGAGAGAATTTTCAGAGACCTCTTCTTCTAACACTGTAGTCCTGCAAAGGCAGGGCACACGGTACATCTCACTCGGTGTCTCCACTGCCTGGCTCAGTGGCTGCCTGATGTGTGTTCGCACTCACTGCAGGGTGGTGGTCTGCGAGGTGTCTGGTCTGGACCGGATAAGAATAGCATGCAGGGCCCCGAAGGAAGTGTGTAGCAGGTATTTGGAAAATGGTTGTTGGATGACGACTTGATTTTCAGCAAAGAGATTCAGAAAACGTTCCTCATAAATCTGTACTTTGTCTCAACACTAAAGGCTCTGAAACATTTCACCCCTCTCAGCCCTTTCGCTACTCAAGTTCTCGTGATACAAGCTGTTTTTCATTTTGGTTTTTTATTTCTACGAGTATTTTGTTTCTGATTTTAAAAGCAGCAGATGCCAAGCATGGAAAATTTGGAAACTGCAAAAAAATTCAAAGAAAACATAAAATAATACTAATAATAATACAATATTGAGATACTTTGTTCTATTTTTATTGGGTATGTAATTTTTGAGGTTAAACTTTAGCGTGCAATTTTATGACATTTTTCACTTAATGAAACATCAGAGACGTTTTTCATATCATTAAAAATTCTGAAAAAATATTTTTGGTGACTACATAATGTTCCATCAAATGGATACATCATAATTCACTAAGCCATTATCTTGCACTAGTCATTTAGATTGGATCCAGTTCTCCTTTATTATAAATGATTCGTACATGAAGATCTTTATTAAAAAAAAATCTTTGCATGTCAGATTTTTCCTTAAGCTATGCTAATAAAAGAAGAATCACTAAGGTACAAATATTTCTAGGCTCTGGGTGCATTTTCCCAAATTTATTTCCAGAATGATTGTACCAATTATGTGTATTTTCATTAATGGGTATTAGAGTGCCCATTTCATTGTATTCATTCTACATTTTATAACTTAAACTGGCTGATTTTCCTTTTTTTCAGAGAAGGTATTTTGGGATCAACCTCATTTTAACACATGATACTTATTTTAATGTTAACTTATTTCTAGAGGTCTTAGGGGGATGGAATTATAGACGGTGTGTTCTGAATTGAGGATCGAGGGCCACTAATATAATCCTGATGAGAATGACATTAAATAATACAAGCCACAGAGTGGTACACAAATGTGAGCTCTTGCTATTATTTCCCAAGAAACAATAGAATTTAGGCAACTGACATATCTAAGATGTCTCCTACAGCAATTTAGGAAGGACATAGTCTTCTGTAGACCTCAGCAGTGTAAGGAAGTATATTAAAATTGAAGAATAAGTTAAGCGTACATTAAAAATGGAAAAGGACATCTAGGTCCATTTTGTTATTATATTATCAATGTGTTTTTTTTTTAACCTGAGGTGAATAAGACACTCAAAACTAAATTAAAGGGGTGTGTGTGTGAGTGCATGTGTGTACAGACACATATGTTATTACTTGATTTTCTTCTAAAGCTTTTATATCATTATTTTCTCTCTTTTTTAAGGTAGTAAGAGAACACGTACTTCTAGAATGAGTATTTTCATATGGAAATATCTTGAAAGGAAACATTACTAGACTTATATCACTAAACCCACTGGAAGTGACCCCAGCAGCAATGTGGATCAGTCATTCAGCGGTCAAAGGGAGTAGAGATATGAGAGTCGAAACTTTCTCTTTATAGATGAGGAAACGGAGGTCAACTGATGTTAAAATAACTCGTCTAAGGAGGGATAGCAGGGTGGTGCCAGAAATGGGTCTCAAATACAGATCTTGTTTCTGCTGTTAGTGCATTTTCTATGAAACCACTCTGTTTCTCGAAAAGTAATTTCGTTAGCCGGTGATGTTGCACAGAGATTTGTGAACTTTTCTCTATCTGTCCATTCAAGACCTTGAGCTGGGTGTGTGAAATGGAGCACACTTTATTCTATTATTTATGGAAACAGCACAGAGAAGCCAGTAGCAGTAGACACGAAAGCACCAAGACAATACACAGGGAGACTACTCCTTTGGTCCCCAAGAACGTGATGGTGTACCCCACTAGACATTGCTCCATCTACAACTATGTGTTGTCAATTGACATGAATCAGAGAGAAGTCCCGGTGAATCACTGAGCTTTGTTATATCTAATGCAATCAACACCTTAACCAACTCCAAATGCATCCTTTGTGAATGTTACAAGTTAAGGACAAAGATTTTGGACACAGGGTTATGGATTCACATTAAACATTAGGCATTAGTTGGCTTGACTCCAGGAAGCCATTTGGACGGAATGGGCAGTGGGCTGGGTCTTGGTTTCTGGAGCAAAATGAAGAAGAGAATGAGAACAACAATTCCTATGCTTTGAGGATGAGGGTGGAGGGTAACTTAAAAAAGCATCATAAAGATGTTGAGGTATTTTTTTTGGCCTTGAAAAGTCAATATTGGTCAATTTCATAAGATTATTTTTGAGTTTTGATTTCAAATGTCTATGTTAAAATTTTCCTTGGTAAAGTTAAGTAGACAAAACCAAACCTACAGTATTTCCTAGCCCCTGGCCCCCATCCTGGCTCTCAGATCCATCCCCCTGGTTAATCTGAGTAAGTAAATCTCTCAAGTCTTCCTAGTGGAGACCTGGCTTGTGTTGATTTTTCCATCAAAGGGAAGAAGGGCAAAGAGGCCAGAAAAAGCTAATATTTTCCTTTTGTATAACTATCCTACTTTAATTCTGATTGCCACCCTCACTTCCATCTCCATTTTTGGAGAAAGCCATCTCCCCCTTGGCTGCCTCCTTATCCAGACATTGGAAGAATTACTCTGATCCTAACTTTCTTTTTATTACACGTCTTGGGAGTACCAGGTAATAAATCAACTGAGCAAGGACAGATATGGAAAAGCAATATTTAAAATGAGTTATGATGTAAAAGAGATGACTTGCTATTATGTTTTATCAAAGGCAGCCTCTAACAAGCATAATGTAATTCACAATGCTTAAGCAGGGTGACTTTAATTGCAACAGTCATTAAGCTCACAGGATCATTAAATGCATTAAAAGAGAGAACCAATGAGTTATCATGAATGAAATAAGCCTCCCCCCACTCACCCCACTTCACCTATTTAACTGGAATTGAACTTAGCCTGGATTTCTGATCTGTCACAACCCTTGACTTTCTTTCCTCCTTCCCTACCAAGTCACCGTGACTATTTCAGAACAGCTCAAACACAGAAGCACTTAAGAAGAAAAAAAGGCAGATAGAGGTATTCTCAAACTACAGTTTAAATGTACTAGTAGATTAAATTTTGCCTATTACATTTTCATAACATCTTAAAGTTTGAAGTCTAGCCACTCATCTATTTTTGGTAAGTTTATTGTCTTCAGATGCTTACAAAAAAAAAGAACCACCAGCATACAAAAAGTTCCATTTCCCCAGTAATTACAGAAATGTAAATTGAAGCTTATGAAACTGGTAAAAAGTAAAAACAAAATGATTTTTCCTATTGGTGGAGAGCATATAGGGAAACAGTTACTCTTGTTACATTTCTGGCGGGATTTTAAACGTCAATAAAAATTTCTGGAAAGCGAGTTGGCACTATGTATTAAAAACCTGTATTCATATATGTTGAACCAGAAATTCTGTATCTAGAAAAATATTAAAAACTTAAAGATTTAGCTGTGAGGATAAATGTAAAGGGAAATTGGGAATACTCTAAACATCCTACAATAAGAGATTGGTTAAATAAAGCAACATAGAACCAAAAAGTGAATACTATACATCTATTTAAAGTGATATTTTAGAAGTATATTTATTGAGAAAGAAAAGATGTTAACAACATAAAGGGATGAAATGTGGACCACAAAACCTCATGAATGCCATGAATCCATCTTTGTATATAAAATGTATTTTTTAATGTATATCTACCTTTACATAGAAAAGAGTGGGGATTTATGTGCTGGTCTTTTCAACTTCATCTTTCAGCATTCATACCCTTTCACCCTATTGTTCTGATATACTGGAATTATTTCAGGCTTTTTGGATGCAATGCTGTTTCTCTTTTTCTCCTGGGCCTTCTAGAATATTGTCTCTCCAACTTTGAGAACACTGGCTCTCTTGTTCCTCCATTTTACACAATCACCTCATGTTTGGTCCAGGTCTTGTGTTCAATATTTTCCACCCCAGAAACCCTCTGTGGACCTCTCAAGTCTGGGTTGGGTTCTCTTTCCATGTGTTCCTACTCTGCAGCCTACCTCTCGTCTCCCTGCAAGGACTTGGATTCTTATTTGTGTTATCCGTTCTTCCTCTGTGAGGACAGAGACTGTATCTACAGTCTTCCAGCACTGTGTGTGGTAGCCCTTCTCCAGGATGGCCACCATCAAGTCTTTCCTCCCCGTGTCTGCACGCCACACCCCCACAGGGAGGCGGAGTCTCTTCCTTCCCTCCCTTGGATCTGGGTTGGCCTTACTGACTCACTCTGATGCATAAAACCCGGCAGAAGTGACTTCAGGGACTTGTAAGGCGTTCACTTGGGTTTCTTAGAACACCTGCTCTGCGGAAGTTAATCATCACCTAAGGTGCCTGACTCCTGTGAGACAACCCTGCGGTGAGAAATCCAAACGAAGTGGAGAAACCCCAGAGAAAGGGACGTTATGTTGGGAGAGAGAGAGAGAGACAGAATGGCCAAGGAGCACTGAGGTTCTAGACATGTGAGTAAAGATGCCATCTTGGAAGTTAACCCTCCAGTCCTCCAGCCCAGCAAACATCACCTGGTTCCAGCTGAGTCATTCCCTAATTCTTGACCCACAAAATTTGTGAGCAAAATTAATTGGTGTTGCAGGAACTAAGTTTTGAGGTAGTTTGTTACAATGACAGATAACTGTAATATCAGCCTGGCATTAGTGAGCTTTCAATGAAATCTGTTAAAGGAATACATAATGGGAGTTTTTACTTTCCTTCTTTTGTTCCCCCTAGTTACTTTCTGATTTCTCTGTAATGCAATATGTATAAACAATAAACCAAAAATCTTCTTCATTTTTTTTTGATAAAAGAAAGAGATCTCAGCAGAGCTAAAAATGAAAAGCACATGAAAGATGACAGATTATGGCCAATTGACCAGAGAGTATCTCTGGCTTAACCCAATTCTGTAGAAATACCCTTAATTCTTTTCGGAAGGCTGGCTTCTCCATGACAGCCTTAGTCTCATCGGAGACTTGAATAGCTATCCAAAAGCCTAATGCCCTGACAGAGGGAAATGGGGGCCTAGCAGTGAATTTTTCATCTCTCTGTTTCTAGAGCCTCAATTGATCACAGACAACTTTACCAGGTCAGCTTAGCCTTCTGTGAGCTTGTCATTTGCTGTTATTTAGGGAAGAAAAACATTATGCCTCCTCTTTCCTCTTTCAGAGCAGTTTCAGGTTCTTAAGGTTAAGAGCATGGAAGACTTCATTTTTCCTCTAACAGCATTTCTGCAGGTTGGAAGGAAAACACCCATTGGCTCATTGTGATATGGCAGGGGGTGGGGACACTGTCCTCACGTCCTTCACAAGAGGATTCCTTTCCAGTCTGGGCCACACCTCAGTTTGGCTTATGAAGCCTGGGAAGGCAATTACTGTCAGTGGCACTTCTGAACCAGTTGAGCATCTGTGTCTAGGATGAATTAGGTGTCCTGGATGGATGGAGTGAAATGGTCTTTCGTGACAAGTGGAAGATGAACTAGATGATCTGTGCTAACACTTTGAGCCCAGGAATTCGATGGCGCCGTGGATTTCTGCTCGGAGAGCTGAGGGCACTGAGAGCGTCCCAGCCCTACCATTTTGGATCCCATTATTCCGCAGCTATGCCCATATACCCTAGACTTCCTTTGAGACTGAAGTAAAATCAATGAATTCATGAATGGACAAATAAATTAGATATGTAACTTCATTACAAATGTTTTTATTGTGGTCAAATAGGCACAAGATTTAATACTTTAACCATTTTTAAAGTGTACAATTGAGTGGCAGTAAGTATATTCACCATGTTGTGTAACCATGACCAGTGTTTATCTCCAGGACTTTTTCATCATCCCTATATCTTGACTTTTAAAATGCCTCTTCTACCTACTCAAAGGCCATTTTAAAAATTATTTCTAGATTCTAAATGGTAGATGTGGACAAATAACTGATCTTAAGTGCCTTATGTCCAAAGCCATCCATGGATGAAATTTTTCAGAAACATGTTCACCAGAGTAGTAATACCGAGACAGATTTCTCAATGTAGGAGTCATGTGGTTTTTAAATCCTCTGAGAAGAGTGAACATCTAAAAGCCTAACAGCTACAATTAGTGAGTCATCCAGAACATTTCTAGTTTAGGGGTGAGCCCTGCTCTGTGCGCTCAGTGTCTGTTCTCCTGCCTCCTCTTGCTAATAGGCTCCACTCCCCTGTGGTCCAGGCTGGGCTAGCCATAGTGCCTCACTCTCGGGCCATAGTGATTGGTCCAACGGATAGGCATATAAGATCCAAACCACATTCAGAAGTTTTATCTTGGGTTTTTCCAAATTTCAGTTGAGAGAAGAGGGCTTTCATTTTTGTCTCTGGTTTTGGAGCATCTGGGATATAAATCTGGAGTAGCTGGCAGCCATGTACCCCACTCTGTTAGGTAAGATAGTTTGGGACAATAAATATAATATTTAAAGAGATGCAGAGATGAGAGATGAAGAGAAAGACTCTTTAGAACATTTGATCCCTGGTTTCGTTGTCCCTAAGGCCATATCCATTCCTGCCTTTTCTGTTGTCCAATTATTATTAATCCCCCTTTTTTGCTTGAGTTGTTTTGAGTTGTATTTCTGTCCCCAGTAACCAAGAATCCTGATCAATACAGTAGGATTTATAATTGTAGCCAAACTACATATTCTGGCCAGTAATATAGATGCCAGCCAGTGTTGCTACCCTGTGATTTGATGGGGTGGACAAGTGGAGACAGGAAGATAGTGTCTCCTGTATCCATCCATCCACAAGTCCAACCATCTGTCCATCCATACTCCAGCCCCATGGATATTACATACATGTGAATATAAAGCAACACTTTAAGATGCTATCATTTTTCTGTCTTGAGAAGTTCTACTCATTGTTCAAGATGGTTATCATACAATTGTGGGGAACAGAAAGCACTCTATCCATTTCAAGCAGCAAAAGATTTTAATGTAAAGCATTTGGTAATTACACAATTGTTGGATGTGCTGGAGGAACAGATTCTAGGTTGGGCCTCCAGGAATGACTCTTAGGACAATACTGTGCAATTGCTCTGCCAGGGGAGCTCCTACTTCTGCCATGATCACTAAGGAGAGGAATCAGGAGGCTTCACTACTGACTTCAAAACAGGAATCAAGATAAATGCTGAGGAGGATGTGGAGAAAAGGGACCCCCCCCCCGCCCCCGCTACACTGTTGGTGGGAATGTAGTTTGGTGCAGCCATTATAGAAAAGCGTATGGAGATTCCTTACAAAACTAAAAATAGACCTACCATATGACCTAGCAATCCCACTCCTGGGCATAGATCCACAGGGAACTCTAATTTGAAAAGATACATACACCCCAATGTTCATAGCAGCACTATTTACAATAGCCAAGACATGGAAACAACCTAAATGTTCATCAACAGATGACTTGATAAAGAAGTTGTGGTATATTTACAATGGAATACTACTCAGTCATAAGAAAGAATTAAATAATGCCATTTGCAGCACCATGGATGGACCTGGAAATTGTCATTCTAAGTGAAATAAGCCAGAAAGAGAAAGAAAAATACCATATGATATTACTTATATGTGGAATCTAAAAAAAAAAAAGATACAAATGAATGTATCCACAAAACAGAGACAGAATCACAGACATAGAAAACGAACTTATGGTTACTGGATGGGGAAAGGGGTGGGAAGGGATAAATTGGAAGTTTGACATTTGCAGATACTAACTACTATATATAAAATAAACAAATTTCTACTGTATAGCACAAAGAACTATACTCAGTATCTTGTGATGTATAATAAAAAATATGAAAAGAAGTATATGTACATGTATGATCGAAACATTATACTGTACACCAGAAATTGACGCAAGATTGTAAACTGACTATACTTCAATAAAAAAACAAAACAAATAAAAACAAAAAAACCCGGAATCAGGAAGCCACTTCAGATGTCCTCACAACTGTCTTTCATCAGCCATAAAATTGGTGATTAGGAAACTTTAATCTGGTGCAGAAAATCCCAAAGTCTCCCCCACCGTACTTATCAGCGGCAGTACTAGACTTCAGGGGAATGGACATCACTTTGTTGCCACCTTCTGAATCTTGGGTGCATCTAAATGCGTACAATGTTAATTGGGTAAAAGAAACAGTATTGAGAGCAGAAGTGGGGATAAGCTGGCTCTCTGTGCTGGTTAAATCCCACCTTTGCTTTTAGTTTTGGGTGCCATCCATTAAGAGGGAAAGAGATAAACAATGTATTTGGAGGGGCAGTGGGCATGATGATGAAGAAACCAAAAAAATGTAGTAGGTAAGGAATAACTGAAGGATCTGGGGATGGGTAGCTGGGAGAGGGAAAACTCAGTAAGGTTCTGCCAGCTTTTGCTAGATATTTGAAAGGCTGGTTCTCTGTGGTCATTAAGGGTAGGATGAAAGCTTTAGGAGTTAGATGGACAAAGGAAGAAGCTCCTACTAATCAAAGCTAGGGAATGACTGGGCTGCTCTCGAGTTCTCCATCTCTTGAAGTACCCAACTGTTGTTTACATGACCAGGTGATTGGGGTGTTGTGGAAAATACGACATTTTTACTCCCCTCCTCCCCCTTTTATATTTTTGATGTCATATTTTACATCTTCATGTTTATCCCTTAACTGTTTATTATAGTTGATTTTACAAAATATTTGTCTTTCAACCTTTGTATTAGCTTATTTGAGTAGTTGATCCACAGCCTTTACTGCATATTTGCCTTTGTAATGTGATTTTTTTGCTTTCCTGTAAATTCTTACTTCTTGTAGCCTATTCTTTTCCACTTAGAGAAGACCTTTTAACATTTCCTTTATGGTCAGTTTAGTGTTGGTGAACTCTTTTAGTTTTTGCTTGTCTGAGTTCTTTCTCTCTCCTTCAATCCTGAATGCTAAATTTGCTGGGTAGAGTGTCCTAGGATGTAGGTTTTCCCTTTCCAGCACTTTGAATATATCAGGCCACTCCCTTCTGGTCTCCAAATTTTCTGTAGAAAAGTCAGCAGAGAGCCTAATGGAAGCGCCATTGTATGTGACTCTGTCTTTTTCTTGCTACCTTTAGAATTCTCTCTTTAACTTTTGCCATTTTAATTATAGTATGTCTTGGTGTGTGTCTATTTGGGTTCAGCTTCTTTGGGATTCTCTGATTCCTTTACCTGGATATCTGCTTCTTCAGGTTTAGGAAGTTTTTAGCCATAATTTCATCAATTACATTTTTGATCCCTTTCTCTCTCTTCTCCTTCTGGGTCCCCTATAATGTCAATGTTTGTATGATTGATATTGTCCTAGAGGTTCCTTAAACCATTCTCATTTTTACAAATTTGTTTTTCTGTTTGCTGTTCTGATTGGGTAATTTCCATTATTCCATCTTCCAGACAACTTACATGTTCTGTGTCGCCTAGTCTGCTGTTAATTCCTTCCATATGTCTTTCATTTCAGTTACTGTATTCTTCTGCTTTCTGGTTCTTTTTTAATATTTTCTCATTCCTTGTTAAAAATTCTCACTGTGTTCATCTATTCTTTTCCCAAGTTCAGTTAGCATTCTTTTTTATTTTTTACTTTTTTATTTTTTATTTAGTTGATGGACAATGTTATATAAGTTTCAGGTGTACAACAAGCAATTTACAACTTTTAAGGTTATATTCCATTTATAGTCATTATAAAATATTGGCTGTATTCATTGTGTTGCACAATATGTCCTTGTAGCTTATTTACTTTATACATAGTAGTTTGTACCTTTTAATCCCCTACCCGTATTTTACCCCTCCCCTTTCCTTCTCCCCACTGGTAACCACTAATTTGTTCTCTATATCAGTGAGTTTGTTTCTTTAGCATTCTTATTATTAATGCTTTGTACTCTTTATCTGGTAAACTATTTATCTCTGTTTCATTAGCTGGGGTTTTTTTTCAGGTTTTTTTTCTTGTTCTTTCATTTGCAACAAATTCTTCTGTCTTCTCATTTTGTTTGAAAATATTATATTTTTAGATACCAGAGACTTGAATATGTATTCATTATGAAGTTGTTAATTTTTGCAAAGTGCTTCACTTTCCTCAATTCTCCTCGGTAACTGTGTCTATGTTTTAATGCTGGATTTAGAAAGGAATGGAATACGAGTCTGAACACAGCATCTCTCTCAGGATCCAAAATAGGACCTTATGAAGGGGTAGTGGCTAGGTGGGACTCAGGAGAGGGACAGAACATGGTTGAATTAGCTCCTTCAGGGGTTAGAGAAAAGTAAGAAATAGCAGTGCCTCCCAGAAAAGAATTTTACAAATAATATATCCTGCAGGAGATTTTGGGTGGAGTTGTGATTTGAATGAGGGGTGTAATGGGGTTTGTTGTAAATAATAATAGTTACTGAGTATTGAGCATACTGTATATGTAACCCATGTCATGTAACACTCAGGCATCCTTCTGAGAGATCCTTCATTTACACATGAGGAAAATAAAGCCTAGAAAGGCTAAATAACTCATCCAAGGCAGAGTTCCCAAGGGGCAGAGCCAGAATTTGAACCCCAGAGCTCACATATGTACATCCCACTGCACTGTGCTCCATGTCAGGGCAGCAAAAGGAGAAAAATCCAGCTGGTGATGGAACCCAGGCTGTTAACAACCTGATCTACACAGCAGGGCCAGGAGGCTAAGGGAAGGCAAATGTCACAACCATTTGGGCAATGAAGCAGCCATTTTTTTCCCTATATTTGGGATAATACAGTCAAATCTATACATGCCTGAGGAATGCTATTTTTGATACAAGTGTAATAACTCATTTCACAACCATTTATTTCAGTCACAGTATTTCATCCATAAAATAGAAGTAAAAGTAATTGCCTTGAAAGGTTCACGTGAGGATTCATTGAGATAATGTATGTGAAGTGCTTGCTGACAGAGTGTGGTTACCAAATACAAGGGAGTTGACCCTGAATTCCCAAACCAGGAGTTGTTTTGCCTTTAAGGACATAGCCTCAGTCTTAGACCATCTAGTCAGTTAGAAGAACAACGGAAATGAGACATTTTTCAATTCTGGGGAGATCTTTATTAAAAAAAAAAAAGAGGAATTTGACCCGTGGAATGTTATTTGAGTCTACCTGTGGTTATATCCAACCAGGCAGGGAAAAAATATGGAGTTCCGCTTAAATTCAGTGAATCCAACTTATGTTCAGGTTAAAACACTTGAGTATGAGGCCAAGGGATGTATTATTCTGGACAGCCACTATTTCCATCAAAGACGGCTGCTTTTCTGATCGGATCTGAAATGCACCAAGAGGCCTTCTGTCTTTAAATCTTTCCTCTTTCAATCAAACACAGAACCTGGAAATCCATTCTGAGAAATCTCTCCTTGGGTAAGGCAGGGGCTCTCAAATGTGGCTATGTATCAGAATCGCCTGAAGGACGTATTTAAAATATTGACCCTGGGACTACTGAGCCAGACTCTTTGGGGCTGGGGCTCAGGCAACTGTAACTTTAACTAGGTGAGTCGAATGTCCCACACAGTTTGAAAACACCAGGTCCAGGCATCCTGTCTATGCAAGTCTCTATTAAATTTCAAGCTTTCTCTCAGAGAGGTTGCCATGGTTCTGGGGTGGTAGCTTCTGCCTCCTCATTCTACTAAAACTGTTCCTGTCAATGTCGTCAGTAGACTCTTTGTTGTCAACTCTAATGGATTCTTTTTGGTCCTCGTATATAACGGCCTCTCTCCTCAACACTGGATGCTGTTTACCCTTTCCCCTCTCTTAATCTCTGAGATATCAGCCTCTCCAAGTTTTCTGCCTTATATCCTCAACTGGTTTGCACTGCCAACTACCTACTTGGATATCTCACGATTATCTCAAACTCAATGTGTTGAGTGTGGTCCCCAGACTCTCCCTCCCACCATGTCCTCTCTAACCGACACTTGTGAGGAAATGACACCACAATCCACCCAGTTACTCAAACTGAAACTCAGACACCATTGCTGATTCCCACTTCTCCCTCATCACCCACATCTCCTCCATCAGCAAGCCAGGTCGATGTCCTCCCAAATGCATCCTGAATCTTCCCATCTCTCTGCCTCTCAAGCTACCATACTCTTTCCCAGAGGCCCCCAACACCCCCTTTACGTCATTCTCAAGGAGGCCAGATCATTCTTTTAAATAACTCAAAACATAAAAGCATAAATTAGATCATTAATTTCTTCCCTTAAACTGTTCAGTGGCTTCACACTGCATCTAGAATAAAACTGATACCTAACTGTGTCAGTAGGGCGCCTACTAATTTCTTCCTCATCTTGGTCTACCAGGCTCTTTATCTTCTGATTCGCTATATTCCTCACCAATTCCAGTTACACTGACCGTCTTTAAGTTTCTCAAATACTCCACATTATTCTCCTCCTTAGGACCTTTGCATATACTGTTCCTTCTGCTTGGAGTGATCTTTACCCCCATGACTGGCTGTCTCTCATCCTTCAGAGCTTAGTTGAAATCTCACCTTCTGTAACCACTCTATAACTGGGTGTTCTCTGTTGTTCTCCATTAATCCTTCATAGTACTTTCAATTTGTAATTACTTACCCATTCATTCATTCGTTCGCTTACTATCTATCTCTCACTCTAGAGAATAACCTCCATGAATTCAGGAACTGTGTCTACATATCCAGCTTTTAAAGGAGTGTCTGGCATGTGGTACTTGCTCAATAAAAATCTACTTAATAATAAAGTGTTAAAAGAAAGTTTTAAAAAGTAAATATAGCAGAATATTTAACTTTTTTGGAAGTTTGAAAAAGTTTTTCTAAAACATGACAAGAAACCTAGGAATGCTAAAGAGTGACAGATTTAACTACATTAAGTGTTTAGAATTTCTGTGTTACAAAACTAAAAGGTGAAAAACAAACCAGGAAAAAATCTTTTATAAAGTATTCAAAGGAATGTCTTCAAATCAGTAAGAAAAGATAAGGAAATTAATTAAAAAATGAGCAAAGGACACAATTTATAAAAGAAAAACAACAAATGGTCAGTTAAAAATATAAGAAATCTACTCAACCTCAGTGCTGAAAACATCAGATTTTCATCCTATTGAATTAGCAAGGATTACAAAGATTTACAAATGCCCAGATCAGGTGTGTGTGGAAACAGCTAACTTTCATACGTTAATGTCTTAATGTTGTACACTAACAGTTAACTTTCTTACATATGTTGTAAATTAGTGTAACATTTTTGCTGAACAATTTCTCCATGCCTACTGAAATTTAAAATGTGCTTTACCTTTGACCCAACACTGCTTTGAATTAATAATATTTAGGAATTCATCCTAAAATAATACTTCCACAATGGGCATTATACATTTATATAAGGAAATACAGTATATTTGTATATGATCACATCACATATATTTGTGTATCATCTATGTTTAGTTTGGCATTGTTTTAATAAACAAACACTGTAAACCATCTAATTATGCAATTAAATAATGGTATATTCATACAAAGAAATAGCATGCAACTGTTAAAAAGAACAATGGTGTAGATTTATATATTCTGTTTTGGCAAGCTATCCTCTGATATATTGCTAAATTGAAAGACTTAGTTGAGTGGTATGTGGAGTGAGATTCCTCCCCTTAAAAAAATAAAGATGCATGGAAAAATAAGGAAATAACTGAAATTCTTAACCATGGCTATCTTTGAGAACCTGGATTTTGGACAACGTTCCCTTTTTACATCCTATGTGTATGTTTAATACATTTCTGTATTGTTTGGCTTTTTAAAAAGAAAACCCACAAGAATGTATTCTGTAATTTTAAAAAATGGGATAGAGGGGAGGAGAGAGAAGCAAGAGTGAGAGGGATGGAGAGAGAGAGAGAAATGTGTGGCAGACAAACGATTTCTGTTTCATGCATTTTGCCATCAGCCATGTTTGGAGCTGCCGCCCCTCTGGGCCTCCTGGAGGGTCGGACCACTCGGTCAAGGGTTCAGGGGCACTAGCCCTTCCTCCCTCCCTCTCTCTTTAAGAAGGAGAGGCCCTTTAGCATCATATGTTTTTGTAAGGATTAAGTGAGATAACAGTCGTGAGAAGGCTTTATCAACTATAAAGCTCTTTCAAATGCAAGAGATGGTTGTCAGCATCGAGCGTCCACTTCCCATCCCAGGCAGGATGGGCTGGTGGCTGCAGAAGACCCTCCCCGTGTGTGCTCGGTGCCAGAAACCTGCGGTCCCTTTTATCCAGAAGAGCCTGTGCCCCAGCGGTGCCCCCACCCCCGCGCATCTCCGGGAGGGAGTCGGGCCTGTCTCCTCCTCCATCACTTCACCCCGGCCCCGGCCCAGCCGCTTCCCAGCAGAGCTTGGCTGTTCCTTGAACTTTCAGCGTTGGTTCGATTTCCTCCAGTGGTACCACATGCTGCTGTGCAAACAGAGCACGTGGTCGGGCCAAACAAAGGAACGTGTGTGCTGCGACCCCTCCCCCTATCACGGGAGCGCGCGCCCCGCCAGGAGAGGGCCCGGCCCGCGCGCCGTCCCTTTTCAGCGCGGCTGAGACGCCCGCGAGCTCGCAGGAAGCGGCGGGGAGGGGGGTGGGGGAGGCGGGGGGCGGCCGGAGGGGAGGAAGGGGCCAGCTTGCGCCTCCACTCCTTCCGCCGCCGCCCTGGAGACGGCGGCCGATTGCTCACAGCCCGACCCGGGCTTCCCTCACGCTGCTAAGATTTCATTTCACCTCCGACAGGCTGCTCGGGGACTCGCTGTGAAAAGATCGCTCTCCCGGGATGCTGTCAGGGGGAGGGGGGCCGGGACTGTATACAGCTGTCAAAACGTCTCAGACAGGAGGCTCGGCACATCTGCACGAGCCGGACTCAGGCTGCGGGGCACGCGGGGAGCGCCTCAAACCTATCAGTGCACTGGCGAGCGGTAATTGCATTAGGATTAGTTATCTCCTGCGCTCTGCTCATTAGCCCGGAGGATGGCTCGCATCCAGCGAGAGGGTGGCCCAGGGAGAGGGAGAGGATGTGCGCCTAACAGGTCGCGATAATGAAAGACTTGCTCTCCTGTAGTTTGCTCCCCTCCTCCCACCTCCCCTCCAGGCCCCCTGCTCTCCTCCTCCGTCTTCCTCTAAACCTCATTTCCTGACTTTTTCCTGCAGGTCTTATGAAACGCGCAATTTAGGAAGATTACCAAAAAAAAAAAAAAAAAAAAAAAGCTAGACCGGCGGGAGGGGAGGAGGGAGGGATTCTGCGGAGAGGGCAGGAGGCTGGGCTGTTTGCCTGAGTCAGAGGATGGGAAGAAAGCGACTGGCATATTCTGATGCCAAAGCCAGCGGCCAGGAGGACGCCTAGGCGGTTTTTCTGGTGGGGCTGGCTTCTGGTATGTTTCAGCTTCCTTCTTGGTGTGATGCCTAAGACTAGGATGAAGGGGAGAGGTGGTAATTTCCAGGGGATTTGAATCCCAGGGAGTCCCACCCTAGACTGTGTGAACTCCCCGGGCCGCACCCACCAGGCTGAGCTAGGGGCTCCCTGCTCTGTACTCCCCTCAGCGCTCTGGCTGGTTTGATCGTGGAAGCAACATAGAGGAGTTGTTTGTTTCTTGTTTGTTCCGGGAACCAGGACCCAGTCCATTTATTCTTCACTGCGCCTAGCACACCAGCTGGCACACAGAAGGTGCTCAAAAGTGATGGGTAATAATCACAATTAAAAAAAAAAAAATAAGGGAGTCACCTTCGAGAGACATCCCACTCCCAAACTCGTCTTTCAAGTAGGCAGACTTGCTAGCAATGTGACCGTGACAGTTCATCTAACTTTTCTAAGTGTGTTTTCTCATTGGCAAAACAGGGTTAATTATTTACCTATAGGCTTATTCACAGGTGTGCAAGTCACCCCAAATAGAGCTTAACACGTAGTAGGTGCTCAATAAATGTTAGTTCCTCTCTACATCTTGCTTTATTCATCCCTAAGATGGGGACTTAAAAAAAAAAAAAAACCAAAACCTCTTTGATGTCTCAGGAGGAGGTAATTAACGTTCTCTTAACCCATCTGAAAGGGCCAACAGAGTACAAAGTTGTTTTATAATTAAGAAATGTATCAAACCCTGTGCAGGACTAGTTGCTGTGCAAATTTGATTGAGGCCTGTGAGGACAAGATTGCCTTTAATGGGTTGAAACGAAGGGGACTATTTTATATTCTTCAGGGAAGTTCCAGTGCTCAAGTCTCCTGAGCACTGGAGATTGCATCACCAAGCCGTTAGGAGCACTTCTCAATGGTTTAGAGTGAATACACCAGGGCTTTGCTTAAATAATTATTTTGAAACTGGAAGGTTTATTGAGAGTTCAGGGTTCAGATTTAAAAATGTCAGAAATAGAGTTTTATTTGTTTCCATTGCACATAATGAATTGCCCTTTAAATAATGAAGCCATGAAAATGCCAAGTACCACATACTCCAGTGGATTGCCAAATGCTGAATGAGGCCCCTGTGAGACTCAGGCTTCAGAGCCACATCCATCAGAGAATCGGGGTATTTATAATTTCCACGGAAATCACTGATGCAGAGGGAGCTTGGTGGAGGCACCCCCTCACCAAGTGTACCACCTAAAAGTTCAACTTCTACTGTAGTTTTATGGGACTACTTGGCAATCTTTGTTGCTGGGCATCTGGGCCAAGACTTTGGAGAGGTGACAATGGGGAGAAGCTCTGAGAACGGCCTGTGTGGATTCCATGTGTTTGTATGGAACAAAGATCCATTTGACAGTAAGATCGTGTGTGTATGTTCAGGTTGTGGTCCAGTGGGAATGAGGGGTGTGGTTGGCTCCCTTCCTTGTGACCTGAAGCCACTAGTTTTGCCCACCACAGGTGAATCCAAAGGACTGGCCTGGTTTAGCCTTGGGGTCACATCTTCCTCCACCATCCACAGCGCCTCCAAGTACCAAAGTCCTTTTTCCTTCTCCCTTTGTCTCTTCTCCATCCTCCCCGGGTAAGAGATTTCCCTCTTAACCTTTCAGGCTCATTCATCCATGTCTCCCCCTTGACTTCATGACTCTCTGCCTCTGTCTGGGATTTTGTCCCTTAATTATTTTTCTCCAAAGTGTATTTTATGTCTCTTTTTCTGCTGGAACTTTACTTGATTTACTTCTGCTTTCAATCATTGTTCAGTCTTGATTTAGAAAATAAATCTTCGTTTGAGTTGGGGCTTTCTCTAGTATCTTTTCCAGGTCTCTCTTCCCTTTTATGGCCTTTCTTATTTGTCTGCATCTCTTGTCTCCATTGTGTCGCCATCCATAGTGTTCCTTTAAGCCTCTGAAGCCCAGTTGTGCTTCCTTTCGTCTCCTGCTTACCCCTGGCAGTAGCCCATTCTGACCTCACCCTGCTTGTTTAGCAGTCTCTCCAGATCCCCAGGCTTAGTTCACGTGGCACTATTCTAAGTCTTTTCCATATTTCTCTGATTTTTCCTCATATGGGTCTTCCAGGCTTCCCTTCCGTGTCTTTCTCCCCAAATATATGCATGCCCTGCCTTACCAGAGCCGACATTTATGGAGAGCTTCCTGTGCATTTTAATCCTCCCATCAACCCTGTAAACCAGGTATGTTCATTATTTCATTCTTATAGGAAGAACTGAGGCTGGTTAGCAGGTGTCAAATCCCGACCTGCCCTGTCTGACTTGAGTCAAAGCACTTAACCAGGAGGCTGCAATGCTCAAAGTTTGGTTTTCTGATCTCCGTCTCCCCTTGGTCTACCAATGACACACAGATCTCACCTTGTCTGTCTGTCTGTCTCACCAGATCTCAAACCCTAAATACACTGTACATGATCCGACCACACTCCCCTCCTTCCTGACTTCTGTAACGGAAGCAGCATTGTCCCAGGACCAAGGCTTCACCTCTCAAACCCTCTTCTCCTTTCCTCATTCATCTTGCTCAGCGCTTCACCTTATTAGAAACTAGGCCTTGAGCAATCTTTCTTTTATGATGTCTCTTGGATATTTTTTTATTCCCTTCTCATAACTGTCCCTTAATATAGACCATTAAATGGACCCTTGTTTGAATGAACACAGTATTCTATGTCCTCTCACCTGTTGTTCTGCAGTGGGTTCCCGCCTGCTCGCCCTGTTCATCATGGCCGGAACATTATTCTTCAAACAGTTCTTTTAAATTCACATGGTTTTGCTCTGAGAATTTAAATGACTTCTCTGTACTTGCAATATAACTCATACTCCTGAACTTTTTACTCAAGGGTCTCTATATTCCGTATCACCTCAATATATTGAAACAACCTCTTAGCTCTGTTTTAATTAATCTGTTAATAAATTAGTTGGTATCTTTCCTTTTGCTAAAAAGCCCTTAAGATCTGTATTGTAATCTTCTATGATTGAATCCAGGCTGTGACATGATGGTGTAGTTTGCAAGCACATGAGCTGTGGACTTGGAGTCAAAGTCCAGCTTGGCATTTGTACACTAAGAAAGCTTGAGGAAGTTCCCTGGCTTCCTTCTGTCCTCCTCTTATCTGTGTAATGAGGAGCTGTCATAAAGTTTACAGAAGGAAACAGATGTTTACATCTATTGGTGGCAAAGCAAAGATTTTCAACAAATAATAGTTACCATTCATCCTTTTTATTTCCCCAACATGCTTGGTGTTTTTCTGATTTTTGCACCCTTGGTTATGATCCCTCTGTTGAAATTACCCTCCTTTGTGTCTCCACTGGTGAAAGTTCTCCCAGTTCTTTGAAGTACACTTATCCCATTGCCTCAGTGAAACCTTGCCCCCATCTTTCCTTGGAGAGAGCTTTCTCTGATTTTGGCCCCATGTAAATTAACCCTCAGTTACATATTGTCTTGTGTATGCATCATCCTCCGCTTGCCCCACATCTTTATCCTCACTCAGCCAGCCCTCTCAGGGCTGCCTACCAGAGCATCAGGCACCTGGGATGGAAGAAGAGGTAGAAATGTTAAATGGCTCCAACGATGGAGTCCAGGGCTGGGGGGACAGAAGTCAGGGCATTAAATAGGAAAAGTCAGGGAGGGATTCAGACACCCCCTTTCTTCCTTCCTTTCCTCCTCTCTTGGACAAAATAACTAGTGTGTTTAATGGTTATTTTCAACAAGCACAATGGAAGGATGCGATCAAAACAGGAGAGTACTTGGTTTCCCACTGCCCATTCCTAATTGGTTCAGTGGGGAGAAAGTTTTCCTGTCCCTGGATATGGGCGAGTCCAACAATTTTTTAAAAACTTATTTATTAAGATTTAGTTTACATACAATAGTGTGCACCAATCTCAGGTGTTGTTTGGTGAGTTCAGTCATTCTGTACATCTATGAAACCACCTCACCCAAACAAGAGAAAACCTCTCCATGAACTCAGAACATGCCTTCATTTCTCTATTCAGTTATTTACTTTCCAACTAACTCTAACCCCATCCCCACTGCCAGACACACCACTGTTCTGACGTCTCTCACAGTAGGTTAGTTTTGCTTGTATGCAACTTCATATACATGGAATTATGCAGTATGTACTGTTTTATGTCTGGTTTCCTTGACTCCATATAATGCTTTTATTTTTATTTTATTTTTTTCAAATTCTGAAGAATATAACGTATTTTAATACATGGTGTTATACACAGTCTTGGGGAGGGAGAAAATATCCCTGCTGCCTTTCTTAGTTTTTTTTTTTTTCCCTAATTTTTAAATTTTAACTCCACATTAATGCTTTTAAGATCCAGTCATGTGGTTGCCTATCTCTGTAGTTTGTGTCTTTCTTTTCATTGTGTGTTGCATCCTATTACTGTGTAGTTCTGTTCTATTTCACAGAACCATGCTGTTGCATGAATATGCTACAATCTGTTTATCTACTCACCTGTTAATTGACATTTAGGTTGTTTAAAGATTTGGGGTATTTTGGCTGCTATTGATATATTTGTGCAAGTCTTTTGGTGGACACATGTTTTTATTTATTTGGGGTGAATGCCAGGAGTACAGTCACTGAGCCATAGAGTAGATGAACGCGAGTATGTGATGAAAAATAAGCCGTCGGGAAGTTGTTTTGCAGAGCAGTGGAGGTGTCTGGCCAAAATAGAATCACTTTATCAGGTGCTCCATCTGAGTCTTAGTTTTCTGTAAGTTCTCTTCTATTAGAACTCTGTTGCAAGCTGCATCCTCACATTGCCAGCCATTTGTCTACTTTTATTAAATATTTACAGAGAGTCTCATAAGGATCTGGGCGATTAATGACCTTGAAATTTGTTTCCTACGCAGTGGCCTTTGATTTGTGTATGTGGGTTTTCTGTAAGGAGCTGGAGGGCTCAGGGACATCCCTACACCTCTGAACGCCTCCATGAGCTAAAGACAAGTCAAAGACGCCCAATTTATAGCTGAAGAATTTGACACACAGCGTGGCAGCAGGGAGCGCAATACTTTTCTGTAGAATAAGCTCATCTGAAGTGTCCCCATGTTGGTCTGCACCACCCAGACCGAGCTGTTCACTACAGAACAAGTGAGCGAACAGCTAGCACGACAGCCCGCCAGTTCCCTGTGTGTGTGTGTGTGCGTGCGTGTGTGTGTGCGCATGTCCCACAACCAGGCTGCACCACATCCCTCGTCTGATACATCACAAAACGAGTGCCACCCTCCCGCCCCGTTCCCTGTGGGCTATTTCCCTCTGGTACTGCCACTTAGTAACTCCCTTGAGATGCATTCCAGATGGAGGCTATTTGGCTGGAGAACACTACAGCCAAGGTCTACAGCATCATTGCTATGATCTCACTGGTTCTTATAAACAAAGCAGAATTTGAACTTGTCTGTATTTAGTTAAGAAACCTCTCCGGAAATTAGCCAGAATTGGGAGAAGAAGGCTGGCAATTCATTGGTGGGACAGAGAATGGCATGTGATGGTTAATTTATGTGTCAGCTTAACTGGACCAAGTTCTGGGTGTGTCTGTGAGGGTGTTTCTGGATGAGGTTAACATTTGAATCACTACACTCCGTTATCAAATTGCTCTTCCCATTGTGGGTGGGCCTCGGCCAAACAGTTGAAGTTCTGAATAGAACAAAAAGGCTGAGGAAGAGGGAACTCCTCCTGCCTGCCTGCCTTGAACTGGGGCATTGGTCTCTTCCTGCCTGCGGCCTTGAGCTCAAGCTAAAACACCGGCTATTCTTGTGTCTGGAACCTGCTGCCTTTTGGACTGAAATAGACCATTGATTCTCTGGGATCTCCAGCTTGCTAACTGCAGATCTTGGGACTTCTCACCCTCCATAATTTCTTACTTTATATATGCAGTCAACCCTGGAACAGCATGGGGGTTAGGGGAACTGCTGTTGCATCTCCGTGTAACTTTACAGTTGGCCCTCTGCGTCCTCAATTTTGCAGCTGTGTTGTTCAAGGCTCACCTGTGTCTGTGTGCCTATCTGTAATTTTATCTCCTACTGGTTCTGTTTTTTTTGGAGAACTCTGAGTAAGAGAGGCCGTTGTAGGAGAAGGAGTTTCTGAAGCTAAAATAAATTTCATGCTGAGGAGGTGGGGCATAGGATGCTTCCACTGAATGAAAGTTAGTCTTTCTTTGAAATCGTTACTGCTCAGAAAGATTTTTGAAACTTTGGTTAAATATGCCTAAAAATTAAAAAGTGGTTATCTCTGAGTGGTGGCAATACACATGATTTTTATTATTTTTCTATATATCTATAGAGTCCAGATCTTCTAAAATTACTTTTACTTTGGAAAAAAATTAAACTTTTAATTTTGAGATAATTGTAGATTCACATGTAGTTGCAAGAAATAAGGTGGAATAATTCCACGCACTCTTGGCCCGTTTTTCCCCCAGTGGTAACAGCTCATAAAGCTATAGGACAGTATCACAACCAGGATGCTGGTGCTGATACAGTCAGGAGGGTTCCATCGGCCAAAATCGCTCCAGCTGCCCTTTCATAGCCACACTCACCCTCCTCCCACTCCCACCCCTCCTTAACCTCTGGCAACCCCTCATCTCTCCTCCATTTCTGTAGTTTTGTCATACAAAGAATTTTATGTACATAGAATCCTACAGTACGCACTGCTCTGGAGGTTTGTCCATGTTTTTGTGTGTATCAATAACTCATTCTTGAGTAGTACTACTAGTAGTTTAGCCATTTACCTGTTGAACGAAATCTGGGTTCTTTCCAATCTTTTTCTCCATTATTAATAAAGCTTCAGTAAACATTTGTGTGCAGGGTTTTGTGTGAGTGGTTTCATCTCTCTGGGATAAACGCCCAGGGGTGCAATTTCTGGTACTTATGTCATATGGTAGTTGTGTGTTTCGTTTTTAAAGAAACTACCAAACTCTCTCTCAGAGTGGCCGTGCCGTCTTACATTCCCACCAGCCGTGTGTGCGAGGTCCAGCCTTCCTGCAGCTTCACCAGCATTGGGTGAGGCGCACAGTGTTACCTCCTTGTCGTTTCCGCTTGCGTTTCCCTGATGGCTAATATATTTTCCTGGGCTTATTTGCCATCTGGACATTCTCTTTAGAGAAATGTCTCTTCATATCTCTTGCACACTTTCTGATTGAGTTGTCTGTTTCTTAGAGTTGACATTTGAGAGTTCTGTCTGTAGTCTAGACACTAGTTCTTCGTTGGGTTTGTAGTTTCCGAATGTTTTCTCCCTGCTCTGTAGCTTGTCTCTTTCTTCTCTTGACAGGGACTTTCACAAAGCAGAGGTTTGTAATTTTGATGAAGTCCAATTTTCCCGTGTTTCCTTTTATGGATTGTGCTTTTGGTGTCGAGTCCAGGATCTTTTTGCCCTGGGTCCCGAAGATTTTCTCCTGTGTTTTTAAATTATAATTTTGCTTTTTATGTTTAAGTGTGTGATCCATTTTGACTTAATTTTTGTTTAAAGAATGGGGCTTAGGGCTCTCCTCTTCCTCCTCCTTGTCTTCCTCTTTCTCCTCTTTTCCTTCCCCTTGTGTGTAGCTCTCCAATTGTTTCAGGGCTATTCGTTGAAAAGCCAGTCCTTCCACCATTGAACTGCTTTTGCACCTTTGTGGGGGGAAAAAACCAGCTGGGCATCCTTGTGTAAGTCTATTCTGGCTTCTTTATTCCATTGATCTACGTGTCTGTCCCTCTGCCAGTGTACCATACCGTCTTGATTATGGTAGCTGTACAAAAAGTGTTGAAATCAGGGAGACTGAGTCCTTTTACTTTATTCCCCCTTTTCAAAATTGTTTTAGCTCTTCAATATAAATTTTAGAATAATCTTGTCAATATGTAAAGTGTTTATATCTATAAAAAAACTTTCTACAATTTTGACAGGAATTGCATTAAAACTTTTATATAAATTTGGAGAGAAATGACATCTTTTTTACGTTAAATCTTCCAATCCATGAAGGTAATATATCACTCCATTGATTTAGATTTTATCTGGTTTCTTTCATCATTATTTTGTACTTGTTAGCATACATGTCCTGTACGTATTTTGTTAGACTGACACACAGTATTTAGTTTTTTGGAGTGATTGAAATGGTATTATACTTTCAGTGTTCACATGTTTATTGTTTAGTATATAGTAATATAAAAATACATTTACGGGAGAAGGGTGTAGCTCAAGTGTTAGATTGCATGCTCAGCACGCAAGAGGTCCTGGGTTCAATCCCCAGTATTTCTGCCAAGCAGAAATCAATGAATAAAATGAATTACCTCCCCCTCATAAAAAATATATATATTTACATATATATAAATTTATCTTTATTTTGTATCCTGCTATGTTGCTGAACCCACTAGTTCTAGGAGTTCTTTCAGTAGCTCTCTGGGGATTTTCTACACAGACAAGCATGCTGTCTGCAAATAGGGTTAATTTTACTCTTTCCTTTCCAATCTGTAAGTGTTTTATTTCCTTTCCTTGCCTATTGCATTATTTAAAACATCCAGCATTATGCTGAGTAAGACAGGAGAGCAGATACCCTGACTTTTTTCCTGATCTTAGGAGGAAAGCATTTTTCACTATTAAATGTAACATTAGTCATAGGTTTGTTGTAGATTGTCTTCATTAAGTTTATAAAGTTCCCCAGTCCTGTTTTTTCAAGAGCTTTTAAAAAAATTATGAATGGGTATTGAATTTTATCAAATGGTTTTTCTGCATTGATTGATATGATCATGTAATTTTACTGCTTTATTCCATTAATACGATGAATTGCATTGATTGGTATTTGAAAATTGAACCAGCCTTGCATCTCTGGAATAAACTCCACTTGGCCATGGTGCTTAAGTCTTTTTATAACTTCTGAAGTATATTTAATGATTTCATGTTAAGAATTTTTGTGTCCAGATTCTTGAGGGATATTGGACTGTAGTTTTGGGGTTTTTTTGTACTATGTTTGACTGAGTTTGGGATCAGGGTAATATTAGCTTCATAAAATAAATTGTGAAGTGTTCTCTCCTCTTCCATTTTCTGGAAGAGATTGTGTGAATTGATCTTAATTCTTCTTTAAATGTTAGATCGAATTCTTTACTGAAACTACTTGGGCCCAGAAATTTATTTGGGGGGAGTTTCTTAGGTTCAAATTCCATTTCTTGATATTATAGGGACATTCAAATTATCTATTTCATATTAGATTTGTTGTGGTAGTTTCTGTTTATCAAGGAATTATCCATTTCATCTAAGTTGTCTTATTTATGTGTGTTGTTAGTTTTGGAATCAGGAAATGTGAATCTTCCAACTTTGTTTTTCTTTTTCAAAATTGGTGACTCTTCGGAGTCTGTGAAGATTTCCTTTGAATTTTAGGATGGATTTTTCTCTTTCTGCAAAAAAAATTGTTCAGATTTTATGAGAGATTAAGTTGAATTTTTAGATCGCTTTGGGTAACAGTAACATCTTAACAATACTAATCTTCCAATCCATGAACATGGAACATCTTTCCATTTATTTAACTTCTTTAATTTCTTTATGCAGTGTTTTGCAGTTTAGGTTGTATAAGTATTTGACCCCTGTAGCTAATTCCTAAATATTTTATTCTTTTGATGCTACTGTAAATATAATTGTCTTCTTAATTTCCTTTCAGATTGTTCATTGTCAGTGTATAAAAATGCAAGTGATTTTTGCATGTTGATTCTGTATCCTACTGCTTGGCTGAATTAATTTATTTGTTCTAACAGTTTTATTTTGGTGTGGAATCTTTAGGATTTTGTATGTATAAAATCATATTACCTGTGAATGGAGATGAATTTACTTTTCCTTTCTAATTTGTATGCCTTTAATTTCTTTTTCTTGCCTAATTGCTCTGGCTAGAACATCTAGTACTATAGAAGTTGAAACAGGTGGTAAAGTGGACATCTTATCTTGTTCCTGATCTTAGAAGAAAGGCTCTCAGTCTTTCACCATTAAGTATGATTTTTGTGGTAGATTTTTCATATGTAGCTTTTAGTATGTTGAGGTAGTTTCCTTCTGTTCCTTATTTGTTGAGAGTTCTTATCATGAAAGGGTATTGAATTTTATCAAATTCTTTTTCTGCATCAATTGAGATGATCATTTTTTTCTTCATTATATTAATGTGATGTATTATATTCATCAGTTTTTGCATGTTGAACCATCTTTGTATTCCAGAAATAAATCCAACGTGGCCATAGTACAAAATCCTTTTTATATGCTGCTGAATTCAGTTTGCTTGTATTCTGTTGAGGATTTTGCATCGTTGTTCATAAGGAATATTGGCTTGTAATTTTGTAGTGTCTTTGCCTGCTTTGTTATCAGGACAGTGCTAGCCTCATAGAATGAGTTAGGAAATGCTCCCTCTTTTTCAATTTTTTTGGGGAAAGTTTGAGAGGAATCGGTGTTCTTTAAATGTTTGGTAGAATTCACTAGTGAAGGCATCAGGTCTGGGGCCTTTCTTTGCTGGGAGATTTTTGACTATTGATGCAATTTCTTTACTAGTTACAGGTCTATTGAAGATTTTATTTCTTCATGGTTTAGTCTTCGTAGACTTTGTATTTCTGGAAATAGGTCCACTTCACCTAGCTTACCCAATTTGTTGGTGTATAATTGTTTATAATAGTATTATAATAATACTCATAATCTTTTTCATTTCTGTAGTGTCAGTAGTAATAGTCCCACTTTCATTTCTAATTTTAGTCATTTGAATCATCTTTTTTTTCCTTAGTCTGCCTACAGTGTTCATCAATTTTGTTGATCTTTTCAAAGAACCAGTGTTTGGTTTTGTCAATATTCTCTATTGTTTTTCTATTCTCTGTTTCATTTATCTGCACTCTAATCTTTTCCTTTCTTCTGTTAGCTTTGGGTTTAGTTTGTTCTTTTTCTAATTCCTTAAGTTGTATTTTTAGGTTATTGATTTGAAATCTTTCTTCTTTTTTGATGTAAGCGTTTTTAGCTATAAAATTTCCCCTTTGTGCTGCTTTCACTGCATCCTGTAAGTTTTGTCATGTTGTGTTTTCATTTTCATTTGTCCCAGGATATGTTCTAATTTCCCTTTTGCTTCCTTCTTTGATCCATTGTTCAAAAGTGTATTGCTTCATTTCCACAAGTCTGTAAAATTTTCAGTTTTCCTTCTGTTACTGATTTCTCATTTCATTCCATTGTAGTCAGAGAACATATTTTGTATGACATCTATCTTTCAAATATCTATCAGCATTTAATTTGTGGCCTAACATATGTTCTATCCTAGAGAAGGTCCTGTGTGCACCTGAGAAGAATGTGTATTCTGTTGTTTGGTAGAGAGTTCTGGTTATGTTTGTCAGATCCAGTTGCTTTATTGGGTTGTTCAGGCCCTCTGTTTCCTTTCGTATGCTCTGTCTAGTTGTTCTCTCCATTATTGACAGTGGGTTATTAAAATCTCCAGCTATTATTGTAAAACTGTTTCTCACATTTCAGTCCTGTCAATCTTTGCTTCATATGAAGTTTCCACTGACACTGTGGTGAGAGGGTTGTCATTGCAGGGCAGGGATAAAAGTCGCAGCTTCCCGCTTGGCCTTTTCTGGCAACACCTGACAGGGGTGTTAGGTGCCTAGTTACAGCCTGACAAGGATGGAAGTCTAGGTTCCCCACTGGCCTTTGCTGGCATGGGTGGGGATGGGGCCAAGTGTTTTCTGTGCTTTTTGGCAGGAGTAGAGCAATTATTGCCTAAAAGTGTTTTTCCTTGCCGGGCTCCCTCCTTCCCAGTCCTCTGGCTAGGGAGAACAGGCTTTTGTTCTGGCTATTTTTAATCTGTGCCTGTTGCCATTTCTGAGTCTCTGGCTTCTTCCACCCCAAGCCTGGGGTATATGAAGCACAAAGAAAGCCTGGGAACTAAACACTGTGTCATTTTTGGGGGTCCTGAGGTCCCTGGACAGTCTTCCATCTCCTCTCCACCTCTCAGAGCCTTCTGTTTGTGTTACATAGTGAGTGTCCCAGGCCTCTGAGTTGTACTTGGTAGAGGAATAGGGAAACGTATGCCTACTCCATCCTCCTAGATGTTCAAATGTAATCATGTATTATTTTTATAATAAGAAAAAAGATATTTTTAACAAAAGAAAAAAACTTTAATTGCAGTTAGAGGTATATAAGTAAATCAAAGGGTACTTGTCTGATTTAATCCACAGACAGTAAAATTGGTGACTATGGTAGTGAGCAATGATTAAAAACAACACCATATTTCACTTAGCACATGCTGTGTGCTCTGTGTATATTCTTGCTTTTTACGGATCCTTGTAACAAAACTGTAAGGCCAGCATTATTCTCATTTTACAGTGAAGTCAACCGATGAAGTTTAAGAAAACTTTTCCAATGTTGTGTTCCTAATGAGTGAGACAGGAGGGATTCCAACTCTAGCTTGTCTTAGTCAAAATCCGTGCTCTTAAACTCTGTGTTTTATTGCCTCGGTGGATTTCCTTTCAGAAGAGGAGAGACTGGAGATATTTAGGTGACATCCCGTGGAGAACAGGAAATGTGTAATGTGACTGAGCAGCCCGTGTTACCTGTGGGTCTGTAGGAAGCACTTAGGGTCCCCTTGAAGGGATCTGTTTTCACCTAGACTACTGATGGCATTTCTACAGAACTTACATGTTATATTACTTCCTTCAAACAACTTTGGGATGTAGGTGGAAGCCAGACTGACTGACGGACGAACAGATGGAAAATCTGTAGCTTAAGAGAGGTCGAGTGACTTGCCTAAGGCCATATGGCATTTCACGCTGGAGGCAGACCTGGAAAGGTCTTTTGAGTCGGGAGCCTGTGTGCAGTCCGCCGTCTCCTGGTGCTGTTTCCAGCATAGTCTCCGCACTAGGGCTTTGTTCTTACCAAGCAGAGTCCTGGTGAAGGCAGAGCCGGCTGCTGTTAAACCAGGGCTTGCCTCCAGCAGCCTCCTGGCTCGCACCAGTTTGCAGACTGTATCTGATGGAAACCTTATGCGGAACAAAAAACAAACCTGAAGACCAGGCCCATCTCAGTATCTCCATCCGCTGGGTAAACATCCCCAAGACAGATGCACAGGGAGGCCAAGCTCCATTTGCCAAGTTTTTAACCTAAAGTTTGGAAGCAGCTTGCATTTTCCGTGGAGCAGTAAACTATTTTCATTCCTTTTACAGTGAACGACTCCTTATGGGGTGATAATTTACTTTTAATCTCTCTTTCAGGACCTGATGATTTTGCCTTCTTGCCTGAAAGAAGTGGCGGGTTAAAAGAAAAGTCTCATTTTTCTTTTTTTAAGTTTTCTTCTTTCCCATCTTTTCTTTTTTTCCCTTTTGAAAGCCTGCTTTGGGAGTCTTTGGAGCCTTGCCTCTTTATTCGGAGAGAACTTGGCTCCTTTGTGGTGCCCCCATTCCTCTGCTGAATCTAATCTGACTGTTCTATTTATAATTCCTGAGCAAGATGAATCTCGTCTTTGTGTTTCTTTCTGAGCAACAGCATCCCCTCCCTAGGACTTGAGCCATTTAACCTCTACAAGAATCTCTTTAATTTCTCCGCAAATTGCCAGAAAGCAGGCAGCTGAAACCCTATCAGGTCCTGGATCATATCAGACCTGCTTTAAAAACTGGCACCCTCTTCCATCCCCCAATCTCCTGGGAGTTCATTTAGGAACAGGGCTGTGCAGAGAAATTCCCAGCAGCCCTTTGGCGACGCCAGCGCAGTCTGGGAAGTCTGACGGGGAGGGCACGCTCTCTGGGGAACAGAGAGGCTGTAGGATGGAAACCTGCCCACTTCTAACCATGGCTTGCTTCCTTTCAGGTCCCTCAATGTTCATAGATACTTTCTGTACTATTCACTTTTCTTTTGATTCATCAAATTATTTTGCTTGGAAACCATCTGGCTCAAACACCTCGTTTCATAAAGAAGAAAAGTAACTGACCCAAAGTCACACAGCTAGTTCGTTCAGGAGTTAAGACTACAGAGTAGGCATCCTGCCTTAGACTTGGCTTTATTTTGATGTATATTTCCTTTTTTGTTTGTTTTTTTGGGGGGGGGGCGGTAATTAGGTTTACTTATTTATTGATAATGGCAGTGCTGGGGATTGAACCCAGGACCTCGAGCATGCACAGCACTCACTCTATCACTGAGCTATATCCTCCTCTTGTGAGGGCCTTATTTTGGTTTAATGTATCCACTCCAATTAAATGCCACTTAAAAATGCATTTCTATTTTTATGCACATCTAACTCGTATGCATCTTCAAATCCCTCTGGACATTCCCTGTCTCCCATGCTTCATTTTTGCCCTATGTCCAGTACCGGTTTCTCTGTTCTCAAGGTGTCTTAATAGACCTGAAGGAATGTAACTTCTACAAGCAGGGTTTGAGAAAGAGGGGATGAGCTAGAGAATCCCAGATCAAGAGGCGGCAGGCAGACCACTGAGTTTGCGGAGACCTCGAAAGCTGTGAAGAGGCACCTTCCCGGATGGCACAGCGAGCTAGCGACCGAGACCGGGTTAGAGCTGAGCTCCTCCCCTCCCATCCAGGGATTCTGCGCTCAGCGTTCCCGCTGGCTCTGTGTGGGTCCCAATTCTGACCTGAATCTGGGATGTCCATTTAGATAATTCTTTTTTTCATTAGGGCTCATCCAGACCAATCAGCCTTCCCACCTGGCATCCATTTGTAATAGGGTGATGTTCCATCATACTCATAAATTCAACCACGTTTTAACCTCATTTGCCATGAGCTTCTTTATAAAGTTAAAAAAGAAAAGGCCAAGATATTTACTTTGACCTCCATAACATAATTGGTCTTTTCCAGCAAGCTAAACTAAGATGGTCTTAGAAGTTTTTAAGGGCCAGGAATCAGTATGTCCTATTGAACATACATGAGCACATCGATTGTTTAAAGCTACCTGGACCCATTTGAGTATAATCCATATGCTGCTTTAAGCCAAGCATAATTATATTTAATTCATACTAAGATCCAGGTGGTGGAAAGGCTGTAATCAATGGTATCCTAAGCTGGTACCTGTCTCAGTGGCCCTGCCTCCCTCTCTCCATGACATACTTTTCCTTTGGGAGGTGTGGTGGAGTGCACTTTTTGGAAAGCACCAGAAGAGAGGAAATGGAGTTTACACATTTGGAAGAGCACAGTTGCCTTCACTGTAGGCTTCTGCCTTGCTTAAAATCAAGGAATTCCCTCCAATCAGTTTAGAATGTGAACATCCATTTGTACACAGAGAGATGGGAAAGGATGTTCTTAAGGTCTTAGTAAGTGTCAAATGTCATGCTACATTCTTCATAAACTTTTTTTTTCTCTTTTAATCTGCACAGTATTTTTGGTAGGGAGACATGGTTGCCCCCATTTTAGTAACAGAAAATTTTAATTTAAGAGAGGGTTAAAGAACTTTTGTCTGAGGCGAGTCAGAGAATGAATGGTTTAGGTAAGATTTAATCCAGGTTTCTGACACCAAAACTAGCCATTGTTATGAATGTTCTTGTTTATTTTTTCGTATGGGAATGTTTGTGAAAATTTCATGGTGTGTGTGTGTGTGTGTGTGTGTGTGTGTGTGTGTGTACAGAAACGGAATAGCTGGAATAGAAGGGTGTACGTCTTCAACATCATGAGACATTCCAAATTGTTCTCCATAGCGACTGTTCTTATTTATAGTCGCTCCAGCAGTGTTTAAGAATTCTTGTTACTCCACATTCTTGCCAGCGTTTGGTGCGATCAAATTAAAATTTTTTTTCTGGCACCACTTTGTACTTCATTGTGGTTTTAATTTATATTTTCTTGATTACAATGACACTGATTGTCTTTTAGGTGCTTACTATTACGTGTTCAGGTTTTCTTTGTGAATTACCTGTTCATAATTTTTCCACCTCCTCTTTTTCAAAATTGTTTTCTATTTCCAGTTGATTTGTAAGAGTTTATATATATATATATATATATACGTATACATAAAATCTGTGTATGTATGTACGTGTGTGTGTGTGTGTGTGTGTGTGTGTATATATATATATATATATATATATATGCTCACACATTTATATATTCTGGATTCTAATCCTTCTATGATTATATACATTTCAAATATCTTCTCCCATTCTAGAACTTGACTTCTTACTTTTTCCAACAATGGCTTGAAAAAAATAGGCTTGACTGAAATATAGTTTGTATACCACAAAATTCACTCATCATAAAATGTACTGATTGATGTGTTTTAGTAAGTTTATGATTGGGTGATTATTGCTATAATCCAATTTTAGGGCATTTTTATGACCCCTAAAAATTACCTTTTGCCCATTTTCAGTCAATCTAACCTCTTACCTCCCAGTCTCTCTGCTCTGAGTCCCTAGTTAAGCTTTTTCTAAAAATGTCATATAAATGGAAGTATATGATATGTGGTTTTTTGTGTCTGGCTTTTTTCGTCTAGTATTTCAGAAGTTCACCACTGAAGTTGACTGTAATGGTAGTTTTTTTCTTTTTAATTGCTTAATGGTATTCCATTGTATGGATATACCACATTTTGTTTATTCACCCATGATTTGTATTTTTTCCAGCTTTTGTTATGAACAATATTGTTATGAACACTTGTGTACAAATTTTTGGGTCAATATGTATTTTAATGTCTTTTGGGTAGATATTCAGAGTGGAATTTCTGTTTAACTTTTTCAGAAACTGCCAAACTATTTTACAGAAATGACCATACCATTTTTCATCCTCGCCATCAGTGTATGTATGTTTTTTAAAATGGGCAAATGATTTGAGTAGACACCTCCCTGAAAAAGATATATGAATGGCCAGTAAGAATATGAAAAGATGCCCAGCATAATTAGTCAATAAGGAAATATAAATTAAAAGAACAATGACATAACACAAAATGCCCACTACAATGGCTATAATAAAGAAGATTAACTATACCAAGTGTTGGTGGGGATGTGGAGAAACTGTTTCCCCTAAAATGTGTAGTCATTAAGGTATCTGTTAAAATGCTTTATTCTTATTTTAATTTTATTCTGGATTCCTAGAGTTCCCCTCCATGTCTGCAGAGCTTAGTGGCCAGCCAATGGCTGGGCAGAGATTGTGCTTGATCGGGAAAGTCTTTTGCCCTGTGCTGATTGATCTGTGTATGAATTGAGAAGTGATTTACCCTGGCAACCAGTTCTCAGGTCTGCCATGGCTTTTACCTCCAGACTTTCTTGGATCTTCCTTGCACATGTCTGTAGTTTTTCAGTCACTCAGGTATGTGTGGGGAGTTCATTTCAGCTCTTCTATGGCTTTCTTATTTCCCGGATTGCTCCATTAAATTTCTGTCTGGTCTACCACTCACCACATCTAAGTTTGCAATCTTGAACTAGCAAGCTGCTGTGGGTTTTCCCCATTTATTTCCCACAGAATTCAGCGGGCTCCCTCTGGCAGCAAAGCTTCTGGTTTTGCAGCTGGCCCAGCAATGGCAAGACTAAAATTCCTACCAACCAAGCTGGGGCAAGAAATGGGCTCAGCCCCAGATGATTAGACCACATAATCCTGCAGTTCTCACCCAAAGTTCTAGCAGCTTTTCAAGAATAAATGCTTCCCAATTCACTATCTACCTTTGGTTGATTTCCAAAGCCTTAAAATGGTTGATTTTGAGAATTTTGAAGAGCCACTTCTTCATCCTGCCATAACCCCAAATCCCTGTATTCACGTCTTTTGAGGCACAGGATACTTTCATTTTAATATAGTCCGATTAGTCAATATTTTCTTTCATGCTTTTTGTACTTTGAGTTTTAAAGAAATTCTTCCCCATCACAAAGCCCTGAATATATTCTCCTACAACTCTTCCAAAAACTTTAATGTTTGTATTTTTGTTTCTATCATGAATGGATGTGGAATGAGGTAGAAATGCTTTTTTTTTCCCACATAGATCATAGTTACCCTAGCACCATTTATTGAATAGCCTATTCTTTCCGCACTGATTGGCAACATTTCCTCTATTCTGTATGAAGTTTCCTCATACACACAAACCTAGTTTTGAGCGCCGAAGCCTGTTTTTTTTTTTTTTTTCTTTTCCAATTTTTCCATCTCTTTTCTAATCCTACAATATTATATATATCTTGAAATCTGTTTGGGCAAGTCTTTTTCAAGAGTGTCTTGGCCTTTTCTTGGCCCCTTGCTCTTTCATACAATTGCAGAATTTGGCTTCTCAAGTTCCATGAACATTGTTAGGACTTTAGAATTTTTTGAATGTATAGATTAATTCGGGCATAACAGACATATTGAAGTTATTGAGTATTCTTGTCTATGAACTTGGTACACCTTTCTATTTAGATCTTTTAAATATTTTTTTCAATAGTATTTCATCCTTAAATATTTTGTACATTTTCTGTGAGATTATTTGGTACTTTATATTAGGTGTTGTAAATGGTATTTGTAAAATTACATTTATTGTTTTTGTTGTTTGATTTGTAAGGGAATGCAATTAATTATTGTATATTTATACTATATCCAACAATCTTATTGAATGCTCTTATTAAATCTACTTTTTTTTTCTGTAGATTCTTTTATTTTTCCACATAGGAAATTATACCAACTGCGAGTACTAGCAGTTTTGTTTTCCTTTTCAATTCTTATCCCTGCTATTTCTTTGGCTTTTCTTACTATCCTGCTTAGAACCTCTATAATAAAGTTTTAATGTCAATAGTGTGAATTTCAGCATCTTTTCTATAAAGCTTTTGACATTTGATCATTAAAAATGATGTTTTAAGGAAGTTTTTGGTAGATGTAAAAAGTTCTCTTCTCAGTTTGCTAAGCTTTCCCTCTTCAAATTACAAATGGATGTTGAATTTTATAATTTTTTTTAATGGAGGTACTGGGGATTGAATCTAAGACCTCATGCATGCTAGGCATATGCTCCGTCACCGAGCTATTCACACCCTCTTATTAATTTTTAATATTTTTCTGCATCTATGGGTATTAGTGTATTGTTTTTCTCCTTTAGTTTGTTAATGTAATGAGTTATATTAATCAAATTTCTAATGTTAGGCCATATATGAATTCCTGGTGCAAACCCAGTTTGATCGCAAAGTCCTTTTTATTCATTGCTTGATTTGTTTCGCTCATGTTTTATTTAATATTGTCTTATTTTATACTGTCTTAATTTATAAGTGGGCTAGATCTATATGGTTTTTTTTCCCATGCTATTGCCTATTTCAACGTTAGAATAGTTGGGCAAATCTTAAGTGTTATTGACTATTGAATGGATAATCTTCAAAACCTCTATTAGCATAGAAGCAGTAGAAGTGGGTCATAGGCAGAAGACAGTGAAAAGAAAACAGGGAAAGATTTAGTGACTATTTAGACTCCGGAAGCAAGAACTTGAGTATGAGTGTTACCACAGCCTCAGTGACAAAAGTGAGGAACAAGGACAGCTTAAGGTAAACAGGGATGATAAAGAAAAAGCTAAGTTCTATTTAGATATGAGTTTGGGATGTTAGATAGCTAGTGACACTGTCCACTAGGTGACTAGGAGTTTTATAAATTTTGGGATCATAGCTAGAGATACTGTCATAGGAGCCATTTGCACATAATCAAACTATGTACGCGGATGACCTCATCATCTGAGTTGGATACATAGAGGGAAGAGTATGGAACTTTGAAGCGTGACCAAGAGAGGAACGGAGACAGTGCTGTGAAGGAGAAGAGAGAAAAGGAAGCAGAAAGTCGCAATTTTCTGAGCAAGGGCTCAAAAATAGAAAGCATTAACAGATGGGGTCTGATGCCTCCTCACGTAGTTCACACACTTGAGAAAAGGGGACCATTGCATTTCTCAAGAGATTCTTGCAGGAAACATTCTTTAAAACACTTCTTGCCTGGGCCCAGAAAAGTAGACCCTTCCCCCATAGTTCAAAGATAGTCATACACATTCTGTCATCCACTGGCTTCAAGTTTATTTGCTTTTAACTCTTAGGAAATTATCAATTCAGTCTCAGGAAAAAAATCAGTTTAAATATGACTGTGAACTCAGACAGCCAAGTAAGTAATCAATCATAGGTTGTCTACTTTTTACCACAAATATCCTATAGGTTATAGACTTCTTAGGCTTATGCTAAATATAGTTGATAGAATAGCCTATGTTGTCTTCTTTGACATCAATGTTATCATTGACATACATCAATCAGCTAATATAGGTACACAGAATTGCAAAGTTAAAAGGGACTAGGGAAGCATCTTTCTCATTTCATGGATGAGAACACTGAGGACCAGCAAGATGCAGTGACTTGACCCAAGTCACTTGACGAGTTAGAGGCAGAGCTTGGACTGGAGCCCAGATCTCCTGGCTTGAAGCCTTTAAGACCCAGAGCCTTAGAGAATCAACACATGCATTGCTCCAGCCTACAACAAAACTTTTTGTTTTTGAACTAATAATCTGTTCATCTTATTGATGGCTGTTTCCTTAGTTATGAGCTGTTAGTTTATATAAATGATATTTGCTGGTGCCTACAAATGCACTGTGATGGTGTCCAATTTTTTTTTAAAGTTGCTTTTTTTCTCATGTTTAAAAAATACTGTTTGGATGTACTGAGGACCCATAATGGAGACAGTTAAATAAGTATGCCATTAGTTTGCAAACAGAAATGTCAACTGAGGCAAAGCCCATTATTTTGTTGATAAGTGAGTGATTCACGGGTTGAGTCCTACAGCGTATTTATCAACTATCTCTAATTTAGCCTTTCCGAGGCACAGAGTTCTTAAAAATACATAAGCCGACATTTGTACAGCGCATTGTACACAACTAAACTGGAAGCTCCTAATAGCTGATATTCTTTTATTCAACAAGCATTTAGTAAGTGCCTACTGTGTGCTAGAGTCTAGGGATACAATAGTGCGCAAGACGCACACAGAGATCCTGCCCTCACGGAGCATATATACTAGCAGTGGGGAGGCAGACAATAAACGTGCAAATAGAGAAATGGTATTTTTTCAGATAGTGACAAGAGCAATGGGTTAGAGTGACCAGAGGAGAGTGGCCAGGAAGGGCCCCTGCTGCAGGTCAGATGACTCAGATGCAGCTCAGCATACAGAGAGTTTACTGTGGAGTTCTTTTTGGGTCAATATCTGCAGGGGAGTACAGGAAGTAGGATTGGGAAGAGAAAGATGTTGGACTGTTGCATAGTCACAACAAAGCCTCAACCTCCAAGGCCACAGGGAACTTCGGAACCAGGGTAGCCCTGCAGAGCATTCTGAGTTGGGGCATGAGGGATGGACTTTAGTCCCTCTTCTCGGCCAGTATTGTACGTTGGCTGCCTTGGGTGGGGGCGAGTGAGGTCTTGGATGAGGTGGACTGTTGAGGGCAGTCTGTGAAGAGGCCTGGTTGTGAGTGGCCAACACTCTGTGCAGTTAGGGAAATGATGTGTCAGTCCTGAAAGGGGAGATTCTGAGCATCCACTGTTGTCCCTCTGAGCAGGGGACATTTGACCTGAGATGTGGATAATGTGATCACGTTTACTCCTGGGGCTATTATCCCCATTTTGCATCCCCATTGACCTCTCAGAAGTGCAGAGAGGTAAAGCGACTTGCTCCAAGTCACATAGCTAACAAGAAGCAATACTTTGTGTCCCCTACCCTAGCCCAGGGCTGCTTCTGCTATGATCTTGCTATATGTTGTTCCATTTATGCCTACACTTGTGAAAGTGCCAATAGCACAAATTTCTGTAAACACTTTAATAAAGGATTTGGGTACACTGCCAGTAGACTATAGGTTAAGGCTTTATATATTTCACTTTAAAGTATAAGCATAGGACAGATCCAAAAGGCCATGTTTGCTTTTTTTTTTTTTTTTTCAGATAAGTGATTATATAGCTTTCTGCAAAATGGATCTTTGGAATTTAAAATTTTTTCAAACAATATATTGACATATTTTTAAGTCAAAAGACTAACTACAGCCATGACAGTCATCTGCAGATATTTCCAGGCTTCTAATTCCTGAACTTTCTTTGGTTTCAGTTATGAGTAGAGAGAACTGGGATGCTATGGTTCTTATTGTCATCTGCTCAAAGTTGGCTCCTTGCCTGGCTTTCAACCTTTGACCCATTTGGCTGATTTCCTTTCCAGGGTGAGTTTTGGTCAGTGTCTTGCATGTCATGTTCCTTTGAAGTTTTTAAAATGCTTTTGCATAAATCATTCCATCTCATCCTTGCAGAAATACTGGGAGGTGTGGATCTTTATCCCTCTTTCACTGACAAAGAAACTGAGGCCCTGAGAAGTTAACTGTCACAGGTGCATTAGCTGAACTCAAGCCCTTTTGATTAGAAGATTACACAGTCTTTCCACGATCTCTCCACCCACAGAGCCCTGAGCTGGGGTGGAAGTGAGCAGAGAGGAGAGATCTGGTTCCAGATCTCGCTGAGACAGAGTCTTCATGCATCTGACTTGTCACCCCACCACTACTTTGATCTCTTGCCGTATCCATGCTCCAGAGACTCCCCAAAGGAGAGAAAGCCATGTGAGCCCACAGGGGCCAGCCTGAGCTGGAGGAGGGAGGAGATAGCAGTCGCATTTTCACATCCACAGATGTTATGCTCCCTTTGGTTGGTAATTTACATTTATATAGACTCTTTCAGACTCCGGGTTCTAAAATGGCTTTGCTGGTTTATATGTACAGGGCACCACTTTGCATCAGCAGTTATGCTCTGTAGATGTAAACAAAACCTGACCACCTGTATTTAAATAAAATCATGCGGCTCAGCTTTAACTTGGTCATTTTCAGCCATTTAATATTTGAATTGAATTCCCCTGAGTCTTTTTTTTTTTTTTTTTTTTAAGGCTACATAAATGTGGTGCATGGTGCTCCTGGAGAGACCATTTCGTCTGACTCCATTTTGATGCCAGGTGACTCTGTAGCTGTCCTTCCTCCATGATTTCCGGATGAACATAATGAGATGCAATGTGGCTGATAAAAATACAGGGGGCAGATTCTTTTCCTCCATCAGGCTAAACCCAAAATGTGGTTTCCACTCCTTGCCAGGCGTTTACCCACAGAAACACCTGGGGAGACGAAGGACGGAAGTACGTGAAAGTCACTTTGTGATTTGTTAAGCTCCACAATGGTGCTGACGCCTACTGCTGTTAGGGGAAAGAGGCAGCTTCTTGTAGTAGAAAGGGTTCTGCATCCAGAGTCAGAAGGCCTTGGTGTGAGTCAAATCGCTGCAAGTTCGGAGCAGTGAGGTCTTAGTCATGTCACTAACACTCAGTTTCCACATCTAAAATGGAGGTGGGTGAACCCACTCCGTTTGCTTTTGTTGTGGAGTGATGGATGTCTGCCTGGGGCGTCTGTCATCAGTGACTGCCAGGGTCAGTTTGGTCGTCTGATTGGTTGAGCTGGAGATCGCTGCCTCTCTCTCAGTTGGAGAGAATGGCCTCTCTACATAGTGGAGGACTGCTCTTCAGCCACAATCACTCAAATAGATGGAGGCCCTCTAAATAGGATTGTTGCGAGGATGGAACATAACCATGTACACAAAAGAGCCTTGTTACCTCTAAGAAGCCATACGAATCCTTATGTACACCCCTGCAGGAACTTGCTGGAGCTTTGTTTTCCCTAGATGTCGTTCCCGGGACTGCTAGTGGCATCTAGCTACTGAATCTAAGATGCTGTCTCTCTACAAAGCTTGAAGGATTTCTCCAGGTACATGAATTGTCACCCATCACGGTCTCTCGTACTAGAGTTATTCGTACGCGTGCTGTCTTGTCCCGTAGATCAGAGTTTCTCCATCTTGGCACTCTTAACATTTTAGATCAGATAATTCTTTGAGGTTAGAGACTATTCTGTGTACTATAGGATGTTTAACAGCATCTGTGGCCTCTACACACTAGATGCCAGTAACCCTTCCTTAGTAGTGACAATCGAGTGTCTCCAGGCATTGCCAAATGCCCCTTGGGGGCCAAAATCACCCTTGATTGAGAACTACTGACTAGATTGTGAACTCCAATGGAAGCAAGTTCTATTTTTCTTTTTAAGGTTGTATTCTTGCACCAATCAGCATAGTATCCAGCCCTAGCAGGTGTTCAGCAAAAAGTAGCTGGGTGAAATTAAACTAAACAGCTAAGTCTCACTTTGGTCTAAGAGCCACTTCCTGCCAACATTCAAGCCTCCATTAAAGAGGCCAAGTTGAAAAGCAGACAAAGCATGTTGTAGCTATTAAGCCTTCCAGGCTTAATGAGGAAACACCTGTCAGGAAAGAATATAAATTCATGACATCCCTTGATGCAGATTTAGAAGATGTGGCTGAAACTATCCTAGATGGCCACCAGGTGCTCAAGCACTCTGGGATCCAGGGAGCTGGGGCTCTGTTTATACCTATCTGTCCACTTTAATATCCCCCTTCTTCCTTTTCTCCATCCTCCTTGACCAGAGATTTGCTCACAATATGTTTTTCCGATTGGCTTTGGGTTCTTCACCTTTTCAGATCTCAAGTTCCTTGCAGGTTTTCCAACCAACCTACAGGGAGTTATCATCGTGCTGGTGGCCAGACCCAGCTGTGCCCACAGGCCCAGGCAGGAAGAGAAGGCAAGGTGATAGGTGGTGGTTAGTTGTTCCAGCTGATAAGGGGCTGCTGACTTGGGGCCCTTCAGGAAGGCTGTGCCCTCTGTGACTTTAGTGGGTAAATGGAGTAGCAGTTTGAAACCATAGGCACGTGATGACCTCTTTGGAGAATCTCCCCACCGTGTGAGTAAAGGCTGTGCCCTAAGAAGGCAGAGAGTCCTTTCCTGGTGGTTCTTCAGCTAAAGCAGAAGTGTTTGCTTTTTCAAGCTATCATGCCTTTCTCTTCTCCCCTTCCCAGTGAAATGCCTTGAAAGAGTGATTGATTCTCATTGTTCCTGTTCTCTCTGTCTCACTTTTTCCTGAACCCACCATAGTAAGAATTTCACTTCCATCACTTGACAAAACTGCACTTGTCAAGGTCACCTTGACCTACCCGTTGCTAAATGCATGGTCAATTTGTATCCCCATCCCATTTACCCCAGATGATCATCTATCTTCTTTGAAACTCTGTCTTCACTTGGTGCTCAGGACACCACACTCTCTTGGTTCCCTCCTTCCTCTGAAGGCCATTCCTTCTCTAAGATCTTCACTGGTCCTGCCTCTTCGTCTCCTACCACTCCAGGGTTCCATTCTCTAAACCTCTCATTTTTCCTTCTCCTCCTCTTCCTTCCTTTCCCTGTCTTTTCTTTCTTTCCCTTCCTTCCCTCTCCTCCTTTCTCTTCTCTTCATTCAATTCTATGCACATGGCTTTAAATACTGCTATGGATTGAATTGTGTCCCCCACCAAACTTATGTATTGAACACTTAACCTTTAGTGTGGTGGTATTTGGAGACAGAATCTTCAGAAAGAGATTAAGTTTAGAAGAGGTCATGAGGGTGGGAGCCTCATGATGGGATTAGTGCCCTTATAAGAACAGACAACAGAGATCTTGTTTCTTCTCTCCCTCTGCCATGTGAGGACACAGAGATAAGATGTCTGTCTACAAGCCATGGAGAGAGCCCTCAAAGGGAACTGAATTGGCTACCACCTTGATCTTGGACTTCCAGCCTCCAGAACTATGAGAAATACATTTCTGTTGTTTAAGCCATTCAGTCTGTGGGTATTTTATTACAGCAGCCCAAGGAGACTAATACAAACACTATTTGCTGGCAACTCATACCTGAATATACCCAGCCTGAACATCTTTCCTGAACCCCAGTCTTATAGATCTAATTGCCTACTCCACATCTCTCTTGGATGACTAATAGGTAGCCCCTAATTACCATATGCCAAATTAAACTCCCTCACCCCAAAACCTACTTCCACAATCTACTCCATCTCAGTAAATGGCAACTCCAGTCTTCCAGCTGATGAGGCTAAGAACCTTGGAGTTTTCCTCTCAGACGTCATAGCCAACCCTTCAGCAAAGCCTGTAGATCTATCTTCAAATATATGTCCAGGACCCAATCACTTCTTACCATGCCCCCCCCACCCATTCACCACCTTAGTCCCAGCCACCAGCATCCTGAACGATTACAGGAGCCTCCTAACTGGCTCCAGTGTCTCCAAACTTACCTAATACTTCTATCTCCCAGTCTGTTTTCAACACAGCAGTGAGAGTGATGCTTTTAAAATGTAGGTCAGATCACATCACACACTTCAGTTCCACTTCCTCCAAAAGCAACCATTCAGGGCAAAATCAAAATCCTACCATATCCTAACTTTCTACATCTGGTGCACTGCTATTGCTCTGAGCTCATCTCTTGCCACTTGTCCCAACTGCATCCCTGTTCAGTCCTCTCTGGGACACTGTCTTCCTTGTTATTCTCTTCCTCAAACACACCAAGTATTCTCCTGCCTCAGAGCCTTTGCACATGCTGTTCCTTTTCCCTGGAATACGTTCACCTCACATACTTGCATGGATCACTTAATTATCTCCTTCAAGTCAAGTAGTCATCTCCTCCAAACAACCTTCCCTGACCATCCGTCCTTCCTAAAATACTGATTTCTCCATCACTTTTGTTATCACTCTGATTTACTGTCTTTGTGTCACTCAACCATATTTCTCATTGGTTTACTCCTCTAGATTATAACCTCCATGAGTTTAAGAACCTTGCCTTGTTCCACTGCTGCAACCCTAACGATGATGCTCAGATATATTTGTTGAATGGAAGAATGAATCTATACCTACAAGTGTAAAGAACCAACGTGGTATATTTCTTTGGCAACAATTTCCTGAAAGATAACAGCTAGTGATGGGTCTTTATTAAAGTAAACCATCTGAGCTTCCAAATGAGATTGCACATGCCGCGGCTTCTCTTTCCAATGTAAAATGTGTCTTTTATTTTTCAGTTGAAAATGAGAGATGTCAGCTTGGTGAACATTTCCATCTCCAGCATTCTGCTAATGTGTGAATGCACCAAGGTGTCCTTTTATTATGTTCAGTCTAATTCAACAAACATTGATTGCTTCCCACCATGTGCCAGGCTCTGTGCTGGAGACAGAAATGCAGATTGCTTATGCATGATGCTGCCTGCAAGGTGCTCACAGCCATGTAGGGGTAAGGAACACAGACCATCACCAGTGCTTTTAAATTTTAAAAATTCTGATGAGTAGTCCCATGTGTCCATTCCTATCAAGAAGTGTAAGCCAAATGAGAATATTAATGTCCTCAGGCAGATTATGTCAGACTTCCTCTAAAGGAAAGTGCCAGAACTAGGTAGGTTCGTGTGATCCAAAGAGCACAGTAATGATAAATGCCTTAAGGGAGATGGAAACAAAGAGCAGTGAGAGCTGAGAAATCCCCCCATCTTTGGGGGGATTGAGCCAGCAGGTAAGGAAGTGGGGCAGTGAGGACAGGAGGGTTTCCAGACAGAGGGAAGAGGCACACGAGCACCGGGGTGTGAGCTGGGAAGCTGTCTTTTTCTGGAAATGGTTATGGCCAACCACGGCTAGAGTGTGGAGCAGGAACAGGGAAGTCATTGGAAATGGGGACCGAGAGCAAACCTAAATCACGTTTGGTAATATTTTTTCCCCCAAGGTAACAGGATTGATAAACAGGAGGCTTGTTGTTTTTGCAACAAATACCAACAATTATATTCTAAATCTGACAATTCTCATTTGTTATGTAATGCCCACACAAAGGGTTTTGGAATCCTCAGGGAGGATTCATTCATTTATAGCAACTTTTTGGTATATCTCCTTGTTTCTTTCAACCTTTGAAAACCAATCATCCATGAAGCATCTATAAAGACTCTCTATTTGCCACCTACCAGAGCAACCTGTTATTCTCCCTTGATGGATGACAGAGTTTACTGGAAGTGCCTTTTCATGACCATGATGGAATTTCCCCCATTCTTTCACTTTTCCCATAAAGCCCGCATCTGCTGACCTCCAGGGTTTGATAAAAGGTCTCTCTCATTAGCTCAAGCGACTCAGCTCTGAACGGGATTCCAGTAAGGATGGCTACACAATGAATAACAGTCTGTCTTTCTAAATAGCGTGGACCCAAGTGCTGAGAAAAGTCCTGCATTTTAGTAGTCAGACACACGCTATGTACCAAGAACGATTACAAAGCATGAGGGCGCCCAGTGCAGACCATTATGACAAGAATGCAGGGGTCTGGTCTCTTGAAAAAAATCAACGCAGCTGACATCTACCTGATGCACAGTCCATTTTAATACCGTTTTGTCGTGATGTGGGTCACAAAGCAAAGATCAGGGGAGGATTCACAGATTCAAGGCATTTCAGAGCCGGAGATACAATAGGTGATTTGGTTCAGTTTGTCCTGGTTTATAAACGAGGAATCTGAGGGGCAGAAGAGGTTATGGCTTAACAAAGGTCAATTAAGGGCAGAGTGTGAACTTGAACCCGGGACTGCAATTCTTTCCATGAGGAGGGGGAACCCTCTCTCACAGTGACCTTCTATGAGAGACTCTCCTCACTGGCTGGGCTCTGGATCTCACACCCTTTAAGAGTCTCTGTAACTCTTACCCTACACTTTCCGATGTGCCTTCAATGCCTTAATGGGTCTCAGTTTTAGGTAGGTGCTGTGGTACCAGCTTGGTTCCCAGGCTACAGGTGAGCTTTGTGTGCACAAGGGAGTTGGTCTGTCTGCATTCTGTATTTTTGCACTATGCCTGGCGCCTCGGAGGAGCTCAATGAATCTTAGTTTCCTTCCTTTCTGCTGCGGAATCTACTTGTTCGATTGAATTGATGTGGTTGGGGAAGAGGGTGGCTATCTGATGGAGGGAGGTCACAGTGACCGTGTCACTCACCACATGTGGGAGGGTTGGAGGAAAAAGAAACAGAAGGAGGGGGGATGGAAGACTAAATGAAAAGAAAGACAAAAGAGTAGGGGGAAAGTAGGGGGAAAAGATCACATTTAAAAGCACAAAAACTGGTTCTCATTTAAATGCAAACATGAGTCCAGTGTCACATGTGTTCAGCCTGTGCAAGTGATTATGCAAGTTAATTAAAATGAGGGAGGAAAGAAGAGGAGAGGGGATGGTGGGTCCACGTGGAAGTGTTCCCAAAGATCCCTTAGAATCCTCTCCCTCTCCATCCCATCAGAGTTTGGGGGAAGATTCAACTCCATGTGTGCTGCTGCTATAAGAAAGAGGAGGCATTAGCCCTGAGCAGTCACGGGAAGGCAGTTTTCACAGCAGAAACAGGTGGGGTCCTACCAGCCACACGGTGCAGGTGGGGTTAACTTCCATGATATTATCTCGGCAAGGGTCCAGGGGGCTCAGTTTGCTGCGGTTCATCTATTTTCCAGTGGACATCTCTCAAAAGTACTAATTCCACCATCAACCAAGCCAGAGCCTCAGGGCAGCCCAAACGTCTCACCTGCCCCCTGTAGGGCTCTGGCTGAGCCAGGAAGCAGAGGGGCAGTCGGGAGTGAAACGTTCCGTCCTCAGCTGGTGCCTCAAGTGCAGTGGGGCAGCAGGCAGTCTTGATACAAGCTGGTGAGACTGCAGTGGCAGCCTCTGCTGGGACCTTGCCCCTGCTTCCCAAGCAGGCTCGATGGAACACCCTGGACAGGCTGAGGCTGGGACTCTCAGACAACAGGGATGCTTGGGGAGCGAACCCTTCGGAGTGTCGGGCATCAAGCCAAGCCAGAGAGCCTGCTGCGTGCAGGAAAGATTGAACATCCTGAGTCTTAAAGAGGGAACCTGGAACAGTTCCAAGATTACACTTAATACATCTGCTGGGAGCTATGGGGAAGGGAGATGGGGGGGAATCTGCAAAAATAACCCTTGCAGGGCCAGGAGAGCATGTAGCATCAGCCAGGCACAGGTAACAAGAATAAAGAGCACTCCTTAGCGCAGGTAGCACTCGCGGTTTCCAAAGCTCATCCGTGCCCACCAGCTCTTTGTTCTTCCTTGTGGTTCTGGGAGGCAGGCAGAGAAAATCATTTTAGATAAATCACTAGATTATGCATGTGTGTGTTTCCTACAGCACTTAACCTAGCAGGTTGGCCAGTAAACGGCGAGTAAATAAATGGATGGACGAGTAGATAAACTTGCACTTTGCAGGCGAGAAACTTATCCAGAATAGTTATGTTCATTGGAAAGCTTTCAACACGGGGCGCTAAGTACCAGCGAGGCACCGTGCTAGAACCTGGGAAGATGTGGTCCTCTGGCCTGAGGAGCTCACTGTCTAGGGGCTGGGACGGCCAGAAGCAAGTTGCTAATATGCGATTATGCGATCTGATAAGGATCTATTTAGGCAATTCAAAAGGCTCTGGGAGACAGAGACTGACTCCGAGCAAGAGGATGCCCGATGTAGCAGGAAGTAGCCCTACTCCTGTCCAGGTGCTCAAACGCCATTTCTTTGTTTTACCTTTCCCCGATCAATCGGGAAAGCCTCTCTCCTGTTTCTCACACCCAAACATCCATCCTTGTTGCCTATTCATTCCAAAAGTTCCACCATGATCTGGACTTTATCTTTCAGCCGTAGGCTCTGTTAGTGGTTTAAATTAAATTAAAACATTCCAGGGGAAGGACATTTATGTGAACTAGGGATAAGAGAGTAAACTTTCCTGGGGGTGGAGGGGGTGTCCAGAGGTGGGGGGGGGGCTTGAGCTTTCTGAGCTGTCTGGGGGTTTGTGTGGGGTAAGAAGGTGATTAGGGAGAGGGAAATAAGAGACCCAGTGACCGGGGACAGCTGAAAGGAAGCATTGATTCACAATTTCCCTCTCCTCCCTTCTACCACGTTTCTACATCAATATAAATACACCATATACATACGCAGGCATGCAAATACATGGCTGTGTGTATATGTACACACATGCACACATGCACGTACCCACAGAGTCTTAAAACCTGTCACCAAAATGGGATGCAAAGTTTTTGCCAGCGCTTCTTACCCTGACCAATTCTGTAATGATGTTTGCCTGATATTTGTGAGCACGGGGCTTCATGGAGCTTGACAGCTGTGGGTTTCAGATTATATTAAACTTCTGCCTTGTTCACAGTCTGATTTCTTTAAGGCCTTATCTAATTGCCTTGGGCCATGGGGCCTACCACCCTGGCCATGTGCAAAGATATAAATTTCACCACGTAATTGAGGGCAAGTAATAAACTAATGTATAATAAATAGTGAAGAATTTTGATGATCTCTGTCCTGGTGGAAGAAGAATGGCTCATAAAAACAATTCTTACTTGATACATGCTTGTATTATTTACTCTTTTCTACAAGTGCTGTTGGGCATTTGGATCTAATCACCAGAAATCCAGGCATTTCCAAATGCCTGCATGTGTGCTGACATGTAGCCCAAACATCTGGGTTGTTGCCTGAGAAATGTGATTTTCAGCAGACCACTGAGTTCCAGGGGCTCACAGCCTGTGTGGAAGTCACCTCTTCCAGGAAGGCGTCCGTGATTCTTTTGTCTAATGCAGCTGGCCTGCATTCATGTCTCCTGGGTGCCGGGCCTGTGAATTTAGCTGTCCATCTCCCCCCACAAGGCTGGGAGCACTTTGAGGGAAATGGTGGTTATTAACTCCCAGGTATATGTTGAAGGAAGGAATGAACGATGTGCCTACCCTGCACTCCTCCACCGATGAGTCTAACGCAGTGCCTTGCCCAGAGAAGGAACACAATACATCGAATGCATGTCTATGCTTGTGAGTAGAGAAATTCAGATCAGCTGTGTTGCATTACATAGTTTTTTGTTTGTTTGTTTAAAATGTCTCAAAGCCTGAGAAGTCATTTCTACACTGCTTCCCCAGCCCCAGGGAGAAAACGGATAAAAATAATGAAGAAATAGAAGAACGGGGGGAGGAAGGGGGAGGAATCCCCCACGTTCACTGGGGGCATGAGGCATGGAGTTCAGGGTTTGCATTGCACTTCCCTCTGCTCTTTCCATCCTGCAAACGTGCCTCCCTCCGCCTTTCTCTTCACATTAGAAGTCAGCCGAGTATTTATATATTCCAGGATCTCTCTATGTAAATCCACATTCCATAAATCCCAAAGCTTTTCTTCTGTTTCAGAGCAAGAGGCTGAACAAGATACATATATATATTTTGTAACAAGCAAATGGCTTTTTTTTTTTTATCGATCCCCCTCTTCTAAAGGCAGGTTCTCCTTCTGCAGACTTCAGGAGCCTGTTTCTCTCTCTCTCCATCTCTCTCTTCCACAGGTTTATCTGATCTCGGCTCTGTTCATAAACCACTGGTTTCTACAGAGTCGTGTATTTCCCGCCCTCCGCGGCCAGCATCTTCCGACGCTAATCAGATTTCGCTGTCTTTATTCACACTGAGTCCCTTCCACATCCATTCTTGCCCTCTTGACTCGTATCTTCCCACCCTCACCTTCATGGTGCCTGGGCCTATTAAATGGTGTCCAGTACAATTTCTGGCACCCAATAAATCTAAATTTTCAACCTTGGGAAGCCAGGCTCACCCACTGGCACCTAGATAAATGAGTCCTCCCCGAGAAACCTACAGCGGTCATTACTCAAGACTCCTGAAACCCCAACACAGGCTTTCAGGCCGGAGAAAGTCAAGTCCTCCTTTCCTGCCTCACCCTCTGAAAGAGAAAATGCCCCCACAGCCCAGGGCCCCGTGGCCTGTGCCTCCCGCCGCTGCGCACGGATGCTCAGGACTGTCCCAGCCTCCCACCCGCGGCACCCAGCCGGCTCCCACGTCATCCCGGCACCACAGCGGCTTTGCAATGAGACTTAATATCCGGCACATGCGCCTGCACTGCTCGGCTCGCCGGGGCTCCGGGCGTGGAGCTGAACAAAGAGCCTCCGTGCGACGTTTCATTGTTTGCAGCGAGCGCAACCAACGGGGGCTCCCCTCCCCGGGCCGCCCCGCGCTGAAGCTCTTGCCTTTTGGGGGGTGGGTACTGTTTTAACACCCGAAATCTACACTCCATCTGATTGACAAGGGCCTTGACAGTGTCTCTTGCAGGAGCTCGGGGGCTATCGGGGATATTTGAAACCAGGTTAGCTTCCTGGAAAACTGGTGGGAAGGGGGAGCCAAGTGCCTGGGCCGAGGGGGTAGCAACAGGCGCTCCGGTCTGTGTTTCATTCCAGGAGGCGAGACCTAGAGACGGTGACCTGCTCCTGGGAAGCTGGGGACTGTTTGTATTTACTTATTTGTTATTTTGACTTAGGAAATTACCCCCTTTCGCTCCGCCAGCCTTCTGCCTCTAAGCAATAAAAATTAATTACAATGAATTGGAACCTTTATAAACCACCTTAACAGTATCGTGACTCGAAGACAGCCCCTCCTCTAGCCTCTCGCTGGTCTACAGCTTAAACTCCGAGGAGGAAATAGCAACGCTACGAGGCAAACATCTCTAAAGTATTAGCTTTTTGGCTTCTGTGGCATAACTCTGGGGACGAATAGGATACTGTGATGGTTAGTGTTATGGGTCAGCTTGGCTGGGCTAGACTAGCCAGTTATTTAATCAAGCAATGATCCAGGTGTTGACAGTGATGAGAATTTTGTAAATGTGGTTACCGGTTACAGTTGATTGACTAAGTAGATTACCCTGAAGAATGTGGGTGGGCCTCATCCAATCAGTTGAAGGTCTTAAGAAAAAAACCCTGAGGTTTCCCAGAGAAGGAAAAAAAAGAAAAAAATTCTGCCTCAAAACTGCCGAATCAACAGCTGCCTGAGTTTCCAGACTGCTGGCCTGCCCTAAAATTCCTTGAAATAAATCATATATATATATATATATATATATATATATATATATATATATATATATATATATATCTGTATCCGATCTATATATCTATATCTAGGTATTGTTGATTCTGCTTCTTTGGAGAACCCTCACACAGTATTTAGAAACCATATGCTGAATTCGAATTGTTCACGCTGTTACTTCTGGGAGGGTGATGGCTCTTCTTTATCTCCTCAGCATGAAGTCCTGTGCTGTGCACATGATAGGGGCTTAATTAATGTTCATTAAAGTGCCTGAAAACCTAAAGAAGTCCCTTAAAGCTTTTATCAACTTCTGCTGCTGCACTTTCAAGTGGAAACATTTGCTCCCTCTCATCTGCACAGGACGAATCAGCCCACACAGGTCCAGCTCCTCTCAGGACCTTCCTATAACACTGTCTGCCTCTAAAATCTGTCAATGAAATCACATCTTCCCCAGAGGCTTCACTGCAGATGGTCCAGACACATGACTTGCTCTTGCTTCCTCAGTGCTTGCACAAGGGAGTCTCTAGAGAGTTTATGCTGGTTGTGCTGTTCTTTGTCTGGCATCTTAAGATGATATTGTCCCTTTCTTGTTAGGTGGTGGCCCCTCTGGGGGAATTCTAGGCTCAGATGTCATGGAACATTTATGGTCTCTGGAATCAGCCAGACCTAGTTTAAGACCTGGGTTTCATATGAGCTTTGAGAACCTGATGAAGTTATATAACTTTTACGAGCCTTATCCTTATTAGTAAGATGGGGGTCAAATGGCTTGTAGGAACCTGTGAGGGACACATAAAGCAAATAGTTATCAATTATTTTTTTTTTAATATTAGCTGTGAAACACTCAGGTTTCCGCTCGTGAAATTCTTTGTGGGACTGCAAAATACAAAGCAGAGAAGCTAGAAATGACTCTGGTCAGCTCTAAGGAACCCCTCCTAGCTGTGTGCTGGAACTCCTGTCCTCTACCCAGTTCACGGACATTCCCTCAGTCTCCCGTATCAACATGTGACTCTGCTCTATGGGATCATACCTGCCAGGCTGAAAACATGATGGGGTAGTCCCCATCTTCAAGCCAAACCACCAACCAAGACCGTCTTCCTTCACCCTCCACCCGCTGCAGCTACTACCCCACTCCTACTGTCTTCTCTACAGCAAAACTCACGGACAGAGTTGTCTATACATTCTGTCTCCATCATCTGTCCTCCGATTCTTTCTTGAACCCCCTCCAGTTGGATCTTTGTCTCCACTCCCTCATCAAGGCTTTAGTCGAAGTCGCGAAGGACCGTCTCATTGCTGGGAGTTATAGGCGATTCTCAGGCACCATCTTGCTCGGTCCATCAGCCTCACCAGCTACAGTTGATCACCTGAAGCTCTCTTTTCCCTAGTCCCTGGGGTACCACTCTCTCCGGGTTCTCCCTCCTCATGGGCAGTTCTTCCTCAATCATTTTTTTGGGGGTATAGTTCCTTCTCATGACCTCAAAATCTTTAAGTGCCACAGAGCTCAGTTCTCCATTCACACACACTTAGGGGAAGGACAGAGGGGGTCATCTAATCCCATGGTTTTAAATATCATTTGTATACTGGTAATTCCCCAATTTCTATATCCATTTGGGACCTCTGTCCTGAAAGCCAGACTCATAGCCAATGACCTCCAGAACAAGTCGGCTTGGATGGCTAACAGATGTCTAAAATTCATCACATCCCAAGCCAAACTTCTGATTTTTCCCCTGAAATCTGCTGTTATGAAGTTTTTCCTATTTCAATAAATGACCATTACATTCTACAATTTACTTATCTCTAAAACTTTGGGACTCTCTCTGGCGCATTATTTGTTATCACACTCTACATCCAATCCAACAGCAAATGCTAACAACTCTACTTTAAAAAAAACAACCAGAATCTAACCACTTCTCACCATTCTATAGACGCACTAAGTCTCACCCAGTTCACCATCCTCTCTCATGTGGGTTAATTTAACAGCCTCGTAACTGTCTCCTTACTTCCTCCTCTACTCAACTATAGTTTATTCTTGACACAATATCCAGAGTGAAACTCCTAAAACATGAGTCATATCATGTCTCTCTGCTCAATATCTTCCCATAGCTTCCCATCTCACTCAAAATAAAAAAGCCTTAAGGGCCCAAGATGCTACACAATCTGTCTTAGTTTCTACCCATTTTCTTATTCATTGACCTGGGTGTGATCATCCGGTTTCTGTCATAATCTCCTTGTTATTCTTCAAACCTGGTGAAATATGCACCCACCTCAGGACCTTTGTACATGCTCTTCTGTCCACCAAAAACATTTTTCTCCTGTGCGTCCACATGAATCCCCACCTCACCCATCTACCACCCAGACAGTTCTTTAAATAAGTCAAGGGCTCTGACAGCACCTCTGAGTTTCTTCACACCCCAGAGTGTAGTTTGTCTGGATTTAGGGATCTGGACACTTAAAATGAGTGAGTTGTTTTCTGACTAATTGCTTCTCCGCCTTGGGCTTCCGTTCCGCTGTAGCTGTGTGGGTTCCACCCACTTGGGCTGAAGACCAGTCTCTCAGATGGCAGAGCCAGAAATTTGGGACTTTGATCCCAAATAGACAGTGGATTTAAGTCTTGGACCTATCAGTTTCCTCATGTGTGAATAACACTAGGCCCATAACCTCATGTGGCTAATGTGAGAGTTAATTCAATCCGTTAAGTGTTCACCACAGTGCCTGGCATTTAGCAGAGCCAGTAAGCTTCAAGGGCCCCTTGACCTTCTCTGTCTTATGTCAAACTCATACCTTCGCTTTCCAGCAATGAAACTACTCTTTCCAGTTTCTTCTTGCACCATGTGACGTTTTGGCAAAGTCCTTCTTATCTATGCCCTGCACATGCTAGGCTTGCTGAGAAAAGTAAACAGCTTTTCCAAAGAACCTGTACATACAAGGTCTCAAATTGCAACAGGGGAGATTTGGGCATAGAGCTAAAGTAAGTTCAGATGGTGAAAGTAACTTAAAAGCTTCAAGGTAGCAGTATATTACAGACTTTGGATCACGTGTTATGGTGCTTAAAGATTGGGTGAATTGGGTGCGTGGATGATACACATGTGCTTTCATGAGAAGGAGGAGGCTAATAAAGAGATCTTTTAGAAACAGTTTATCACCCATGGTGTACTAGCCTGTGCACAGGATGGATGCAAAAGTATTTCCTAAAAAGCACACTGAAAACCTAACGTAGATGGAGGGGCAGGAGACAGTACATTGAAATGGAGCAACTGAGGAGAGTTTAACGGAGGAATTATTTATGAAGGTGTGGGAAGGATGGAGGAAAGCCAACCAGAGATGTTGAAGCAACCAGGGACCCAGCCCCAGCTGGGAACTGTGACCAGCCAGGCCCGAAGAGTCAAGGGGCGGGGCCGTTCTATTCCTGGAGAGAGTAGCTAGCTTTAGGAGAGGCTGCCTGAGGTGATGCTCTTGGAAAGCAACCCAAGGGGAGAGAGCTGGGGAATGAACACCCCTACCTCGCTCACGCTGCCCTCCCATCTACAGCTTGTGCCTCACTTGACAGCTCCCAAGCAGACCCCAGTGGCCAGGGGTCCCCTGATGCAGCCCACAAGGGCCAGCCTCCAGCGGCCCAGAGAAGGCGGCCGAGGGACGGAAGGAGAATCTGGAGGAGCCAGTAGGGAAGATCCAGCGGGATTTGCTTAGTAATAAACAGCTTTTGAAGAAGTGAGGGCTTTCCCAAATGCTTTTCTGTTGTGTCTGAAATATCTCATGATAGGTATGTATGAATTATTTTAACACTGAAGGATTGAAATGACTTTATACTGTTCTTTAAAAATGAATATGGGATTGTATGAGTCCATTTCTCTGAACTTAGGAACTGGCTACCCCAGGGTACAGTAATAGAAGTTAGAGTAGTTGTTACCTCTGGGGAGGGGATGGGTGTTGACTGGAGAAGGGAGCAAGGGAAACTTTCTAGGAAATGTGTACCTTGAATTATATCTCATGTGGGCATATATATAGGTAAAAATTCATTAAGCTGTACACTTAATTTTAATTTTTTTAATTGAAGTATAGTTGATTTATAATATTATATTAGTTTTAGATGTACAACATAGTGATTCAGTATTTTTAGAGATTTACTCCATTTAAAGTTTTTACAACATAGTGGCTACATTTCCATGTGCTGCACAACACATCCTGTTGCTTTTTCATTTTATACCTAGTAGATTGTATCCCTTAATCCTCTTCCCCCACTCCCCCTTCCCTCTCTCCACTGGTAACTGCTTGTTTTTTAATATCTGTGAGTCTGTTTCTGTTTTGTTTTATTCATTTGTCTTATCTTTTAGATTTCACATGTAAGTGATAACACGAGTATTTGCCTTTCTCTGACTGATTTCACCAGGCAACATACCTCCTTTCACACTGTTGCAAATGGCAGAACTTCCTTCATTTTTATGGCTGAGTAACCTTCCACTGTATACATACACTACATCTTCTTCATCCAGTCCTCTGTTGAGGACACGTAAGTTGCTTTCATTATCTTGGCTCTTGCAAATGATGCTGCTGTGAACATTGGGAAGCACACACCTTTTGGAATTAGTGTTTTGACTTCTTCAGATATACGTACCCAGGAGTGGAATGGCAGGGTCCGATGGTAGTTCTATTTTCAGTTGTTTGAGGAACCTCCATACCGTTTTCCGTAGTGGCAAGATTTATGCATTTTATTGTCTGTCAATTATACCTCCCAAGATAAAAGAAAAAAATATGTGGTTATGTACTTGGAAGTGCAATGTTTACGTGCGATATTTTTACATGTTTGTACAATCTATACGAGCTTTTGTAAGCACTGTCTCATCGGCTTTCTCTACACTTGTAATCTGCACTCCGTTTTTCAAGGGGCAAAGATAAGGGAGGGGTGTCTACTAGTCGCAGAGAAAGCTACAGACAATTACCCTCAGTTGAAAATAAACATAATAAAACTATCGAAGTCTAATTTTTGCAACTTGAGAGGGTTTTTTTCTGCAGCTATTCACTTCTCATCACTCTCACCTAATAAATGAATAGAATAGCTAATGTGATTAGACTAATTCACTATTCATCAAGAATATTAAATGAATAGAATATTTTGCATTTCACCAGTCACACATCTTGAGTATTTACCTGATATTACAATCAGACATGTGTTAGATTTTCTCTCTGCTTCTGGGCCCTAGCTCATGGATAATTACAGTGTTTAATTAGCCCCACACTGCACTTGGCTCTCGGGTGTGGATGGAAATTACAGGATGTAGCAGGAACAAATCAAAGGCTGTAAAGGAAAGTAGCCCTTTGCTACCTCCCCTGGAAGCACAGTAGGGACCACGGGCAGCGCAGAGTGAACTGTGTTATTCCACTTCAATAGAAAAGATGTTGCTTTCAAAAAGATTTTAAAAGTACATAAAAAAAAAAAATACAGCGAGTGAGCATGAAATGGAAAGGAGGGAGTTTCATGCACTCTTTGTAAGGAGGATTTCTTCCCTTTGCTCATTCTTGACTGCCCCCTTGCTTTCGACAATATCAGAGGCTCCTCAGTTGGTTGAGCGCTCCCTCCTAGCCAGCTGGACAGGTGACTGTGGTCTCAGGCCATGGAGCTGAAGTTCAGATGATTATTGCTCAGTCCCTGAGGCCTGGAAGCACAATAGAACAGTCTGCTAGCTGAACGCCTAATTTCCCAATGAAATGCAATAATCCGAATCAACCCAGTCTCATCCCGCAAACATATAATGAGCATCTTCTCTGCTAAGACATGATGCCAACTGCTTTGGCGGAGAGATAATACAATACCAAGCTCTCTAAGCTTGGGAAGTGTGGCAAGAGAAAGAGGCGAGGAAGTGGTGATTGCCCTTTAAGACGGGGCGCTGCGGGAGGCCTGAGGCAGGAGTGGCCACGCAGGACCTGGGGGAGATCAGGAACTACCTGATGATGAAGATGGTGCTTCAGATGGATCTTGAAGGATGGATAGAGTTTTGAGAAGTTGAGGGGAGGGCAGGCCTGGCAGAGAGTCGTAAAAATGAAGACAGAGAGGTTGGTATAATCAAGTTTGGCTTGTGGAATAAAGGGTAGGGAGGCAGAACAGCCCTGGTTTCCATCAAGCTTACTACACGTGACCAGACTTACTCTCTAGCCGCTGAGAGGAAAGAAAACAGAGCTCATTTGAATACCTTTCTTCCATCAGGACCTTCCCTTGTCTTCACCCTGGTGTCGTACAGGTTGAATTTGTTCCTTCTCTAAAAAGAGTTACAAGGTTACCCTAAGCCTTCTTTCTTCCACCATAATATTTTCTATGACAAAATACCACATAGAGAAAATTCATCTTCTCTGACGGGTAAGTGACTGGACATTTTTCACTCATTCAGCAAATATTCTTACTGTGTTCTGATATTACTGATCAAGGCTCTGGGACACAGCGGTGAACTGCCCCAGTCCCTTCTGTCACGGAGCCTACATTTTAATACAGTGATGGGAAGTAAACACATATGAAGGGAAAGACGAGCTGCCTCATAGATCAGGAGGTGACAGGGCCATGAAGAGAGTTAAACAGGGTACAGGAGATAGAGTCCAAGGGTAGTGTTCTTGTATATAAGGTTGTTATGGGAAAAGTCTCTCTGTGATTATTGGAGCAGAAAAGAAAAGAATGAGGAAGTGAGCCTGATGGGTACCTGGAAGAAGAGTGGCAGGAAGAGCATGTGCAAAGGCCCTGTGGAAAGAACACACTTGGCTCGTATGGGGGCATTAAGGGTATGGTGGTGGAGTGGGGTGAGGATGAACAGGAGAGGAAGGGGGGCTGGGGGACAGCTCATAAAGTGGAGACTTTGGCATTTTCTCTGGATGAGATGGGAAGTCATTGGCACACTTTCAGCAGAGGGATGGCAGGATGAATCTGATGTTTTAAAGGGATCACTCCAGCTGCTGTGTGATAAACAGATTGGAATGCGGAAGGGAGGTGGGTAAAGATAAAAATAAATACGGTAGTTAGGTGTCTATGGCAGAAATCCAGGTGAGGTGGTTGTCAGCAGTAGAGGTCAGTGATGGCCAGCTTCTGTACATATTTTAAAGGAGGAGCCAAGGGACTTTGGCTCTAGGGTACGTAAGAGAAAGAGGAGTTAAAGATGGAGGAGGTGCCCATTTTTGAAGTCGAGGAGGACTTGAAGAGAAAGAGTTTGAGGAAAGTCAGAATCAAGATTCTTTTTAGAAATGCAAAGTTTGAGGTTCTTACTGGACAGCAAGGGAAGGTGTTAAGGAAGCAACTGGGTGTGTGAGTCAGGAATTCAGGTATTTGGGCTGAGCTTCAGGGTTAAATTAGAGCGCGAGCCATCATATATTGATGGTACTGCAAACTTGGGGCAAGAGATCTGTAGGGAATGCTTTAGATAAATAGATGTGGTTAGACGCCTTTTGTTGTTGTTATTAGAATATTTCTTACTCAGAAAAAAAATTCCAAACTAAAAAATTTTCCAGCCATACACAGGAGAGGTATGGGTGGGGGGAGCTGTCTGTCCATCCAGCCCCGGTCCCCTGCCTATGTGGTTTTGGCAGCAGTAAGGGGTGTGGGGTAATGGCCCCCCAAATAAAAATGGTGTATGTGTGTATGTGTGGGAAAGAGAGGGGTACAGAACAGGGAGGGGATGCAGAGATAGACGAGGCCTCTGGGAATGCCCACCACAGTGGGAGGCCATTTCATAACGTTTCTTGTTGATCAAACCACTGTGGACAACTTCTTTGCCCATCAGCAGGTCTAGTGTCTTGGCAGTCTTGGTGACGGTGATGTTGGAGGTAAGGGCTCCTCCGGTGCTCTAGGTACGAGGATCCCCAGTGAATTCCGCATCCTGCAGCAGGGCCAACACTTAGAGTTTGGGGGGATGCGGAAGAACCAACACAGCAGCTTCCAGACGGGCAGCTGGAGAGTTAGATTCAAGAAACTGGCGTCTCAGGACAAATGAAGAATGGTTCAAGTAGGAGGGCAGAAAAAGAAACGATTTTTTTGTGTGTATGCAGCATGCCACACAAAGGGAGCATGCTGCCGCCAAGTGTGATAGGTAGACTTCTCAGATGGTCCCCCAGGTTCCCCAGGCCCCTGGTATGCACACCCTACATCAGCTCTGGGATGGGGTCAACGATGGATTTTATTGCCGTGACTGGGTTGTGCTACATGGCACAGTGGATGGCCTGACCTCATCACATTGGCCCTTTAAAAGCAAAGTTTTCTCCAGTTGGTTGTAGAAGAGGAAGTCAGGAAGACAGTCTCCAGCTGCTCCCGAAGAAAGCAAACACCACGTTGTGAATGGCCTGTGGGAGCACGTGACAGGGATCTGCCAGCAGACGTGGGAACTGAGAGCCATCCTCAGCTGACAGGTAGCAAGAACATGGGCATCTCTGTCCAACGACCTCAAGGACACGAATTCTTCCAACAACCAGTGATCTTGGAAGAGGATCCAGATAAGAAGTACAGCCCTAGGAGGCTTATTGACTTCAGCCCAGTGAGACCCTGCATGGAGAATTAAGCCACGCTTTCCCCAGACTTCGGACTTACGGAAACTTTGAGATGATAAATTTGTGTTGCTTTTAGGTGCCAATTCTTGGTCATTTTTAATGCAGTGATAGAAAAGAATATCCCAAGCAAGGCTGAGGATCTAAAAGCCGTGATAAAAAGAGAGAGAATGAAACAGGGGAAATGAGGCAGGGTGTGAGGTGGAGGGGGGTGGGGGGAGGGAGAGAGAGAGGAGAGAGATGATAAAGAAATGCGCCTACATGAATAGCTTCAGGGAACTATTAATCATAAAGTAAATAACTCTCCTCTTGGCAGAGAAAGAATTTAAGCAGGGAAGCAATGATTTATGGCTGAATCCACGAGAGTTTGAGAGTAAATGCTTGGCCAGACCTGAAATCAGGCTGCTCTGGCAGGGAGCTCATCTGCGGACTTCTGCTCCCCTCTGTTCAGTGTAGGATTCAGAATTTTCCCCCAGGCAGTCACAGGCAGGGGTTTCTGGGGGCGCAATTCTCACTTTCGCTCTCATCTTGCATCATCTCCCCAAATTCTTGCTTTTTTTTTCCAATACGGTCCAAACTGGGACAGGTTATTGACGTGGAGATCCAGAAATTAGGTCCCGAAGGGAAGGGAAGGCCTGAAGCCGTGGCACAGCTTCAACTTTTCTGGGCTGTTTCGCAGCCAGTCGAGGAGGCCATAGGAGCCCAAAGCCCCGGCCTTTCGTGGGCTGCATCTCCTCTAGTTCTGCGACCTTAAGACATTGTTGATCCCCTTGGAAGCTCACCTGTGATCTGGAGAAAATTCCAGTTCTGACTTTTTCCCTAATATCGAGAGTGGTGATGACAACGTAAGAACTGTGGAGCGTCGTATGAAGTATGACCACTGGGTCAGCTGGGCACGTGAGCTCAGTCGCTTAGCCTTCGTTTTAATCCTAAGGGTTCTGCGTTAACAGTCTGTTAACATCCTAGTCACATAGGACCTGCCCTTAAATATCACAGTGTCAGGATGTTTCTCCAAGAAATTAGAGACACAGAGAACTGGGGAATGAGACTGGTTGCCACGTAGATAATATCATCAAGGTAAAATTCCATTGCAATGAATATGATTACAGTGTTATGTTTCAATGCTATCTTGAAATGAGTACTTTCTCTAATTATCTCTAACAAAACAAAACAAAAAGAGAGCCTGCATAAGATAGTGAATGGCCTTTCCTTTACAGTGAAAGAATTTCGACGGTGAGCTATCCGCAGGAGACAGGGAAAACCCGAACACGGCTGTTGGCACCTCTTCTGTCCTGCTGTGAAGTCAACATTAACCTTCAGAGTTTCTGCTTTTCCCTCTTCTAATATCATAGTGGCCAAAACAGTATTTCACTGAACTTCTAAACCTCCACCAAAATCAAAGGGTCATGCGGAGGAGAGAAGTGGAGAGGGTCAAAACACCCTCCTCTTAGGGATAGAAAGCGCGCCTTTTAACCTTTCAGTTCACCGAGGAGAGACTGGACCCGCTGTTTTATCTCCAGCTTCCACACATGGGAAAAGCAGAGACCCGTCCCAGCAGAACCCCATCGTGCATGTTCATGACAAATACGTACAAGAAAAGACAAGACAACCTCAGAGCTTTTTCATAGAAAGACTCTACTTTTGGAGCACAGGACTGTTTAAAGGGTTCATAAAATTATTCGATTTTCCAGGCAAAACAAGAGAACGAGTAGGAAGGAATTTGACTTCTACGACTGCTTAATCGTCAAGGTCATTTCTGGAACATATTCACTGACCACCTATGACACTGGGGTGGCAGCAGCACCCAGGACATAGAAGGCGCCTACTCACATTGGGTATGTGACCCAGTGCGGGGACAGGATGAGGGGACTGGCAAATATATCCCATGTCAGGTGGTCGTAAGTGCTGTGGGAAAAAATGGAGCCAGGTCAGGATGTGGAGGTGACAGCTGGAGGGGTAGTTGCTATTTACATAGGGTGGCCAGAGAAGGTCACACTGATAAGGTGACATTTGAGCTGAGAACTGAAGAGAGTGTTGAGGAAGTGGGCCATGTAACAATTTGGGGGAAATCATCCCAGACGGGGGACCAGCCAGTGCAAATGTCCTGAGCCAAGAGCACATTTGGCCTTGAGTCATTCATTCATTCGTTCATTCATGCATACTCTCTCATTCTTTTTCTTACAACGGAATGCCAACTGTGTGCTTCTAGAGAATCTCTTTTTGTTAAACTTGTACTTCATTTTGGTTATGAAATGCACATTTATTGATGAACTAATACACACTTGATAAAGGAGGAAAACAGATGATTCGGGCGAGATTCTTACCCTTAAAGTGAATACAAACCGATCTAAGAGACAGACATAGACAAATAAATTATTATTATTAATATTGGGGAGAGAGAGATCCTGGCCCAGGATTTTAAACACCTCCCCTGGGCAAGTGGCTTTCTTCTTTGAGCCACAGGGCCTGAGGCAAGCGATACCTACTATGTAAACTCTTGTGAGGAGTGGATGAGATGACATATGTAAAATATACAGCAAATAGCAGGCATTCAATTAACATAACTTCTCCTCCATCTCTCCTGTAACAATAGCACCGTATGGCTGACTAGTTGAACCCATACTGTGAACAGTATGTCCTCATAACCCTAATCCTTGGCACACGGTTTTGTTACAGATTATGGGTCCCTCTCTCTTATCCTAAACCAAGCTTTTCTTGAAGATAAGCAACAGGTGTTAATGATCATTGTTTCTACTGGGTCCGGCCCGATGTCTCGCACACAGTAGGTATTCAGTAAATGTTTACCAGTTGACTAAAGGTAACGAGTACTGAACAGGAGTGGTCAGCATCGTAGCTGTCAGGAGAATTACACAGAAGTGCAGGAAGGGGAAGTGCATCATTCTTGACTGACAGCAGTGGTCAGAAGTCAGGTTTTCCATACAATCTGTATAGGGCCTGGGCCATTTAAAAAGTATTTAACATCCTTCTGAACATGGTATATTTCAGAGGCCAGTGTGTTTAAATAATTAGGAAAATGATAAACCCTCGATTCTTAATGGCAACGGAAGCGTAACTCGGTCTCATAGAAGATGCAGAAGACCACATTGTCCGCTAGTTTCAACTTCTCTTGAGTGGACCTGATTAATTTCATTTTCCCTTCCTGGTCTTACTCACTCTCAGGCAGAGATGCCAAGCAGCTTTGAATTACACTGGCACACAGCAGACACTCAGGAAGTATTTGTTGAGTGAATAAATGAATGATGAATGAACTCTTACTCACAACCACTCCCTAAGAGGCTGACCTTTACTTTCATCGAGATGCTAACACCCTCTGCCTTCTCATTGACCATTTTGTTGCATCCAGGTCTTCATCCCCGCATCTTCTATGAATTCCTTGAGGTCCTCACTCCTTGACCTGCTGTGGTACCCACCACAGCTGCGTCCATCTCACCTCTGCTCTTTGAGGGCACAGCATCGTGTGTGAGGGTCTCAAGGTGCTGCTGGCTGTCAGCGTCAGCAGACTATCTCATCTGCTGCTAACCCAGGAGCTGGGAAGCCGGCAGTGTCCATCCTAGCGCAAGTCAGAGCAGATCTGTCACGTGCTTCCATCCCCTCATCAACTTGCTCATTTATCATGCCTGTCCATCCCTCACCCTCCCTGGACTGCCCTTGCACTGTGACCTCCAGTCTCTTGCTGATTGCTTCCAGAACTTGCCATATCCTTGGCTCTGCTTTTGCCTACTCTTCCAGGAATCTCTTGCTGCACATCAAACTGCTCCCCAAATCAGAGGCTTTAAACAACTCCATTGTATCTTATCACACAATTTTGTCAGACATTTGGGCAGTGCTTGGCTGGTTGGCATCAACTGGGCCACTCGGTGGCATTTAGATGGGGGCTGGTCAGAGCCCAAGCCAGCTTCACTCACATGCTTAGTGCCTCAGTGAGGGTGGCTGGGAAGCTGGGCCCAGCTGGGTTCCTCTCCATCCCTAAGGAGCTCGGAGCCTCTCCACGTGATCTTACCAGCTGACTTCTTATTTGGCACCTTGGACTCCCAGAGACCAAGTTCTCTTAAAGGCTACACCCGAAAATAACACAGTATCTCTTCTGACACACTCCAGAGAGCAAAACCATCACAGGCCAGCCCTGGCACAAGGGGAGGGGCCATAGACTCTACCTCTTGGTGAGAGGCATGTAAAAGAATTTACTGCGTTTTTAATTCATTACACCTAGCCATATTAAGACCGGGAATTTCTTTTATGGACTCATTGGAGACTAACCTTAGTCCGGATACCCTCTGCTGAGCTTCGCTGCTCCCATACTGACGTAGTGAAAGGACCACACTCTACACCCGGGTTATGACACTTGACATTATTTATTTTTTTGCTATAAAGTCTTTAAAAATTATTAAAATATAACTATTTATTTTTCAGGGCAGTTTTAAGATCACAGCAGAATTGAGAGGAAGATTACAGAGACATTCCATATACCTCCTGCCCCTACACAGGGACAGCCTCCCCCACTGGAGCGGGGCATTTATTACAAGTGATGAACCTACAATGACGCATTGTTATCACCCAAAGCCCATAGTTTCCATTAGGGTCCACTCTTGGTGTTGTACATTTTATGGGTTTGGACAGATGTATTATGACATTCCTCCCCTTGCTGGTTATGTGAGCCGGGATATTTTTGTTTGGCCTGAGTTAGTTGATGAAGATACACTGTCATTTGCAGCCAAGAGTCCGGATGAACAGACCCCTCTGGGTTTGCTCTCTGTTCTACATCTTTGTGTCCCTTGCAGGACCTTTTCCTTTAATTATCCCACCTCCCAGTGTCTTTATTCTGTTCTTCTCTGCTGACTGCTTTCCCTTACATAGAACAGACTTAGATCTCAGCAATGGTGGAGAGAAGGCTGTCCGTTGAGTCCTCAGTCTCTTTAGCTACATTTCTACTCTCATCTTTTGCTACATGGCTAAATTTCTCTTAATACTGGGCTGTATACCCCCTTACATCCTTGCTTTATTCTCTTACCCCCCTCCAATCTGTCTTCGTCCTCACCCTTCTACTAAAACAGCAATCTTGAAACCGGTTATCTAGTAATGGTCCAAAGAAAATAACCTTCCCTCAGTTTCACTCGGCTGGACCTGGTTCTGGCATGTGACATGATTCATCACTGACAGCCTCCTCTACCCTCTGGCAAGTCGTGGTCTTGAACATCCCTTCTGGAGGCCCTGCATTCCACTGGCTTCCTGAGGAGCGAGGTTCTGGTGGAGTCATAGGCGAGAAGATTCAGAGTCCAAGAGAGGAGAATGCTTCTACTTCAGGAGAAGCAGCTCTAGAGATGACTTGGAGAGCAGTGGGTGAAAAGTGAGGGCACTTGCCTGGGTGACTTTATTCTTAGTAAACTGAGAGTCAAGACCATTGGCTGAAAGTGTGGAAGTCTGGGTAGAAATGCCAGTACGGATGAAAGCGGATAACTGTTGGAAATACCATAACGAGCAAATGAAAAGATCCTAAAGAAATGGATGCTGAGGTTATAAACCAGTAGCAGTGGCCCAGCTTGGAATCAATCAGCACTATTTTATAGCTTGTGCCAGAAGTCCAAATTTAGAGGCTACCAGTTAAGTAGCAAATGCAATCTTAGAGGCATCATGGAAATGGCTGACCGGGGTCCAGACTGAGTGAAGGTGAGGCCAGAAGAGGCTTCTAGACCGTGGCAAATATTAGGTTAACAAAGTTGAGAGAATAGGAAAAATGATGACAAGTCGGTGAAGCACAGATCTTAAGAGTCAAAAAGCTCCAGTTAATGACGTGGTCCATGGTGGGGCCATCCTCTGCACTAGTGGTTCTCAAACTTCTGCGCATCAGAATCATCTGGAGGGCTTGGTAGAGCACAGATTGCTGGCCCCGCCCCTAAAGAGTCTGATTCCGCAGGTCTAGGGTGGGGCTGAGAGGTGCATCTCTAACACGTTTCAGGTGATGCTGATGTGAGTGAGCCAAGAACCATACTTGGAGAGCCACTGCTTTGCTGGGCCAAACAGAAGGCAGGTGAAAGTCACTGATGTTGAGGAGCTGGAGATCTCGCGAGGCTTAGGTCATCCGTCATCCATAAAAGCCTAGCGTGCTCGTGGCGCCTCGGGTGTTCCAGGCGTTGAGGGTCGGAAGTGTATAACAAGGAGGGAGAGACGAGAGTTGCAAAGCAGAAGGACTCTTGTGTGATGGCGGAAGGACCATGCTCTGCAAGGTAGGTTGAGAGCAAGTGTGACCTTCTCTGAGTTGGGGTCGGGGAAGAGGAAACAGCTACGGGGAAGGGGTTTGAGAGCCACTTACGGTGAAGGGAAAGCCACGTTTCCATCTGAGACAGAGGTGGACAGCAGGCTGGTGTCAGGATCTGCCGCTCCGCGGGCGTTTGCTCGTTACTCAGAGCAGGATTCCACACGACACTGAAGAAGAGGCTAGTTGGGGAGATGGTGTAGACTATGACGGGTGGATGGAAAATGGATTTCGCTACAGGTGGGGCTGACTGAAGGGGAAAGCAGGGGAAGAAAGCAAGGTGGGCGGGCTCTGTGCTTTAAACTAGAAGCAGAGAGACCGCAGCTGAAGTTAGACTGAGTTTGAGGCCAGGGAAAGGTTGCAGGTGCCTGTTAGTGGTCAGGGAAGGAGTTTGCCGACCAGGCCTTCTACCTCCATTGTGGGAATTCAAAACGCCTCTCTGCCGTGTGAGTATCTATATCTGTTTTTGCTTTGACGATGTTTTCTTAGCTTCTGATGATAACAGTGTAATTGGGTAGACGGTAGGCAAAGGGTACTGGGAATGGGGATAGGAGGCCAGGCTGAGGCTACGCCTGGATGGGTGTGTATTTTTACCCAAGGATCTCTGTAGTACAGTGGGCACACGTAAGTATTTGTTGAAATAATTGATCCATATGACTGATCACTGTCATCACTGTTGCATAGTATGGCTTGTGTCTGACTGCACTTGGTGCTAAGTGTTGTAGCAGGAGACTCCTGGCCTCATTTTAGAAGTTTAATGGAGCAAACAAACATTTTGAAGCAAACACAGCGCTTGTCCTGCTATTATGAAAAAAGACTGCGCTAAGAATCAAGATTCTGGTTTCCAGGCTTTTGTGACCTCGGCAGAGTTTGGTTCTGTGGTTTCTAAAGACCTTTGCCGCTGGAGGCAGTGTCGTAGGATAGAGAGTGGCTTCACAACTAGTCATATGTTGTGATCCCAGTCCTTGCTCAGCCCCTTGGGCCTTGGAATTTAGCCAACCCATCTGGTCCTCGGGGTCTTCATTTTTAAGTGAAAAAAGAAGAGATAATTGATCTCGGAGGGTCGTTGCAAAGATTAAATGAGACAACGTGAGGCAGTATGTTAAGTTCTTAAGCACTTTCTGGGACATACTAAATGCTCAGTAATAGCACTTCGTTTTTTTCTTTCCTTCCCTAGTCCCCCCATTTACATTTATCATCCCGTACATTTTCAGGGGTCAGAGAACTATTTCACTGTGGGAGCGCAGGGTGTAGTTGAGCCAAAGACCTCTTACAACACATGCCTTCTTCCCGCTGTGGGAGTAACTTCTCGTTTGGCGGGAAAGTTGCCTCCACGTTATGAGCTCCTTTTTCATGTGGTACGTGCTTGTGCAGCAGGGCCTGGGTGTTCTAGAAAGGGAAAGTGTCTCAGAAAAAAACAGGGATTACATTTCCCTGCACATATGCGCGTGTTTGAAATTAAGAGGAAAGGGCTTTTGCCAAGTCTGCGTCTTGCTTTGGACACTTGTTCTGAACCTGAAAGTTCTTGGCAGCTCTCACGGCACGTACCTCCCTTCATCTGTCCCTGGACTGGACATACGTTGGGAATGCATAGTTTATTTTCCCAGTGCCTCATCTGGGTGCACTCCCCTGATGGTGTCAGTTAGTTACAAAAAAAGGGGGAAACCTTTATCTCTGATGTTCCCCGCACCACCGAGAGAACAAGCTGGCATAACTTTCTCTGACACTGTGAATACTTTAAAACTTTGTTTCCAAACAGTTTGAAGAAAACCCTATTTATACCGACGTCTGTGTAGACTTTGCGTCTCCCAGAAAAACTTGCGTCAGTGTCACCAAAGCCAGCGGAGGAAGATGTGGAGGGGCATTGCCATGCGTTCTGTATATTTCTGTTTTATTTTGGGACTTGGGGTGGGGGAGAGAATGACTCTTTGTGGAGTGAAAACTAGGGTGTACTGACGTTTTTGCTCTCTGGGTTGCTCTGATAAAATTTAGACTCACCCCCTCCCCCCACAAAATCTTCTATGCACCTCGGCTAAATGAAGTAAAATAAGAACCGAGTGAGCTGATGTCCTCGTTCACTTAATATGTAATGCCAGCGCTGTCAGCGCCAGGTTTACTTAAGCCTCTCTTGTTTTTATTTTCATCATAGAATGTTTCTCTTTAGATTCCTTGAGTTAGATGCTGCAAGCCAGGGAAATAAATTTGTAGAGCATGAGCATGAGAGAGCCACCTCGCTGCTTTTTTGTTCTTACAGCAGTGCTGGCACACATGCGTTTTCCAGACGATAGGACCCTGATCCTGAGGGTTATTGTCTTTATGTTTAGAGGGAAGGTGACGGTTGTTAGCATTATCTGAACAGAGTGGGCTTTGCTGTTTGAGGGGACACGTTGTCCACATCCTTCCCTGAGACATCTTTTTCGTGGCTCATTTTCCCAATGGGCAGGGAAGTCTGGCTTTGTCTGCTTACCCAGTGTGATGCCCCACGTTCTTTTGCTAAGGGAGAAATGTGGAGGAACAATGTCAGTGGTACCCCTGAGACCACGAAGGGTTAGTAAGGAGTCTGAGGCATTCTGAGGCTGCACGTAAAACTGGAGCAAAGGCTGGGGGGGAGCAGCCCCGTCCTGGACGTCTGCCTCCTCCCTTTATCCAAGCACTGCTCTTGCAGTTTCTCTCCCTGGGTCTTTTTGGGGCCCCTGCACGCGCTGGTCCCCACAGACAGAGGTGGAGGCTACCGTTGCCTGATGGGTCTGGTCTCTGTTCTGCAGGCTCGGACCCTGGAGCAGGTTGGTCTCCTTTGGGTTCTGCCATGCAGGGGCACCAAAGCATTGGGGTTTTCGCTCCAGGGTCTCAGGGGAGCCTGCAGCCCAGCAGGTCGTCCCAGGTGCTCTACGTCACTCCTGCCCAGGAGGCAGCAGTCAAGGTCGGGAGCCAGCCTGCTGGCGGTCTGCCTCGGTCCTCCTGTCCGACACTTCACCTAGAAGAGCAAATACTCCTTCCTCCATTACTCTTTCCAAAGGGCGGGGGAGGAAGGAGTAGGTTATGAATATTTAATCAGGGAAAAGTAGACCCACATTATTTGGATAAACTACTTAACAGCGGTGCGAGCCCCTCCTCGGACGGGGGTAGATGCCGCCTCTTCAGCCTCACCCCAGCCGACTGCATCCTTTTTCATCTTTAATCATCTCTTCTCGGTTTCCTTTGAGTGGGGATCTGCGAAGGCTCCCGTCTCTCCATCAAACCGCATCTCTAATTTAAACGGCTGTTAATAAGGGTTAAATCTGCAGGCTGAGCTGGCCCTTCGCTTGTAACTTGCAAAGGGGGAGAAATCAATGGAGCAGGAAGCCAGAGGGGCGTCCATTTTGAAAAGCCGTAATGAATTACGTTTCCTTAGGAAAGCTGGCATCCTCCAGTTCTGCTCCCACAGCCTCCCTTTCACGTGGCCAAGCCCTCTGCGACACATCAAATTTAATGAGACTGCACAGATCTCAAATAAGGAAGGGGAGCGCTGCTGCTGGGGCACTTTATTAGGGAGGATCAGAGAAAACTCGCTGGCTTTTAAAAGGAGCCCTTAAAGGCGAAGGGTCTTTTGGGAGGAGTGGAAGGAGGTCCTTAATTTCAATGTTTCATGTCCCTTCTGGAGCACTTGAATGACCTAATTCAATGTGGGCTTTTGGGTCTCAGCGCTGCCAAACAGGTCCTCAAACCTCCGGACCATGGAAGACCAAAGGGATTGTGGTAGGTAATTAGGGACCTTTTGATTTAGGCTCCACCTCCCCACCCCCGTGGGCCATTAGAAGGAAATGGAGAGAGAGATTCTGTAACTGTCTTCCATGTGATGAATCATTGTCGTAACCATATTTTCCTAATCAATAATTCAATCACTTATTTAGCGAAGAGGACTGCACTTAAGCACACAATGGACAAGACACTTTGAAATCTAGAAAAATCTGGCGTATGTACACATTGGCTCTAGGTTTAAGAAGCAGGGCATTATCTGGGCATCAGGAGACTTTTGTTCAAGGATCAGCTTTGTCGCTAATTTACAAAGCTTCTGTGATAAGCTGCTATAACTCGGATCTCAATGCACTTGTGTATAAAATGAGAAGGTGAGGATCATCTCTGGTTCTCCATTGAGACCCGGAGCTCTGAGTCAGTCTTGGAAAAGAGAAGAGAGGATGGTGCTAAACCAAGAAGACTTGAGAAGCTAGACACAGCTCCAGGGAACCGCTGCACCTCTCTTTATGAATTCTCCCAGAACGACTTTGCTGGCACTCAGCGCTCTGGGCGTTGCACCTGGAGCCTCTCTTGTCCCCCAGTCCCTATTGACAAGAAGGTTTTTCTTATGCCTGGCGTAAGGCAAATAATAATAAATGATAGCTGACGTGTACAATGCCGTTATCATATTCCAGGCACCGGGCTGAGTGATTTATGAGCGTTATATTGAGAGGTGCGGTCGATAAGGACACAGACTGGCACCAGCCTTCCTGGGGTCAAATCACCACTTGGCCACTTCCTAGCTGTGTGACCTTGGGCAAGTTACTGAACAATGTCTGGCACATAGTAGGTGCTAGAGAAGTGCTCGGGCTGTGATCTCATTTAAACCTTGAAATATTCCTGGGAGGTAGGTAGGACTGTTCCCATTTTACAGACAGGAACCTGTAACTCAGTGGTTTCCTTGAGGTCACCGAGTTGGTAAGAGGCAGTGCTGAGAATCAGGCAGAGTCTGAGCTCCCAACCAGTGTTCTCATGCTCTACTTTTGGGCTTTTAAAAGATCTGTTTGGTGTTACAATGGAAGTGAATTCAACCAGCATCTTGGCGTAGGGACACTCCCCTCCACATCTCTGTCTCGAGCCCTCGGGTTTCTCTTCACTCAGCATTTCCTTTGATCTCATGTTTGGTAAGGTTGCATCATTGTTCCTGCTTCCATTTCTTTTCTTACTCGTGTGGCATTCTCTTCGAGGCCGTTGCATCTTTCCCTTGTGATTCCACTTGGAGACCTACTTACGGCATCTCCCGTTGTGCCACTGGTCAGGTGAGCAGGGCAGCGGGCCAGCAACAGGGATGGGGGCAGGCCCAACCCACCTAACCGGGACCGAAAGGGAAGTAGCCCACCAGGGAGGTCTAGGTCACTCTGCATCCCAAGTGTCAGCTTTCTGAAGCACAGAAGCTCAGAGTAAATAGCAGCTGAAAAAGGAAGGATGACAAAGAGACTCCATGTGACGATGGGAGTCCAGAGAGGTGAGGTCAGAGGATGAAGCATTGCGACACTGTGACCTTATTGGAAGAATCCGGAGGACAGCACTGAATTAAACGTCTTACTTTATTTTCTTCCCTGCTGCAAACTAACAAGGGGGGTTCAAACCGAAGAGCCCAAGAGGCATGCCAAGGCGGTGAGACCAGCTGTTGGGCCCATCTACCCCTCTGGCTTCACACTTTAGCCCATGGTCTGATGTCATCACTGGGTAGACAGAGGGGAGACAGCTAGTGCGTACAATTTGCAATTTATTTATTTAAAGTCATGTCTTCTTTGTGTCCTCTGCTGCTTATGGTGGTGCATCCTATCTCTCTGCTCATGCCACCATCTTAGTCTTGAAGCTTCCTGGGTGTCAGGACCACCTTGTCTCTTCTTTCCTCTTGTGTCTCTGGCTCTTGTTCCAGTGAAGGGCACGATTGGCCTTGACTCTTTCTTAGAAGAGTCTTTCTTGGAGTAACTGAGTGTTCCCGGGGAGGCCTTTCCTCTTTCCTCTGCCCTTTCTGGTTCTCAGCAGCCAACCTGGGCAATGGGTATCCTCTGACGACAGATGGAACTGGAGTTATTCAGCTTGTGATAAACTCTACATCCAGGGTAAAACCAAATTAGTCACTGTGGGTTGCAGCAAGTATCTTCAGCTGGTCTGGAGAACTAGGCATGGGACTTCCTTTGAGCCTGAGCTGGAAACGGAGCCAACAATGGAAATCTGAGACATAATTCAGGGATACACTAACAATTTCCAATGAACTGATAAGACACAGGGACTACAATAGCACGAGCTCCACTCAATTCTGGGGCACTGAAGACTGGCTTGACCCTGTGTTTTCTTGGTCATTATTGTTCTAACCAATGATGTAGAGGATGGCAAGGGAAAGAGACTTCAAGGATACAGATAAGACTGTTGGGCTGCACCCCAGCTTCAAGACAGAAGAGCCTGGAGTCAGCAACAGAGAAGCAGTGGTTTAATGGACAGGGGGTTCTTATACATCTGAGGCATGGTCCTGGAGTGACACCCCACTGTGTGTGGTGGACAGTGAGTGGGACATGGTGGCAGTCTTCGCTCTTCGGGGTAGAAAGAGGTTGCCAGTTATAGGGGGAATTGACATCGGGTTGGCTCATCAGTTACCAGAGAAACCAGCACAGGGGCACACCCTTCACCACCCCTTTGATAGAACAACCCCTAGCTGGCGTCTGGGGCAAGTATGTAGGGGGTCGGTCCTGTGAGTAGGGCAGAGGGGAAGTAGGCGCTGGGGGAGCAGGGGATGGATGTCCAGAGAGCAAGAGAACAGCCACCTCGAGTGGCCTGACCATGCGTGGACTTAATGCCAGTGACATCTGGGTTTTTAGACCTAAGAAGCTATCTGATGTGGAACTGGCGTGCTGAGCCCTGGAAAAACGTAAACACCCAGGATCTGCTCAACCTGATGGCTCCTGCAGACGTGCTGCACCCAGCCAAGTACTTCTTTCTACATAGAGCTGAGAGGCTTATAATATGAGCCAGGAGAAAGATGACACTTTAGCCGACAGAGGATGGTGGATGTCTGTACGGATAGTTCACAGCCATGGGTTTGGAATCCCCAGTTGTGGCACTGAGATCTGAAGGGAGACACCGCCACGGTCACTGTTAGCTTCTTGCAGAACCACCACCACTCCGTCTGAGTCTGGGAGTGGTTTGTAGGGGACCTCAAGACAGTAGATTTGGAAGGAAACATCATACAACATGCTTTGCTTGTCTCTTTGTCTTTGTTTTTAAAATTTCCTCTTGGGAAGTGGCTATTCACAGGTAGTAATCTGGCATCCACTGTGTGCAGAGCTGACAATATATGCCACGTGGTGGACGGAAGGGTAAGGAAGAGAATGTTCTTCCCACAAGGTGCTTGAAGACACAGGTGAACAATCAGAGCCATTGGGCAGGTGACATACCTACGTGGGCCTTAGCTTCCACTGCTGTGAAATTAATTAGCAGAGCAGCCACTTCATACGGTCATTTGGAGATTAAACAAGATACTGTGTAAGGAGCCCTCAGCACGTGGCATGATGCAGAGAAAGTTCTTGAAAAGGTCTGCAATAATCACGGTTGTTCTCAGGCATAAAGGATGAAAGATAGCAAGCTCATGGCAGCTAAACTCCACGAACGGGCTTCTTGCTGAAGAAACATGGAGATCAAGAAAGATCAACTTGAGGTTTAAGAGTAAACCTTTATAAACCAGCTTTATAATGACAAAACAAAAACAGATAAACCAAAAAACCTGAAAAATGATTGGATCAATTCTATGATTTCACAGTGGGCTGGTTTTGGGAAAAAAAATACTGTCCGTGTAAAATCACATTTGCTTGTTCACTTACAGTAATTGACCTGCTGTCTTCAGTGAGGCGTAGCCCGTGTGTGCAAACAACGGTGGCGCATGTGTCAGCGTTCCCTGCTGCTCCGCTCTCCGCCAGGCCTGCGCTTGGGCAAGTCCACTGGGCTTCCTAGGGGGGTGAAACCCAGGGTGGTTAAAAAGCGGAGGCAAAGCTATGAAAATTAGCACCAGTCCTAGCTGGCAGTAAAAGAGGGACTTGGCGGTGTTAGACACGGGCCGAGATGAAGGTCTCCCGAAGGGCATTTGTAAGGGCACAAGGGGACAACTCAACAATAAGCCCATTTTGCTACTCAAGGAGCAACACTTGAAGACTGTGGTCGGTGCCAGAGCCTGGGACAAGCCTGGGGACAAGGATCAGATTCTAGCTTTCTGAAGCTACTTCAACAAGTACAGCACAGAGGAACTGGGGAGCGCTGCGGAAAGAGAATTCTGTTCTCTGGGCCGAGTGGCTAAGCCACCACCAGTGCCGCGTGCCCCACATCCCACACCCTGCACTGGACACACTCCTGAGATGCCTTGTCCTTGTCTCTGGGCAGAGTTTCCAAGGGCTCCTCCTTGGCTCTTCCTCCCCTCTCCTGAAAAAGTGAAAGACAGAAGAGAAGATGGAAGAGAGAGGGAGGAAGGGAGGGTCTCTTCCCAGGAAGTAAGGCATTTGCATAGTGGATGAAGCTTCGGTCAGAGAAGGGCCCATTGAGGGTTAAATAAGTGAGAAAAAAGAATGCAAAACATCAAGACTCAGTAATGCCAAGAGGTTAGGTCTATTGAAAAGCCAAGGACATTTGGCTGAGCTGTGGTGAGGGAAGTGGTGTTAAATTCAGGCATTTCAACTCTGACTTTGGGCAGACTTCAAAACGAACAGGCTAAACTCCTAGCAATGATGCCGAGTCTTGTATATCCGACGGTCCCAGGGGGCTGCCCTGCCTCCCCCTCCCCTGAGTCCCCCGGAGCCCCCCCTCCCCACCAGAGCAGTGAAGGAATGTAGGTGGAATCTGCCCAGGCTGGGGGGCTGGGGCTGGACCTGGACCAGAGATAACAGAATTCACAGCCCAAGTGGGCCAGCGCCCAGGGGCTCAGAAAGACAGAGAGTTTGCAAGGCAGGGAAGATATTAACCACCCAGCCTCCGGGTCTGTACCTGACTCCAAAATTGCAAGATGTTGTACGCTTTTCCCTCGGGTTTTTGACTCCTTTCTTTCTTTCTCCATTTCCCTCCTTTAAGTGACTGTGCGCTCTGTTTCTCCGCTCAGTGAGGAGGAGAGGTGGGGGCTGGCGAGGGGGGAGAGGATCAGGAAGCCGGAAGGCACAGCTCAACAACCCGACCTTCGTCAGCTGCATGAAAATCATTCCAGATTTGAAAAGGGCTTTGGTGAGATTTACTGTTGGGGTGTCTGCGACTTTGCCAAACAAGATTCTTTTGTCTCTCTTCCCTCGTGCCTGGGTCTGCCAGTCTCCCCTGAGCTCTGCTACTTCTGAGGAGTCAAATCTTAAGGGAAAACACAGTTTGGAAGAAGGTGTTTCACCGAGGGACAGAGAGCAGGCTGTCCGATGTTTATGTAACCTGGCGGAAGGGAGGCTGTGTCTTGAGACAGAAGGTGGTGCTCTGGAAATAAAGACTGGAGGAGGAGAAGGGTAGAGAAGAAAGAGGGAAGGAAGGAAGGAGGAAAGGAAGGGACAGATTAAAAAAAAAAAAAAGGGCAAACAAGCCATCACTTTGAGGTCGCAGGGAAATAAGTACATGAGGAAAGGAGTATAACATAATATAATATAGATGCATATTTCCAAATCTCCCCCCACTGTCTGTTAGAATTATGGAGCTCTGAACAAACAGCCTGGCAGAGACATGAACTTAACCTTGAAAAGCAGGCAGGTTGGGAGTTGATGGCATTTAAAACATTCTAAACAACAACAAGCCCCCTTGTTTATGCAGTGAGGTTCCACCGGGCGCCTGCGATTCATACTCAAAGCAACCAAGAGCTGAAATGTATGTCACTAAGAACAGTCGGGGAAGCAGAGCATCTGATTTAAATGAAAACAGGGTACAGCGGGGATGGCTGTTTGCACCAGGACTCACTTCTAATTGGGTTATTGAACCCAACCCAATCTGCCTCGTAAAAGCTTGAAACTCAACTCCCAGGCTGATTCAGGGGGGAAAGGCCCTTAAAACCCCTTCTTCTCCTACAGGGTCTTGAACTTGGAATGTAGGCCAGATCAGATGGATATTAGGAGGCTATCCGAGGCGTGCTTTCTGTGTGCATGCACAGAACTTCCTTGCAGCCCCAGGGAGGTTTCTTCCCAAACTCAGGCCCCCACGTGTGTGCACCCCACAGGAGCATCCGTGAGCACCAGGAAGGGGATGTCTGGAGCCCCCCGGGGAAAATGCTTTTACAGTATTTCCAACTGTTCTGCATTTCAGCATGAATATAAGGTAGAAGAGACAAGGAAATGAAGGGAAGACCTGCCACTCACTGAGTGAGGACCTACTAAACGCCCCCAAGGCCTTGGGCTGAGCGCACCTTTTGCATTTAACGCTGCAATTCACTCCGCTTAATAGCTGCTTTTAGAACCCTGTTTTAACACATGGCATGTCCTAAGGTAAACTGCCTTCAAGGCCATTTCTCTTTGCAAAGCCAGCTGTGAGGAGCTGGAAGGCACACAGCTGCAGACAGCTGGCGGGCGGGACTGTCAGGGGATCCTGGCAGGAGTGAACTCAGGCCGCAGAAGGGAGGGCGCATCTGAGTCCACGTCTGAGGGAGGGGCTGCTTCTGCCTTTGCTGGCCCCCGGCTTCCACTGCCCTTCTTGTGTATCTGATGGACCCGAATCCAGTTACCTGGGAACTAAAGCAGGTTTCCCCAAGTCCTCTTTCTACATTTTTAGTTTCCCATGTAGGGTGTTAAGATTTTACCCTCCTAAGACCACTTCACCCTTTGACTCCCTCTGACTTGCAAATCATCTCTCTGAAGACCTAGAAGACGCCTTTTGTGGGCTGTAGCAGAAACAGGGCAAAACTCTTGAAGCCAAAGAAGGTTCTAGAAGAATGCCTGGCAGGGGGTGAAGGAGGCACTCCCCCTGTTGCCAGTGAAAGATTTGCCCCCAGGCACGAGGACAGAATCTACCCTGGTTTCTCTCCATTCAATTTTTCTAGAGCCACTCTCTAAAGGAGCGGCTTGAGCTCTGGGGACAGTGCCCAGTGATTTAACCTCATGGGAATTCCCTCATCATCAATACAAAAACTAATACAGCTAGAAAATGCTACTAGCCCTTCCCAGCATGGACTGTCCTCAGGCTTGGCTTTTGAACTTCATTGCTGAGACTTATTGGGTTAACAGAAAATGCTCTGAAAAACATGTCCTGAGCAGGGAGAATAAAGAGGTCACAAAATGACCGAAGAAGCAGCAGCTCCTCATTGACCATGGGACCTGGCCTGAGCCTTGGGTCCGTATACCCATCGTTGTCATGTTCAAAGTACCCAGAAAAGCCAAATTTCCTGCCACTCTGGTGGTTCAAAGCTAGCCGTGCTCGGGGAGCAGTATCCAAGGTCAGCCAAGGTGTGGGGAGAATCTCAGGCGACAGACAGGAAGTATGTGTAGGGGTGGGAGCCAAGGAGGTCAGCAGTAGTTCAGGAAGGAGATTGTGAGGTGGGGCAATAGCCAAAGGTTCAGGACACAAGTTGAGAACCTGGCAAGAGTGAGAGGGAGTCTGTACTGATTAGGTACTGGTCACATGGCAGTGTGCTGGGTCCAAGCCAACTTTTCATCTATACCAAGGCAATGGTCTACTGCCCGGGACACATAGAATACTGATGCTTTGTATTTGTTTTGTCGTTTACGAAATCTCCTTGCCCCGATCCTCTCAGGTAAACAGGGTAGGTAATATTGTTCCCATTTAATTGACTTTGAAGCTCAGATTAAGAGAGATGAAGAGATTTGCCCACTGTTACCAATGGCAGAGACAGACCTAGAACTCAGCGCTGGTGATGCCGAGTTCAACGCTCTGTCTCCTATATCGTATGACTCAATAATGTTGTTTAAAAAGAAAAACTCGAGGGAAGGAAGGACTGGATAAGGGCAGCTTCTAGAATTCCAGGCATTGCTAAACTTTTCCAGCGGTGCTTCCGTCACCTGAAATTGCTCCACCTGTTTTCTGCCCCTTGGTCTTTTCCTCAAACCACAACATCACCAGCAATCGTTTATTTGGTCCACTCTGGTCCTCTGATCATCCTCGAGCTCAGAGGGCGTCCCATGACTGGAAGCTGTGCTTGGAGACAGAGAAAGGTGCTCCTCCCAAGGAGGAGTCCTGCCTTGCTTCTCTGAGGGTTGGAGGACAGTGCCAATGAGACCACATATATGAAAAATTTTTTAAAGTGTGAAGCACTGTATATAGTCATTCATTTGTTAAATGAAAAAAAAAATATTTTTAAGTGCCCACACTGTGCTAGGTACCATGTTTGCTGCTGAGGATACAAAGGTGAATAAAATATACCCAAATAGAGAAATGAAAAAAAAAATGTGGTGGAAGTAAGCCACATATCGCCTGGTTATTTGGTCCCACACACTGCACAAAACGCTGAACGTAGATTGTCTTTTTAATTCTTCAACATACCCCAAAGAGGGCGTTATTATCATCCCAATTGACAGATGAGGCACGAGGTTCAGTAACGTGCCCAAAGAAGCCTGGATTTGAGGCCTGGGACCTTGACTCCAGGGCGAGTGCTCTTGCCTCGTAAGATGAGCTGTGATGCAGGATAGAGTCAGAGATGCAGGCTTAGGTGAAAGGATGATGATAAGGGAGCTGGGACAGGCTCCACGGAGGAGGGATATCTGAAGATGGGGAACTTACCAGGAGGCAGGGGGATGGTAGGGGGTCTACCCCAGGCTGAGGGAAGAGCATGTAAAGGGGTGTGACATAGGACCAAGGGGAAGCAGCAGGCGACAAGGAGCTGTTTCCTCAACCTCTTCATTTTCTGGGTTCATTTCTCATGTTTTAATATCAATGTGTAAAACACTTCTGCTCTGAATTTCTATGTTTTTCTTTCCATTAAGTAATAACTCCATTCAAGGAAAAACCATTCTGGGTGGTAAGGAGGGTCACTATTTATTTATTTAAAATGTGGGCAAACCCCTAATCAAAACTATCGTCATCTAAGCTGGCGTTTCCCCCAGTGTGTGCTTTGTGAAAACTTTTGCCTAAGGCTTTCAGACTTGGTTTGCTAGTTAAAATAATATAATTTGGCAATTGCTGAGGCTTTGTGTGCGTCTGTTGTGTGTTTAAGTGGAACCTCATGGCAGATTGGGGAAATCAGGTCACAAAGGCTGCTTGAGAGCTACCACCCTTTGGAAATTCATGATAGGATTCCATCTCTCTGTGTTCCCATCTTCAACAAACTGGAACCATTTTCATCATCTTTGAGGTCATCGTTTTTGACCCTGGGTTCTGTAGAATTCCGTAGTCATTATGGGACCATGGGTTAGTCCCCCTGGGGGAAAACTGTTTGGGATGTGTATTAATATGGTCAAACAGAAATAGGTAGACGTGTATGCAGAATGCATAAAGGAATCCAGGAAACTGAAAGTAACTTAGAAGGTTGAGCATTCATAGGAGTTTAACTTGCAGGAGGCATTAGATGAGACTGTGGGAAGTGGTGCTGAACAGGGAGGCAAACTGGCATTACCTGCATAATTTCTATCCTCATTTGAACTTCCACTGTTAATTTTGAAACTTACCTTTTAACTGTTTTACCATTCAAATCTATTACCTTTAGAAGAAATAACAGATACACCAAGAGTGCTCCTGGTGACTGGTTAGTGGTTCTCACTTTTGGGTGATAAGCTAACGCTTGTCCTTTTCAGGCTTTGGAAACCAAGCCTCAGAAGTTGGGTGATGTGGATAGAATCAGCGAAGAAATTAATAAGGAAAGATGGAACTAAAATTCAGGTCTTAGGACTTCCCAGCCAGTGATTTTTATAAGAGATCTTGTCAACAATCTGTGGCTTGCTTTCACTTCTTTGGAAAACCTCTTGGCAGAATATAGGATCTCAGGTAGAAATAGGATTGGCAGAATAGTTCCACTGGCAGAACCTATTCATAAAACTGGAATCTTCCTCTCTGGAGACATACGAGGAAAGTTATCTTTTGGGTATGACTTTAAAGAAGAGCTCCCTATCCTGAAGCAGGAGCATGTCTAAAACTTCCTTGATCAAGTTCTATCATCCTGAGGTTCCACTGCGTAGGGTTTCTTGTCTTCACGGTGATCAAGGAACCGAGGAGAGCATCGCACTCAGCCATTCTTACTGTTTTTTATTTGCCCCGGCAAAGCATCGACCTTTGACTGTTCCCCATTTCTTTCTATTGCCTCCACCAGTTGCATGTTCCTAATGTTGCTGCATAAATGAGTCTAATTAGGAACATAAGTCTCAGGCTGCAGAAAATCGCTTAGCTGCTCTCCATGAACACGGAGTTGAAAGGAAATAGAATTAAAATGCAGAGCAGAATCACAGCATCCACTTCTCCTCCTCCTCTCTCTCTCTCTGTCCCCACTTCCTCACCGCAGTAATTCTCTTCCCTCCATACTCCTAACCAGCATCTTGCCCCTTGGATTTTCATCTCCACTCATGCTTCTTTTATAGTCTCTTCCTACGCCTTACAGATGATGTAAAGCAGATATCTTCCCAAAGTTACTTCTGCTTTGTGTAGTAAATCATTTCCAGAGGCAAACTCTTCTCTTTTGTTCTGCAGGACTTTTTTTTTCTCCCCTTTCAGGTCTCATGTCGATCCATCCATTTACTCATCCCTCAGTATTTAATGATAGTTTATCAAAAGCAGATCTATTCAGACCAGGCGTTCGCCAACGCACAGGGAACATACTTCACACTTTGCACCCACTTCCGTCACTGTCGGAGCTGGAGGAGGGAGACTGTGTTCAGCTTTCAGTACATACGAGACCCTGGATAAGTGCACAATTTGTGGGCACGTATTATTGATATATTCTTTTTCTGGAGGCATAGCTAGCTGAAAGAGATCTGAAAAAAAAGTTAGTCCCTCTCTGTCTCTCTAGGAGATTGAGCCGATTTGAAATAATGCATAATAAGCAATAAGATATTAAAAGAGGTGAAAATCTAAGAGGCTGTGCCCACTTAGGGAAGGTTTGCATTGATCAAAAAAAAAGCTCGTTAAAGAATTAAGCTGAATTTTGAAAGATGGGTAATATTTGGATAATTAAAGAAGATGGACAATGTGGAGAATCTTTTATTTTCTAGACTGTGTTTTAAGTGCTGTATATATGTATATACATGTGTTTTAGCTTATTTAATCCATATGGAAACCTATGATGTAGTACTATTAGTGTATTCATTTTCTGGATGAGTAAATTGAACGGAGAGTTTCAGTCACACAGCTCAAAATTGTCAGAGTCAGAATCTGAAACTAGGTGGACTCACTGTAGAGCATATGTGCTTCTTCAAAACATTTTTCTATTGAAGCATATTTCATTTACAATATTCGTTTCAGGGGTACAGCAAAGTGATTCAGTTACACATATACATACATATGTATTTTTCTTTTCAGATTCTTTTCCATTATGTTATTACAAGAAATTGAATATAGTTCCCTGTGCTATACAGTAGGTCCTTGTTTATCTATCTTATTTATAGTAATGTGTGTCTGTTAATCCTCAACCCCCGATTTATCCCTTGCCACCCTTTCCTGTTTGGTAACCACAGTTTGTTTTCTGTCTGTGAGTCTGTTTTTGGTTTGTAAATAGACTTTGTATCTTTTTTCTGTAGTTTCAACATGTAAGTGATATTATATATTTATCTTTCTCTGTCTGACTTACTTCGCTCAGTATGATAATCTCTAGGTCCACCCATGTTGCTGCAAATAGCATTATTTCATTCTTTTTTGTGGCTGAGTAGTATTCCATTGTAAATATATACCAACCACATCTTCTTTATCCAGTCATCTGTCAATGGACATTTAGGTTGTTTCCATGTCTTGGCTAGTGTAAATAGTGCTACTATGAACATTAGGGTGCATGTGTCTTTTTGAATTAGAGTTTTCTCTGAATACATGCCCAGAAGTGGGATTGCTGGACCATAAGCTAAGTTTATTTTCAGTTTTTTAAGAATCCTCCATATTGTCCTCCATAGTGGCTGCACCAATTTACATTCCCACCAACAGTGTAGGAGGGTTCCTTTTTCTCCACACCCTCTCCAGCATTTATTATTTGTAGGCTTTTGAATGATGGCCATTCTGACTGGGGTGAGGTGATACCTCATTGTAGTTTTGATTTGCATTTCTGTAATAATCAGTGATGCTGAGCATCTTTTCATGTGCCTCTTGGCCATCTGGATGGACAGAAGACCTAAACAGACATTTCACCAGTGTAGCACATATGCTCTTAACCGTTGTGCGACAGACTCCTCAGGGTAGACAAGATGGGTGGAACAGGAGACGGGCCAGGTCTGTGAAAGAACCAGCTATGGCAGAGTGAAGGATGAAATGTTAGCACGCCTTACTTCACCAGAGAAACAAATCATTTCCTAAAAATCTCTCTGCTGTTTATCTGGGTTTTAAAAGGAATCTCTGATGATCCTTGCAAATTCAGCCCCAGGAAGCCACAACAATGGGTTAACTTTTTTCCTTGGGCTAAGTTTTATTTTTTCCCCTGGTAAAAATAATATTTAATACAGAGCTCAGACTGTTTGATTTATCGCCTGTTTGAAAATCCTTTTCATCACTGTATATTTTACCAGTAAATATTTAATCCTTGGCACCAAATGCCACCCTGTTTATTAACTTGAGAGTTCATATTTTATAGTAAACTAGATTCTAAAATATCCTATGAAGAGAAGGCTAGTTTACCCACATAGTTCACTGAGAAATTCTGCCAAAAGAATCTCCAAATGATACCACTTGATTACCCTTTTAATTATTGAAAATCTTGACCACTATAAAAACAAACTTTCCTTAACAATAATATCTATATTATATTACACTTGCTGTGGAATCCCAAGTTTTCACCCCAAACAACTGTCGTATGCCCCAAAACATGACCAGAATAAATGGCCGGGCTGGAGGCTTCACGCCTTTGCTTGGGTGGCCTGACGATTCTGTTTTTCTGTCTTTGAGGCTTTAGTTTCAAAAACTTAAAACCACTAGACTCAGAAAAGATAAATCTTTCTCAGTTTGCCTCAGAAAATCTAAACCAATAAAATCTACATCGGTGGCTTCTGGAGACGGTTACTCCTCTGTGTCTCAGGAATGGGCCTTTGAGTGTGGCCATTTTTTCCTTCTGGACTTTTGGAGTTGTGAGTTGTGCTCTGTAACATATTCTAAATTCTCTTTCTCTGAGTTTCCTGTTCCCTTTGCCCTTTCACAAACCCTCTATTTTAAAGCATCCTATGCCTTCCTATGTTCTGCTCATACCATTCACTTTGGAGGAACTGTCCCTTCTCACCTTTCCCCTTATGACTGAAATCATAAATGGCTATCATTTTACTCCAAGTTTAATACAGAGAGCTCTCTCACCTTTCATGAAGACTTCCCCAATTTTAAGAATTTAACTACACAATTTCTTATACATATCTTAATTCTTAATCTACTGTCACCTTGTGTTTTCAAGAATTTCCATTTTTATTCTTTCCTTGTAACTACTAGAAACCTTAAATTGTCTCAGTTTTTGAAGTGAGGAAGATTTCTGGGAAATTGGAGAAAGATCAAAGCTATAAAGACACCGCAATCCTAATAAAATCAAAATGAAGTAGAGAGAATGAGAAATAACTATAAAAACAACCATTCATGATCTGGTTTGAGTGCTGTTTGTTACATTTAGTAAACATTTGATAAAAAGGGATTTGCCAAGAGTGTTATGCGTGTGTCTGGTAATGCGTGTGATAGCATGTTACAAAGCATAAAGATTTTATAAATGATGGCTATTAATACTGTGTATAGTAGGAGATCTTTCAACATAACTCTACTTAATTGGCTTGCTGGGTTAATGGACATTCTTCACTCTCTCTGTAAGACATTCTGACTGATGCCCATAGCATGGTGAGTACTTGTAACTAGTAAGCGACTTTTTAGTAAGCCTATGCAATTCTGCTCAGAAAAACCATATGTTCACTAAGAGTCAGTTGAATTTACTCCCAAACTTATTTATTCCAGTTGTACTTGGAGTTATAATTATAAAATTTAATTTGATATTACATAAAGCAATGGGCTATGAATGTAAAAAAGCATTTATTTGAAAACAGAATTGAAATATTTTGGTAAGACTCAAAGACAAGTTATTTTAGGATACGGTTGATTGGATGTGAGAGAGAGACAACGTAAAAATTTTGATTAAAAATATTTTACAAATCTAGAATTCTACACTTAGCTTTCTTTACAAACAAATTTAAGTTCTGGCTTCATTTTAAAGAAACAAAACTGGAGATTGTGAATGATGCTTTAACAGTATAATGTTTTTCAACTACAGATTGCACATCCTTTTCAAGGTCATATGGAACATTCACTGAGATAGACCACATCCTGAGATGCACCTTAACATATTTGAAAGGTAGAAATCATACAATGTCTGCTCTCAGAATACAGTGGAATTAAACTAGAAACAGAAAGATAACTGTAAAACTCAAATATCAGGAGATTAAATAACAGATGTCTAAATAGTACATGGGTCAAAGAAGAAATCTCAAGAGAAATTTTAAGATATTTTTTAACTAAATGAAAATAAAAACACTACTTATCAAAATGTGTTTTGATAAGAATGTAGTGACAATAATATTTCAGGGAAAACTTATAGCATTCTAATATATGAATGCATATATTAGAAACGAAGAAAAATCTAAAATCAGTAATCTAAGTTTCCACCTTAAAACTAGAAAAAGAAGAGCAAATTAAATCCAAAGTAAGGAAAAGAAAGGAAATAATAATTAGAGCAGAAATCAAATTGAAAACAGGAAATCAATAGATAAAATCAGCAAAGCAAAAGTTGCTTCTTTGAAAAGATCTATAAAATCAGTAAGCCACTAGCCAGACTAAGAAATAAAGAGGACACAAGTTACTAATATCACAAATGAAAAAGTTCTACCCCTACAGATCCTATGGATAGTAAGTGAACAATTTTTTTGAAATATCATGAGCAGCTCTATGCCCACAAATTTGCTAAGCTAGATGAAATGGACCAATTTCTTGGAAAACACAATTTGCCAGAATTCATACAAGAAGGAACAGACAATCTAGATAGGCCTATATCTGTTAAAGAAACTAAATCAATGATTAATAACTTTCCAAAACAGAAAGCCAGGCTCAGATGGGTTCACTGGTACATTCTATCAAACATTTAAAAAAGAAATGATGCAAATTCTCTACAACCTCTTTCAGAGAATCAAAGTAGAGGGAATATTTCCTAACTCACTCTGTGAGGCCCTAGAATTACCCTAGTACTAAACCAAAGATATCATAAGAAAGAAAACAAAAAACAAACAAAAAAAAACTATAGACTAGTATCTCCCATGAACAAAGATGCAAAAATTCTCAGCAAAATATTAGCAACTCAAATCCAACAGTGTATTAAAAGAGTTACACATTGTGAACAAGTGGAATTTATCCCAGGTATGCAAGACTGGCTCAATATTTGAAATCAGTTAATGTAATCAACCACATTAATACAGCAAAAAAGAAAAATCACATGCTCATATCAATGGATGCAGAAAAAGCATTGGACAAAATCCAAGACCTTTGCAAAACAAATTCTCAGTAAACTAGGAATAGAGAGTAACTTCCTCAACTTGATAAAGACTATCTACAAAAACCTACAGCTAACATCATATTTAACGGTGAGAAACTTGAAGCTTTCCCACCAGGTACAGGCAAGGGTGTCCCCTATCATGACTTCTTTTTAATATCATACTAGAAGTGCAAGCTAATGCAATCAGACAAGAAAAGAAAAGATATACAGATTGAAAAGGAAGAAATAAAACTGTCTGTTTGATGATATGATCATCTATACAGAAAAATCTGAAAGAAATGACAAAAAAAAAAAAATCCCCTGGAACTAATTAGCAGTTATAGCAAGGTTGTAGGATAAAAGATTAATATATAAAAGTCAATCACTTTTTTATATATCATCAATGAACAAGTGGAATTTGACATTAAAATACAATACCATCTACATTAGCACTCCCCCCAAGTAAAATACTTAGGTATAAATCTAATTAAATACATACAAGACCTATATGAGGAAAATGACAAAACTCTGATGAATGAAATCAAAGAAGTAAATAAATGGAGTGATATTCTATGTTAATAGATAGAAAGACCCAATATTGTCAAGACATTAGTTTTTCCCAACTTGATCTATAGATTCAATCCAATTGCAATCAAAATCCCAGCAAGTTATGTTGTGGGTATCAACAAACTGATTCCAATGTCTATATGGAGAGGCACAAAACCCAGAATAGCCAACACAATACTGAAGTAGAAGAACAAAATTGGAGGACTGACACTACCAGACTTCAGGATGTACTAGAAAGCAAAAGTGATCACAACAGTATGGTATTGAGGAAAGAATTAGATCAATGGAATAGAACAGAGATTCCCATGAACAGACCAATATATAGTCAAATGAATAAATATAGTCAACTGAATTCTGACAAAGAAGCAAACGTGATACAATGGAGCAAAGATAGTCTTCTCAACAAAAGGGGGCTGGAACAACTGGGCATCCACATGGGAAAAAATCTAGATACACACCTTACATGCTTTACAAAAATTAACCCAAAATGGATCACAGACCTTAATGTAAAATGAAAACTATACAACTGATAGAAAATAACAGGTGAGAACCTACTTGACCTTGGGTATGGCAATGACTTTTTAGATCCAACACCAAAGGCACAATCCATGAAAGAAATAATTGATAAGCTGGACTACTTTAAATTTAAAAACATCTGCTCTGCAAAATACAATGTCAAGAGAATGGAAAGATAAGCCACAGACTAAGAAAATTTTTTCAAAAGACATATATGATAAAGGCTTATGATCCAAAATACAGAAGAACTCAGCAATAAGGAAAAAAAAGAAAACCTGATTAAAAACTGGGCCAACGAGCTTACAAGACACCTCACCGAAGAAGGTATACAGATGGCAAACCACCATACAAAAAATGCTCCACATCATGTGTCAGGGAAATGCCAATCAAAATAATAGATACCACTACGCACTTATTAGAATGGCCAAAATCTAGAACACTGACAACACTAAATGCTAGTCATGATGTGGAGCAAGGAGAACTCTCATACATTGCTGGTGGGAAGACAGAATGGTACAACAGGTTTTTTGTTTGTTTGTTTGTTTTTTTTTTACAAAACTAAACATACTCTTACCATACAATCTAGTAACTGAGCTGCTTGGTATTTAACCAAAGGGACTGAAAAATTATCCACACAAAAAACCTGCCCATGGATGTTTATGGCAACTTTATTTGTAATTGCCAAAACTTGAAAGCAACTAAGACATCCTTCGGTAGGTGAGTTGGTAAATAAATGCATTACCTCCTAATAATGGAATATTATTCGGCACTAAAAAGAAATGAACTATCAAGCCATAAAAAAAAATATGGAGGAACCCAACTGCAAGTTACAAAGTGAAAGAAGCCAATCTGAAAAAGCTAAATACTGTATGGTTCCAACTATTTATTGCATAAATGATACACTTTAAAAAATTAAGTTTTTTTTCTTTTTAGAGCAGTTTAAGGTTCACAGCAAAATTGAGGGGAAGGTACAGAACTTTCTCATATACCCTCTGCCCCCACACAAGCATAGTGTGTTATTTATACAGTAAAAACTAAGCAGAACACTGATCTGCAGATCTATACTCAAAGGAGTTGTTGTGGTCCTATATTACAAGATTGGCAAATAAGTTTATATTTCTATTTGTTTTTAGTTAAAATTAATGTTTATGGTACTTTTAAAAATAAGTCCCTACCTATAAATTCTTAATTTGAATGACTTTTCTGAATAAATATGAAACTAAGTACCCTTAGTTTCATATTTATTGCTACTGAAGCATGTTTCTGTTAGCTATCAATGTTGGACAGAGCTTGGTCCTAATGAGGCAAACCCTTTGTGATACCTTCTGACCAATGACTTTACTAGACACCTCACCAAGGAAGGTATACAGAAGACAAATTCCTTAGATACAGGAATATCTGGACACTGGAGAGAGCATCAGACAGTAATTTAAGATCTAAGAACAAAAACAACAAGAAGCCTGTCTCTCTGGTAAAAGAGCCTTGTTTATGTTCTGGCGTGGTATGACCCCTTAAGTCTGGACTAGATCAAAACTAATGGGAGCTCTGGCAGACGAGTGGCACTGTAGCCTGCAAGTCCAGCTGTCAAGCAAAATCAGGTGAGACGCTGACCCAGGATGATTGATGTCTCTGAAACTGGAGGGAAAATATGAATCATAGTTGAAGAAAAATACCCAAAGGTCATGTCCAGGGAAGTTGTGCCAAATGTTGGGTCTAAGGGCTAAATGAGGTTGTAAATGGAAAGATGAGTCAAAGGCACAAAACTTACATGATTGGAAGCCGAATGAGAAGTTTATTAGGAGATTAGTCATAGCTAGGACCATGATCAATGAAGGTATTTGAGAGACTTGTTTTTTCTCTCTGGTCAATTTTTATTTAAGAACCAAGGAGATGGAGAGAGGCTTGGGAAGGTTAAAACTTGTAATTTTCTAGTGTTATATTTATATATAATACATTAATATATGTAACCAATTTATTGATGAGTTTTGCTGAAGATAGAAGCTTCAAGGGGTTTAATTTTCTATCACTGTCCTCATGCTGAATTTGCTTTTCATCCTGGATAGTGACCCACGGAATATTATCTTGGACTTTCTATAACTTCTTCCGCGTTGGGCTCTTTAAGTAGTTTGGTATCTATTTCTGAGATTCAGCACGTTCATCTTACAACTTCCATCTCATGTTACATCCAAAGTGGTCTCTACCCTTCCATGCGGTGCTGGACTTGACCATCTTGGAGTGAGGGTGAGGGCTGTATGGCCTGGCTCTCAGGTAGCTTTGCCCTTTTCCTCCTCCTGGCAGTAGTTTCTCAGGTGTTGGGACAGGAGAAAGGGAGAAAGAAAACATCTTTTCTTTTTGACTGGGCAATGTGGCAGTCTTGCCTTGGGATGGTCCTGGTGGCTATTCTAGCTCATTGTCTGTGAATATAAGCACATGGATGGTTGGTCTCACATGCCTTACTGATGAGGAACTTCTCCCAAAGCAGCTTCCCTAGTCACTGGTGATGCCTTGTAAGACTTGGCCGTACCTTCCTGCTGACTCCCGGGAGGTGGTATCTTGCTTCACGTCTCTGGTGTTTTGCTGTTCTCAACCTGCTGTGTCGGTTGCAGAGAGGTTGTAGCATGTAGTCTCTTCAACTCCCTGTGGTCCACAGGCATGTAGGATTATTTCCCGGATCTCTTCAAAACTGAGAACAAAGGGTGCCAATCCTGTCCCCACTCATCACTGGTAGAATCCTGCTATGTCAGCTTTTCCTAGTTCTTGTGTCCACCACATCCAGTAGCCCAACAGGCATCTTCTGGTGAAGCAGGTATCCGGCAATGGAATTAAATACGTGTCTTCTCATTTTACTGGTACCCTCAAACTTTACAAAGTGATTCTTTCTTGGGCATGGGGGGAAAAATCCTCTAAAATCAGGCAGAGAATAGCTCTTCTTCACAAGCCCTGGGGTGACCCTGAACACTTTCTTTTACCAAGTTCTCTCCACATATTGGCAAGCTTAACAGGGGCACTGGTTTATAGTAAGGCTGGTCCTAAGAATTGGCACTGTTCAGTAAGCATTAGGTTGGTAAACGACACACTCCCCCCTGATAATTCTCTGAAATTAAAATGGGATGCGTTTTTTTTTTTTTTTTTTTTAAAGTCTTTTTGAAGACACTCACCTTAAGTCTTAACAAGAAAATCTCAACCTGATTTTCTCTCACCTATGCTCTGGTAGCAGTGATTTTGAATTACATTTTTTTCCTTTTTCATTCATTACCATTGATCATGTAAAGCACTTTCTTGGTTCCAAATAATTTATTGGTTCCAGATAATCCAGGGTCAGACTTACTTCTAATGAATTCCATGAACCACATCTGAGAATTGGCAAGTATAAACTGCTCAGTATAGACCAATTCATTGTACATTTCTTTGAACTCAATTTAGTATACTCTTTTTGTTTTTCTGCTGTATGCAAGTACTGCAGGGTAACCAAAAAAAGTCATGATTCCAGGCTTCAAGGTATTCTAGGCAAGTAGAAATAATTTTTCATAAATATGTAATTTATTATTTTTAGAGAAGTCATTGGATAAGGCAGTCAGGAGACTTCTTTTCTGGGGCCTTGCCACAAATGTTGAGGCTGTGTAACTTTTGACAAGTTCAGTCAACTCTCTTTGACTCAACTTTCTTGTTTATATTACTAGGGTATTGATTGGGCAGATTGATGTTGAAGGGTTCCGTTCCTAGGTTCCTTATTAATATGAGCTGTAGAGATGTGCTCATGTCCTCTGCCATTAAGAGCACCCTCCCTATTTCTTTTCTGCTTCAAATTTTTTACCCTTTTCTTGAACGATATGTAACTAAAAAAAAAGTTTGAGGATTACCGCAGTAAACATTTTCTATGACTAATTAAAGGAAATGAAGTCCTGAAAATGTATAGGAATGTGTTGAATCTATAGATGATTGGGGAGAATTGAAATCTTAATAATATTAAGTCTTCCAATCCATGAATATGATAAGCATCTCCATTTATTTAGATCTTTGATTTCTTTCACAGTGTTTTTCAGTTTTCAGCATAGACAGTAAGCACATATTTTTAGAAACACTCATACCCAAGTATTATATAGTGTTTATCTTTTGGTGATTTTGCAAATGGTATTTTGAAAATATTCAGTTTCCAATTATCTGTTACTAGTATGTAGAAATAAAATTTTTAAAAATTAACCTGCAGTCTTACTAAATTCACATATTGATTCTAGTAGTATTTTTTTAATTGTCTGTAAATAGAAACAGTGCCTTCCTTCTAATATTATATAAATTTTACTTATTTTTCATTACTTTATTGACTGATTGACCATCAGTATGATTTTGAAAATGAGTAGTGCAAGAAGATGCATTTGCCCTGTTGCAAAACTTAGGAGGAAAGCCTTCAGTTTTTTATCTTTAAGGTTATTCTGGTAAGAGTCTTTTATCAGGCTAAGAAAGTTACCTTCTATTCTTAGTTTGTTGAGAATTTTTAATCACAAAACAATGTTGCATTTTGCCTTAAATGCCTTTTGTACATATATTGAGGTTATCATGGTTTTTTTTTTCCCTTTTATTCCATCAATATAGGGAATTACATTGATTTATATTTGAATATTGAGCCAGTCTTGGATTTCTAAGATAAATCTCTCTTGATCATGATATATTATCCTTTTAATATATTGTCATATTTGATTTCCTAATATTTGTTAAGGATTTTTGAAAATTGTTTATCAAACCAGTTATAGTTCCCTTGTAATGTCTTTGGTTTTGGAGTAATGCTGGCCTCATGCAATGAGATGGAGAGTATTTCCATTGCTCCTATTTTTTTGGAAGACATTGTGTAGAATTTACATTATTTTTTCTTCATTACATTTTATATATAGACAATGATATCATTTAAGAATGTTGAAAATATATACCTCATTACTTTTTCTTGCTTTATTGCATTGGTTCTGTACATCAGAAATATGTCAAATACTAGTGCACTTTTTATCCTTTTGATGAGCGTGCCGTCAGTATTTCACCATTAATTACATTGAAATATGATCTTGGTTTGATATGGTTATTGTGTTAAAGAATGAAGTCTCACTTTGCAAGGTTTGTTTCTATCATGGATAGATTTAGAAGTTTATCAAGTTACTTTCCAACATTTAGTTTTAACAACTTCATTGAAATATATTTCACGTATCATACTATTTACCTATTTAAAGTGTAAAATTCAATGTTTTTTTAGTGTACTCAGAGTTATGCCACCATCACCAGAATCTAATTTTTAACATTTTCATCACTCCAAAAAGAAATCCATACCCATTAGTGGTCACCCACATTTCCACCTCCCACTATCCTCTGAAAACCATTAATCTACTTTTTGTCTCTATAGATTTGCCTATTCTGGGAATTTAATATGAATAGAATCATATAATATATGTTCTTTGTGTGTGTGTGATTTATTTCACTTAGCATAATGTTTTTAAGGTTCATTGATGCTGCAGCATATATCAGTATTTCATTTTCTTTTGTTCTCAAATGATATTTCACTGTATAGCTTTACTAAAGTTTATCAGCTGATAGGCATTTGGGTTGTTTCTACTTTTTGTTTATACTGCTTTGATATTCATGTATATGTCATTGTATAGGCATATGTTTGTGTTTCTCTTGGGTAACACAAAGAGTGGAGTACTGGGTCATCTGGAAACCATATGTTTAATATCTTTGAAATTTCTAGACCAAGCATCTTTCTCATTTTAAACCAGCAGTGGAGGAGAGTTCCAATTTCACCCACATTCTTATCTGTCTTTTTGATTGTAGCCATCCTAGTGGACGTGCAGAAGTAGTCTCTTATCAGATATCTGATTTACAAATATTTTCTCCCATTCTGTGGGTTGTCTTTACATTTTTTTTATGATTTGATTTGCAACACAAAAGTTTTTAAATTTTGATGAAGTTCAATTTGTTTTTTTTTTTTTCTTTTGTTGTTTGTGCTTTTGTTGTTGTATCTGAAAAATCATTGCCTAACCCAAGGTCATGAAGATTTACTATTTTTTTTAAGAGTTTTATAGTTTCAGTTCTTACATTCATATCTACACTCTATTTTGAGTTAATTTTGTGCAAAGAAGAGGTCCAGTTTTATTCTTTTACATGTAGATATTTTTTCCAGCACCATTTGTTGAAAGGACCTTGTTTTGCCATTTAAATAGTTTGGCATCATTCCAAAAAATCAATGACCTTAACTGTAAGGAGTTATTTCCAGCCTCTCAGTTCTAGTCCATTGATTTACATCTATCCTTATGCCATTACCATACTGTCTTGATAACTGTAGCTTTAAAATAGTACACTTTGGAGTCAAAAGTGTAAGTCCTCCAACTTTGTTCTTTGTTTCAAGATTGTTTTGTCCATTCTGGGTCTCCAAAATTATTGATATAATTAAATATGCAATGAATGTTTTGACAATCAATCATCATTATTGAAATCATAAAGGAAAAAAATTCTTTCACTACAAACTTCTGTAGCATATTTGACTAAAAACTGCTGTATGTGATAAAGTGTTATAAATCAATCTAAAAGGCACATGAAATATAAAAGTATTTGCAAACTATGTGAAACCCAATGGGTCAATATGCTTAATTTATGAAGTATTATAGTAAGTTAACTAGTAAAGTTAATGTAGTAAGAAACATGATAAACATTCAAATTTAGAAAAGCATAGGAAGTGAACAGATAATTTATGAGGGAAATTTCAATGGCTAATAAGCTTAGTCAAAAAGTTCATGATAATGAAAGAAATTGGAATTAAAATAACAAAATAGTTCTTTTTTTTCACGTTTCCAATAAGCAGGTCCGTATATTTTTCAGTGACAATAACACATGTTGGTAAGGATTATTTAAACACAAACTCAGGTCTTATTGCTGGAGGGTGAAAATTGGAGCCACCTCACTGGAGGGTGACTTGGCAATGCTTGTTGAGAGACTTATATGCTCACATCCTTTGATTAAGTAACCTCGTTTCAACGTATTCGTATTTAAAAAATTATCAGAGATTTTCTCACAGATTTATGTACAAACAAATACAACACAGTGGTAGTTATAGTGGAAAACTGGAAAATATAACAGCTGACTAAAGGTGAATAATCAAATAATTATGGTCTAGTTATATAATGAGATAACTTGGAGACATTAAAAATAAATAATTTGAAGCAAATTTATAAGACAAATGCTCCTGATTTAATACATTTTTAGGAGCATCTTGTCTCACCTGTAGTATTTGGTGGTGCACAACTACAGATGCTTCATTTTCCTCCATTTATTACCTTCAATCATAGTTTATAGTTTATAATATCTGAAGAAAGTCTTCATAATCTGGGGCTGTAAGTCAGCTAAGGCCATGTGAAAAATCTAATTCAACTGGCTGTATTTTAAAATATCCTCAAGAGTTTTATGGTCCAAGTAATATTGAATAAAGCAAGATCCCATAAACTCAAAAGTCTTTGTTTTTAGGGTATGCAGACCAACTCTCTCATGAAAAGAATGTAAAACATCAAGAACCCAGTAAGATAAGCTGAAGAGAAACCAAAAATCTTGAAAGAAAAGCTGAATATGGACATTTCTTTTGCCCCAAAGTTGTCTTTGCTCATTTAAACTATTGTTTTGATGTGAGGTGTCGGGTATAGAAGTAAAATCTAGAGCCCAAAAAGGTGAGGCGTCTCATAGGAGACTATATATATGGCGGTCCTGGACTGGTGGTACTCCCGGACACCTGGCAGAAGTAAATGCAAATGTTCTACAGAGAAGGCCTGAGATCATTCCTGCAATTTTTTTTTTCAAGTCCAAAGACTAGCATTCTGCCAGTAATTAAGCCCACAAGAAAACAAACTAATATGAAGAAGAACCAACAGAAACAAAACAAAACAAAATGAGAAAATTCATGTAAAGATTTAGATTTTGGAGTATCAGACACAACCTATACAAGAGCCATGCTTTATGTATTTAAGAAATAGGAGATCAGTTTGGAAATGGCTTTGGGTAATATGACATATCATAAAAAAATGATACCATGAATTTGATGGAAAAACAAGCAGAATACTCCTAGAAATAAAAATGCCCTAATTGAGAGCAAGAAATGAAAAGTCTAATCAAGTGTTTAGTCTCGAAGAAAGATGTGCATTTCTGAGAGTAGTCAGATAATCAAAACCTTTTCATAATACTTCAAAGAGGGGTTCAGTGTTATGGGGTGTTCTTAGTTGATGTCCAGGGTACCAAGATTTCTACCTGGCCAGTATTTCTGGCTTTAAGGAAATTCCGTTATCTGGAGTGGTTAAGTGTCTTTCTTTATGGGTAGGCAACCTCAGGTTACCATCTTTCTTGAATGATGGTCCCTCTTTTAATCCTAGGAAAACGTTAAGGTATAGAAATACATAAGACTAAAGCCCATAATTTTAATAACTTTATAATAATAAAGAATCTGTACATATATCTCATATACTTTAAATATTTTGTAGAATTTATCTCAGATTAATAGCCTTATAACTTCAATTTAAACAATATAATTGAGTAATTAATTTAGACTTGCAGGTTTAAGTTGAAATGTTATGCAAAGGATCGGGCCATATAAGAAAATATTAGGGTCACCATACTTTCGAGTTATAAGAATTATTTAAGATACATAAGAAGTAGTACTCATACAGGTTCTGTTTGTGGAGCCATACAGCTGAATATTAGAAAGGAATTAGAATATATTACATCTATAAATTTAGTTTACTATAAAGTGTCTAGTTTGCTACATTCATAAATGGGAGCAAACATTATTTATAGATCCTTAAAAATGATTGTTAAAACTTATCAGACATATAAATAACTCCATAAGATTTATAATTTGAACTTAGTGTTTGAATTTATAAATTAAACAAATTGAATATCAGTCAAGTTTTTTCAACCCAAAATAATCTTTTCTATGTGCAAAAACTCCTGCAAAAGCATTAAAAAGCTTCATAGGAAGATGTTCAAGCTTCCTTTTTTTGCCTCTTAGCAATGTCTTGGACAGAAGCTGTTTCTGTTCACTTTCAGTCACTAGTAAATACAGTCCCGTCTGCTGAATTTAATTTGTCTTACAATTTCAATTTCATTTCTAATTTAATGTTCATCTCCAATCCTCCCTGCCCTAGCAACCACAAAGCTTTAGCCCAAAGGACTGGTTTTTTCCTTTCTTCCTACATCAGAGTCACTGGGGCTTCCTCCACTGGCATGGTGGTGGAACTAGGTCTCCTTTCCCAAAGGAAAGGGAGAAAAAAATGCCACACACTCCCCATAAGGCTCATGAACCATATTTCTAGTCAATTCTTTGAATCCTAACCTAAATCTTTCTTCCTCTTAGTAATCTTTTTATACACCCACCAGTCCACACAGCATGCTGTTATTGTGTGTATGTGTGCCTGTGAGACGATGGGGGCCGAGAACCCTGAGGAAGTACCCGACCCCAAAGAATTTCAGCTTTTGGGAGGGGGACATGGGTTCCTTGATTCCTCTTTGTCCTCAATGTGAGTTTCTAGCTGCCGGTGACAGGGCATAGGAAGAAAACAGAATTTTGGCAATTGGTGACTATCTCTGAAGGGTTGGATCGTTGATAATTTTTACCTCTATGTTACGAAATTTTTTAAGAAAGGCATTTAAAACAGACATAAAACTTGAGCTCTTTCCGCAATAGTCATAGAACCTGTCTACTTATACGGTCAAGTCTGAAGGCGTGTCACTTTGAAAAGGAAGAACGATGCCATGTATACTTTGGAGTTGGGAGATGTCCTCTCTTTCCTGTCTTCTGAGGAGGTTCTCGTGCTTTGACTTTTCTTATTCAATATTCACACGTTTTCAGATGTCTAGAGCTCTTTTCAGAGACCTGAGATGGTTATCTTGAGAAGGAAACTGGAAGGGGGAAACTTCTAAGGGGATGCAAGGCAGCAGAGCAGCGGTTTCCTGACTGAAGAGCTGGCGGCTTGGAGGGGACGGCTGAAGTGTCCCTGAAAGGAGCCGCAAAGCCAGCTTCCCCAGCTTCTCTTCATCAGGGCAAAGGGTGTGGAGAAATCAAATGCACAGGTTGGCAGGACCAGAAATCTGAAAGCAGGAGAGGATGGGGTGAGGACACTTAGAACACCTAATATTTTCCCACAAATGACTCATCTCCTGTGGACGGACTCCATGACGTGAGGGCTCCGCTCCTTCCTGTCTTGTTTTTCAAGCGCCCTGGGACCCACACTGAGAAGTGCTGGAGGAAAGACGGAGCAGACTGGCTGATGTCAGAGGGATTAAAGAGGATGAAATGTCACCAACACACACAGTAGTTTCTGCATCCGACTGGCTCTGAGTGTGAAAGTGTCAGAACTGGGCTCTGCCCGGAGCTGCCGAGGTGTCATGTTAGTGCTGGTGGCACAGATGGAGTCAGGAAGAGGCTTTGGCAGCAGACGCTCCCACGCAGCTCTAGCCTTCTTCTGGGGGCCCGCGATGGCTCAAGTAGCTGTTACAGAGATGCCTGAACAGTTTCATCCCTAATCTTGTGGTTTCCAGTTGCAAGATCCAACTGTTAAAGGAGCTGGTGTGAGTTGATTCCTAAAGTAAGAATTTGTCCAACTCTTTGGGAGGGGTGTTGGGTTGCTGTAGGAAAGCACTCCACTCTAACTTAGACCTGTCTGATCACTTCACCGTCTCGCTCTGCACACTGGACTCCTTGAGGCTTGTTTCTGTTAAATCAGTTAGACGAAATTGCACTAAGGTAACTTTAAGGAGATTTCTCATGTCATGCCGTAAATACAGTACTTCCTTTTACGTGTGACAGACGGACATAACTTTGACTTACAGCCTAAAGCTAAAAAAAAAAAAAAAAAAAAACCCAAACAGAAACATAACTTTTTTTTTAACTATATATGTACATTCTTCATGCTTTTCTTTCTTGATTTTAAGGATAATGATGAGAAAGCATTGGGGGTAGAAACTCAAAGAGAAAATCATCTTGTCAATTACTTTGATTTTTTTTTCTCATTTTCCAAATCTCTGACCTCACGTAGCCCAAACATCCAGGTAATTAAGCAAAGCTGCATCTACACACATGGTAACCAAATGATTACTGAGCCGTCTCAGCCAAATCGGTCAGCCCTGGCTCCAGAGCGACTACACATTTTTGACCCGCGCCCATCCCAGCACCGTGTGGTTGAAGCAGGAGGGCCCATCTGCCCAGTGTCTTTCATTTCACCTTGCTTCATCTCTCTCCTTTGGGTTATGATGTTCTGCTGCTTTGCCCTCAGGCAGAATCTGAATTTTAATAGTTCCACCCAGGAGTTTGGGTGAGGCGACCATGGGGAGCATTTCTTCTTATCCCACGGTTCTGCTGACCCCACCCCTTGTAGTGCCACTTCCTCCCAGTGGGGCACTGAGACATTCTCTCTCCCAAACTCTGGCCTGAGACTTGAAACGTTTCCCTCACATTCCACTTCAGCCCCATATTTTTCATGCTATGAAAATGGTCTAATTCTCTTCTACACCACACTCTTTGCTGCCTGGCCTTTACCTACCACAGTAACGTGTCGCGATAAATCTCAACACCATCTCTTTTCTTTTCTTTGTGATTTTTCTATCCTTGACATGAGGGTGAAGATATTTTCCTTTGAAAACAACTCCTGGCAATTCTCTGCCCTTTTGTTCGGCTTGGATCTGAGCACCCTGTCATTTCTTTGCGGTCCTCAGTTTTATTTTTGCTCTGGCATCACTGGGGATCATGGTGTCTCACTTAGCAGTGTTAGCCATGAAGCTCTCAGGCCACTTTATCCCTCTCCCAGCCAACTGCGGAAGAAACTCAAGTTTCTCTATGTCGCTGCATTTGGGCAGATCTTTGCAGCCGTGGAGGTTACTGACCGGATTTTAGTAATATTCCCTCTCCATGTTTTGTTTTTTGTTTTAACCAACAAAGCTTTTCTTGAGTTTTGCTTCACCTAGGTAGGGTCCCCTGGCTCTTTGCGCTCTCGTTTGCCATCCCTCAGTCACTGCTCAGTTGCTCCTGAATCCTTACGACCAGCTCAGCCTTTCCTCAGTAGACCTTCTCAGTCCTGCATCCTGGGCTCATCAGTCCTCCTCGGCCTGGCTCGTCTCCCTTCCCATGACCTCATAGCATGGAGCCCCGGTGGAGCAGAAGGAGCATTACCTGGGTTGGGAAGAGGAGACCCATAGTGCTCTGCAGAAAATGTGTGACATTCGACAAGTTGTAGCGCTTCCTTGGGCCTTTGTTCTTCCTTATAAACATATGGATTGGATCAGACTATTTATTATTTATTATTTATTATTTAATGGGTCTTCCCTGCTGAGCTGACATGTTGTGAAATGTTGGGGTCTTTCAAAAGCCCAGGAAAATACTGTTCGGTGGAACGTTAGTTGCATCAGTTTGCAGTAGTCCATGACAATACAAAGTACAATTACTTTGATTTCTGATCAAGTGGACTAATGATTTTCCACAACACTCTTGTTAACACCAACTTAAGATACACCACCGAGTGATTTAACCAGTTTTGTTTACTACCATCTCCAACCATTTCATACTGTTCAGCCCACCCCTGACTAATGGAAAGGACCTTCATTTACAAAGTCGTTCATTCATTCATTCATTCACTCAGTCCCTAATTTGTTCACCAAAGGACTGTGCAAGACACTTTCCATATCCTCAAATAATTATACTTAAGCTAACTTAATTTCATTGGTTAAACTCAATCTAGGAACTGGGTAAAGGAAAAAAATAACAGTTCTTGTGTTACTTTAAAAAGCAGAAATTAAAAAAGAAAAAACTCATAAAAGATTAGCTCAATTTAGAATGATCCCCTCAGGCTGGCTCTGGGTTCCCTTGTAACTGGTGTGATTCAGTTCACTGGGATCAATATTAGGGGTTCACTTGGAAACACTGGCCTCACTAGAATCTTAACAAATATACTTTGAGACTGTTACTTTTTATTATTGATTTGATGAGGAATTGTCTGAATAGGTGAGTAATGGTGACACTAAGGAAGATAAGATATTTACCTTTCAGGTGGATTTTCCTTAGACCTCTTCATAAATAGAAAGGGGAACTCAGTGGACAATATATGTGAAAATGTGCATTGATGGGAAAACATCATAATTTCTATCATTTAAGTTGCCAGGATTCGGTAGAGAGGGATAAAACTGGCGGACATGCGGGGAAAGTGCTGGATGACCAATTACTCAACTCTTGGGAAAGAAGCCTGGCCCCTCTTGTGCGTCACCTGATGCAAAAGATACACTTCTCTCTTTGGATAAAGGAGAGCTACTCAGCGTGGTGACTTATAGGATATTGCAGTTTGAGAGCCAAAATGATTTGAATGGGCCACAGCACACTTACAAGAGATATAACTTTGACTTTGAAGGAAATGATCCAAATAGGAGACAGACATGAAATAAGATAATTTGAAGGACATCAAATGAAAATACTCGTTGCCTAAACAGAGAGTAAGAAAATAACCATAAGGATAATTATAATCTACTTGCAAAAATAAAGCAAAATTAAGCCCCTACATGTCCCCCCACCCCCGTGCATCGTGCATATCTTGCCATAACCGCAGGCTAGGATGTCTTCTCTCCAGCCAGGCACACCCACAGCTAATGTTGCTGACTCCTGATTCTGAGCCTGCATCCCCATCTTTTCTCCACTAGAGACAAGGAGAACATTCCAGCTGTTGTGTCTCCACCACTCACCTCTTCCTACAAAGACTCGGCAGGATACCCCTCCAGACTATTGCTTTATTTGGATTTTGAAGCATCCTTCAGAGATACTTGTCTCATCTTGCCCCTAGACTTTTAAGTTCTTGGAGAGACAGAATCATCACATCACCTTCATCTTAGCGGGCAATATTTTTGACAGAGGTTTCTCTTCTGAGTAGAGCGGTTAGGTTTCAGTAAGATACAATCCCAGGCTATTCAGTGCCTTACAATGGCTGCTGGTAGAAAGGAAAAGACATTTTGGGGGTGACATTCGATCTCCTCCCATACTAGAAATACAAAGAAGTCTAAACGTCAACCAGGTTTTAGGTTACTAACAGACAAGCTTTTTCTACTTCAGTGATTTCAGAAATTGGGTGGATTGTTCTTTGTCTCATAAAGAATTCATTTTTAAGATACTGATGGCCTCAGCTCTGGCTGGTGGCCAGCTTCAGGAAGTGTGGTTCACAAGCCATCAAGGAATGCATACTCTACATTCCTTGGGTAATGCAATTCTGGACCCAAATCGATTCCAGAAGTCTGATCTTCCAAGAGGAGCCAATGCTCTGAGCTTGTTCAACAGTCCCTCCAGCACCGCTTCCCTCTCCTCCCCGCTACCCCCCCACCCCCGCCCCACCTAGCACCCCAATCAGCCTGGAAGGGTTAAGCAGCCGATCGAGGAGCTAAGGGAGCAGTTTGGTGAGACCAAAGTTGCAGGGATCTGAACAAGTTGATGAGCTTGGCAGCTTGTGTTTGAAGAATTTGTTTCGTGTTTTGGATAAAGTCTGGGAATTTATCCTTCAAAATTCCTTAGATTTAGCAACATGTCAATGCGCTGTGTTAATGCAAGAGTTTTCTTTTTCTTTTTTCTTTTCTTTCTTTTTCTTTTCTTTTTTTTTTTTTAAGGTTAAAAGCCGCCTTCCTTTTTAAGTATGAGTAATCCATCCAAATCCCGCCTAAGGGAACAAAAGGGGTGCCGGTAATTTTCTCTTTCACAAAATGCAGAGACTTCCTCTCTGTCCTCTCCAAGTACTATTCTATGAACTGAAGGGAAATTACACTCCTCACCATTGAAAAAGAGATTATGCAAAACGAGAAGGTAAAGCCAATCACCATAATACAAATACAAATACCAGCTTAATTCTTGCATCGAAGAGCCCTGTGCCTTTTCTTTCCAGATGTGGCTGTATATTCGCATCTACCTTTTTTTTTTTTTTAAATTCTATTATCTGGTATTTTTTAAGAGCTCACACAAAATAGAATCCTCAGTAGGAACATCATGAGCTTCAGCTCTGTACTCCAGATCTTACAAAACTCTCCTCTTTCCCTTAAATAGGGAGCATCTCCAGTGAATCTCCTTACCTGGGGATCCAAACCTCCAGGGCAGCTATTTTAGGTAGAAATGAACCAAACAGAAAATAATGAGAGGCAGAGGCTGAGTAGAACATCCCAAGCAAAAGTGATTGTTGGATAACATTGAGTTTGGGGAATTACAAGCAGCTCAAAATGATTTGCTACCTAATAGTTAACACGCACAAAATACCCACCATGTGCCAAGTGCTGGGCAAAGTGCATCGTGTTCATTATCTCCGTTTACCTTACAGACTCTGCGAAGAAAGTTACCTCTAGTTACAAATATGGACACTGAACCTGAGAGTGGTTAAATCATGTGCTCAAAGGCCACTTAGTAAGGGACAGGTATGGCATTCAAATCCAGGTTTATCTGGTTTCAACACCACTGGGGGTGAGGATTCTACCTATGGAGGTCTGCAGGCGTCAGATGTCAGGGAATGTGGAATTTATCCCGTAGGCAATATGGGATGGGACGAGAATAAAGGTCTTTGGGAGGAAGGCATGCTTAGATTAGTGTTTTAGAAAGATGACTTTGTTGGCTGTGGGTAGGATAAATTGGAAGGGGGTGATACCATATTTTTATTTAGTACTCATGTCATCCTACTTTATATTAAAGTCAGCAGTTTTTGTAGTTACTTTGCTGGTGGAGGGGGGCTATGTTTAATTCTTTATCCCTCTTATAGTGTATGGTAGTGAATGAATAAATGAATGAGTGTAGTTTTAACTTAGAAAGTTTCTATGTACGGCAAGGAGACCAAACAGCCACTTACCTGACTCCATTCACTGACCTTTAAAAATGTCATCAATATAAATGGAAAAGTGGTACTGATTTTGAGAAGAACTCTTAAGATGTATGAAAATGTAGCTAATATTAGAAGAAAGACTGGAAGTGAAAAAAGCTCTCATCTTTAGGAGACTCAGGTTTGAATCCCGGGTCTACCATTTGTTACGTGTGTTGAGGCAAATCTCTTCACCTTTCTGAGCTAGAATGTTCTCATCTCTGTAATGAGGGTAACTTTTGAGGAAAGTACTTATGATTCAGACAAAGCATAAGGGGGGATTCTGGACTCTCAGTGATGTTTGATTTCTTGATCTGGACAATGGTTACATGAATGTGTTCACCCTGAAAAGTCTTCAGTTCCACATTTATATGTACATTTTCCTGTATGGGTTTTATATTTCAATAAGAAAGTTTATTACAAAAAATAAAATGAGGGTTTATTGTTTTCATTCACATGAGCAAAACTGGTTCACTCTATACAGAAGAATAAAATTTGATTTTTACCTCGTGCCATTTACAAAGGTGAGTGGCAGATGAATTAAAACCTAAATGTAAAAGATAAAACTGTAAAGCTAATAGAAAAAAAGAATACAGACTGTATCTGTGACCTTGGAGTGAGGAAGGACTTCTTAAACAAGACCCCCAAAGCACAAAACAAATGGTGGAAAATTGGTAGATCTGAGCAAAATCGCTTTGGATAACTATTCGGCAGTTTCTTATAAAGTTAAACATACGGTTAGCATGTGACACAGCAATTCCACTCCTAGGTATTTACCCTAATTAATTTAAACATATATCCACACGAATACTTGTACATGCATGTTCTCAGTGCTTTATTTATAAAAGCCCCAGTTTGGAAACAGCTCAAATACCCATCAGCAGGAAAAGGGATAAATGCAGTGATACACACAACATAGACAGAAGTCCAAAACCTCATGCTGGCTAAAGCAAGAGATACAAGAAAGTATATGTGGCAGGACTCCATGTATGTGAATTTCTACAACACACTAAATGAATCTATAGTGACAGAACAGATCAGTTTCTTGAGACCAGGGGTAAGGTATCGACTTTAAAAAATAGGAGAGAATTTTTTGAAGTGATGGACATGTACTATATCTTGATTTTATGTGGTTACATAGGTAACTTATTTGCCAAAAACCACTGAACTGGGCACATTAAAGGTGCATTTACTAAGTGTAAATTATACCTCAATAAAGTTAATTTTAAAAGAAAAAATTATAAAACAAACATTGATGAGTCTGAGCATATAAAAATAAATTGTTATTGTTTTATCAGGGACACCATAAACAAAAATAAAAGAACATCATGGATTAGATGGGAAACAGATTGGGAGAAGATACTTTGATGTTAAAAATTGGTAAGATTGATGTCTAGAATGGTCAAACAAAGAACTTAGCTAATCAACACTGCAAATGAGAAACCCAATTTAAAAAATGGGAAAAGTAATAAGTTGAACATTCACAAAGGGGAAAATGCAAATAACCAACGAATATATAAGGAAATGCTCAACTTCACTAGTGATGAGAAAAAATAAAAGCGAACCAAAAATACGATAACATTTAATATCCAGCAGATTGGTAAACATTAGAAAGTTATGCAACACCAGATATTTGACTAGAATGAGGGGATGAAAATCTTCATGTTGCTCACAGTAAAACAAACAAACAAAAACCAAAAAACAAACAAAACACCAGTATAGTCATTCTAAAGATGAATCTGGCACTATTTCGATCTACAAATATTTGAGTGCCAACAATGGGCTGGAAACTATTTTACATGCTGAGGAAATCATCAGTGAGTTAAAAAAAAAAAGCATTTAAAATATTTGCCTTCATTAAGATTATCATCTAGTGGAGAGAGAAGATAACAAACACAATTAAAAATAAAATTACCATATGTCACATACTCATGAACGACATGGAGAAAGACAGGATAAGGTATTAGGAGAAGGCTAGAGGAAAAGGAAACAGTTACAGTGTTAAATTTCGTGCCTAGGGAAGATTTCATCGAGAAGGAGATATTTGAGCAAAGACCCATGAGGGATACAGGATGAAACCCTGGAGAAGACAGTCCTAGGCAGAGTTTACAGAAAGCACAAAGACCTGAACCGAGACCATGCTTAAGGTGTTTAAGGAACAGCAAGGTTAGTGTGGCTTGATCTGAGGATGCTAAAGGGAGAATAAGAGGAAATGAAGTAAGAGAGAGAAATGGGCGCAGATAACAAGGGCATTGTATGTACTTGAAGACTTTGGATTATACTCTGACTAGGATGGGAAGACATAAAGGTTTGGTGAAAGAAGTCCTCATGGAAATTAGGTATGTATATGGCATGTCCACTACTGGCTAAATTCCACAGAAAAATCAGTACACAAATGCTTAAGACATATACAAAATTAAAAATTTTTTTTTTTTTATTTTGGTAAAGTGAGGAATAGGAGGCAATTGAGGCATCATCCCTCATTAGGGGAATGAATTAGTAAAACCCTTTCAACAGTCAGTGCAATAAAGAAGACACATGAGCTTCTAAACAGCATTGAATGAAACAAAAAGAACAGAAGGAGATCTACTGCACAATACAATATATACAGATAAAAAATACACATATATCAAAGGCAAGACTATTTTTCAAAGATACACAAATAGCCAAGGATGCGGACCACTCAGAATGCATGTCTTTGAGGAGGTAATGGGAAAGAAAAGAGAACTGGGGAAGTAGAAGAAAAATAAATTTCTAGAAAGAGAAGACACTTATGGAGAGGCTTAAACAATCATCTGCAATATTATATCCCCTCAGTCAGAACCAGCAGCCAATTTTTCCTTTAAAAAAATCAAAAACTTTTTTTAATTATTAGAGGGAATTTTGAATAACAGCAAATCATCATGTAGCCTCCAAAATCATCAACTCATGGCCAGTCTATGCCCATTTGCACCCTCATTCAATTTCCTCCACTCGTTTTATTTTTTTGAGCATTTTAAATCAACTTTTTTTTGAGATACAATTTACATATCTAATAAAATGCACTAATTTGACGTCTACATTTTGATGAAATTTGAGTCTCATCACTACCACAGTTGAGTTATAGAATATTCCATTACTCAAAAAAAAAAAAAAAGAAATCCCTGGAGCCCCATTCAAATTAATGTCCCACCAGCACCTTGAGGCAACCACTGATGTGCCTTCTGTCACTGTAGATTGTATCTGGCTCTCCTAGATGTATGCCCACAGCAGTATGAAGTTTCCATTGTGTTCATGGTTTCCTTTTAAATTCTTTAACATATTTATAATAGTTGTTGTAAAGTGTTTTCTGCTAATTTCAACATATATATCATTTCTAGATATGTTTCTAATGCCTGATTTTATTGTTGGATAGAAGTTACATTTTCCTGTTTCTCCATATGTCTAGTCATTCTTGATTGGATGTGAGACACTTAGATGCTATATTTGTTGAGAGTCTGAATTTTGTTACCTTGATTTGAAAGTGTTGGGTTTTATTCTGACAAGCAGTTAATGTACTTGCTCAGGTTGGTTCTTTGAGGCTTGTTTTTAAGCTTTGTTAGGGTGATGTTGGGAGCTTTCACTCTAGAGTGATTTTAGTCTCACCATTAAGGCAGGGCATTTCTGTGTCTCTGTGAAATTCCCTAAGTGTTTAATGAGGTCTCTCACTTGTCTGGATGGAATTTGAATGTCTTCCAATCCTGTGTGAGTTTTAGGAGCTGTTCAGTTTATAGTTCCCTGGTAATTCATTGTTTTTTAGTATTTGTTCTTTACCAAGCCTTGTGTGGTCTTATCCTGTGTATCCATAGTTTAGTATTCATACAAAGCTCAAGGAGATCCCTTCCTAGATTTCTGGAGTTCTTTCTCAGCATAGCTCCCCAATCTCAAATACTCCACCTTGCATCTTGTAGCCACCCCAGCCTCCCTAGACTTGGCGTTCTCTTTTCTCAACTCAACAAGAATGCCTTGTTCTGCTAATGAACCTGCCTCCCAAGCTTTATGTTCTGGAATATGTCTTCACACAAAAAGCAAAAGCAGTTGTTGGGCTTAACTCATTTTTATCTTTTCTTTTAGGGTCACAGTCTGTATTTGTTTCCTATATTTTGACCAATTTTCTAGTCATTAAAGTGACAGAGCTAGTCTGATACCACTTACTCTATCGTAGCCAAAAGCAGAATCTCAGAAATCTTGGGTAACAAGCTTTTTAAAAGAAAATTGGGTCTCCAGCAAGAGACTTGGTATACATTCTTCTGTTTTTCAATTCTCTTTATCTGTATAGAACTATCAGTAATTTAGGATTTTGCCAGAGTTAAACTTCTTACAGTATTTTGAAGAAAATCTCAGGCATGTATTATTTGTAAATATTTTACAAATGTTAAATGCACCTTTAAAAGACAGATTCTTTAAAAATTATAATTCCATGGATGTGATCCCTGGATGATGCTTTGCAGGTGGTCAGGAGGTTCGCTTGGAACCCTATCTGTGGTGCATCAGCAGAAATAATGCCAGGGCCTTCCACTATGTTTTGGATGACATGGTACCATAGCTTCAAACTCCCTCAGCATCTTGGTCCCCACTGCTGTCCAGTCCCACCAAGCTGGAAGCATTCTGGTTTGTCCAAGTCCTAAAGTGTTGTGCCCCAGCAAAATGCCTTCTCCCAGATTGTGGGTCTACAGATGTTTTTAATCACAAACACACACCAGTGAAACTCCCATGAGCATATATGCAATTATAATTCTATAATCATGGCTAAAAAATTCAACAGTAATTCCTCATCAAATATCTAATGGTCAAATTTTTAGTTGACTAAAATTTTAAAAATAAAATTTTAAAAATCAGGATTCAAATAAGAGTCACAAACTTACTGTGTCTTTTAAGTCTTTTTAAATCTCCATGTTAATTCTGTTTCTTTTGTATTTGTCTTGAAATATACTGTTTTAGTTCTATAGCATTTCCCACAATTTATATTTTGCTAATTTCATCCCTATGGTGTAGTTTAACATGTTCCTTTATTAAATCCTCCCTATTGGTGGCTGGAGAGAGAAGTGACAGTTTACAATAATTCATGTTTCCATTCATGTTGCTCCTCTTCATTTTTTAAGTTCTATTTTTTATCATCTTCTGATAAGTTTTATTGTTTTCCAATTAATTATTTGGACATTTCTTGCTTTACTCTTTGGTTCCTTACGGTTTTCCTCTTGCTGTTATGTGTAGCCTACATTTTAACTTCCTCTAATTAATTAGTCAGCTTGTTGTTGGATTTGCAATTATTGGGCAAACCTCACTGCCCAGATTTATCTGCAAGATACAGAGGAATGGCATATGATACGTTGGATACCCTGTTTATTGCATGGAAATTCTTGCTAGAGGGTCCCCAGACAGTCATAAAGACCAGATAAATGCAGTTCACATGTTGCAATTGTTTCTATGTGTGCATGCTCGTTTGACCTTTGTTTGGGATATGTTATTCTTTTAAGGTCTGTTAGTCTCCCTTTAGTTGCTTAGCACAGAATTAACAGGGTCAACCTAAGAGTCCAAGAGGCCTTTCTTAAGTTTCATCTGTAGTTTCAACTTGACCCAGTGCACTGGAAGATCCCTGAATATTAATCAGAAACCCCGGAGTCAGGCTCTGCCTCTTATTCCAAGGCTTGGTAAGCCACAACTGCCTGAACCTTTGTCTCCGTATCTTTAAAACTGGGATAACAGTACCTGTTTTAAGCAACTCTTGGGGTTGTTGTGAAAAAGAAATGGGTTGGTATGAAATTGCTCTGTAACTGTGCTGTCCAGTAGAAAAATAATGTGAGCCACAGAAATTATTTAAATTTTTGTAAGCCACATTAAATGCGAGTAAGAAATGTTCCGTGAACTTAATTTTAAAGATCTATTTTATTCAACCCAACATAAGCAAAAAATTATTATTTCAACAAATGATCAATTGGGAAAAATTCTTAAGGAGATTTTTTACATTTTTTTAATACTAAGTTTTTTAATCCAATATATTTTACAGTTACAGCACATCTCAATCTGGATGTTAAATTTTAATCAAAAATATTTGACATGTATTTAGATTACTCATCATCTATAGTTAAGTCGATTTATATCTCCCAATTTTTCCCAAACTTAAAAAGTTTTCCAGTAACTGAATCAAGTAGTGGGGTTTTTTTTCTTGTATATGTATATTTTTATTGAAGAACAGTCAGTTTACAAAAGTAGTGGTTTTTAAGTTGGTTAAAGTTACATAAAGCTGAATTTCTTAGTCACATCAGCCACATTTCAAGTCTTTAATAGACATATGCAGCTAGTGGTTACCATATTGGATTGCACCACTATATAAATTGTTGAGTTCTACATACCTGAGCTTTTACAGAAGTTTCTGAATCTCAGTTGGATGTTACACTGTTTGTTTCAGTTTGGGACTCTGCATTAGAGAAATGAATTTCCTCTGCTTTGACCTGCAGAAGAATTTCCCAAGGAAAACCTCTTAGCTTTCCTGACAACTGGGCAAGAGATTGCTTCCATTTCAGTAATCAGAATTTATTTGTCTAGGAGTCACTACACGTTCTGGGAAATAAATACATCTCTAAGAGTGGAGGAAAGATGACCAAAATAGACTGTTTTTAAAGAGCTGAAAAATCGATTCCTGGCAGTAATGCGGTCTGGAATACACAAAACCATTAGTGCAGGGAGCCCACAGCGAGGTCAGGATCTATTCTGAGCCGTGGAGAATCAAGCTCCCATGTGACTTCAGTGCATTATCAAGAACAGACTATGCTTCCGGGTAAGGCCAAACCTATCATCTCGGGGTGAGGAGCATCACATGGGGTCACCACAGGTGCCTGGGATCTGCAGGCAGAGGTGAGTCAGGGTATCGGGGCAACGGTAATGAACACTCTCCCCAAGCTTCTTTTTTCATGAATTTATCACACAATTTGGTACAAAGACACTTCTCTCCTTATTTGAGTAACCAACTAGGAACCCTTCACTACTGTCCTCTGCCTCTGCAGAGTCTTTGATTGGAAAGAACCTACTGTGTTGAGTCAGACAGGGCTGTTTTAACGAACATTTATCTAGCATTTACCATGTCTCAGACATTGTCCTAAGCACTTTACTTATATTAACTAATTTAATTCTCACAACAAATGTATGAGATAGACAGTGTTATAACGTCCACTTTGCAGACGAGGAAATGGAGGCAGAGAAAGCTTAAATAACCTGCACAAAGTCATACTGCTCGGAAGTGATGGGGAAGAGATAGGAACCCAGACAGTCTAGGTTTCTGACCAGTCAGTAAACTGTTGTGCTACTACTGGATGTGGATCAGAGGCTAGCCTCCTGAGCCCAGCCCCAAGTGCCAAACCTTGCACCCAGTCACGAGACATGCAGATGCCACCTTCCCAAATGAACTAGTGAAATCAGAAGGGAGCTCGGAAACCCACCTGCCTCTCCAGCTGTGTCCTGCTGTTCTAGCCTGCTCTCCATCTCCATGGCCTCTGTCATGAGTCTAACTCATCTTTCAAGGCTCAGCTCAAAACAAACCTCCACTAGGTTTCTTAAATCTCTAGAGTCAACATTAGCCCCATTCTCGTCTCTTCCAGGCTTTTAGTGTCTAATCTCTATTGCAGTTTTCCAAAAGCTGCCTTGAAGTACAGAGCCGTCTCTCTCTTCTCCTTGGCTGTGAGCCCCTAGAGGATGGAAGTTCATCTTATTCATTTTTGTATCCCCCACAGCACCTAGCATGAAGCCTCTTGCCTCCTAGCTCTCAGTGAATATTCATTACTAATTTATTACTCTTAAAGATTTCTAATTTGAATGGAAATATGCTTTATTGGATGAGGCACTGCAGTGGGTTTCATGAAACTTGAATTCCAAGCTTGGTTCTGTCACCAAGTAACTATATACATTTGAGCAATTTATTTCGCCTCCCTGAGCCTTCGATGTCTCGTCTGTAATTGGATGAGATCATCTCTAAGGCCTCATGACATTTATGGAATAGGCTATTATTTGCTCTGAATTTATGGACACAAAAGGTTTTAAACAAGTCCCTGAAGGGTGTTTCATAAATTCTGAGATCGCCCCTGGGCTACTGGGGTGAGGTGCTTCTAAACACAAACGCATGAGAGGGGTCAGCAGAAGAAATCCCTCCAGAGAGGCCAAGGCTGGCTGGCTGCTTGTGCTTGAAAATTCCAGCCTGGTTAAAAGCCTGGATCTTTCAGGAAAGGGCACCACATAAAGGAGTGGCTATGGTAGAAGACAAACAGGGAACAGAAGAGATGGTTCTGTCCTCAGTGCGCTGAATATGTGGGAGGAATCACAGGCTAGCCAGGTTTCCCTTAGGAACCCTCTGGAAATAGCGTGCAGAAAAGAGGAAGACATGTCCAGGGGATGAGGCAGTCAAAAAGCAGAAGGTAACACGTGTCGGTGAGAATGCGGGGAGATTGGAACCCTTTAACACTGTTGGTAGGAATGTAAGTAGTCCAGCTACTATGAGAACAGTATGGAAGTTCCCTAAATAATTAAAAATAGAACTACCATAGGATCTGGCAATCCCACTTTTGGGTACATGCCCCCCAAGATTGAAACCAGGATTTTTTTTGGTATATATATATTTTTATTAAAGTATAGTCAGTTTATAACGTGAAATCAGGATCTTGAAGAGTTCTCTGCACTCCCCTGTTCATCACAGCACTAGTCACAATAGCTAAGACACAGAAACAACTCAGATGAATGGCTCAAGAAGTTATGGGTGTATATATATATATACACAATGGAATATTATTCAGCCTTTTAAAAAAGGAAATCCTGCCATTTTCAACAACACAGATGAGCCTGGGGGACATCATGCTAAGGGAAAAAAGCCGGTTACAGAGTGAGCATGGTGTCACTGATGTGAGGTCCCTAAAATAGTGAAACTCACAGAAGCAGAAGGCAGAATGGTGGTGGCCGGGGGCTAAGGGATGGGGGAAATGGGAAATAATTATTCAGTTGGTATCATATTCCAGTTGCACAAGATGAATATGCTCTGGAGATAGACAACATGATGCCTGGAGTTAAGAACACTGTGTTGTCCACTTAAAGCTCTGAGTAAGAGAGCAGATCTCATATCAAGTGTTCTTACCACAAAAAACAAACAAAGAGACACAAGGAAACTTTTGGAGATGATGGATATGGTGATGGTTTCACAGGCACTTTGGGGCATGTGACCAAACTCATCAAATTGTGTACATTAAATATGTGCAGTGTTTTGTATATCAGCTCTACCCCAATAAAACTAAGTAAAAGTAAAAAGTAAGTCATTTATAATCTTTGCAGTCTAAGTAAGTCATCTGTAATCTTTTCAAACCATAAAAAAGAAAAGACTGGAGGGGTATAGCTCAGTGGTAGAGTGCATGCATAGCATGCATGAGGTCCTGGGTTCAATCCCCAGTACCTCCATGAAAAAAAAAATGAACGTAAGATTGGATCTGACTGGATCATTTAGAGCCAACATTCAACTTTAAAAGCACATGAAGAGGATTAGGAGGCAGGAAAGAGTGGGATTAGTAGATTAAATATTTGCCTCGGTCTAATTGCTTCAAAGTTTCTAAATGTCCAATATAAATTTTTAGGTTATAAAATACTGAATTTTAACATTTGTGTACTTTAAAATCACTTTTTTAGTGATTAATCCTAATTATCAGAGCCATGGAATGGAGATTGGTCTCACATCTCTCTCCTCCCTGGATAGGGCAGCACAGAGAAGTTCTGTTCTTGTTTTCGTTCCCCGACCAGTACCTGCTGGAGCAAAGCCTAGTAGACTCTGAACTGCAGGATCTAAACTCCAGTCCTTCTCGGTCGCTGGGAAGGCGGGACTCGGGGAAATCACTTTACTCTGTTGGATCTTAGTCACAGCTTCTGTAGAATGAAGGGATTTATTGTAAATGACCTCTTAATAGCCCTTTCCGCTGGACAAAAGGTCTGTGATGGGTGTCTTCCTCTACTGAACTAGAAGCCCCTGAGGGCAGGGGCTGCTCTTTATGCACTTCTGTAGCCCCAGGAGCCAGGGAAGTTCCCGGCACACACTTGGGGGAGGGGGGCTCAATAAACGTTGGCTGAATTAAACTGAATTGAGTGTAATATATGAGGAAGCAGGACACGAGAATGAGAAAGTGACAAGACCGCAAGCAAGCTTTTCCCTCTCTCTGTGGAGGGAAGCTGGGAAGAGACTGTTTTGGGAACAGGTAAAGACGTGGACTGAAAAATGGAAGGGACGTTCCACCAGCTGGGCAGTAGGGCCCCCGGGTGTACGAATGTTCGGGGAAGGTTATTGATTATGAAGTAAGAGAGTGCTAATAAATTACAAAGGGTCAATTTAATCAAGACAGATGCATAAAGATAAGCCTTGATATTACAGTACTACATTAAAAATGAGTGGAAAAGTTCCCAAATTGTTGCTTAGATTTTCAAAATGGAAATAACTATTTTTGACTAGGTAACACACACACAGAGGATCAAATTTAAAAGATTTTTTGGAAAGCTTTTATTAGAAATAGCTAGTTCATCTTTTTAGAGGCCATTAGCTATTTGAATAAAAAGTTTACTTCCTTTTTCAGGCAACCTGCCAAGTGGAAACCCTGGGTAGCCTGTCTGATCCTAGGCCACCTGGGACTGCGGGCGAGACCCCTCACACAGCCGCTTAGCTGGACGGCAGGTGAAATGCTGGCACCTTGACACTGAGCCCGTGAGTAAGGTAAGGGCCATGTTGTTATCCCACCTTAAGACAATCTGGACAGTTTACAGGGATGCTGGGAGAACCTAGTTTGGAAGGCCAGCCAGCCTCACTCTGCCCGTTCATCAGGTGCTGTATCTGCCTTCTCGTCTTCCTGCCCAGGGCAGTGTCTCTGAAAGGGAAACGCACTGCGGTCCTGGGGTCAGGACAGGCTCACCTGCTTGGGGAGCTAAGACCATTCCCCTGGCCGAGGCTTATGACAGTTTCAGGCTAGAGTCAGGTTCGCTTTGGAGAGGAGCCCATGGGGACCTTTGTTCCCAAATGGGTCACATTTCCTCGTGTTTATTGAATTCTCTCAATCACAAACTTGATCTCTGGGTCTCAGGAAGGGGGACTTGCTATAGAGAACCTGCCAAGTTGACCTTTATTTACTCTTGATAAAAGGATCAAAAAGGAAGTTAACTTTTCTGCCATTCTCCTCTCAAAGCCATTGAAAGTATTCTGAAGTCTTGTCAAGATCATATGCTGAGGCTCTTCCCAAAGTGGTCACCATGAATTAACTTCCAGGTCTTTCGCCTTCCTCCCCCACGGCACAGAAGCCGGGGCGGGGGGGGGGGGGTGGCTGTTTCTCTCCTCCCTGCGTGGGTGTAACGGCCAGCTCAGGACCCTGCTCCTATCCCCACCTCTCTCCCCACCTCAGGACCTCTGCCAGCTAGAGGGTTGGAGGAACCAAAGCTAAAACGCAGGTGTCCCCACACCTGTTCTGTCCAAATAAGAGACTGTAAAGAGTCTGATGAGGTTGTACTTCTGGAGAAAGGCACCAGTCCCCCAGGAGGTCAAGTTTACTCCCCTAACTTCTCTCTCCCTCCCTGGCCCAGCTGCCTCTGTGTACTGAATACACTGTCTTCACCCTCAGTGTTCCTCACTTGCTCCGATCACCATGCTTCTTGAACTCCTTTAAAACAAGCTTGTTAGCGCTGTCTCCAATGCCACGCGGTCCTAACCTCCTCTCATTGATTAGAAGGCTTGGGAACAGGCAAGTGTGTTTTAGAAACTGTGCTGTGGGTGATTGTAGCACTGAGCAAGTTCACTTCGTTAATATTTAATGTTGAGCTGTTTTCTACTCTAGAGGTAGACTCGGGGAAGGGGGCTGTGTGTGGCCGTGAACATGTCTTTTCATCACGACTCCGTTTTTGCCATGTGTCGCTGACCTACTTGGCTCCCCCCAAATTAAGCCAGATAGAGAAGTGAAAAGAAGCAACAGCATGGGAGGACCATTGCTCCTCAGGTGGACACCAAAAGGAGGCGTTACTAAGTTATCCAGGCAGCCGCTCCCTTTGGAAAGCTTTGGGGATATGGGCCCTGGTGGTTTATTTGTTTATTACTTAAGTATAGTCAGTTACAATGTGTCAGTTTCTGGTGTGCAGCATAATGTGTCAGTCATGCATATCTATACATATATTCATTTTTATATTCTTTTTCATTAAAAGTTATTACAAGATATTGAGTATATAGTTCCCTGTGCTATGCAGGACAAAAATTGTTTTTTAATCTATTTTTATACACAGTGGTTATCATTTGCAAATCTCAAACTCCCAAATTTATCCCTTCCCACCCCTTGTCCCCTGGTAACCATAAGATTGTTTACTACATCTGCAAGTCTGTTTCTGTTTTGTAGATGAGTCCATTGGTGTCCTCTTTTTTCTTTTTTAGATTCCACATATGAGTGATATGATATGGTATTTTTCTTTCTCTTCCTGGCTTATATTTCACTTAGAATGAGATTCTCCAAGTCCATCCATGTTGCTGCAAATGGCATTTTGTTATTTTTTATGGCTGAGTAGTATTCCATTGTATAAATATACCACAGCTTCTTAGGTTGTTTCCATGTCTTGGGGGCTGAGCTTAGGAGAAGGGAGACAAAGACAGGGAGATAAAGCAATTGATTGTTCAAGGTCCTGTCAGTGTTGAGTGAGATTTCTTCTTTTTTCTTACAGACAATAAGAAGCCATTGCTAGTTCTTGTGTAGGAAAGAAAAACGATTTGTTTCTAGAATGCTTTGTCTGGCAGCTGTGTACTGGCCACACCAGACAGCAGTGAGACAGGCGTGTTAGCACAATGTTAGGTCGGGCAGGAGAAGGCTCAGGTAACCGAAAAGTAGATCTAAATGTCATTTACTCTTATTTCTCACTTGCCTCACATATCCTTTAAAATGAAAGCTGCAGTGGATTTGTAGGTACTGTTGTGCTTGAAGATCAGGGGTAAATCAGTTTCTCCTGGTCTCTGCAGGGAGACAGGATTTCTGGCTGATAGCTCAGATCAGTTTTATTAACCAAAAACTACTTTTCAACTTGGCACCTCTTCAGCCAGGAACAAACATATTATTCACCCCGGATGGCCCTGAAAGGGGTAAGAGAAATGAATGTAATTTAAGGAGATGGTCCTTAATTAAAGGCCCCACATAGTAAATTTCAATACCTGCCTTGTTTTTGCTGGGCTTTTTATCCCCCCATTTTAATATACTCTTCCAAATCCTCTTATTAGTTGGAGAGTTTATCACATTTGGCTTTCACCTGGTAGATTTTTATTTAATCGGCAGCGGATGCCGTGTTCCGTTGACCGTAATTCAGGAGGGGCATGTGCGCTGTATCCCAGCGCCAAAGTGTGTCAGAGGACGACGGTTCTGCAGCGGTGAACGCAGCCTGCTGCCCGGTGAGTTCCTCAGGGTGACTGTGCGCTGCCCGGCATTTCAGGGCAGCCAGAGGGGCAAATGGGGTGGTTTCTTTCCTTTTTTCCTGGCATACATAATTTAAAGCCTACCTCCTCCAGGTAACTCCCCTCGAGTGGGCTTTTCTCCAGTCCATGTGTATATTTTCACTGTTAACCAAAGGTCACACATTTCGTTGGCTGGCATTACTGAGTGTGTGGGTGGAGGTGCTGTAGCAAGGAGGGAGTGCTGCCTGCAGTCAAACAGACCGAGCAAGAACCATCGCCCTGTTTCAGCGAACATGCTTCGCGGCTGTTAATTGCGCTGGGGTAGTGCGCACGCGCACGCATGTAACCTGATTTCGCCCTCAACATTTCTTTCCCCCATAGCGTCGTAGAATTCTGGAATGGGAAGGAATTTTATAGATGGTAAAGTTTATCCCTGTTATTCACAGACAAGGAAACTGAGACCTAGATAGGAAAGTGTCACGGATGCCAAAGGCCACAAGGCTAGTGAGGACGCGCAAGGGTTATAATACAGATTTCTAGACTCTGGTGTCTCTGAAAACCTCACCGCCTAAAAGTTGTCATACTTTATCATAATGAAACATAGACCTGCAAGGCTGGCAACTTACAGTGTTAAAAAACAATCAACTTAAAGTCATTTCCATCGATAAGTCTTGAACTCAGGTTTCTGCACTGCCAGACCAGAACCATTCAGCTGTTCCATGGCAGAGGTACTTGGGTGCTGTTTAGATGCCTGGGAATGCAGAGGTAGAATGAAAACGGTTAAAAAAAATTTTGAGCCCTGTGCTGAGTCCTGACTCCTTCGAGCCCTGACCCATCATCTGACTGCTGTCTATATTTTTCTTTAACATGTTGAGAAACTGCAGAGAGATGGCTCCGAGAGAGCTGAGACAGCCCAACGAATTCCAATACAACACTTCCAATCACCATAGTTAATTATTTCAAATATGCAGCTTAAGTAAGTGTAGCTCATGAATCAGATCAGAACCAGTTCCAGGAAATCGGGCTTTGATAATGAGAACTCGGTGAGGCAAGAGTCACAGTGAGGGGGAAGCAGCCAGTGGGGTTCTAGTCCCTTGGTACCACATTGCCACAGCCAGGGTAAGCTGGAAGGGAAGTGGGTATATGGATCTACCACCTATGACCCTCTCACTGCAACACTGCACAGCGACACCAAGCAGGAGCGGCCCAGGGCAGCTGGTCCTCCTCGGGTCCTCCTGCATCGGGTCCTCACCTGTCCTCCCTTGGCAGCACTCTAGGCTGAGACGTTCTTCCCTATCTACTCTCAGTACCTCTTCTTCCAGCTAAACTGGTCTGTTTTGAGTTCCAGCGCTGTCTTCTGCTCCCCTTTGTGATCATCGGGGGGGGGGGGTCTCACCCATTTGGTCTATTTGAAGACATTAATGTTAATATGGAGAATTTATCATTTGCAGGATTTGCACCTCTACTAGTCATCTAGGGCTTCCATAACAAATTACTACAGACAGGGTAGCTCAAACAAGAGAAACTGGTTTTTTCACGGTTCTGGAAGCTGGAAGTCCAAGATCAAGGTGCTGGCAGGGTGGGTGTCTCCTGGGGCCCCTCCTTAGCTGCAGAAGGTCACCTTCTTGCAGTGTCTTCATGTAGCTAAATTTTCTCTGTGCACAGGCATCCCTGGAGTCTGTCTCTTCTTATAGAAGATACTAATCATATTGGATTAGGGCCCCACTCTGACTTCATTTAACTTAAATTACCGCCCTAAATCCCTCATCTCCAAATACAGTCATACTAGGGGTTAGGGTGTTAACGTGTGAATTTTGCAGGGACACAAGTGAGTCCATAACCAGACTGCAGGTGGGTCCTCTCTAATAAAGATACTTACAGGCATGTCCCAGAGCAGTAAATCTCCAGCTGCAGTAGTGGGAGCGCCTCCACAGGCAGACGAGGGAGGTGTTGTGGACAGAGACCCCTACTCCTCCCAACGCCGCTCCCAGGCTGCTTCCAAGTAAAGCTAGCTCTGGGTAACTAATTCCCGGTTCCCATGTGACGGATCAGTAGAGTGATAAAAATCTCCTGCCCAGGTGGCACTTCCAGTAGGTGCAGAGAGTTACCAAAGGGATGTGCTCATCAGCCAGCCAGTTTCATTTTGTTTGATGACTTCATTGAAAAATTTAATTTTGGAAAGTAGAAAGATGTATATGGGTGCCTACCTTATATACAAATAAGAAGGTGTGTGAGTTGGTATGTATGTATGTATGGAAATGTTTTCTTTCGCTAGGAGCTTTGAGAAGGTTACAGAGAGATCACAGATTAGATCAGATGCTGGAGACCACAGTCAGGGGCTTCATTGTGCACCATGAGGCCATCTCCTCTGCCAGTGAGCCAGGCATCCCTGCAGAGACACTGATAATGGTGATAATATCTAACACTGAACCAACGGTGACTTTAACCCACCTTCACTCAAACTCTGTGAAGATGCTGTTCTATTATCCCCATTTTATAGAGTGGAGACTGAGGCATAGTTTGCTCAAGGTCATAAAACTACTAAAAGGGGAAGGGATATCTGTCTGCTCGCAAAATCCAGATACATTTGAGGTCACTCTGAAGAGACAAACACCTAGAAATGAAGAACAGTGTAGCAGACTCAGTGCTGTGGCGTTTGAAGGACTGAGGGGAGCAGTTGGAGGACAAGTTGCTGGAGAAACCCCCGTCACAGAGACGTTGCCCAAACCAAGCCTTGAAATGCAGGTAGACTTGAGAGAGGGACAGAGGTGGGGAGAAGAGGGTCTATGGAACTGGAGGCAGAAATGGCAAATTAGGTGCAGGAAAGAGCAAGCAAATTGACAGGCCTTTATTTCAAGGTTTGGAAGAGAGATTGAAAAGAGAGAATGTGTTCAGATTTGTCAGAATTGACTCCATCTTGAAAAAGCTAACATTGAATCTTGAAGGGTGAGTAGGATTTGAACTGGTATGTATTCACAGTCAGCAGTTCACCTGGATCTGAGAAGTGAGCTTCTGCGTCAACTGGTAGGCATTGGTATATTGAAACTATTTTAATAGCAAATAGCCCCCAGCACGTCTGCTTACTGAAAAATAATAAATGCCAGGAAAGTAAACAAAAAACTCGGCATTTTTGCAGCTTCACTCTCTCTCAGGTGCAGATGGACTTGCATGGAATTGTTCTTCTTTACTTGAGGCCACAGTCCAAGAGAAAGTGTGAGTCACAGACCTAGGTCATTTTGAGTCAAAAAAAAAAAAAAACTTTCTACACAATCAATCTTACGTTCTCACCAAAAAAACATGTCTAACATTGTCATTTCAGACTCTGAGGCTCCCATTACGCATGCGGAATTTACCTTGAAGTCATTTAACTCCCATCCACGAAATGAAGCTGTATCTGAAGATGACCCCAGAATTATTCTTTTCAGTCCTTTTTCTTCATGGGTTTACATGACCAGCCACTTCAGTTATGTCACTGGAGATGTATCTGTAAGTTTCCAATCAAAGGCAGCTGCTTATATGCTTCTAGATCTTTTATACCCATCCCAATGGTCACATTGCCTTTTTCTTCTGCTCTAGACTTCTCTTCTCTTACAGGGTGAAGTATCAGGAGAGGATGGAGGACTTCAATGAGAACTTAAGAAATTGTTTCACGGAGGTGGTGTCACAAGCGTGAGGAGTAAGTTGCTGCTGGGAGTGAGGGAGCACTACCATCATGGTATTGGACATGGTGGGGGGGTGTGGACAGCCGGGGCAGGGAAAGCTGGCTGGGAAATTTCTCAGAATTCCAGTCCCACCAGTAACTCTTTCAGGGCTGAGTGCTTAGAGACGGGGAGGCTCTGCAACTTTACTAAGATGGAGTCATGTAAAAGCAGCACCGCCTTAACCCGTCATCCTATAAAGTTGACAAAACCCAATTTATCGTATCATCTAAAGACATTTTCTGAGCACCTCTTCCTGTGCCAGGGAAGAGAAATAGCAAGGGAAAAGAGTGATGGTGCCAGTTTAGGACGTCATGGTTTTCTTCTGGAGGCTAGAGCCAACTCATGAAAAATTAACATCCAATACATGGCACTTGATAGTAAGTCCTAAATAATAGCACAGAGCCCAATGGTTCACAGGTAATGTTGTACATCAGACTCAGCTGTGGGCTTGGGAAAAGATAGATTCTCAGGCTCTGTTCCTGGAAATTCTGAGTTTGGGCCTTTGCATCTGGGTTTCCTAGCAAGCTCCAAGGCCACTAAAGACTTGGTGAAGACAATAAGGAGTGGAGGGGGGTGGAGATCACTTTGGACTGGGGCCTAAGGGGAGCGCCCAGCACTGATCACAGAGGTGGAAGATGCCAGTTCATAGAGCTGAAGGTCTATCAATGGGAGGACAATCTGGGTGAAGTGAGGGCTTTTAACAGGGAGTGGTGTCCATTGGGTAAACGCCTGGATGGCCCCGTGAGAGAAGGAAGAGAAGAGTGATTTAGTTCCTTCACACAAGGGCGCTGACGGAGAAAGCGATGGTGTGGAGCGGCAAGTGGAGGGGAGAGGAAAGCAGGGCTTGGATTTCGGTGGGGGACTCAGCTAGTGAGAAAGGAGACGGGGGTGGGTGCCTATGTTCTTTCCCCTCCCTGACTGCTCAGTAAAGCCAGCCGATTTCTAGCACAACGCAGGGTGCACTTTTAACAAGCCGCTAAGATTAGCCAATCCACGTACGTCGCCCAAAGCTCACTCACTCAGAGGCAGCCTGACAAATGGTCACGTAAAATATTATGCTTTTAAGAAGGTCCCTTGTATCTCTCAGGGAGTCAGTAGAATCCATTATGTCAGTTCCTATCCACCGGCTTCTTTCTCAGCTACTTAGATTTCCACTTAGTTGAAGCTTAGGCAAAGCTCACCAAGGCCCAGAAAATGAGAGTTCTCTGAGACGTGTTAGCTGTCTTTTTGACAACTATCTTTTTCATTCCGTCCACTCTGGGCCTGGTGGTTTGTCTCTGGCTTTTCACTTCCTTCGGAGACTTTCCAGTGTGAGATCCTGCTTCTGCCAGTGTTTCCACTCCTCATCCTTTGATGGCATCTTTCCCTCCACTGGTCTTCCTTCTGGTATTTGTTCTTTTGGAGGAGTGGGCAGGGTCGGGGTGGGGGAGGAGACTGAGGAACTGGAGGAGGGAAAAGAGCTGGCCTGCTCTCCCTTCCTGCTCTGTCTTGTGTCACTTCTCTCTCCTGTTCTGTTTACATCCTGTTGCTTGCACACCCTTGCCAGTCTCATCTTCCTTAGACCCTACTCAGAATCACAGGGCGATGGGACAGGTATATACTGACATAGAGATAAACTGACAGTGCCTTGAAAGGTAAAGTTAGGGAGGAAGGAGAGACATTGGTGAGAAAGAAATGAAAGGGAGGGGATGCTGAGAAAGAGACAGGAAAGGCAAGTATAATAATAATGATAATACCACCAATTACTATGTATTAAGCAGCTAATATGTGCCAAGCATTGTGATCGCATAAATCACAATCACATAATCGTCACAATGCTCCTTTGACTGTCACTTATTTCTTCATTTGTAAAATAAGGGTAATCAGACTCAAATATTTTAACCATATTTCTCAAGGTCCTACTGCTAATATGAGGCACAGCTGGAATTCACTTTCTCCAGTACATCACAGAGAAGTAATCAGGAACTTTTTTTAAGATTTAAACTCACGATATATTTTTAAGAGAAAGTTTCCAAGATAGATATAAACATTTTAAAATCCAGATAATTTTATACAGTCCTATACTTGTACGTGTATATAAATCAAGAGTAAAATTTATTTAGTTTAGTAATTGTTTTACTGTATCTCATAATCTTAGAATGGGAAGGACCACAGGATTCTTCAAGTTCAATGGCAGGAAATCTCTCCACAACATACCTTCCTATACCTCTGCTTATGTATTTTCAGTGAAAGGGGACCTCACCACTATGAAGACAGTCTGTTTCACTGTTGGACAGCTCAGATGTTTGCTGAGAGGATGATCTCAGTGTTGTCCAACTATTTTTGCCTTCTGAAGTGACACAAAATATATCACATTATTCCTCTTTGTGTATGTGTTTATACGTGTTGTTAAGAATTTCCACACACACACAGCCTTAAAGTCTCTTCTTTTCTAGCTAAGCACGCCTAGCTCTTGCAATTATGACTCACATGACAAAATTTCATCTTGCTTACTGTCCTTTTGACCAACTCAGGTCATAAAATGGAGTGTAGAACTCAAGATATGGTCAGACCACACTTTTCCTTCCTATTATTGGGTACCATGCTTCTGTTGAAATAGCTTAGGTTACATTAGCATTTTGAAAGCCAGTGACACTGCTGAGTCCTAGCATAGTTGCAGTCAACCAAGACCGAGAGGCCTTCAGTCTAAGTTAAAGACTTAAGAAGTATCTCTGTTAAATTTAATCTTGTTCCTTTGGCCCTTGTTCTCTTCTGGTAAGATCTGTCAAGATGATGATTCTTTTATAAACGGCTCTGCTTCCTAGCTTTGTATAATCTACAATTTGGTAAGAATATTTGCAATTTTGTTCATAATATATTGTCGAGTATAAAAAATAAGCTTACAGTGTGATCTTGTTTTACTGAAAATACCTATTTGTGCAAAAATGAGCTGCATGAAGATATAATCATTCAGAGATAAGGACTGTTGACATTTTAGTATATGATGTATGATTTTTAATTTTGGGGTATACATTTTTCTGTTTTAATAACGTTATTTTTAAAAGAAGTCCTTCTAACTGAAAGGCTGGTTTATTCCACACCTTTTGGTTTTGAATGTATAGTGTTTTAATTATTACCATTACCAATGGCCACGTATGTCTTGAATCTTCAATTTGACTCGAAGCTCCTTGAGGGCAGGGCAACTGTACGTTCATTATCCCTTAAGGAGCTGACACAGTGCTGGATTGAATGGTTTGCCTTTAAATTAACTTGTCTTTCCTCTAGTGCTAAAGTCATTGTCTTTGTTTGACTTTATCTCTTGTTCATATCAATGTCTTGAAATAATGGGAACATGATGTGTTATCTGTGACCTACAGTGAAACAAATTAGGCTGATTCACTTACTGCTGAATAATTATTCAGTGTGTTAACAAGTCTGTTTAGCCAACTGAAAGCCAATTATTTTGATTTCCCATGGTTGGCTGATAATTGTACAGCATAAACACAAATAATGGAATAGTTTTGGTGAGGGAGGACTATTGGTGAACCCTTCAAGTAATGATTTTTTGAGACCAGCACTGTATTAAGACATGATTTCAAGTGCTTATGGCATAGTTGGTGAGGTAAGACTTTTAAGATCTAAAAGATGTCAGGTTTCATATTAGGATGTTGGTTAGTGTTTGATACTGCCTCAAGGTCATGACATTTCTCTCTTCGACAGCATTTGGTTAAGGAGAGTAGTGGGTGCAGACAGGATCTAGTCATTGGCAGATAATACAGTGAAAATCACAGAAAAGTTTTTCTACATATCCTCCATATTTGTTTTACAAACACGTAGCAACTATACATTTTCTAGAGGATAAAAATAATTTACCATGGCCAAGTAATCTTCTCACCCTTCCTTGCCCCCCCACCCCCAGTCTATGTCTATGAGGCAGACTCAGTGGACCATGGGTCTTCCATCTCCCACCATTATCTAGGGCACCCTCATTTCCCATTTGTCCAGGGTCTCTGGGAAACATAGGCCAAGAAGATCCTTTATCATTCAATGACCTCACACAGGTTTCATGGAAAATCTGGTTGCAGTGCAGCCCCATGTGCTCACACAGAGCAAAGACCATGAGGAGGTACTACAAAATTATAAGACTTGTATGTGCCTAAGGGTGAAGCATTGTATACTACATGCAGTTACAAGTTAAAGTTTGGTACCCCTCCTTGGGTAAAGTTTTGTTTTTGTTTTTTGTTTTGCTATTTTCTTCATTTCTATTCATGGTTCTTGTTCTTGAAAAGCTTAAACTGACCTACCCCTCTTTCTCCCTCATCCCTCCTCTTACATTACTTTATCAATCTACTTAATCCTCCAAACAGCAAAGAAAAGGAAGAACTATTACCTTCTATTTAAAGATCGCACAGCTAGTGAGGGTCAGAGGCAGGGTTCAAAGAGAAATCTTTCCACGCCAAAGCCAAATCAAGCCCCATAAAACAGGTACAACCAGGGCAGGTACAGGCCTCATCTCTGTCTCTACAGGATCTGGTATAAAGCCCCAAGTTGGGCAGAGCCTCAGAGGTCGTCTAGCACCGTGTTCCTATAACCTGGAAGGAGTGAATCCCAGAGACGTCCTTCTTGCTTACCCAGCACAGCTCTTCTGGCCTCGAACTTAGGACGTCCTGCATGCTAGGCCTGCACTCTACCCTTAACCTATAGACTCCCTCTACCTACTTTGGCTTCTCCCAAACTCACCTTTATCTCTCCAACTCAGGAAATACGTGCCTTTCCTGGTTCCTCACCATCTCTCTTACAGGGATCATCTTGTTTCTCACTTCATAGCAGCACTATTTACAATAGCCAAGACATGGAAGCAGCCTGAAAGTCCATCAACAGATGACTGGATAAAGAAGTTGTAATATGTTTATACAATGGACTATTAAACTCAGCCATAAAAAGTAATAAAATAATGTCATTTGCAGCAACATGACTAGCCCTGGAGAATGTCATTCTAAGTGACGCAAGCCAGAAAGAAAAAACACACACACAATAACACTCATATGTGGCATCTAAAAAAAAAGACAAATGAACTTATTTACAAAACAAAAACATACTCACAGACTTAGAAATCCAATTTATGGTTACCAGGGGGGAAATGAGTGGGAAGTTATAAACTGGAAGTTCGAGATTTGCAGATACTGACTGGTATGCCAGGGGCTGGCGGGCAGAGAGGAATGGGAGTTATTGTTTAGTGGCCATAGAGTTTCATTTTTGCAAGAGTTCTGGAGATGGATGGTGGTTGCACAACACTATGAATGTACTTAATACTGCTGAAATGTAAAAGGAAAATGGTCAAGATGTGTATTTTACACACATAAAAACGGGGGGGGGGGTGATGGCAAGACCCACAAACACTTGGAGACTACTAACAATGCGCTACTAAACAATCAATGGATCATAGAAGACATCAAAGAGAAAATAAAAAAATTTCTACAGACAAATGACAATGAAAATACAATGATCCAAAACCTATGGGGGCGCAGCAAAAGCAGTTCTAAGAGGGAAGTTTATAGTGATATAAGCTTACCTCAGGAAATGAGAAAACCTAACCTTACACCAAAAGAAACTAAAAAAAGAACAAACAAGACCCAAAGTTAGAAATATCAGAGCAGAAATAAATGGAAAAGAAACAACATAAAAAGGGAAAGACTGATGAAACTAAAAGCTGGTTCTTTGAAAACATAAATAAAACTGGTAAACCTTTAGCCAGACTTACCAAGAAGAAAAGGGACAGGGCCCAAGCCAATAAAATTAGAAATGAAAAAGAAGTTATAACTGACACCACAGAAATACAAATGATCGTAAGACTCTATTACAAGCAACTCTATGCCAATAAAATGGACAACCCAGAAGAAATAAACAAATTCTTAGAAAGGTACAATCTCCCCAGACTGAACCAGGGAGAAAACAAAGAAAACAGGAACAGACCAGTTACCAATACTGAAACTGAATCAGTAATTTAAAACTCCCAGCAAGCAAAAGTCCAGGGCCACGTGGCTTCACAGGCAAATTCTACCATTTAAAGAAGAGTTAACAGCTATCCTTCTGAAACTATTCCAAAAAGTTGCAGAGGAAGGAACACTTCTAAACTCATTCTATGAGGCCACATCACCCTGATACCAAAATCTGACAACAGCATCCCCCTAAAAACAAAATTATTGGCCAATATTACTGATGAACATAGATGCAAAAATCCTCAACAAAATACCAGCAAACCAAACCCAACAACACATTAAAAGGATCATACACCATGATCGAGTGGGATTTACCCCAGGGATGCTGGGGTTTTCCACTCTCTGCAAATCAATCATGATGCACATTAACAAACTGTTGAATAAAAACCATATGATCATCTCAATAGATACAGAAAAAGTTTTTGTTAAAATTCAACATCCGTTTATGATAAATATTCTCCAGAAAGTGGGCAAAGAAGGAACCTACCTCAACATAATAAAGGCCATATATAACAAGCCCACAGCTAACATCATACTCAATGGTGAAAAGCTGAAGGCATTCTCTCTAATATCAGGAACAGGACAAGGACACCCACTCTGACCACTTTTATTCAACATAGTTTTGGGAATCCTAGCCACAGCAGTCAGAGAAGAAAAAGAAGTATAAGGAATTCAAATTTGAAAGGACAAAGTAAAACTGTCATGATACTATCCATAGAAAACTACTAGAGCTCATCAATGAATTTGATAAAGTTGTAGGATACCAAATTGATATACATGCATTTCTATACACTAACAACACACTACCAGAAAGAGAAATTAAAGAAACAATCCCATTTACCACTGCATCAAAAAGAATGAAATAACTGGGAATAAACCTACCTAAGGAGGCAGAAGACTTGTACTCTGAAAACTATAATACATTGATGAAAGAAATTGAAGATGACACAAACAGACGGAAAGATATATTGTGTTCTTGAACTGGAAGAATCAATATTGTTAACATGACCATACTGCCCAAGGCAATCTACAGATTTAATGCAATCCTTGTCAAAATACCAATGGCATCTTTCACAGAACTAGAACAAAAATACAAACATTTGTATGGAAACACAAAAGACCCGAAATAGCCAAAATAATCTTGAGAAAGAAGAACAGAGCTGGAGGAATCACATTCCCTGACTTCAGACTATACTACTAAGCTGTAATAATCAAAACAGTGTAGTAGTGGCACAAAAAAAAAACAGACAAAAAAAACAATGGAGCAGGATACAGAGCCTAGAAATAAACCCATGCACTGTGGTCAATTAATCTACAACAAAGGAGGCAGGAGGACTGTACAGTGGAGAAAAGACATTCTCTTCAATAAATGGTGCTGGACACTGGACACCTACATGTAAAACATTGAAATTAGAACATTCTCTAACACATTATACAAATATAAACTCAAAATGTATTAAATGCCTAAATGTAAGACTGGATACTCTAAAACTCCTAGAGGAAAACATAGGCAGAACATTCTTTGACATCAACTGCAGCAGTTTTTTGGATCCATCTCCTAGCGTAATGGAAATAAAAGCAAAAATAAACAAATGGGACCTAATTAAACTTAAAAGCTTTTGCACAGCAAAGGAAATCATAAACAAAATGGAAAGGCAACCTACAGAATGGGAGAAAATATTTGCAAATGATGTGACCAACAAGGGATTAATTTCCAGAATATACAAACAGCTCTTACAGCTCAATATCAAAAAAACAAACAACTCAATCAAAAAATGGGAAGAAGACCTAGATAGACATTTCTCCAACGAAGACATACAGATGGCCAATAGGCACACGAAAAGATGCTCAACATCGCTAATTATTAGAGAAATGCAAATCAAAACTATAATGAGATATCACCTCACACCAGTCAGAATGGTCATTATCAAAAAGTCTACAAATAATAAATGAGGGTGTGGAGAAGAGGGAACCATCCTACACTGCTGGTGGGACTGCAAACTGGTGCAGCCACCACAGAGAACAGTTTGGAGGTTCCTTAAAAAAACTGAAAATAGTTACTATATGATACAGCAAGCCCACTCCTGGGTATATATCTGGAAAAGACAAAAAACACTAATTTGAAAAGATATATGCACCCCAATGTTCATAGTAGTACTATTTACAATAGCCATGACATGGAAACAACCTAAATTCCTGTCGACAGATGAATAAAGATGTGGTATGTATATAAAATGAAATATTACTCAGCCATAAAAATGAAATAGTGCCATTTACAGCAACATGGATTGACCTAGAGATTACTAAGTGAAGTAAGTCAGAGAACGACAAATATCATATGATATCACTTATATGTGGAATCTAACATAATGATACAAATCAACTGATGTACAAAACAAAAACAGATTCACAGACACAGAAAACAAATTTAGGATTACCAAAAGGGAAGGGGGAGAAAGAAATTAGTAGTTTGGGAGATTAACACATACACACTACTATATATAAAATAGATAAACAAGGACCTACTGTATGGCACAGGGAACTATATTCAATATTTTATAATAACCTACAATGGAAAAGCATCTGAATACACACACACACACCCCTGAATCACTTTGCTGTACACTAGGCTACAGACCAGCAGGGCTAGGCCAGTGCAGACCTGACAGTAACCATCAGCATGAACCGGCTCCCTGGCACTGGTCTCAAACCCTCTGGAAGCCCATGCCTTTTTTTCACAGAGCTGAGAAGTGAACGAATAAATGGCTGAATTAATCGTGTCCTAACCCAGAAAATATGCCCTTGCTTATGACAACTCCATTAAAGGATTCTATGGCTTTTCTATTACCAAAACATTCTCTGGCATGCCTTTCTACTTCCTGTGATCACAATGGGAAGAGGGGACAATTGAATCACAAAATCCTATAGGAATTCAAAGAAGGGGAAAAGAGCATTATGTTGAGATTTTGAAAATAGATGGGACTTGAAGGAAATGTTGATTACAGTTGGCAGAAAGATTAAGGAAATTATTCTGGGCAAGAAGAATGATAAGATACAGACATGGAGGTAAGAAAGAACATGTTAGCCTGAAGCACAGGAAATCAGTTTGACTAAAGCACTTGGTGGTGGTGGAAACCGTGAGAGAAAATGTTGATAGGGGTCATTCCTCAAGGATGGAGGATCATCAATGTTAGATTCAGGATATATCCTTTACTTCTGTTACCTTTAGTACCTCACCCAGAACCTGACACAGAACAGGCATTTAGTAAATGTTTATTGAGTGAGTGAGTGAATAAATTAGTGGATGAATGAATGAGTACATGAATGAAGGAATACATTTCATGAGAAAGAAAGTGTTCAAGTTGAAGCCAATGAGCCTGGAAGGATGGTGATGCTATGAACATAAATGGGGAGTTTAGGCATAGTAAGTTAGAGACAATGGTAGAATCTTCAAGTGGAAATTTCCCATAGGAAGCTATTAGGAATTAAGAAGAATGTGGAGATTTGTGAATCATTATTACAGTGGTAATTGCAACCACAAGTCTGGATATACTCTTGAGGGCACTTAGTGTAAAAGCTGAAAAGCAGAAGGCAAGGCCTAAGAAGTGGAGTTTACACCTTAGGCAGTGGTAGAAGAAGAAAACAGAAGAGAAACCATGGAGTTGGGGAAACTAGGAAAGTAGTGTTAAAGAATTTAAGATAGAGAAGCTTTTTTTTTTTTTTTTTTTTTTTTTTTTTTTTTTTTTAAGAAGTGCAGAGGATGACTGTGAGACAATGCAGCAAAGCTCAGAGACTGAGTAGGTTGAAGGATGGGGTCTTGTTCCTTAGACAACCAAGGACAGAACAGATGGAAAGTAGGATTGGTGTTGGGATAAGGCTGGTGAGTGTTCTGCTGGCAAACCTCCAGGATACAGAAAGAGGATGGGACACTGGCAGCTGGGCTGAGGAGGTTTCTCTGAGTATTGGAAGGCATCTGCAAAGCTAGAGTTTGAAGCAAAATAGACAGTCTTTCAGGCCCAGAGATAGAAGTGTTATTCTCAATTAGAGAAGCTGACCAGGAGCAAAGGATTGAAGAAATGCAGTAGTAACTCATCCTTGTATCCTTGGGATACAGATTATGAAGTAGGTCTAAGAATCTCATATTTAGCAGCTCTTTCAGGCTGAATCTCCCTTGGCTCTAACTTAAGTAGCCAAGCCAATTGACAGAGAACTCAAGATACTAACTAGGAAATCACATTACATACATACATAACTAGCAAGATGGCAGAATAGAAGGACATGGAGATCACCTCCTCCCACAAACACATCAAAAATACGTCTACAGGGTAATTCTCTTTCTTTTTCTGGCTTACTTCACTTAGAATGACATTCTCCAGGGCCATCCATGTTACTGCAAATGGCATTATTTTTTCATTTTTTACAGCTGAGTAGTATTCCATTGTATAACTATACCACAGCTTCTTTATCCAGTCATCTGTCGATGGACATTTAGGTTGTTTCCATGTGTTGGCTCTTGTAAATAGTGGTGCTATGAACATTGAGATGCAGGTGTCTTTTTGAGTTGAGGTTCCCTCTGGATATATGCCCAGGAGTGGGACTGCTGGGTCATATGGTAAGTCTATTTTTAGTCTTTTGAGGAATCTCCATACTGTTTTCCATAATGGCTGCACCAAACTACATTCCTACCAACAGTGAAGTAGGGCTCCCTTTTCTCCACACCCTCTCCAGCATTTATCATTTGTGGACTTTTGAATGATGGCCATTCTGACTGGTGTGAGGTGATACCTCATTGTAGTTTTGATTTGCATTTCTCTGATAATTAGTGATACTGAGCATTTTTCATGGTGCCTATTGATCACTCGGATGTCTTCATTGCAGAATTGCTTGTTTAGGTCTTCTGCCCATATTTGGATGGGTTGGGGTTTTTGTTGTTGTTGTTATTAAGTTGTATGAGCTGTTTATATATTCTGGAAATAAAGCCCTTGTCAGCCTCATCTATTGCAAATATTTTCTCCCATTCCATAGGTTGTCATTTTGTTTTACTTATGGTTTCCTTTGCTGTGCAAAAACTTGTAAGTTTAATTAGGTCCCGTTTGTTTATTTTTGCTTTTAGTTCTATTGCTTGGGTAGACTGCTCTAGGAGAACATTGCTGAGATGTATGTGAGAATATTTTTCCTCTGTTTTCTTCTAGGAGATTTATTGTGCCTTGTCTTATATTTAAATCTTTAAGTCATTTTGAGTATTTTTGTGTGTGGTGTGAGGGAGTATTATAACTTCATTGATTTACATGCAGCTGTCCAGTTTTCCCAACACCATTTGCTGAAGAGACTGTCTTTATTCCATTTTAGGTTCTTGCCTACTTTGTCAAAGATTAATTGATCAAAAGTTTGTGGGTTCATTTCTAGGCTCTCTATTCTGTTCCATTGATCCACATGTTTGTGGAATCAAAAAAAAAAAAAAGACAAGTGAACTTATATATAAAAGAGAAACAGACTCACAGATGTAGAATACAGACTTCTGGTTGCTGAGGGGAGGCGGGTAGGAAGGGATAAACTGGGAGTTCGAGATTTGCAGATACTGACTGGTATACATAAAACAGATAAACAAGTTTATACTGTATAGCACAGGGAACTATATTCAGTATCTTGTAGTAGCTTATGGTGAAGAAGAATATGAAAATGAATCTATGTATATTCATGTATGACTGAAGCATTGTGCTGTACACCAGAAACTGACACAGCATTGTAAACTGACTACACCTCAATAAAAAAAGAAAAATAGTGCCCTTAAAAAAATGTCATGCATATGTATGTATAACTGAATAACTATGCTATACACTAGAAATTAACACAATATTGTAAATCAACAATACTTTAATTTAAAAGACATAAAAAAATACATCTACATGTGGAACAGTTCTCACAGCATACATACTGAATGCTGGCAGAAGATCTTACAACCAAAGCTGCAAAAAAAGATCACCATGTAACCAGGTAGGATGAAAGAAAAAAAAACAAAAAAAACAGTAATCAGGGTGGGACCTGCACTCCTGGGAGGGAGCTGTGACAGAGCAAAGTTCCCCCGACCCTGGGAGCCCCATTCACCAGCTAGGAGATGAGGTGGGACAGATAGGGAGCTTCAGAGGCTCACAGAGGAGAGCAGCAGCCAGCGTGCAGCAGGAAGGACAGAAAGAGAACAGCACAGACAGCCTTGGCCACCTCGCTGCACTCTGTAGCCCAAGACGTGTGTCTGCTGGTGCGCACAGGGGCAGTGTGCTGAAACAGGCTTCAGCAAACAGACCAGGGAAGAGCACGGCCTGAAGGAACAGGAGTTTGGTCTGGGCCACTACTGGGAGTGTGTGGAGGACACAGCCCGGGTCTGCCATAGAAGCCCCATTGTTAACACACGTGTGAAGGGAGGGGCAGGGCCCCCCCACGGCCGCCGCATTCTCAGCATGCTCACAGTGGGCGTGGCTTTGCCTCGATAAGCTCTGGGAGCAGGCAGGCACCAGCATGTTGCCCACATGTGGAAGCAAGGCTGTGGTCTGGGCTGATTCCCTAGCTCTCATGGTGGGTCCAGGTGTGCAACTATGCACGTCTTGGTGCCTGACTTTGGTGTATCTGTGCTGGGGACTTTGTGAGCACAGTGCCTGAGGGACATCCAGGCCAACGGCCTGCATTCCCACAGCTGAGGTAGGGTTGAGGGCAGTGCCAACAACAGTGCACTTTGTGAGTGTACGTAATGGTTGATAGGTGATGCCACGGCACTCGCTTCCCGGTGGACCGCTCCTGTGGAGGAATACTCTGTGGCTCCTCTCCCTGCAGAAGCACTTGTGTCCCACCCACCTCACACCACATTTCAGAACCAGATCTGGGGAATTCTATTCCAACAACTGGGGAACAGACCCTGCCCTCTATAGGGCTGTGACAACCATAAGAGCAAACATGCTGAACATTCAGTGCAGGATTTGGTCACCACAATACCAACCACACCCGCTACCACGGTATAGTGACCAGCACACACTGAGGAAAGATGTGGCAGGAATCCATATGGAAAACAGCCCTCCCACCAAAAATAAGACACGTGCAGGCTACACAGGGATGCTTCCACATAAAAACAGCCCTTCAAGAAGACAGTAGATAACTATTTCTCCTAAATTCACAGTCAGAGAAATACTAGCAAAATGAAGAAGCAGAGGAACCACTCACAATTAAAATAAGAGAAATCCCCTGAAAGAACGAGTCAGACCTCTCCAGTCTATCAGATCCCAAGTTCAAAAAGGAGATAATAAAAAAAAAACTGAAGGAATTGAGAAAGGCTATTGATAGATATGCAAATCACTGTAACAAAGAACTAGAAACTATAAAGAGGAGTCAACTAAAATTAAAAAACTCATCTGCCAACATGAAAGCATTACAATAAATAGCAAACTAAATAATGCAGAAGAATGAACAGTGATTCGGAAGATAGAATGATGGAAATTACCCAATCAGAACAGTAGACAGAAAGACAAATGAAAAAAAAAAAAAATGAAAACAACATACAAGACCTATGGGATAATATAAAGTAAGCCATCTCCTAGAGCAATGGAAACAAAAGCAAAAATACAGAAATGGGACCTAATCAAATTTATAAACTTTTGCACAAAGGAAACCACTGACCAAAGGAAAAGACAGCCAACTGAATGGGAGAAAACAGTTGCAAATGATATGACCTATAAGGCATTACTATCTAGCATATGTAAACAGCTCATACAACTCAATTGCAAAAAAAAAAAAAAAGAGAGAGAGAAAGAAAAAAAGAAAGAAACCATACAACCCAATCAAAAAATAGACAGAAGACCTAAATAGACATTTCTTCAAAGACATACATATATGGGCAATAGGCACCTGAAGATATGCTCAACATTGCTAATTATTAGAGAAATGCAAATCAAAACTACAATGAAGTATCACCTCACACCAGTCAGAATGGCCACCATTTATAAAGTCTACAAATAATAAGTTCTGGGCAGGGTGTGGAGAAAAGGGAACCCTCCTACACTGCTGGTAAGAATGTAAATGGTACAGCCACTATGGAGAATAGCATGGAGGTTCTTTAAAAATCTAAAAATAGAGTTACCATATGATCCAGCAATCCCACTCTTGGGCATATATCTGCAGAAAAGTCTAAATCAAAAAGATACATGCACCCCAATGATCATAGCAGCACTATTTATAATAGCCAAGACATGGAAGCAACCTTTATGTCCATCGACAGATGACTGGATAAAGTAGCTGTGGTATATTTCTGCAATGGAATACTACTTAGCCATGAAAAAGAATGATATAATGCCATTTGCAGCAACATAGAGGAACCTAGAGATTATCATACTAAGTGAAATAAGTCAGACAAAGATAAATATCCTATGATATCACTTATATGTGGAATCTAAAAAATGACACAAATGAACTTACAAAATGGAAGCAGATTCACAGACCTAGAAAACAAAAGATGGTTACCACAGGGGAAAGGGATGGGGAGGGATAAATTAGGAATTTGGGATTAACAGATATAAAGTACTATATATATTTCCCTGTGCTATACAGTACAATCTTGTTTATCTATTCTACATATATACAAGAACTTACGGTAGCTCACAGAGAAAAAAATGTGATAATGAATATATATATGTTCATGTATAACTGAAAAATTGTGCTCTAAACTGGAATTTCACGTAACATTGTAAAATGATTATAACTCAATAAAAAAGTGTTAAAAAAATTAAGTACCTTAGATAAACAACAAGCTCTTACTGTATAGCAGAGTGACCTGTGTTCAATATCTTGTAATAAATTATAATGGAAAAGAAAAAAAATACAAAGGAAGTCAGGACCTCTATTTGATAGATCAATAACTTTAAAGACCCTATAGGACTTCTGAAACCTTTTGGTCATCTACTGTTTTCTTCCTGTATGGTGGGCATCCGGAGCAAGAGGAGGAAAGAGGGGAGCCCTGGTTTCCAGCCCCGGCTCCACTGCCAGCCTGAGAAGGGAAAGAGCCTGAGGATGGAGCTATGTTTTAAAAAGGGAGAAATGAGAGGACTGAGAGACTGATGCCTGCAAGAAGGAAGGAGAGGGTAAGCAGTGAGGAGGGACACAGGAAGGAAGGAAGGAGAGGAGCCAGTTCAGGACCAGAAAAGCCGCCTACCGGCTTAGCCATCTGCCCTTGCATACGAGAGCAGTGGGTAACCTCCGGGCTTCGCAGTTCTACAGACCCAGAGTCAAGTTCTGCCTTTACTGCTCCCCAACTGTGTCCCTTTGGACAACTTCCTTAATCCTCGGTTTCTCACTTATGAAGTAGCCTAGCTACAGTAAGAGCAAGGACAAAAATAATAGAATATGCCTCCTAGATTTCTTGTGAGAAATAAAATAACATGCCTGCTACAGGACTTGACATTCAATAAATGGTAGTTTGTAGAAAAGTAGTTCTTAACATGGATATATGAACTCTTTGGACCCCAATGGTCTTATTGGATAAATGGTAACTCTAGATTTGTTTGCCTGAGTCCTAGCCATCCAGGCTGCTGAACAGTCCCTGGGCACTGGAATATTCTCCATGCCAGGTCGTGAAAAGGGTACGTCGGTTGTCTTCCAAGATGATGGGGTGCCACTTAAAGCCAAGAAACTCAAATGAGACCCAAAGGAGAGAAATCTGCTAATGAGCCCATCAAGATAAAGAGGTGAGAATGTCGGCTTCTGACCATCTGTCTTGTTCTGGCAGCTCGGGCTGTCCAGACCCCCACCCCCTGCACCTCATCGAAACTTGCCAATGCCATTGATTTGTATTAATCTGATTGAGCATTCATTACCCCAAGTACCAACCTGTCACTATTTGCTTAGCTTGCATGAAATCAGAGCTACACAAAAATCAATGTGTGAAATCTTTGTATCAACATTTAAGAAATAAAAAGGGTTATGCTGACAGATGCACGTTTCCAGACAGATTAAAACTGACAAATTGGCATGATCCACTATGAGGGCAATGATGAGGTGCAGTGAAATGTCAAAGGTTTTGAAAATGGCATGCTGAGGGAAGGAATGCATTGCTGTCAGGGGGGAAAAATGGGAACAGAGAGGGTTGTTTAAGGGCTTTTGGGTTTGCACAAATACTGGTGACTTTTTCTGAGGAACTGACTTGTTTTCAGCGCGGCTGCTTTGGTGTTATTGTCCACTAGGAACCAATAAGAAAAACAGGGGGTTAATGACTTAAGCCAGGTCACCACATGCAGTGGCAGTGCCAGGACAGAATGGAGGAATCTGGATGCCCACTTCTGCCAATCACTGAACCCTCTGATGCTCAGAGGGAGACAGTCTCACATCTTGCCTTCTATACATCTTCTCCTTCTGAGAAATAATTGAAGGAACTCTTCCCATTTAAACAATCATCAGCCCCCAACAGAATTCTAGAGCAGGCTGATCAGGGCAGGCATGCTTTGCACAACAAATGCTATCTTCCACACTTCAGCTTACAAGACACTCATGCATTGGGTAAAATGTATTAGCTTTGATTGAAAGAACACCTTTAATAAAGATAATGGCCAACTTAATAAAGAAGAAAAAGTCACTCCTCTTTATGACATACACTGCATCTGTGGATGCACATACAAGCCATCACAGTACTCCAGAAGTGTGACAACATTTTCTTTTCATTTCGATTCCCTGTGCCTCGTAGCATACTTATGGACCATCTGCTTTCAACACCATTGGATCGTGTATGCTTCAGGAATGCAAATTCTTTTGCTAAAAAAATAGTAGCCAAGAAAGGTAAATAGATATGCTGCTGAGAAAGAAAACTGAATCCACTCCAAACAAACTCAAAAATTAATAACACATGTGTGCAAAAGGCAGAGAAGTCACCTTTGGCAAACCTGTAGGATGATGGAGTGAAAAAGACTGAGCTCTGGAATCAGACTTGAATTGGAATCTCACCCCCACCACTCACTGATGTGAGGTGTTTTTGTTAAAAATCAGTTTGCTAACTTCTTCTGAACCTCTAAAATGAAAGTAAGACTGTAGGAGTTTTAAGAGGATTAGGTGAGAAAAGGAGTATGAAAGTTCTAACATTTTGCCTAAAATATAGTACACTCTCAGTGCAGGTTTGTTTTCCATTGGGTCATTCATCATTATGATTATCTGCTTCTCTACCTCCACCTCTACCCATTAGAGTGGATACTATAGAAATGCTATGATTAATACTTTATTACCTGGTTCTACATAGATGCACATATTGCCCAGCCCTAAACTCTTCATTCCTCAGAGCAATGGAGACACAATCAAGTAAATAAAATTGACCTTTATTACCATGTGGCCAGGATTCATCACTATGCCTGTTGGTTGATATACCAGTGAATCCTTCTTTCACCGGCCCTCTTTGTTCTGGCTGTCTATGACTGCACACCAAATCACCCCAACACTTAGTACTTAAAACAGCAACGATCATTTATTTTGCCCTCAAATTTGCAAGTTTGGAAGGCTTGTCTTTGCTCCATGTAGCATCACCTGGCAGCTTGACTGGGGGCTGACAGATCTACTTCCAAGATGACTCACTCACATGGCTAGTTATGCTGGTGCTTGATGCTGGTAGGGAGCTGAGCTGGGCCCAACAGCTAGGGGCCTCAGTTTCTCTCCACATGGGCCTGTGTTGCCTGGTCTTTCAAAGACAAGCATCCAGCGAGAGGGAGAACCAGGTGGAAGCCATACCACTTTTAATGACCTAGTCTTGGAAGTCACATAGCATCACTTCTGTCACACCCTATTAGTTGAGGAAGTCACAAAGTCCTGCCCAGGTTCATGGGGAGTGGTCATAGACTCTACTTCCTGATGGGGAGTGACAAGTTTCTCGAAGAAAACATGGGATAGGAAATATTTTTACAGCTATTTTTGGAAAACAGAATCTGCCACATTTTTTCCAGGTCGTTTGGTTACCATCTTGGTCCAAACCTTTATTACTAACATTTTCTAATGCCATATAGAAAAATAAACTAAAAATAGATTAAAGACCTAAATGTAAGACCATATACCATGAAACTCCTAGAGGAAAACATAGGCAGAACACTCTTTGACATGAATTGCAGCAATATTTTTTTGGATGCATCTCCTAAAGGAAAGAAAATAAAAGCAAAAACAAACAAACGGGACCTAATTAAACTTAAAAGCTTTTGCACAGCCAAGGAAACCATCGGCAAAATGAAGACAGCCAACTGAATGGGAGAAAATAGTTGCAAATGATATGACCAATAAGGGATTAATATTCAACGTATATGAACAGCTCACACAGCTCAACATCAGAACAATCAAATGACCCAATTTTAAAATGGGCAGAAGAACTGAATAGACAATTTCCAAAGAGGAAATGCAGATGGCCAACAGGCACATGAAAAGAGGCTCAACGTCACTCATCACCAGGGAGATGCAAATCAAAACCACAACGAGACCACTCCTAGGTATATATCTGAAAAAAACCAAAACACTAATTTGGAAAGATACATGCACCCCCAATAGTCATAGCAACACTATTTACAACAGCCAATATATGGAAGCAACCTAACTGTCCATTAACAGATGAGTGGGTAAAGAAGATGTGGTGTATATATACAATGGATGGAATACTATTCAGCCATAAAAAATGAAATTTTGCCATTTGCAGCAACATGGGTGGAGTTGGAGGGCATTATGCTGAGTGAAATAAGTCAGACAAAGAAAGACAAATACTGTATGATAACTTTTATATGTGGAAGCTAAAAAAATACAACAAATTAGTGAGTACAACAAAAAACCAGACTCACAGATACAGAGAACATACTGGCAACCAGTGGTGGGGGAGGGGCACTACAGGGGTAGGAGAGTGGGAGGTACAAACTACTGAGTGCAAGATGGGCTCAGGGATGTATTGTGCAACACGGGGAATGTAGCCAATATTTTGTAATAACTGTAAATAGAACGTAACCTTTAAAAAATTGTATAATAAAAAATTAAACACAACATTGTAAATCAACTGTACTTCAATTAAAAATTTTTTAAAATGTTTTAAACCTTATTACTAACTTGCCAGAACTAGGCATTTTCTCCTTTTTCTTTTATTTTGGTCTTTCCTACTCTCTTCTATATAGAATTATCCTCCTAAAAGAAAGAAGGAAAATTCTGCTCATCCCACCCTCACCCCATTCAGCCTTCTTTGACTGCCCGTGGCCTGCTCATCTCTTACACGAAACACACACTTCATGATCTGAATACAACTTTGCAGCCCTAGCTTAATCCAGCCCCACACATCCAGCCTAACAACTCAGTGAAATTAAGCAATAGTCCATCTTCTCGAGGCAAAACTGTGAAGTGGAAAGACCCTGGACTCGTAGCCTTTGGAATCAGTCAGATCTGGGTTCAAGTCCCAGCCATGCCACTAGGCTGTATCATTTGTAAAATGAGCTTAAAAATTCTTATCTTGCAGAACTGCTAAGATGATGAAATGAAACAACGTAAGGAAAGTGACAGGCACAGAGTTGCTTTTAAATGGGTGTGATTTCTTCCTGTCTCCACTTTCCTCTCAAGTATCTTATTTCAGCACCTGTCTGTGAAGAGTGTCCTTCAAAAGCAGGTTATGGACTTGGTTTCCAGATGGCGTTGCCAACAGTTCGAGCAGGAGCTACACGCAGGGCAGCCCTGTCTACAGAATTACTTGGTGTCGTTTCCCTAGCCACAGAAAGCCACCGTGTGAGTTGGTGGCACTGATGCCCAGGGTGGACTTCCCACAATCTTTCAGTCCAGGCACTTCAAGGGCTTGTCGTACGTGGACAGAAATACATCCTGATGTACGTGCCTTTGGAGACAGCTGTGGTGCTGCGGTTTGTACTCCACAAGTCCACCCCGGACTGGGCAGATGTCAAAAGCAGTGTTGCTACCCTTCCTAAAAGCATCCAGTAATTTCCCTCTCAGTCTCCTTATTCTTTGGGGCCTGTTTATATATTTCCAATCAATTAGGGCATTTTTTTGGGTTACTTCTAACATTTTGCCTAATCAGTTCGCTTATTAATCCCATTAAATGTCTACCTTTCAAATTAGATTTCCATTTAGCAGATGATTTACTCAACAGATCAATAGGAAAGTTCCAAGAATTGCAATCTCCCTATTTCCAATAATTTGTAGAGTCTCGGAGAGGTCATCTCTCTCATCTATATCAGAAGCAGCTGATCTATGGTGAGCAAGCCAAGTTATTAAGACTTAACCTTTTAAGAAGATACTCACACTAAGAATAGCTCAACGTTACGGCACACTCAATTTTTAATGGAGTTACACTGAAGCTATTCATCCCAGGATAGACTTTGCTTTAATGCTGGCATCTCCCCATGTCTCCATAAGCCATCCATCCACAGCTGCTCCTATGACATTCTGCTATTTTCCTGTGTGTTTACAAATGTGAACGTCCGTGGAGACAGACAGTGTGGGTATCCACGTGCAAAGACTGGCATAGCTGTGCCTATGGGAGGCTGAGGGCAAAGAAATAATGCCTTCTCTCATCTTGTTCACCCAGCCTCAATCCTGCTTTCCAAATTCCTCCTGCACTTTTATTTCCTCCATGAAATCTTTCCTGATTTAACTCCATTCAGTTTCATTGCTCTATTCATGCCGTCATATGCATAGTTACTGGTTAACGTTTATTTAGCTCTTCCGATCTGTCAGACCCTGTGCTGAGTGCTTTATGTTAATCATCTCATTTACTCCTCAAAATAACCCCGTGAGCATGGTATTATTATTCTCTTTTCATACCTGATGAAACTGTGGCTCGGAGATGAGTGAACTTGTCCTGGGTGACAGTGCGTGTATTAGAGGTGGGTTGGGAAATCGGGGCTGTCTACCTCTATGGCCCCTTGGGACCACCCTGCGATGGGGGAGGCCCTCACTGCTACCCACCACGCCACCCATTCCACGGTTCTTGTGACTGAAGCAAGACTCTCCATGTGTTCATGGCTTTTGATGCATCTCTAAGCCATTTCCTTGTGTATCTGCTTCTGTTCCTTAAACTAAGGATTGCAAAGAGAAGAGCTGTATGGTTTATCTTCTCCCCAGGAAGCAGCCCTGGTGTAGTGGAAAGCACCCCTGGTGTGATGCATTCGTGATCTGAGGTCCAACTTGTGGCTTCCCCCCTTCCCCTCTGTGTAAATGCTGGTTGAGCCAATCTTGTTGAAGCCATTTCCTTGTCTTTAAAATGATGGTTATTACACCTGCAGTGGAACTGATGTCTGCACAAATGTTGGGTAAAGCACCATAAAGATGCAGAACACTCTTTCATGTCATCTCTCAAAGCCCCTGCAGAGACTTCTGATTTCAGAGCGTGAGAAGTCACCGGTGACCATATCAGACTCCTGGGAGAGCAGTGCCCACCGTGTGCAAAGTAACTCCTCAGAGGAGCCTGGGGTTCGGACCAGGTGGTAGGGGCTGATCCGCACACGCCCAGAGCCACTCCCTCCCCCGAACAATGGGAACGAGGAGCAGTGTGACTGGCAAGGGGCCACACAGCTGTTCTTTGAATCCTGGGAGGACAGCAGTGGTCTCCCATTGCGGGGAGAGGGGTTTAAGTTAAACCTGAGGAAGTATTTCCTGAGAACAGGCACTGGGAGAGTCTGGAATGCAAGGTTAAGGAAGGCTGGAATGTCCTTTGGAAATGCTGAAAAAAACGCAGAACAAAAAAACCGATCTATCTGAAGGTCGTGTTGCCTGGAGGCAGAAGAATGGATTAGTTCCTTTCAGACCAAGGAGCTAAAGAGGTCTGAGAAAGGAGCTCTGCTTCTTGTCTTGTCTCACCTTGCATCCTAGAAAACTTCTTTTCAGTGCCAGTAGGAAGTGATCCTGAGAATCATCGCAACACGTCTCCCCGTCCCCCAAATGTCTGGCCCAGCTGTCAACATTGTTTCATCCCGGGGGGCTGACTCCCCGTCCACGGAGTTCTTCGGAAAGCACAGCTCCCCTTCCAGGAGCCAGACTCAGACACCTAAGAAAGCTCTGAAGAAATATACCATGGAACATGCCACGCGACCTTCCCAGGTTTGTTTTTACAGGCAGCACTTAACTGGGGTCTACTTGGCAGCTATGACCATTAAGGTTTCCACCAGTCAGTCAGCAACCAAGAAACACAAAGCACTGGTTTGGTAAGAACGCACGAAAACCTCCCCCTTTATGCTCTCATTCCTGAGACTGTCATTGGGAAATGCTGCAAACAAAAGAGAAGTGAAGGTTTTGAAAGGTGCAACATGTGTGAGCTCTGGGCTCATAAAATCATTAGCCTTCAGAATCCTAGGAGTTGCCAACACACAGTGGTGACGAGTGTGGCATCTCTCCACACAATGTGGCGAGCCTGTCAAGGAAATACATGGCCCCACAAAATCACTTGCAAGGCTGCCTCACTTTTTTCACTGTTTTTTTAACCATCTTAGTGTCTCTGAGACACAGTTGGCCCAGATGGGTGATGAGAGGGATGTGAGGGACAACAATTGAAAATACAATTTTCCATTTCCAAGGCTTGATTTTTTTTCTTCTCCAAGGTCAAACTAACTTCACTGTTGTTTTAGTCCATGGACCAGTTTCATTTGCTTGGTTCTCAAAAACAACATTAAATCAGGGATTCTTAACTTGGCATCTACAGATGGGTTTGGGGCGTCTTTGAACCTATTAAAATTATGCAGAATATCACGTCTATATGCTCTTTTCTGGAAAAGATGATCTAAAGTTTTCTTCATATTCTCTTGGGGGTATATGATTGTAAA